>NC_134404.1:194744021-195416521 GCF_038048845.1 Mixophyes fleayi
TTGAGTCATGAATCATCAATAATCAATAATGAATTGAATCATGAATCATTAATTGAATCATGAATCATGAATCATGAATTATGAATTGAATCATGAATCATGAAATGAATCATGAATCATTAATTAAATCATTAATTGAATCATGAATCATGAATTAAATTATGAATCATGAATTGAATCATGAATCATGAATCATGAATTGATTCATGAATCATGAATTGATTCATGAATCATGAATTGAATCATGAATCATGAATTGATTCATGAATCATGAATTTACTGATGAATCATGAATCGAATCATAAATCATAAATTGAATCATGAATCATTTATTGAATCACGAATCATGAATTGAATCATGAATCAAGAATCTAATCATAAATCATGAATCATGAATTGAATCTTGAATCATGAATTATGAATTAAATCATGAATCATGAATGGAATCATGATTTATGAATCATGAATTGAATCATGAATTGAATCATGAATCATGAATTATGAATCAAATCATGAATCATGAATTGAATCATGAATTATGAATCATGAATCATGAATTGAATCATGAATCGAATCATGAATTGAATCATAAATCATGAAATGAATCATGAATTGAATAATGAATTGAATTATGAATCATGAGTCATGAATCTTGAAATAAATCATGAAATGAATCATGAATCATGGATTGAATCATGAATCATGAAATGAATCATGAATTTAATTATGAATTGAATCATGAATCATGAATTATGAATCATGAATTGAATTATGAATCATGAATTGATTCATGAATTAAATCATGAATCATGAAATAAATCATGAATTGAACCATAAATCATGAAATGAATCATGAATCATGAAATGAATCATGAGTTGAATCATGAATCATGAGTTGAATCATTATTGAATTATGAATCATTTATTGAATCATGAATCATGAATTGAATCATGAATCATGAATCATGAATTGAAGAATCAATCATGAATCATGAAATGAATCATGATTTATGAATCATGAATTGAATCATGAATCATAAATCATTAATTGAATCATGAATTGAATCATGAATCATGAATCATGAATCGAATCATAAATCATGAATCATGAATTTCATCATGAGATTCATCATGAATTGAATCATGAATCATAAAATGAATCATGAATTGAATCATGAATCATGAATCATGAATTGAATCATGAATCATGAATTAAATCATGAATCATGAATTGAATAATGAATCATGAATCGAATCATGAATCATGAATTAAATCATGATTTGAATCATGAAAAATGAATCATAAAATGAATCATGAAATGAATCATAAATCATGAATTGAATCATGAATCATGAATTGAGTCATGAATCATCAATAATCAATAATGAATTGAATCATGAATCATTAATTGAATCATGAATCATGAATCATGAATTATGAATTGAATCATGAATCATGAAATGAATCATGAATCATTAATTAAATCATTAATTGAATCATGAATCATGAATTAAATTATGAATCATGAATTGAATCATGAATCATGAATCATGAATTGATTCATGAATCATGAATTGAATCATGAATCATGAAATGAATCATGAATCAGGAATTGAAAGATGAATCATGAATGAATCATGAATTGATTCATGAATCATGAATTGATTCATGAATCATGAATTTACTTATGAATCATGAATCGAATCATAAATCATAAATTGAATCATGAATCATTTATTGAATCATGAATCATGAATTGAATCATGAATCATGAATCTAATCATGAATCATGAATCATGAATTGAATCTTGAATCATGAATCATGAATTATGAATTAAATCATGAATCATCAATGGAATCATGATTTATGAATCATGAATTGAATCATGAATTCAATCATGAATCATGAATCATGAATCAAATCATGAATCATGAATTGAATCATGAATTATGAATCATGAATCATGAATTGAATCATGAATCGAATCATGAATTGAATCATAAATCATGAAATGAATCATGAATTGAATAATGAATTGAATTATGAATCATGAAATGAATCATGAATCAAAAATTGAATTATGAATGATGAATTGAATCATGAATTATAAATCATAAATCATGAATTGAATCATGAAGCATAAATTGAATCATGAATTGAATCATGAATCATGAATCTAATCATGAATCATAAATCATGAATCAAATCATGGATCATGAATTGAATCATGAATCATGAATCATGAATTTCATCATGAATTGAATCATGGATCATGAATTGAATCATGAAATTCATCATAAATCTCTTAATAAAATGAATCATGAATTGAATCATGAATTGAATCATGAATCATGAATCATGAATTGAATCATGAATCATGAATTGAATCACAAATCACAAATCAAGAATTGAATCATTAATCATTAATCAAGAATTGAATCATTAATAATGAATTGAATCATGAATCATGAATCATGAAATGAATCATGAATTGATTCATGATTTGAATCATGAATCATGGATTGAATCATGAATCATGAACCATGAATTAAATCATGAATCATGAATCAAATTATGAATCATGAATTGAATCGTGAATTATAAATCATGATTTAAATCATGAATCATGAATTAAATCATAAATCATGAAATGAATCATGAATCATGAATCATGAAATGAATCATGAATTGAATCATGAATTGAATCATGAATCATGAATCATGAAATGAATCATGAATCATGAATTGAATCATGATTCAAGAATTGAAAAATGAATCATGAATTGAATCATGAATTGAATCATGAATCATGAATCATGAAATGAATCATGAATCATGAAATGAATCATGATTCAAGAATTGAATCATGAATCATGAATTGAATCATGAATCGAATCATAAATCATGAATTGAATCATGAATCATGAATCATGAAATGAATCATGAATTGAATCATGAATTGAATCATGAATCATGAAATGAATCATGAATCATGAATTGAATCATGTTTCAAGAAATGAATCATGAATCATGAATTGAATCATGAATTGAATCATGAATCATTAATCATGAATCATGAAATGAATCATGAATCATGAAATGAATCATGATTCAAGAATTGAATCATGAATCATGAATTGAATCATGAATCATGAATTGAATCATGAATTGAATCATGAATCATGAAATGAATCATGAATCATGAAATGAATCATGATTCAAGAATTGAATCATGAATCATGAATTGAATCATGAATCATGAATGGAATCATGACTCATGAATCAAATCATGAATCATGAATCGAATCATGAATCATGAATCATGAATTGAATCATGAATCATGAATCATGAAATGAATTTAGAATCATGCATCATGAATTGAATCATTAATCATGAATCATGAATCATGAATCAAAACATGAATCATGAATCATGAATCAGGAAATGAATCATGAATTGAATCATGAATTAAATCATAAATCATGAATCATGAAATGAATCATGAATCATGAATTGAATCATGAATCATGAATCATTAAATGAATCATAAATCATAATTTGAATCTTGAATCATGAATTGATTAATGAATCATGAATCATAAATTGAATCATGAATCATGAATCGAATTATAAATCATGCATCATGAATTGAATCATGAATCATGAATCATGAATCATGAATCATGAATCAAGACTTGAATCATGAATCAAATCATGAATCATGAAATTAATCATGAATCAAGAATTGAATCATGAATCATGAATTCAATCATGATTCATGAATTGAATCATGAATCATCAATTGAATCCTGTATCATAAATCATCAATTGAATCATGAATCATGAATTGAATCATAAATCATGAATCATGAATTTAATCATAAATCGTGAATCATGAAATGAATCATAAATTATGAATTTAAATCATAAATCATGAATCATGAAAATATTCATGAATCATGAATTTAATCATAAATCATGAATCATGAAATGAATCATGAATCATAAATTTAATCATAAATCATGAATCATGAAATGAATCATGAATCATGAATTGAATCATGAATCATGAATCATTAAATGAATCATAAATCATAATTTGAATCTTGAATCATGAATTGATTAATGAATCATGAATCATAAATTGAATCATGAATCATGAATCGAATTATAAATCATGCATCATGAATTGAATCATGAATCATGAATCATGAATCATGAATCATGAATCAAGACTTGAATCATGAATCAAATCATGAATCATGAAATTAATCATGAATCAAGAATTGAATCATGAATCATGAATTCAATCATGATTCATGAATTGAATCATGAATCATCAATTGAATCCTGTATCATGAATCATGAAATTAATCATGAATCAAGAATTGAATCATGAATCATGAATCATGAATTTAATCATAAATCGTGAATCATGAAATGAATCATAAATTATGAATTTAAATCATAAATCATGAATCATGAAAATATTCATGAATCATGAATTTAATCATAAATCATGAATCATGAAATGAATCATGAATCATAAATTTAATCATAAATCATGAATCATGAAATGAATCATAAATCATGAATTGAATCATAAATTTATGAATTGAATCATGAATCGATTCATGAATCATGAATTGACTCAGAATCATGATGTAAATCATGAATTGAATCATTAATCATAAATCGAATCATGAATCATGAATTGAATGATAAATCATGAATTGAATCATGAATCATGAATTGAATCATGAAGTGAATCATGAATCATGAAATGTATCATGAAACAAATCATAATTTGAATCATGAATCATAAATTGAATCATTAATCATGAATTGAATCATGAAATGAATCATGAATCATAAATCAAGAATCATGAATTAAATCATGAATTGAATCTTGAATCATAAAGTGAATCATGAAATGAACCATGAATCATGAATCAGGAATCAAGAATTAAATCATGAATTTAATCTTGAATCATGAATTGAATCATGAATCATGAATTATGAATCATGAATAGAATCATGAATCATGAATTGAATCATGAATTGAATCATGAATCAGAATCAATAAATAGATCATGAATCATGAATTGAATCATGAATCATGAATCATGAATTAAATCATGAATCGAATCATAAATCATTAATTGAATCATGAATCATAAATAATGAATCATGAATTGAATCATGAAATGAATCATGAATCATGAATCATGAATCATGAATTATGAATCATGAATTGAATCTTGAATCATGAATCATGAATTGAATCATGAATCATGAATTGAATCTTGAATCATCAATCATGAATTGAATCATCAATCATGCATTAAATCATGAATCATGAATCATGAATTGAATCATGAATCATAATTCATGAATCAAATCATGAATCATGAATCGAAACATGAATCATGAATCATGAATCGAATCATGAATCATGAATTAGATCATGAATCATGAATCATGAATCATGAATCATGAATCATGAATTGAATTATGAATCATGAATTGAATCATAAATCATGAATCATGAATTGAATCATGAAGCATAAATCATGAATCGAATCATAAATCATGAATCAAGAATTGAATCATGAATCATGAATCAAGAATTGAATCATGAATCATGAAATGAATCATGAATCATGAATCATGAAATGAATCATGAATTGAATCATGAATTGAATCATGAGTCATGAATCTTGAAATAAATCATATCATGAATCATGAAATGAATCATGAATCATGAATTGAATCATAAATCATGAATCATTAAATGAATCATGAATCATGAATTGAATCATGAATCATGAATTGAATCATAATTCATGAATTGATTAATAAATCATGAATCATGAATTGAATCATGAATCGAATTATAAATCATGCATCATAAATTGAATCATGAATCATGAATCATGAATCATGACTTGAATCATGAATTAAATCATGAATCATGAAATGAATCATGAATCAAGAATTGAATCATGAATCATGAATTGAATCATGATTCATGAATTGAATCATGAATCATCAATTGAATCCTGAATCATGAATCATCAATTGAATCATGAATCATGAATTGAATCATAAATCATGAATTTAATCATAAATCATGAATCATGAAATGAATCATGAATCATGAATTGAATCATGAATCATGAATTGAATCATGAATCATTAAATGAATCATGAATCATGAATTGAATCATGAATCATGAATTGAATCATAATTCATGAATTGATTAATAAATCATGAATCATGAATTGTATCATGAATCGAATTATAAGTCATGCATCATAAATTGAATCATGAATCATGAATCATGAATCATGACTTGAATCATGAATTAAATCATGAATCATGAAATGAATCATGAATCAAGAATTGAATCATGAATCATGAATTGAATCATGATTCATGAATTGAATCATGAATTATCAATTGAATCCTGAATCATGAATCATCAATTGAATCATGAATCATGAATTGAATCATAAATCATGAATTTAATCATAAATCATGAATCATGAAATGAATCATGAATCATGAATTTAATCATAAATCATGAATCATGAAATGAATCATGAATCATGAATCTTGAAATAAATCATGAAATGAATCATGAATCATGAATTGAATCATGAATCATGAACCATGAATTGAATCATGAATCATGAATCAAATTACGAATCATGAATTGAATTGTGAATCATGAATCATGAATTCAATCATGAATCATGAATTAAATCATGAATCAAGAAATGAATCATGAATCATGAATTGAATCATGAATCGAATCATAAATCATGAATTGAATGATGAATGATGAATCATGAAATGAATCATGAATTGAATCATGAATTGAATCATGAATCATGAATCAATAATTAAATCATGAATCATGAATTGAATCATGAATTGAATCATGAATCATGAATTAAATCATGAATCAAATCATAAATCATTAATTGAATCATGAATCATAAATAATTAATCATGAATTGAATCATGAAATTAATCATGAATCATGAATTGAATCATGAATCATAAATTATGAATCATAAATTGAATCTTGAATCATGAATCATGAATTGAATCATGAATCATGAATTGAATCATGAATCATGAATTGAATCATGAATCATGAATCATGAATTGAATCATGAATCATGAATCATGAATTGAATCATGAATCATGAATCGAATCATAAATCATGAATTGAATCATGAATCATAAATCATGAATCGAGACATGAATCATGAATCATGAATTGAATCATAAATCATGAATCAAAAATTGAATCATGAATCAAGAATTGAATCATGAATCATGAATTGAATCATGAATCATGAAATGAATCATGAATTGAGTCATGAATTGAATCATGAGTCATGAACCTTGAAATAAATCATGAAATGAATCATGAATCATGAATTGAATCATGAATCATGAACCATGAATTGAATCATGAATCATGAATCAAATTATGAATCATGAATTGAATCGTGAATCATGTATCATTAATTAAATCATGAATCATGAATTAAATCATGACTCATGAAATGAATCATGAATCATGAATTGAATCATGAATCGAATCATAAATCATGAATTGAATCATGAATCATGAAATGAATCATGAATTGAATCATGAATTGAATCAGGAATCATGAATCATGAAATGAATCATGAATCATGAATTGAATCATGAATCATGAAATGAATCATGATTTGAATCATGAAATGAATCATGAATCATGAATTGAATCATGAATCATGAAATGAATCATGATTTGAATCATGAATTGAATCATGAATCATGAATCACGAATCATGAAATGAATCATGAATCATGAAATGAATCATGAATCATGAATCATGAATCATGATTCAAGAATTGAATCATGAATCATGAATTGAATCATGAATCATGAACCGAATCATGACTCATGAATCATGAATTGAATCATTAATCATGAACTGAATCTTGAATCATGAATCTAATCATGCATCATGAATGGAATCATAATTCATGAATCATGAATCGAATCATGAATCATGAATCGAATCATGAATCATAAATCATGAATCGAATCATGAATCATGAATCATGAATAGAATCATGAATTGAATCATGAATCATGAATCATGAAATGAATCATGCATCATGAATTGAAACATTAATCATGAATCATGAATCATGAATCAAAACATGAATCATGAACGAGGAAATGAATCATGAATCATGAATCATAAATTGAATCATGAATTAAATCATAAATCATGAATCATGAAATGAATCATGAATCATGAATTGAATCATGAATCATGAATTATTAAATGAATCATGAATCATGAATTGAATCATGAATCATGAATTGATTAATGAATCATGAATCATGAATCATGAATCGAATTATAAATCATGCATCATAAATCGAATCATGAATCATGAATCATGACTTGAATCATGAATTAAATCATGAATCATGAAATGAATCATGAATCAAGAATTGAATCATGAATCATGAATTGAATCATGATTCATGAATTGAATCATATATCATCAATTGAATCCTGAATCATGAATCATCAATTGAATCATGAATCATTAATTGAATCATAAAGCATGAATCATGAATTTAATCATAAATCATGAATCACAAATTTAATCATAAATTATGAATTTAATCATAAATCATGAATCATGAAATGAATCATGATTCATGAATTGAATCATTAATCATAAATCGAATCATGAAACATGAATTGAATCATGAATCATAAACCATGAAATAATTATGAAATAAATCATGAATCATAAATTGAATCATAAATCATGAATCAAGAATCAAGAATTAAATCATGAATTAAATCTTGAATCATAAAGTGAATCATGAATCATGAATTATGAATCATGAATAGAATCATAAATCATGAATTGAATCATGAATTGAATCATGAATAATGAATCATTAATTAAATCATGAATCATGAATTGAATCATGAATCATGAATCATGAATTAAATCATGAATCGAATCATAAATCATTAATTGAATCATGAATCATAAATAATGAATCATGAATTGAATCATGAAATGAATCATGAATCATGAATCAAGAATCATGAATTGAATCATGAATTGAATTATGAATCATGAATTGAATCATGAATTGAATCATAAATCATGAAATGAATCATGAATCATGAATCATGAAATGAATCATGAATTGAATCATGAATCATTTATTGAATCATGAATTGAATCATGAATCATTTATTGAATCATGAATCATAAAACTAATCATGAATCATGAATTAATTCATGAATCATGAATTGAATCATGATTTGTGAATCATGAATTGAATCATGAATTGAATCATGAATCATGAATCATGAATCGAATCATAAATCATGAATTGAATCATGAATCATGAATTGAATCATGAATCATGAATTGAATCATGAATCATGAATCATGAATTGAAGAATCAATCATGAATCATGAAATGAATCATGATTTATGAATCATGAATTGAATCAAGAATTGAATCATGAATCATGAAATGAATCATGAATTGAATCAAGAATTGAATCATGAATTGAATCATGAATTGAATCATGAATCATAAATCTCTAATTGAATCATGAATTGAATCATGAATCATGAATCATGAATCAAATCATAAATCATGAATCATAAATTTCATCATGAGATTCATCATGAATTGAATCATGAATCATAAAATGAATCATGAATTGAATAATAAATTGAATCATGAATCATGAATCAAAAATTGAATCATGAATGATGAATTGAATCATGAATCATAAATCATGAATCATGAATCATGAATTTCATCATGAAATGAATCATGAATTAAATCATGAATTGAATCATGAGTCATGAATTGAATCATGAATCATGAATTGAATCATGAATCATGAATTGAATCATGAATCATGAAATGAATCTTGAATTTAATCATGAATTGAATTATGAATCATGAATTGAATCATGAATTAAATCATGAATCATGAAATAAATCATGAATTGAATCATAAATCATGAAATGAATCATGAATCATGAATCATGAAATGAATCATGAGTTGAATCATGAATCATTTATTGAATTATTAATTGAATTATGAATCATTTATTGAATCATGAATCATGAATTGAATCATGAATCATGAATTGAAGAATCAGTCATGAATCATGAAATGAATCATGATTTATGAATCATGAATTGAATCAAGAATTGAATCATGAATCATGAAATGAATCATGAATTGAATCATGAATTAAATCATTAATCATAAATCAATAATTGAATCATAAAATGAATCATGAATCATGAATCATGAATCGAATCATAAATCATGAATCATGAATTTCATCATGAGATTCATCATGAATTGAATCATGAATCTTAAAATGAATCATGAATTGAATCATGAATCATGAATCATGAATTGAATCATAAATCATGAATTGAATCATGAATCATGAATTAATTCATGAATCATTAATCGAATCATGAATCATAAATTGAATCATGAAGCATGAATCATGAATCGAATCACAAATCATGAATCAAGAATTGAATCATGAATCATGAATCAAGAATTGAATCATTAATCATGAATTGAATCATGAATCATGAATCATGAAATAAATCATGAATTGAATCATGAATTGAATCATGAGTCATGAATCTTGAAATAAATCATGAAATGAATCATGAATCATGGATTGAATCATGAATCATGAATCATGAACCATGAATTCAATCATGAACCATGAATTCAATCATGAATCATGAATCAAATTATGAATCATGAATTGAATTGTGAATCATGAATCATGAATTAAATCATGAATCATGAATTAAATCATAAATCATGAAATGAATCATGAATCATGAAATGAATCATGAATTGAATCATGAATTGAATCATGAATCATGAATCATGAAATGAATCATGAATCATGAATTGAATCATGATTCAAGAATTGAATCATGAATCATGAATTGAATCATGGATTGAATCATGAATCATGAATCATGAATCATGAAATGAATCATGAATCAGGAAATGAATCATGATTCAAGAATTGAATCATGATTTAGGAAATGAATCATGATTCAAGAATTGAATCATGAATCATGAATTGAATCATGAATCGAATCATAAATCATGAATTGAATCATGAATCATCAATCATGAAATGAATCATGAATTGAATCATGAATTGAATCATGAATCATGAATCATGAAATGAATCATGAATCATGAATTGAATCATGATTCAAGAATTGAATCATGAATCATAAATTCAATTATGAATTGAATCATGAATCATGAAATGAATCATGAATCATGAAATGAATCATGATTCAAGAATTGAATCATGAATCATGAATTGAATCATGAATCATGAATCGAATCATGACTCATGAATCATGAATTGAATCATGAATCATGAATTGAATCTTGAATCATGAATCAAATCATGAATCATGAATGGAATCATGAATCATGAATCATAAATCATAAATTGAATCATGAATCATGAATCATGAATCGAATCATGAATCATGAATCATGAATCGAATCATGAATCATGAATTATGAATAGAATCATGAATTGAATCATGAATCACGAATCATGAAATGAATCATGAATCATGCATCATGAATTGAATCATTAATCATAAATCGAATCATGAAACATGAATTGAATCATGAATCATAAACCAAGAAATAATTATGAAATAAATCATGAATCATAAATTGAATCATAAATCATGAATCAAGAATCAAGAATTAAATCATGAATTAAATCTTGAATCATAAAGTGAATCATGAATCATGAATTATGAATCATGAATAAAATCATAAATCATGAATTGAATCATGAATTAAATCATGAATAATGAATCATTAATTAAATCATGAATCATGAATTGAATCATGAATCATGAATCATGAATTAAATCATGAATCGAATCATAAATCATTAATTGAATCATGAATCATAAATAATGAATCATGAATTGAATCATGAAATGAATCATGAATCATGAATCAAGAATCATGAATTGAATCCTGAATTGAATCTTGAATCATGAATTGAATCATGAATCAGGAATTGAATCATGAATCATGAATCATGAGAATTGAATCATGAATTGAATTATGAATCATGAATTGAATCATGAATTGAATCATAAATCATGAAATGAATCATGAATTATGAATCATGAAATGAATCATGAATTGAATCATGAATCATTTATTGAATCATGAATTGAATCATGAATCATTTATTGAATCATGAATCATGAAACTAATCATGAATCATGAATTAATTCATGAATCATGAATTGAATCATGATTTGTGAATCATGAATTGAATCATGAATTGAATCATGAATCATGAATTGAATCATGAATCATGAATTGAATCATGATTTGTGAATCATGAATTGAATCATGAATTGAATCATGAATCATGAATCATGAATTGAATCATGAATCATGAATTGAATCATGAATCATGAATTGAATCATGAATCATGAATTGAATCATGAATCATGAATCATGAATTGAAGAATCAATCATGAATCATGAAATGAATCATGATTTATGAATCATGAATTGAATCAAGAATTGAATCATGAATCATGAAATGAATCATGAATTGAATCAAGAATTGAATCATGAATTGAATCATGAATTGAATCATGAATCATAAATCTCTAATTGAATCATGAATTGAATCATGAATCATGAATCATGAATCAAATCATAAATCATGAATCATAAATTTCATCATGAGATTCATCATGAATTGAATCATGAATCATAAAATGAATCATGAATTGAATAATAAATTGAATCATGAATCATGAATCAAAAATTGAATCATGAATGATGAATTGAATCATGAATCATAAATCATGAATCATGAATCATGAATTTCATCATGAAATGAATCATGAATTGAATCATGAATTGAATCATGAGTCATGAATTGAATCATGAATCATGAATTGAATCATGAATCATGAATTGAATCATGAATCATGAAATGAATCATGAATTTAATCATGAATTGAATTATGAATCATGAATTGAATCATGAATTAAATCATGAATCATGAAATAAATCATGAATTGAATCATAAATCATGAAATGAATCATGAATCATGAATCATGAGTTGAATCATGAATCATGAGTTGAATCATTAATTGAATTATGAATCATTTATTGAATCATGAATCATGAATTGAATCATGAATCATGAATCATGAATTGAAGAATCAATCATGAATCATGAAATGAATCATGATTTATGAATCATGAATTGAATCAAGAATTGAATCATGAATCATGAAATGAATCATGAATTGAATCATGAATTAAATCATTAATCATAAATCATTAATTGAATCATAAAATGAATCATGAATCATGAATCATGAATCGAATCATAAATCATGAATCATGAATTTCATCATGAGATTCATCATGAATTGAATCATGAATCTTAAAATGAATCATGAATTGAATCATGAATCATGAATCATGAATTGAATCATAAATCATGAATTGAATCATGAATCATGAATTAATTCATGAATCATTAATCGAATCATGAATCATAAATTGAATCATGAAGCATAAATCATGAATCGAATCACAAATCATGAATCAAGAATTGAATCATGAATCAAGAATTGAATCATTAATCATGAATTGAATCATGAATCATGAATCATGAAATGAATCATGAATTGAATCATGAATTGAATCATGAGTCATGAATCTTGAAATAAATCATGAAATGAATCATGAATCATGGATTGAATCATGAATCATGAATCATGAACCATGAATTCAATCATGAACCATGAATTCAATCATGAATCATGAATCAAATTATGAATCATGAATTGAATCGTGAATCATGAATCATGAATTAAATCATGAATCATGAATTAAATCATAAATCATGAAATGAATCATGAATCATGAATCATGAAATGAATCATGAATTCAATCATGAATTGAATCATGAATTGAATCATGAATCATGAATCATAGAAATGAATCATGAATCATGAATTGAATCATGATTCAAGAATTGAATCATGAATCATGAATTGAATCATGAATTGAATCATGAATCATGAAATGAATCATGAATCATGAAATGAATCATGATTCAAGAATTGAATCATGAATCATGAATTGAATCATGAATCGAATCATAAATCATGAATTGAATGATGAATCATCAATCATGAAATGAATCATGAATTGAATCATAAATTGAATCATGAATCATGAATCATGAAATGAATCATGAATCATGAATTGAATCATGATTCAAGAATTGAATCATGAATCATGAATTGAATCATGAATTGAATCATGAATCATGAAATGAATCATGAATCATGAAATGAATCATGATTCAAGAATTGAATCATGAATCATGAATTGAATCATGAATCATGAATCGAATCATGACTCATGAATCATGAATTGAATCATGAATGGAATCATGAATCATGAATCATGAATCATGAATTGAATCATGAATCATTTATTGAATCATGAATCATGAATCGAATCATGAATCATGAATCGAATCATGAATCATGAATCATGAATAGAATCATGAAATGAATCATGAATCATGCATCATGAATTGAATCATTAATCATGAATCATGAATCATGAATGGAAACATGAATCATGAATCATGAATCAGGAATAAGGAAATGAATCATGAATTGAATCATGAATTAAATCATAAATCATGAATCATGAAATGAATAATGAATCATGAATCATGAATCATTAAATGAATTATGAATCATAATTTGAATCTTAAATCATGAATTGATTAATGAATCATGAATCATGAATTGAATCATGAATCATGAATCGAATTATAAATCATGCATCATGAATTGAATCATGAATCATGAATCATGAATCATGAATCATGACTTGAATCATGAATTAAATCATGAATCATGAAATTAATCATGAATCAAGAATTGAATCATGAATCATGAATTGAATCATGATTCATGAATTGAATCATGAATCATCAATTGAATCCTGAATCATAAATCATCAATTGAATCATGAATTGAATCATAAATCATGAATCATGAATTTAATCATAAATCGTGAATCATGAAATAAATCATAAATAATGAATTTTAATCATAAATCATGAATCATGAAATTATTCATATTTCATGAATTTAATCATAAATCATGAATCATGAAATGAATCATGAATCATGAATTTAATCATAAATCATGAATCGATTCATGAATCATGAATCATGAATTGAATCATGAATCGATTCATGAATCATGAATCGATTCATGAATCATGAATCGATTCATTAATTGAATCATGAATCGATTCATGAATCATGAATCGATTCATGAATCATGAATCATGAATCGACTCATGAATCATGATGTGAATATTGAATTGAATCATTAATCATAAATCGAATCATGAAACATGAATTGAATCATGAATCATAAATCATGAAATGAATTTTGAAATGAATCATGAATCATGAATTGAATCATAAATCATGAATTGAATCATGAATTGAATCATGAATCATAAATCATGAATTGAATCATCAAATGAACCATGAATCATGAATCGAATCATGAATAATAAATCATGAATTGAATCATGAATTGAATCATGAATCATGAATTGAATCATGAATTGAATCATGAATCATGAAATGTATCATGAAACAAATCATAATTTGAATCATGAATCATAAATTGAATCATTAATCATGAATTGAATCATGAAATGAATCATGAATCATAAATCAAGAATCATGAATTAAATCATGAATTGAATCTTGAATCATAAAGTGAATCATGAAATGAACCATGAATCATGAATCAGGAATCAAGAATTAAATCATGAATTTAATCTTGAATCATGAATTGAATCATGAATTGAATCATGAATCAGAATCAATAAATAAATCATGAATCATGAATTGAATCATGAATCATGAATCATGAATTAAATCATGAATCGAATCATAAATCATTAATTGAATCATAAAGCATAAATAATGAATCATGAATTGAATCATGAAATGAATCATGAATCAAGAATCATGAATTGAATCATGAATTGAATCTTGAATCATGAATTGAATCATGAATCATGAATTATGAATCATGAATTGAATCTTGAATCATGAATCATGAATTGAATCATGAATCGAATCATAAATCATTAATTGAATCATAAAGCATAAATAATGAATCATGAATTGAATCATGAAATGAATCATGAATCAAGAATCATGAATTGAATCATGAATTGAATCTTGAATCATGAATTGAATCATGAATCATGAATTATGAATCATGAATTGAATCTTGAATCATAAATCATGAATTGAATCATGAATTAAATCATGAATAATGAATCATTAATTAAATCATGAATCATGAATTGAATCATGAATCATGAATCATGAATTAAATCATGAATCGAATCATAAATCATTAATTGAATCATGAATCATAAATAATGAATCATGAATTGAATCATGAAATGAATCATGAATCATGAATCAAGAATCATGAATTGAATCCTGAATTGAATCTTGAATCATGAATTGAATCATGAATCAGGAATTGAATCATGAATCATGAATCATGAGAATTGAATCATGAATTGAATTATGAATCATGAATTGAATCATGAATTGAATCATAAATCATGAAATGAATCATGAATTATGAATCATGAAATGAATCATGAATTGAATCATGAATCATTTATTGAATCATGAATTGAATCATGAATCATTTATTGAATCATGAATCATGAAACTAATCATGAATCATGAATTAATTCATGAATCATGAATTGAATCATGATTTGTGAATCATGAATTGAATCATGAATTGAATCATGAATCATGAATTGAATCATGAATCATGAATTGAATCATGATTTGTGAATCATGAATTGAATCATGAATTGAATCATGAATCATGAATCATGAATTGAATCATGAATCATGAATTGAATCATGAATCATGAATTGAATCATGAATCATGAATTGAATCATGAATCATGAATCATGAATTGAAGAATCAATCATGAATCATGAAATGAATCATGATTTATGAATCATGAATTGAATCAAGAATTGAATCATGAATCATGAAATGAATCATGAATTGAATCAAGAATTGAATCATGAATTGAATCATGAATTGAATCATGAATCATAAATCTCTAATTGAATCATGAATTGAATCATGAATCATGAATCATGAATCAAATCATAAATCATGAATCATAAATTTCATCATGAGATTCATCATGAATTGAATCATGAATCATAAAATGAATCATGAATTGAATAATAAATTGAATCATGAATCATGAATCAAAAATTGAATCATGAATGATGAATTGAATCATGAATCATAAATCATGAATCATGAATCATGAATTTCATCATGAAATGAATCATGAATTGAATCATGAATTGAATCATGAGTCATGAATTGAATCATGAATCATGAATTGAATCATGAATCATGAATTGAATCATGAATCATGAAATGAATCATGAATTTAATCATGAATTGAATTATGAATCATGAATTGAATCATGAATTAAATCATGAATCATGAAATAAATCATGAATTGAATCATAAATCATGAAATGAATCATGAATCATGAATCATGAGTTGAATCATGAATCATGAGTTGAATCATTAATTGAATTATGAATCATTTATTGAATCATGAATCATGAATTGAATCATGAATCATGAATCATGAATTGAAGAATCAATCATGAATCATGAAATGAATCATGATTTATGAATCATGAATTGAATCAAGAATTGAATCATGAATCATGAAATGAATCATGAATTGAATCATGAATTAAATCATTAATCATAAATCATTAATTGAATCATAAAATGAATCATGAATCATGAATCATGAATCGAATCATAAATCATGAATCATGAATTTCATCATGAGATTCATCATGAATTGAATCATGAATCTTAAAATGAATCATGAATTGAATCATGAATCATGAATCATGAATTGAATCATAAATCATGAATTGAATCATGAATCATGAATTAATTCATGAATCATTAATCGAATCATGAATCATAAATTGAATCATGAAGCATAAATCATGAATCGAATCACAAATCATGAATCAAGAATTGAATCATGAATCAAGAATTGAATCATTAATCATGAATTGAATCATGAATCATGAATCATGAAATGAATCATGAATTGAATCATGAATTGAATCATGAGTCATGAATCTTGAAATAAATCATGAAATGAATCATGAATCATGGATTGAATCATGAATCATGAATCATGAACCATGAATTCAATCATGAACCATGAATTCAATCATGAATCATGAATCAAATTATGAATCATGAATTGAATCGTGAATCATGAATCATGAATTAAATCATGAATCATGAATTAAATCATAAATCATGAAATGAATCATGAATCATGAATCATGAAATGAATCATGAATTCAATCATGAATTGAATCATGAATTGAATCATGAATCATGAATCATAGAAATGAATCATGAATCATGAATTGAATCATGATTCAAGAATTGAATCATGAATCATGAATTGAATCATGAATTGAATCATGAATCATGAAATGAATCATGAATCATGAAATGAATCATGATTCAAGAATTGAATCATGAATCATGAATTGAATCATGAATCGAATCATAAATCATGAATTGAATGATGAATCATCAATCATGAAATGAATCATGAATTGAATCATAAATTGAATCATGAATCATGAATCATGAAATGAATCATGAATCATGAATTGAATCATGATTCAAGAATTGAATCATGAATCATGAATTGAATCATGAATTGAATCATGAATCATGAAATGAATCATGAATCATGAAATGAATCATGATTCAAGAATTGAATCATGAATCATGAATTGAATCATGAATCATGAATCGAATCATGACTCATGAATCATGAATTGAATCATGAATGGAATCATGAATCATGAATCATGAATCATGAATTGAATCATGAATCATTTATTGAATCATGAATCATGAATCGAATCATGAATCATGAATCGAATCATGAATCATGAATCATGAATAGAATCATGAAATGAATCATGAATCATGCATCATGAATTGAATCATTAATCATGAATCATGAATCATGAATGGAAACATGAATCATGAATCATGAATCAGGAATAAGGAAATGAATCATGAATTGAATCATGAATTAAATCATAAATCATGAATCATGAAATGAATAATGAATCATGAATCATGAATCATTAAATGAATTATGAATCATAATTTGAATCTTAAATCATGAATTGATTAATGAATCATGAATCATGAATTGAATCATGAATCATGAATCGAATTATAAATCATGCATCATGAATTGAATCATGAATCATGAATCATGAATCATGAATCATGACTTGAATCATGAATTAAATCATGAATCATGAAATTAATCATGAATCAAGAATTGAATCATGAATCATGAATTGAATCATGATTCATGAATTGAATCATGAATCATCAATTGAATCCTGAATCATAAATCATCAATTGAATCATGAATTGAATCATAAATCATGAATCATGAATTTAATCATAAATCGTGAATCATGAAATAAATCATAAATAATGAATTTTAATCATAAATCATGAATCATGAAATTATTCATATTTCATGAATTTAATCATAAATCATGAATCATGAAATGAATCATGAATCATGAATTTAATCATAAATCATGAATCGATTCATGAATCATGAATCATGAATTGAATCATGAATCGATTCATGAATCATGAATCGATTCATGAATCATGAATCGATTCATTAATTGAATCATGAATCGATTCATGAATCATGAATCGATTCATGAATCATGAATCATGAATCGACTCATGAATCATGATGTGAATATTGAATTGAATCATTAATCATAAATCGAATCATGAAACATGAATTGAATCATGAATCATAAATCATGAAATGAATTTTGAAATGAATCATGAATCATGAATTGAATCATAAATCATGAATTGAATCATGAATTGAATCATGAATCATAAATCATGAATTGAATCATCAAATGAACCATGAATCATGAATCGAATCATGAATAATAAATCATGAATTGAATCATGAATTGAATCATGAATCATGAATTGAATCATGAATTGAATCATGAATCATGAAATGTATCATGAAACAAATCATAATTTGAATCATGAATCATAAATTGAATCATTAATCATGAATTGAATCATGAAATGAATCATGAATCATAAATCAAGAATCATGAATTAAATCATGAATTGAATCTTGAATCATAAAGTGAATCATGAAATGAACCATGAATCATGAATCAGGAATCAAGAATTAAATCATGAATTTAATCTTGAATCATGAATTGAATCATGAATTGAATCATGAATCAGAATCAATAAATAAATCATGAATCATGAATTGAATCATGAATCATGAATCATGAATTAAATCATGAATCGAATCATAAATCATTAATTGAATCATAAAGCATAAATAATGAATCATGAATTGAATCATGAAATGAATCATGAATCAAGAATCATGAATTGAATCATGAATTGAATCTTGAATCATGAATTGAATCATGAATCATGAATTATGAATCATGAATTGAATCTTGAATCATGAATCATGAATTGAATCATGAATCATGAATTGAATCATGAATCATCAATCATGAATTGAATCATCAATCATGAATTAAATCATGAATCATGAATTGAATTATGAATCATAATTCATGAATCAAATCATGAATCATGAATCGAAACATGAATCATGAATCGAAACATGAATCATGAATTAGATCATGAATCATGAATCATGAATCATGAATCATGAATTGAATTATGAATCATGAATTGAATCAAAAATCATGAATCAAGAATTGAATCATGAATCATGAATCAAGAATTGAATAATGAATCATGAATTGAATCATGAATCATGAATCATGAAATGAATCATGAATTGAATCATGAATTGAATCATGAGTCATGAATCTTGAAATAAATCATATCATGAATCATGAAATGAATCATGAATCATGAATTGAATCATGAATCATGAATTGAATCATGAATCATGAATCATTAAATGAATCATGAATCATGAAATGAATCATGAATCATGAATTGAATCATGAATCATGAATCATGAATCATGACTTGAATCATGAATTAAATCATCAATCATGAAATGAATCATGAATCAAGAATTTAATCATGAATCATGAATTGAATCATGATTCATGAATTGAATCATGAATCATCAATTGAATCCTGAATCATGAATCATCAATTGAATCATGAATCATGAATTGAATTATAAATCATGAATTTAATCATAAATCATGAATCATGAAATGAATCATGAATCATGAATTTAATCATAAATCATGAATCATGAAATGAATCATGAATCATGAATTTAATCATAAATCATGAATTGAATCATGAATCGATTCATGAATCATGAATCATGAATCGACTCATGAATCATGATGTTAATCATGAATTGAATCATTAATCATAAATCGAATCATGAAATATGAATTGAATCATGAATTGAATCATGAATCATAAGTCATGAATTGAATCATCAAATGAACCATGAATCATGAATCATAAATTATGAATCATGAATTGAATCTTGAATCATGAATCATGAATTGAATCATGAATCATGAATTGAATAATGAATCATGAATTGAATCATCAATCATGAATCATGAAATGTATCATGAATCATGAATTGAATCATGAATCATGAATTGAATCATAAATCATGAATTGAATCATGAATCATGAATCATGAATTGAATCATGAATCATGAATTGAATCATAAAGCATGAATCATGAATCGAATCATAAATCATGAATCAAAAATTGAATCATGAATCAAGAATTGAATCATGAATCATGAACCGTGAATTGAATCATGAATCATGAATCAAATTATGAATCATGAATTGAATCGTGAATTATGAATCATGAATTAAATCATGAATCATGAATTAAATCATGAATCAAGAAATGAATCATGAATCATGAATTGAATCATGAATCAAATCATAAATCATGAATTGAATGATGAATCATGAATCATGAATTGAATCATGAATTGAATCATGAATTGAATCATGAATCATGAATCATGAAATGAATCATGAATCATGAATTAAATCATGAATCATGAAATGAATCATGAATTGAATCATGAATTGAATCATGAATCATGAATCATGAAATAAATCATGAATCATGAAATGAATCATGATTCAAGAATTGAATCATGAATCATGAATTGAATCATGAATCATGAATCGAATCATGACTCATGAATCATGAATTGAATCATTAATCATGAATTGAATCTTAAATTATGAATCTAATCATGAATCATGAATGGAATCATAATTCATGAATCATGAATCGAATCATGAATCATGAATTGAATCATGAATCATGAATCATGAATCATGAATCAAATCATGAATCATGAATCATGAATCATGAATCGAATCATGAATCATGAATCATAAATAGAATCATGAATTGAATCATAAATCATGAATTATGAAATGAATCATGAATCATGCATCATGAATTGAATCATTAATCATGAATCATGAGTCGAAACATGAATCATGAATCATGAACGAGGAAATGAATCATGAATCATGAATCATGAATTGAATCATGAATGGAATCATAATTCATGAATCATGAATCTAATCATGAATCATGAATCAAATCATGAATCATGAATTATGAATCATGAATCGAATCATGAATCATGAACGAGGAAATGAATCATGAATCATGAATCATGAATTGAATCATGAATGGAATCATAATTCATGAATCATGAATCTAATCATGAATCATGAATCGAATCATAAATCATGAATCATGAATAGAATCATGAATTGAATCATGAATCATGAATTATGAAATGAATCATGAATCATGCATCATGAATTGAATCATTAATCATGAATCATGAGTCGAAACATGAATCATGAATCATGAACGAGGAAATGAATCATGAATCATGATTCATGAATTGAATCATGAATTAAATCATAAATCATGAATCATGAAATGAATCATGAATCATGAATTGAATCATGAATCATGAATCATTAAATGAATCATGAATCATGAATTGAATCATGAATCATGAATTGATTAATGAATCATGAATCATGAATTGAATCATGAATCATGATTCGATTTATAAATCATTCATCATGAATTGAATCATGAATCATGACTTGAATCATGAATTAAATCATGAATCATGAAATGAATCATGAATCAAGAATTTAATTATGAATCATCAATTGAATCATGACTCATGAATTGAATCATGAATCATGAATTGAATCCTGAATCATGAATCATGAATTGAATCATGAATCATGAATTGAATCATAAATAATGAATCATGAATTTAATCATAAATCATGAATCATGAAATGAATCTTAAAATTATGAATTTAATCATAAATCATGAATCATGAAATGAATCATGAATCATGAATTAAATCATTAATCATAAATTGAATCATGAAACATGAATTGAATCATGAATCATAAATCATGAAATAAATATAAAATGAATCATGAATCATGAATTGAATCATGAATCATGAATTGAATCATGCATTGAATCATGAATCATAAATAATGAATTGAATCATCAATTGAACCATGAATCATGAATCGAATTATGAATAGTAAATCATGAATTGAATCATGAATTGAATCATGAACCATGAATTGAATCATGAATCATGAATCAAGAATCATGAATTAAGTCATAAATTAAATCTTGAATCATAAAGTGAATCATGAAATGAATCATGAATCATGAATCAAGAATCATGAATTAAATCATGAATTTAATCTTGAATCATGAATTGAATCATGAAACATGAATTATGAATCATGAATAGAATTAAAAATCATGAATTGAATCATGAATTGAATCATAAATAATGAATCATTAATTTAATCTTGAATCATTAATTGAATCATGAATCATGAATCATTAATTAAATCATGAATCGAATCATAAATCATTAATTGAATCATGAATCATAAATAATGAATCATGAATTGAATCATGAAATGAATCATGAATCAAGAATCATGAATTGAATCATGAATTGAATCAAGAATCATGAATTGAATCATGAATCATGAATTATGAATCATGAATTGAATTATGAATCATGAATTGAATCATGAATTATGAAATGAATCATGAAATAAATCATGAATTGAATCATAAATCATGAATCATGAGTCGAAACATGAATCATGAATCATGAACGAGGAAATGAATCATGAATCATGAATTGAATCATGAATTAAATCATAAATCATGAATCATGAAATGAATCATGAATCATGAATTGAATCATGAATCATGAATCATTAAATGAATCATGAATCATGAATTGAATCATGAATCATGAATTGATTAATGAATCATGAATCATGAATTGAATCATGAATCATGAATCGATTTATAAATCATTCATCATGAATTGAATCATGAATCATGAATCATGACTTGAATCATGAATTAAATCATGAATCACGAAAAAAATCATGAATCAAGAATTTAATTATGAATCATGAATTGAATCATGACTCATGAATTGAATCATGAATCATCAATTGAATCCTGAATCATGAATCATCAATTGAATCATGAATCATGAACTGAATCATAAATCATGAATCATGAATTTAATCATAAATCATGAATCATGAAATGATTCTTAAAATTATGAATTTAATCATAAATCATGAATCATGAAATGAATCATGAATCATGAATTGAATCATTAATCATAAATCGAATCATGAAATATGAATTGAATCATGAATCATAAATAATGATTTGAATCATCAATTGAACCATGAATCATGAATCGAATCATGAATAGTAAATCATGAATTGAATCATGAATTGAATCATGAATCATGAATTGAATCATAAATCATGAAATGTATCATGAAACAAATCATAATTTGAATCATGAATCATAAATTGAATCATTAATCATGAATTGAATCATGAAATGAATCATGAATCATGAATCAAGTAACTTGAATTAAATCATGAATTAAATCTTGAATCATAAAGTGAATCATGAAATGAATCATGAATCATGAATCAAGAATCATGAATTAAATCATGAATTTAATCTTGAATCATGAATTGAATCATGAAACATGAATTATGAATCATGAATAGAATTAAAAATCATGAATTGAATCATGAATTGAATCATGAATAATGAATCATTAATTAAATCTTGAATCATTAATTGAATCATGAATCATGAATCATGAATTAAATCATGAATCGAATCATAAATCATTAATTGAATCATGAATCATAAATAATGAATCATGAATTGAATCATGAAATGAATCATGAATCAAGAATCATGAATTGAATCATGAATTGAATCAAGAATCATGAATTGAATCATGAATCATGAATTATGAATCATGAATTGAATTATGAATCATGAATTGAATCATGAATTAAATCATGAATCATGAAATAAATCATGAATTGACTCATAAATCATGAAATGAATCATGAATCATGAATCATGAAATGAATCATGAATTGAATTATGAATCATTTATTGAATCATGAATTGAATCATGAATCATTTATTGAATCATGAATCATGAATCTAATCATGAATCATGAATTAAATCATGAATCATGAATTGAATCATGATTTATGAATCATGAATTGAATCATGAATCGAATCATAAATCATGAATTGAATCATGAATCATGAATTGAATCATGAATCATGAATTGAATCATGAATCATGAATCATAAATTGAAGAATCAATCATGAATCATGAAATGAATCATGATTTATGAATCATGAATTGAATCAAGAATTGAATCATGAATCATGAAATGAATCATGAATTGAATCAAGAATTGAATCATGAATTGAATCATGAATTGAATCATGAATCATAAATCATTAATTGAATCATGAATTGAATCATGAATCAAGAATCATGAATTGAATCATGAATTGAATCAAGAATCATGAATTGAATCATGAATCATGAATTATGAATCATGAATTGAATTATGAATCATGAATTGAATCATGAATTATGAAATGAATCATGAAATAAATCATGAATTGAATCATAAATCATGAATCATGAGTCGAAACATGAATCATGAATCATGAACGAGGAAATGAATCATGAATCATGAATTGAATCATGAATTAAATCATAAATCATGAATCATGAAATGAATCATGAATCATGAATTGAATCATGAATCATGAATCATTAAATGAATCATGAATCATGAATTGAATCATGAATCATGAATTGATTAATGAATCATGAATCATGAATTGAATCATGAATCATGAATCGATTTATAAATCATTCATCATGAATTGAATCATGAATCATGAATCATGACTTGAATCATGAATTAAATCATGAATCATGAAATGAATCATGAATCAAGAGTTTAATTATGAATCATGAATTGAATCATGACTCATGAATTGAATCATGAATCATCAATTGAATCCTGAATCATGAATCATCAATTGAATCATGAATCATGAATTGAATCATAAATCATGAATCATGAATTTAATCATAAATCATGAATCATAAAATGAATCTTAAAATTATGAATTTAATCATAAATCATGAATCATGAAATGAATCATGAATAATGAATTGAATCATTAATCATAAATCAAATCATGAAACATGAATTGAATCATGAATCATAAATCATGAAATAATTATAAAATTAATCATGAATCATAAATTCAATCATAAATCATGAATTGAATCATGAATCATAAATAATGAATCATGAACTGAATCATGAAATGAATCATGAATCAAGAATCATGAATTGAATCATGAATTGAATCAAGAATCATGAATTGAATCATGAATCATGAATTATGAATCCTGAATTGAATTATGAATCATGAATTGAATCATGAATTATGAAATGAATCATGAAATAAATCATGAATTGAATCATAAATCATGAATCATGAGTCGAAACATGAATCATGAATCATGAACGAGGAAATGAATCATGAATCATGAATTGAATCATGAATTAAATCATAAATCATGAATCATGAAATGAATCATGAATCATGAATTGAATCATGAATCATGAATCATTAAATGAATCATGAATCATGAATTGAATCATGAATCATGAATTGATTAATGAATCATGAATCATGAATTGAATCATGAATCATGAATCGATTTATAAATCATTCATCATGAATTGAATCATGAATCATGAATCATGACTTGAATCATGAATTAAATCATGAATCATGAAAAAAAATCATGAATCAAGAATTTAATTATGAATCATGAATTGAATCATGACTCATGAATTGAATCATGAATCATCAATTGAATCCTGAATCATGAATCATCAATTGAATCATGAATCATGAACTGAATCATAAATCATGAATCATGAATTTAATCATAAATCATGAATCATGAAATGATTCTTAAAATTATGAATTTAATCATAAATCATGAATCATGAAATGAATCATGAATCATGAATTGAATCATTAATCATAAATCGAATCATGAAATATGAATTGAATCATGAATCATAAATAATGATTTGAATCATCAATTGAACCATGAATCATGAATCGAATCATGAATAGTAAATCATGAATTGAACCATGAATTGAATCATGAATCATGAATTGAATCATAAATCATGAAATGAATCATGAAACAAATCATAATTTGAATCATGAATCATAAATTGAATCATTAATCATGAATTGAATCATGAAATGAATCATGAATCATGAATCAAGTAACTTGAATTAAATCATGAATTAAATCTTGAATCATAAAGTGAATCATGAAATGAATCATGAATCATGAATCAAGAATCATGAATTAAATCATGAATTTAATCTTGAATCATGAATTGAATCATGAAACATGAATTATGAATCATGAATAGAATTAAAAATCATGAATTGAATCATGAATTGAATCATGAATAATGAATCATTAATTAAATCTTGAATCATTAATTGAATCATGAATCATGAATCATGAATTAAATCATGAATCGAATCATAAATCATTAATTGAATCATGAATCATAAATAATGAATCATGAATTGAATCATGAAATGAATCATGAATCAAGAATCATGAATTGAATCATGAATTGAATCAAGAATCATGAATTGAATCATGAATCATGAATTATGAATCATGAATTGAATTATGAATCATGAATTGAATCATGAATTAAATCATGAATCATGAAATAAATCATGAATTGAATCATAAATCATGAAATGAATCATGAATCATGAATCATGAAATGAATCATGAATTGAATCATGAATCATTTATTGAATCATGAATTGAATCATGAATCATTTATTGAATCATGAATCATGAATCTAATCATGAATCATGAATTAAATCATGAATCATGAATTGAATCATGATTTATGAATCATGAATTGAATCATGAATCGAATCATAAATCATGAATTGAATCATGAATCATGAATTGAATCATGAATCATGACTTGAATCATGAATCATGAATCATAAATTGAAGAATCAATCATGAATCATGAAATGAATCATGATTTATGAATCATGAATTGAATCAAGAATTGAATCATGAATCATGAAATGAATCATGAATTGAATCAAGAATTGAATCATGAATTGAATCATGAATTGAATCATGAATCATAAATCATTAATTGAATCATGAATTGAATCATGAATCAAGAATCATGAATTGAATCATGAATTGAATCAAGAATCATGAATTGAATCATGAATCATGAATTATGAATCATGAATTGAATTATGAATCATGAATTGAATCATGAATTATGAAATGAATCATGAAATAAATCATGAATTGAATCATAAATCATGAATCATGAGTCGAAACATGAATCATGAATCATGAACGAGGAAATGAATCATGAATCATGAATTGAATCATGAATTAAATCATAAATCATGAATCATGAAATGAATCATGAATCATGAATTGAATCATGAATCATGAATCATTAAATGAATCATGAATCATGAATTGAATCATGAATCATGAATTGATTAATGAATCATGAATCATGAATTGAATCATGAATCATGAATCGATTTATAAATCATTCATCATGAATTGAATCATGAATCATGAATCATGACTTGAATCATGAATTAAATCATGAATCATGAAATGAATCATGAATCAAGAGTTTAATTATGAATCATGAATTGAATCATGACTCATGAATTGAATCATGAATCATCAATTGAATCCTGAATCATGAATCATCAATTGAATCATGAATCATGAATTGAATCATAAATCATGAATCATGAATTTAATCATAAATCATGAATCATAAAATGAATCTTAAAATTATGAATTTAATCATAAATCATGAATCATGAAATGAATCATGAATAATGAATTGAATCATTAATCATAAATCAAATCATGAAACATGAATTGAATCATGAATCATAAATCATGAAATAATTATAAAATTAATCATGAATCATAAATTCAATCATAAATCATGAATTGAATCATGAATCATGAATTGAATCATGAATTGAATCATGAATCATAAATAATGAATTGAATCATCAATTGAACCATGAATCATGAATCGAATCATGAATAGTAAATCATGAATTGAATCATGAATTGAATCATGAATCATGAATTGAATCATGAATCGTGAAATGTATCATGAAACAAATCATAATTTGAATCATGAATCATAAATTGAATCATTAATCATGAATTGAATCATGAAATGAATCATGAATCATGAATCAAGAATCATGAATTAAATCATGAATTAAATCTTGAATCATAAAGTGAATCATGAAATGAATCATGAATCATGAATCAAGAATCATGAATTAAATCATGAATTTAATCTTGAATCATGAATTGAATCCTGAAACATGAATCATGAATTAAATCATGAATCGAATCATAAATCATTAATTGAATCATGAATCATAAATAATGAATCATGAATTGAATCATGAAATGAATCATGAATCAACAATCATGAATTGAATCATGAATTGAATCAAGAATCATGAATTGAATCATGAATCATGAATTGAATCATGAATTAAATCATGAATCATGAAATAAATCATGAATTGAATCATAAATCATGAAATGAATCATGAATCATGAATCATGAAATGAATCATGAATTGAATCATGAATCATTTATTGAATCATGAATTGAATCATGAATCATTTATTGAATCATGAATCATGAAACTAATCATGAATCATGAATTAAATCATGAATCATGAATTGAATCATGAATCATAAATCATTAATTGAATCATGAATTGAATCATGAATCGAATCATAAATCATGAATCATGAATTTCATCATGAGATTCATCATGAATCGAATCATTAATTATAAAATGAATCATGAATTGAATAATGAATTGAATCATGAATCAAAAATTGAATCATGAATGATGAATTGAATCATGAATCATAAATCATGAATCATGAATCATGAATTATATCATGAAATGAATCATGAATTGAATCATGAATTGAATCATGAATCATGAATCATGAATTGAATCATGAATCATGAATTGAATCATGAATTGAATCATGAATCATGAATTATGAATCATGAATTGAATCATGAATTAAATCATGAATCATGAAATAAATCATGAATTGAATCATGAATCATTTATTGAATCATGAATTGAATCATAAATCATTTATTGAATCATGAATCATATATCATGAATTGTAGAATCAATCATGAATCATGAAATGAATCATGATTTATGAATCATGAATTGAATCAAGAATTGAATCATGAATCGTGAAATGTATCATGAAACAAATCATAATTTGAATCATGAATCATAAATTGAATCATTAATCATGAATTAAATCATGAAATGAATCATGAATCATGAATCAAGAATCATGAATTAAATCATGAATTAAATCTTGAATCATAAAGTGAATCATGAAATGAATCATGAATCATGAATCAAGAATCATGAATTAAATCATGAATTTAATCTTGAATCATGAATTGAATCATGAAACATGAATTATGAATCATGAATAGAATTAAAAATCATGAATTGAATCATGAATTGAATCATGAATAATGAATCATTAATTAAATCTTGAATCATTAATTGAATCATGAATCATGAATCATGAATTAAATCATGAATTGAATCATAAATCATTAATTGAATCATGAATCATAAATAATGAATCATGAATTGAATCATGAAATGAATCATGAATCAAGAATCATGAATTGAATCATGAATTGAATCAAGAATCATGAATTGAATCATGAATTGAATTATGAATTATGAATTGAATCATGAATTAAATCATGAATCATGAAATAAATCATGAATTGAATCATAAATCATGAAATGAATCATGAATCATGAATCATGAAATGAATCATGAATTGAATCATGAATCATTTATTGAATCATGAATTGAATCATGAATCATTTATTGAATCATGAATCATGAAACTAATCATGAATCATGAATTAAATCATGAATCATGAATTGAATCATGATTTATGAATCATGAATTGAATCATGAATTGAATCATGAATCATAAATCATTAATTGAATCATGAATTGAATCATGAATCATGAATCGAATCATAAATCATGAATCATGAATTTCATCATGAGATTCATCATGAATTGAATCATGAATCATAAAATGAATCATAAATTGAATAATGAATTGAATCATGAATCAAAAATTGAATCATGAATGATGAATTGAATCATGAATCATAAATCATGAATCATGAATCATGAATTATATCATGAAATGAATCATGAATTGAATCATGAATTGAATCATGAATCATGAATCATGAATTGAATCATGAATCATGAATTGAATCATGAATTGAATCATGAATCATGAATTATAAATCATGAATTGAATCATGAATTAAATCATGAATCATGAAATAAATCATGAATTGAATCATGAATCATTTATTGAATCATGAATTGAATCATAAATCATTTATTGAATCATGAATCATATATCATGAATTGAAGAATCAATCATGAATCATGAAATGAATCATGATTTATGAATCATGAATTGAATCAAGAATTGAATCATGAATCGTGAAATGTATCATGAAACAAATCATAATTTGAATCATGAATCATAAATTGAATCATTAATCATGAATTAAATCATGAAATGAATCATGAATCATGAATCAAGAATCATGAATTAAATCATGAATTAAATCTTGAATCATAAAGTGAATCATGAAATGAATCATGAATCATGAATCAAGAATCATGAATTAAATCATGAATTTAATCTTGAATCATGAATTGAATCATGAAACATGAATTATGAATCATGAATAGAATTAAAAATCATGAATTGAATCATGAATTGAATCATGAATAATGAATCATTAATTAAATCTTGAATCATTAATTGAATCATGAATCATGAATCATGAATTAAATCATGAATCGAATCATAAATCATTAATTGAATCATGAATCATAAATAATGAATCATGAATTGAATCATGAAATGAATCATGAATCAAGAATCATGAATTGAATCATGAATTGAATCAAGAATCATGAATTGAATCATGAATCATGAATTATGAATCATGAATTGAATTATGAATCATGAATTGAATCATGAATTAAATCATGAATCATGAAATAAATCATGAATTGAATCATAAATCATGAAATGAATCATGAATCATGAATCATGAAATGAATCATGAATTGAATCATGAATCATTTATTGAATCATGAATTGAATCATGAATCATTTATTGAATCATGAATCATGAAACTAATCATGAATCATGAATTAAATCATGAATCATGAATTGAATCATGATTTATGAATCATGAATTGAATCATGAATTGAATCATGAATCATAAATCATTAATTGAATCATGAATTGAATCATGAATCATGAATCGAATCATAAATCATGAATCATGAATTTCATCATGAGATTCATCATGAATTGAATCATGAATCATAAAATGAATCATGAATTGAATAATGAATTGAATCATGAATCAAAAATTGAATCATGAATGATGAATTGAATCATAATCATAAATCATGAATCATGAATCATGAATTATATCATGAAATGAATCATGAATTGAATCATGAATTGAATCATGAATCATGAATCATGAATTGAATCATGAATCATGAATTGAATCATGAATTGAATCATGAATCATGAATTATGAATCATGAATTGAATCATGAATTAAATCATGAATCATGAAATAAATCATGAATTGAATCATAAATCATGAAATGAATCATGAATCATGAAATGAATCATGAATTGAATCATGAATCATTTATTGAATCATGAATTGAATCATAAATCATTTATTGAATCATGAATCATATATCATGAATTGAAGAATCAATCATGAATCATGAAATGAATCATGATTTATGAATCATGAATTGAATCAAGAATTGAATCATGAATCATGAAATGAATCATGAATTGAATCATGAATTGAATCATGAATCATAAATCATTAATTGAATCATGAATTGAATCATGAATCATGAATCATGAATCATGAATCGAATCATAAATCATGAATCATGAATTTCATCATGAGATTCATCATGAATTGAATCATGAATCATAAAATGAATCATGAATTGAATCATGAATCATGAATTGAATCATGAATAATGAATTGAATCATGAATCATGAATTGAATCATGAATCATGAAATGAATCATGAATCGAATCATGAGTCATGAATTAAATCATGAATTGAATCATGAATCATGAATCATAAAATGAATCATGAAATGAATCATAAATCATGAATTGAATCATGAATCATGAATTGAGTCATGAATCATCAATAATCAATCATGAATTGATTCATGAATCATGAATTGATTCATGAATCATGAATTGAATCATGAATCATGAATCATGAATCATGAAATGAATCATGAATCAGGAATTGAAAGATGAATCATGAATGAATCATGAATTGATTCATGAATCATGAATTGATTCATGAATCATGAATTGATTCATGAATCATGAATTGAATCATGAATCATAAATCATGTAATGAATCATGAATCAGGAATTGAAAGATAAATCATGAATGAATCATGAATCATAAATTGAATGATGAATCATGAATTTACTCATGAATCATGAATCGAATCATAAATCATGAATTGAATCATGAATCATTTATTGAATCACGAATCATGAATTGAATCATGAATCATGAATCTAATCATGAATCATGAATCATGAATTGAATCTTGAATCATGGATCATGAATTATGAATTAAATCATGAATCATGAATTGAATCATGAATTGAATCATGAATTGAATCATGAATCATGAATCATGAATCAAATCATGAATCATGAATTGAATCATGAATTATGAATCATGAATCATGAATCGAATCATAAATCATAAATCATGAATCGAATCATGAATTGAATCATAAATCATGAAATGAATCATGAATTGAATAATGATTTGAATTATGAATCATGAAATGAATCATGAATCAAAAATTGAATTATGAATGATGAATTGAATCTTGAATTATAAATCATAAATCATGAATCATGAATTGAATCATGAATCATGAATCTAATCATGAATCATAAATCATGAATCGAATCATGGATCATGAATTGAATCATGAATCATGAATTTCATCATGAATCATGAATTGAATCATGGATCATGAATTGAATCATGAATCATGAATCATGAATTTCATCATGAATCATGAAATTCATCATAAATCTCTTAATAAAATGAATCATGAATTGAATCATGAATTGAATCATGAATCATGAATTAAATCATGAATTGAATCATGAATCATGAATTGAATCATGAATCATGAATTGAATCATGAATTGAATCATGAAACATGTAATGAATCATGAATTGAATCAGGAATCATGAATCGAGTCATGAATCATGAATTAAATCATAAATTGAATCATGAATCATGAATCATAAAATGAATCATGAAATGAATCATAAATCAAGAATTGAATCATGAATCATGAATTAAATCATGAATCATGAATCATGAATCATGAATTGAATCATGAATCGTTAATTGAATCATGAATCATGAATCATGAATCATGAATCATAAAATGAATCATGAATCATGAATTAAATCATTAATTGAATCATGAATCATGAATTAAATCATGAATCATGAATTGAATCATGAATCACGAATCATAAATCATGAATTAAATCATGAGAAATGAATCATGAAATGAATCATTAATTGAATCATGAAACATTTATTGAATCATGAATCATGAATTGAATTATGAATCATGAAATGAATCATGAATTGAATCATAAATCGAATCATGAATCGAATCATGAATCATGAATTAAATCATGAAATGAATCATGAATCATGAATCATAAAATGAATCATGAAATGAATCATAAATCATGAATTGAATCATGAATCATGAATTAAATCATGAATCATCAATCATCAATCATGAATTAAATCATGAATCATTAATTGAATCATGAATCATGAAATGAATCATGAATTATGAATTGAATCATGAATCATAAAATGAATCATGAATCATGAATTAAATCATAAATTGAATCATTAATCATGAATTAAATTATGAATCATGAATTGAATCATGAATCATGAATCATGAATTGAAGCATGAATTATGAATCATGAATTGATTCATGAATCATGAATTGAATCATGAATCATGAATCATGAAATGAATCATGAAACAGGAATTGAAAGATGAATCATGAATGAATCATGAATTGACTCATGAATCATAATTTGAATCATGTATCATGAATCATAAAATGAATCATGAATCAGGAAATGAAAGATGAATCATGAATCATAAATTGAATGATGAATCAGGAATTTACTCAGGAATCATGAATCATGAAATGAATCATGAATTGAATGATGAATTTAATCATGAATCATGAATCATGAAATTAATCATAAATTTAATCATGAATCATAAATCATGAAATCGAATCATAAATCATGAATTGAATCACGAATCATGAATCATAAATTATGAATGAAATCATGAATCATGAATGGAATCATGATTTATGAATCATGAATTGAATCTTGAATTGAATCATGAATCATGAATCATGAATCAAATCATGAATCATGAATTAAATCATGAATTATGAATCATGAATCGAATCATAAATCATGAATTGCATCATGAATCGAATCATGAATTGAATCATAAATCATGAAATGAATCATGAATTGAATAATGAATTGAATTATGAATCATGAAATGAATCAATGAATCAAAAATTGAATTATGAATGATGAATTACATCATGAATTATAAATCATAAATCATGAATCATGAATTGAATCATGAAGCATAAATTGAATCATGAATTGAATCATGAATCATGAATCTAATCATGAATCATAAATCATGAATCGAATCATGGATCATGAATTGAATCATGAATCATGAATTGAATCATGATTCATGAATTGAATCATGAATCATGAATTGAATCATGAATCATGAATCATGAATTTCATCATGAATCAGGAAATTCATCATAAATCTCTTAATAAAATGAATTATGAATTGAATCATGAATTGAATCATGAATCATGAATTGAATCATGAATCATGAAATGAATCATGAATGGAATCATGAAATGAATCATGAATCATGAATCGAGTCATGAAACATGAATTAAATCATAAATTGAATCATGAATCATGAATCATGAAATGAATCATAAATCAAGAATTGAATCATGAATCATGAATTGAATCATGAATCATGAATCATCAATCATGAATTGAATCATAAATCGTTAATTGAATCATGAATCATGAATCATGAAATGAATCATGAATCATGAATTAAATCATTAATTGAATCATGAATCATTAATTAAATCATGAATCATGAATTGAATCATGAATCACAAATCAAAAAATCATGAATTGAATCATGAATCAAGAATCATGAAATGAATCATGAATTGAATAATGAAACATTTATTGAATCATGAATCATGAATTGAATAATGAATCATGAATCATGAATTGAATAATGAATCATGAATTGAATCATGATTAATAAATCATGAATTAAATCATGAATTGAATCATGAATCATGAAATGAATCATGAATTAAATCATGAATTGAATCATGAATCATGAATCATTAATTGAATCATGAATTGAATCATGAATCATGAAATGAATCATGAATTAAATCATGAATTGAATCATGAATCGAATCATGAATCATGAATCATGAAATGAATCATGAAATTGAATCAAGAAACATTTATTGAATCATGAATCATGAAATGAATCATGAATCGAATCATAAAACATGAATCATGAATTGAATCATGAATCACGAATCATAAATCATGAATTGAATCATGAAACATTTTATTGAATAATGAATCATGAATTGAATCATGAATCATTAATTGAATCATGAATTATGAATCATGAATCATGAATTGAATCATGAATCATGAATTTAATCATGATTTATGAATCATAAATTAAATCATGAATTGAACCATGAATCATGAAATTAATCATGAATTGAATCATGAATTGAATAATGAATCATGAAATGAATCATGAATTAAATCATGAATTGAATCATGAATCATAAATCGAATCATGAATCATGAATCATGAATTGAATCATGAATCATAAATCAAGAATCATGAATCGAATCATAAATCATGAATCATAATTTTCATCATGAATTTCATCATGAATTCATCATGAATTAATTTCATGATTCATGAATTACGATTCAATTCATGATTTATGATTCATTTCATGATTCATGATTTAATTCATGATTCATGATTCAATTCATGATTCATGATTCAATTCATGATTTATGATTCAATTTAGGATTCATGACTCATGATTCATAATTAGATTCATGATTTATGATTCATGATTTAATTCATGATTCATGATTCATGATTCATGAATCATCATTCAATTCAAGATTCATATTTCAATTCATGATTTATGATTCGATTCATGGTTTATAATTCATGATTTATGATTAATGATTCAATTCATGATTCATTTCATGATTCATGATTCAATTCATTATTCAATTCATGATTCATTTCATGATTCGATTCATGATTCATGACTCGATTCATGAATCATGATTCAATTCATAATTCAATTCATGATTCATTTCATGATTCATAATTCAATTCATGATTCAATTCATGATTCATGATTAATGATTTAATTCATAATTCAAATTATGATTGATTTCATTATTAATGATTCATGATTCATGATTCATGATTCAATTCATGATTCAATTCATGATTCATAAATCATGATTCAATTCATGATTCAAGATTCATGATTCAATTCATGATTCAAGATTCATGATTAGATTCATGATTCATGATTCATGATTCAATTCATGATTCATGATTCAATTAATAATTCAATTCATGATTCATGATTCAATTAATGATTCCTGATTTAATAAATGATTCATGATTCAATTCATGATTCATGATTCATGATTCCGTTCATGATTTATGATTCGATTCATGATTCATGATTTAATTCATGATTCATAATTCATGATTCAATTCTTGATTCATGACTTATTTCATAATTCATTTCATGATTCATGATTCATGATTCAATTAATGATTCATTATTATTTAATTCATGATTCTTTTCATAATTCATAATTCAAATCATGATTTACGATTCAATTCATGATTCATGATTCATGATTTATGATTCATGATTCAATTCATGATTCATGATTCAATTCATGATTCATGATTCATTTCATGATTCATGATTCAATTCATTATTCAAAAAATGATTAATTTCATGATTCATGATTCGTGATTTAATTAATGATTCAATTCATGATTCATGATTCAATTCATGATTCATGATTCAATTTGTAATTCATGATTCATTTTATGATTCATGATACATGATAAATGATTCAATTCATGATTCATGATTCATGATTCATGATTCAATTCATGATTCATGATTCAGTTCATGATTCAATTCACGAATCATGATTAGTTCATGATTCAATTCATGATTTATGTTTCAATTCATGATTCATTTCATGATTCAATTCGTGATTCATGATTCATTTCATGATTCATGATACATGATTAATGATTCAATTTATGATTCCTGATTCCTGATTCATGATTCAATTCATGATTCAAGTCATAATTCATGATTCAGTTCATGATTCAATTCACGTATCATGATTCAGTTCATGATTCAATTCATGATTCATGATTCATTTCATGGTTCAATTCATGATTCATGATTCAATTCATGATTCATGTTTCATTATTCAATTCATGATTCATGATTTGTGATTGGATTCATGATTCATGATTCATGATTCAATTCATGATTCATTATTCAATTCATTATTCATTTCATGATTCATGATTCAATTCATGATTTATGATTCGAATCATGATTCATAATTCAATTCATGATTCATGATTCATGATTCATGATTTATGATTCATGATTTATGATTCGAATCATGATTCATAATTCAATTCATGATTCATGATTCATGATTCATGATTTATGATTCATGATTCATATCATAAATCATTATTCAGTTCATGATTCAATTCATGATTCATGATTCAATTTATGATTCATGATTCATGATTCAATTCATGATTCAATTCATGATTCATGATTCGTTTCATTTTTCATGATTCATGATTGGATTTATGATTCATGATTCATGAATCAATTCATCAATAATGATTCAATTCATGATTCATAATCCAATTCATGATTTATTTCATGATTCATGATTTAATTCATGATTTATGATTCGATTCATGATTCAATTCATGATTCATGATACAATTCATCATTCATGATTCATTTCATGAGTCATGATTCAATTCATTATTCAATTCATGATTCATTTCATGATTCATAATTCAATCGATGATTAAATTCATGATTCATGATTCAATTCATGATTCAATTCATTAGTCAATTCATGATATATTTCATGATTCATGATTCAATCGATTCATTTCATGATTTATAATTCATGATTCAATTCATGATTTAATTCATGATTCATGATTCATTTCATGATTCATGATTCATTTCATGATTCAATTCATGATTCATGATTCAATTCATGATTCATGATTCAATTCATGATTCATGTTTCATTATTCAATTCATGATTCATGATTCGATTCATGATTCATGATTTATGAATCATGTTTCAATTCATGAATTATGATTCAGTTCTTGATTCAATTCATAATTCATGATTCAATTCATGATTCATGATTCATGATTCAATTCATGATTCAATTCATGATTCATGTTTTATTATTTAATTTATGTTTCATGATTTGATTCATGATTCATGATTCATGATTGGATTCATGATTCATGATTCAATTCATGATTAATGATTCAATTCATGATTCATGATTGAATTCATGATTTATTTAATGATTCATGATTGAATTCATGATTTATGATTCGATTCATGATTCATGATTTAATTCATGATTCATGATTCAATTCATGATTTATGATTCATTTCATGATTCATGATTCAATTCATTATTCAATTCATGATTCATTTCATGATTCATGATTCAATCGATGATTCAATTCATAATTTATAATTCATGATTCAATTCATGATTCAATTCATGATTCATGATTCATTTCATGATTCAATTCATTATTCATGATTCAATTCATGATTCATGATTCATGATTCAATTCATGATTCATGTTTCATTATTCAATTCATGACTCATGATTCGATTCATGATTCATGATTTATGAATCATGTTTCAATTCATGAATCATGATTCAGTTCTTGATTCAATTCATGATTCATGATTCAATTCATGATTCATGATTCATGATTCAATTCATGATTCAATTCATGATTCATGTTTCATTATTCAATTCATGTTTCATGATTCGATTCATGATTCATGATTCATGATTGGATTCATGATTCATGATTCAATTCATGATTACTGATTCAATTCATGATTCATGATTCAATTCATGATTTATTTAATGATTCATTATTCAATTCATGATTTATGATTCATTTCATGATTCATGTTTCATTATTTAATTCATGTTTCATGATTCGATTCATGATTCATGATTTATGATTCGATTCATGATTCATGATAGAATTCATGATTATTGATTTAATTCATGATTCATGATTCAATTAATGATTTATTTAATGATTCATGATTCAATTCATGATTTATGATTCATTTCATGATTTATGATTCAATTCATGACTCATGATTCATGATTCAATTCATGATTCATGATTCAATTCATGATTTATGATTCAATTTATGATTCATGATAAATGATTCATAATTAGATTCATGATTCATGATTCATGATTCAATTCATAATTCAAGATTCATAATTCGATTCATGATTCATCATTCAATTCATGATTATTGATTCAATTCATGATTCATGATTCAATTCATAATTCAATTCATGATTCATGAACTCAATTCATGATTTATGATTCAATTTATGATTCATGATTCATAATCAATTCATCATTCATGATTCATTTCATGATTCATGATTCAATTCATTATTCAATTCATGATTCATTTCATGATTCATTGATTCAATCGATGATTAAATTCATGATTCATGATTCAATTCATGATTCATGATTCAATTCATTATTCAATTCATGATTTATTTCATGATTCATGATTCAATTCATTATTCAATTCATGATTCATTTCATGATTCATGATTCAATCGATGATTAAATTCATGATTCATGATTCAATTCATGATTCATGATTCAATTCATTATTCAATTCATGATTTATTTCATGATTCATGATTCAATCGATTCATTTCATGATTTATAATTCATGATTCAATTCATGATTCAATTCATGATTCATGATTCATTTCATGATTCAATTCATGATTCATTATTCAATTCATGATTCATGATTCATGATTCAATTCATGATTCAATTCATGATTCATGTTTTATTATTTAATTTATGTTACATGATTTGATTCATGATTCATGATTCATGATTGGATTCATGATTCATGATTCAATTCATGATTAATGATTCAATTCATGATTCATGATTGAATTCATGATTTATTTAATGATTCATGATTGAATTCATGATTTATGATTCGATTCATGATTCATGATTCAATTCATGATTCATGATTCAATTCATGATTTATGATTCATTTCATGATTCATGATTCAATTCATTATTCAATTCATGATTCATTTCATGATTCATGATTCAATCGATGATTCAATTCATAATTTATAATTCATGATTCAATTCATGATTCAATTCATGATTCATGATTCATTTCATGATTCAATTCATTATTCATGATTCAATTCATGATTCATGATTCATGATTCAATTCATGATTCATGTTTCATTATTCAATTCATGACTCATGATTCGATTCATGATTCATGATTTATGAATCATGTTTCAATTCATGAATCATGATTCAGTTCTTGATTCAATTTATGATTCATGATTCAATTCATGATTCATGATTCATGATTCAATTCATGATTCAATTCATGATTCATGTTTCATTATTCAATTCATGTTTCATGATTCGATTCATGATTCATGATTCATGATTGGATTCATGATTCATGATTCAATTCATGATTACTGATTCAATTCATGATTCATGATTCAATTCATGATTTATTTAATGATTCATTATTCAATTCATGATTTATGATTCATTTCATGATTCATGTTTCATTATTTAATTCATGTTTCATGATTGGATTCATGATTCATGATTCAATTCATGATTATTGATTTAATTCATGATTCATGATTCAATAATGATTTATTTAATTATTCAAGATTCAATTCATGATTTATGATTCATTTCATGATTTATGATTCAATTCATGACTCATGATTCATGATTAAATTTATGATTCATGATTCAATTCATGATTTATGATTCAATTTATGATTCATGATAAATGATTCATAATTAGATTCATGATTCATGATTCATGATTCAATTCATAATTCAATTCATGATTCATGACTCAATTCATGATTTATGATTCAATTTATGATTCATGATTCATAATCAATTCATGATTCATGATTCATGATTCAATTCATAATTCAAGATTCATGATTCGATTCATGATTCATCATTCAATTCATGATTATTGATTCAATTCATGATTCATGATTCAATTAATGATTTATTTAATGATTCATGATTCAATTCATGATTTATGATTCATTTCATGATTCATGATTCAATTCATGACTCATGATTCATGATTCAATTCATGATTCATGTTTCAATTCATGATTTATGATTCGATTCATGATTTATGATTCATGATGCATGATTTAGGATTCATGATTTATGATTCATGATTCAATTCATGATTCATTATTCAATTCATGATTCATGATTCATTTCATGATTCATGATTCAATTCATTATTTAATTCATGATTCTTTTCATGATTTGATTCATGATTCATGATTCGATTCATGAATCATGATTCAATTCATGATTCAATTCATGATTCATTTCATGATTCATGATTCAATTTATGATTCAAGATTCATGATTCAATTCATGATTCATGATTCATGATTCAATTTATGATTCATGATTCATGATTAGATTCATGATTCAATTTATGATTCATGATTCATGATTAGATTCATGATTCATGATTCATGATTAGATTCATGATTCATGATTCATGATTCATGATTCAATTCATGATTCATGATTCAATTAATAATTCAATTCATGATTCAATTAATGATTCATAATTTAATAAATGATTCATGATTCAATTCATGATTCATGATTCAATTCATGATTTATGATTCGATTCATGATTGATGATTCAATTCATGATTCATGATTAATGAATTATGATTCATGATTCAATTCATGATTCACGATTCAATTCATGATTCATGATTCAATTCATGATTCATCATTCATGATTCATGATTCACGATTCAATTCTTGATTCATGATTCATTTCATAATTCATTTCATGATACATGATTAATGATTCAATTCATGATTCATGATTCATGATTCATGATTCAATTCATGATTCAATTCATGATTCATGAATCAGTTCATGATTCAATTCACGAATCATGATTCAGTTAATAATTTAACTTATGATTCATGATTCATTTTATGATTCATGATACATGATAAATGATTCAATCATGATTCATGATTCATGATTCAATTCATGATTCAATTCATGATTCATGATTCAGTTCATGATTAAATTCATGAATCATGATTAGTTCATGATTCAATTCATGATTTATGATTCATGATTCAATTCATGATTCATGTTTCATTATTCAATTCATGATTCATGATTCAATCAATGATTCAATTCATGATATATAATTAATGATTCAATTCATGATTCAATTCATGAGTCATGATTCATTTCATGATTCAATTCATGATTCATGATTCAATTCATGATTTATGATTCATGATTCAATTCATGATTCAATTCATGATTCATGTTTCATTATTCAATTCATGACTCATGATTCAATTCATGATTTATGTTTCATTATTCAATTCATGACTCATGATTCGATTCATGATTCATGATTTATGAATCATGTTTCAATTCATGAATCATGATTCAATTCATGATTCATGATACAATTCATGATTCATGATTCAATTCATGATTTATGATTCATTTCATGATTCATGATTCGATTCATGATTCATGATTTATGATTCATTTCATGATTCATGATTCAATCGATGATTCAATTCATGATTTATAATTCATGATTCAATTCATGATTCAAATCATGATTCATGATTCAATTCATGATTCATGATTCATGATTCAATTCATGATTCAATTCATGATTTATGTTTCATTATTCAATTCATGACTCATGATTCGATTCATGATTCATGATTTATGAATCATGTTTCAATTCATGAATCATGATTCAATTCATGATTCATGATATAATTCATGATTCATGATTCAATTCATGATTTATGATTCATTTCATGATTCATGATTCAATTCATTATTCAATTCATGATTCATTTCATGATTCATGATTCAATCGATGATTCAATTCATGATTTATAATTCATGATTCAATTCATGTTTCAATTCATGATTAATGATTGAATTCATGATTCATGATTCATGATTCAATTTATGATTCAATTCATTATTCAATTCATGATTCATTTCATGATTCATGATTCAATCGATGATTCAATTCATGATTTATAATTCATGATTCAATTCATGATTCAATTCATGATTAATGATTGAATTCATGATTTATGATTCATGATTCAATTCATGATTCAATTCTCGATTCATGTTTCATTATTCAATTCATGTTTCATGATTCAATTCATGATTCATGATTCATGATTGGATTCATGATTCATGATTCAATTCATGATTAATGATTCAATTCATGATTCATGATTCAATTCATGATTTATGATTCGATTCATGATTCAATTCATGATTCATTTAATGATTCATGATTCAATCGATGATTCAATTTATGATTTATAATTCATGATTCAATTCATGATTCATGATTCAATTCATGATTCATGATTCATTTCATGATTCAATTCATAATTCATTTCATGATTCATGATTCATGATTCAATTTATGATTCAATTCATGATTCATTTCATGATTCATGATTCATGATTCATGATTCAATTTATAATTCATGATTCAATTCATGATTCATGATTCAATTCATGGTTTATGCTTCGATTCATGATACATGATTAAATTCATGATTCATAATTCATGATTCATGATTCAATTCATGATTCATGATTCAATTCATGATTCATGATTCAATTCAATATTCAATTCGTGATTCATTTCATGATTCATGAGTCAATTCATGATTCATCATTCAATTCATGATTCATGATTCAATTCATGATTCATCATTCAATTCATGGTTTATGCTTCGATTCATGATACATGATTCAATTCATGATTCATAATTCATGATTCATGATTCAATTCATGATTCATGATTCAATTCATGATTCATGATTCAATTCAATATTCAATTCGTGATTCATTTCATGATTCATGAGTCAATTCATGATTCATCATTCAATTCATGATTCATGATTCAATTCATTATTCATCATTCAATTCATGATTCATGATTCATTTCATGATTCATGATTCATCATTCAATTCATGATTCATGATTCATGATTTATGATTCAATTCATGATTCATGATTTATGATTCAATTCATGATTCATGATTCAATTCTTGATTCATGATTCATTTCATAATTCATTTTATGATTCATGATTCATGATTCATGATTAAATTCATGGTTCATGATTCAATTTATGATTCATGATTCAATTCATGATTCATGTTTCATGATTCAATTCATTATTCATGATTCAATTCATGATTCATGATTCAATTCAATATTTAATTTCATGATTTATGATTCATTTCATGATTCATGATTCATCTCATGACTCATGAATTATGATTAGATTCATGATTAATGATTTAATTCATGATTTATGATTCAATTCATGATTCATGATTAGATTCATGATTCATGATTCATAGGTTCAATTCATGATTCATGATTCATGAATCATTATTCAATTCATGATTTATGATTCGATTCATGATTCATGATTCAATTCATGATTCATGATTCATTTCATGATTCATGATTCATTTCATGATTCATGATTATTTCATGATTCATGATTCACCATTCAATTCATGATTCATGATTCATTTCATGATTCATGATTCATAATTCAATTCATGATTTATGATTCAATTCATGATTCATGATTAGATTCATGATTCATGATTCAATTCATGATTAATGATTCATGATTCATGAATCATGAATAAATTCATGATTCTTGATTTAATTAATGATTCATTATTCAATTCATGATTCATTTCATGATTCAATTCATGATTCATGATTCAGTTCATGATTCAATTCGTGATTCATGATTCAGTTCATGATTCAATTCGTGATTCATGATTCATTTCATGATTCATGATACATGGTTAATGATTCAATTTATGATTCCTGATTCATGATTCATGATTTAATTCATGATTCAAGTCATGATTCATGATTCAGTTCATGATTCAATTCACGTATCATGATTCAGTTCATGATTCAATTCATGATTCATGATTCATTTCATGATTCAATTCATGATTCATGATTCAATTCATGATTAAATTCATGATTCATGTTTCATTATTCAATTCATGATTCATCATTCGTGATTGGATTCATGATTCATGATTCAATTCATGATTCATGATTCATGATTCATGAATCATGATTCAATTCATGATTCATTATTCAATTCATTATTCATTTCATGATTCATGATTCAATTCATTATTTATGATTCGAATCATGATTCATGATTCAATTCATGATTCATTATTCATGATTCATGATTTATGATTCATGATTCAATTCATAAATCATGATTCAGTTCATGATTCAATTCATGATTCATGATTCAATTTATGATTCATGATTCATAATTCAATTCATGATTCATGATTCGATTCATGATTCATGATTCATGATTGGATTTATGATTCATGAATCAATTCATGAATAATGATTCAATTCATGATTCATAATTCAATTCATGATTTATTTCATGATTCATGATTCAATTCATGATTTATGATTCGATTCATAATTCATGATTCAATTCATGATTCATGATAAAATTCATCATTCATGATTCATTTCATGATTCATGATTCAATTCATTATTCAATTCATGATTCATTTCATGATTCATGATTCAATCGATGATTAAATTCATGATTCATGATTCAATTCATGATTCATGATTCAATTCATTATTCAATTCATGATTTATTTCATGATTCATGATTCAATCGATTCATTTCATGATTTATAATTCATGATTCAATTCATGATTCAATTCATGATTCATGATTTATTTCATGATTCAATTCATGATTCATGATTCAATTCATGATTCAATTCATGATTCAATTCATGATTCATGCTTCATTATTCAATTCATGATTCATGATTTGATTCATGATTCATGATTTATGAATCATGTTTCAATTCATGAATTATGATTCAGTTCTTGATTCAATTCATAATTCATGATTCAATTCATGATTCATGATTCATGATTCAATTCATGATTCAATTCATGATTAATTATTTAATTCATGTTTCATTATTCGATTCATGATTCATGATTCATGATTGGATTCATGATTCATGATTGAATTCATGATTAATGATTCAATTCATGATTCATGATTCAATTCATGATTTATTTAATGATTCATGATTGAATTCATGATTTATGATTCGATTCATGATTCATGATTCAATTCATGATTCATGATTCGATTCATGATTCATGATTCATGATTGGATTTATGATTCATGAATCAATTCATGAATAATGATTCAATTCATGATTCATAATTCAATTCATGATTTATTTCATGATTCATGATTCAATTCATGATTTATAATTCGATTCATAATTCATGATTCAATTCATGATTCATGATAAAATTCATCATTCATGATTCATTTCATGATTCATGATTCAATTCATTATTCAATTCATGATTCATTTCATGATTCATGATTCAATCGATGATTAAATTCATGATTCATGATTCAATTCATGATTCATGATTCAATTCATTATTCAATTCATGATTTATTTCATGATTCATGATTCAATCGATTCATTTCATGATTTATAATTCATGATTCAATTCATGATTCAATTCATGATTCATAAATCATTTCATGATTCAATTCATGATTCATGATTCAATTCATGATTCATGTTTCATTATTCAATTCATGATTCATGATTCGATTCATGATTCATGATTTATGAATCATGTTTCAATTCATGAATTATGATTCAGTTCTAGATTCAATTCATGATTCATGATTCAATTCATGATTCATGATTCATGATTAAATTCATGATTCAATTCATGATTCATGTTTCATTATTTAATTCATGTTTCATGATTCAATTCATGATTCATGATTCATGATTATATTCATGATTCATGATTCAATTCATGATTCATGATTCAATTCATTTTTCATGATTCATGATTTATGATTCAATTCATGATTCATGATTCAATTCTTGATTCATGATTCAATTCATGATTCATTATTCATGATTCAATTCATGATTCATGATTCAATTCATGATTAATTTCATGATTCATGATTCAATTCAGGATTCATGATTCATTTCATGATTCATGATTCATGATTCAATTCATGACTCATGATTCATGATTAGATTTATGATTCATGATTCAATTCATGATTTATGATTTAATTCATGATTCATGATTTCTGATTAGATTCATGATTCATGATTCAATTCATGATTCATGATTCATGATTCAATTCAATATTCAATTCGTGATTCATTTCATGATTCATGAGTCAATTCATGATTCATCATTCAATTCATGATTCATGATTCAATTCATTATTCATCATTCAATTCATGATTCATGATTCATGATTCATTTCATGATTCATGATTTAATTCATGATTCATGATTCATCATTCAATTCATGATTCATGATTCATGATTCATCATTCAATTCATGATTCATGATTCAATTCATTATTCATCATTCAATTCATGATTCATGATTCATGATTCAATTCATGATTCATGATTCGATTCATGATTCATAATTCAATTCATGATTTATTTCATGATTCATGATTCAATTCATGATTTATGATTCGATTCATAATTCATGATTCAATTCATGATTCATGATAAAATTCATCATTCATGATTCATTTCATGATTCATGATTCAATTCATGATTCATGATTTATGATTTATGATTCAATTCATGATTCATGATTCAATTCTTGATTCATGATTCAATTCATGATTCATTATTCATGATTCAATTCATGATTCATGATTCAATTCATGATTAATTTCATGATTCATGATTCATTTCATGATTCATGATTCAATTCAGGATTCATGATTCATTTCATGATTCATGATTCATGATTCAATTCATGACTCATGATTCATGATTAGATTTATGATTCATGATTCAATTCATGATTTATGATTTAATTCATGATTCATGATTCATGATTAGATTCATGATTCATGATTCAATTCATGATTCATGATTCATGATTCAATTCAATATTCAATTCGTGATTCATTTCATGATTCATGAGTCAATTCATGATTCATCATTCAATTCATGATTCATGATTCAATTCATTATTCATCATTCAATTCATGATTCATGATTCATGATTCATTTCATGATTTAATTCATGATTCATGATTCATGATTCAATTCATGATTCATGATTCATGATTCATGATTCATCATTCAATTCATGATTCATGATTCAATTCATTATTCATTATTCAATTCATGATTCATGATTCAATTCATTATTCATCATTCAATTCATGATTCATTTCATGATTCATGATTTAATTCATGATTCATGATTCAATTCGTGATTCATGATTCATGATTCATCATTCAATTCATGATTCATGATTCAATTCATTATTCATCATTCAATTCATGATTCATGATTCAATTCATTATTCATCATTCAATTCATGATTCATGTTTCATGATTCAATACATTATTCATGATTCAATTCATGATTCATGATTCAATTCATGATTCATTTCATGATTTATGATTCATTTCATGATTCATGATTCATCTCATGACTCATGAATTATGATTAGATTCATGATTCATGATTCAATTCATGATTTATGATTCAATTCATGGTTCATGATTAGATTCATGATTCATGATTCATGGGTTCAATTCATGATTCATGATTCATGAATCATTGTTCAATTCATGATTTATGATTCGATTCATGATTCATGATTCAATTCATGATTCATGATTCATTTCATGATTCATGATTCATTTCATGATTCATGATTATTTCATGATTCATGATTCACCATTCAATTCATGATTCATGATTCATTTCATGATTCATGATTCATAATTCAATTCATGATTTATGATTCAATTCATGATTCATGACTAGATTCATGATTCATGATTCAATTCATGATTAATGATTCATGATTCATGAATCATGAATAAATTCATGATTCTTGATTCAATTAATGATTCATTATTCAATTCATGATTCATTTCATGATTCAATTCATGATTCATGATTCAGTTCATGATTCAATTCGTGATTCATGATTCAGTTCATGATTCAATTCGTGATTCATGATTCATTTCATGATTCATGATACATGATTAATGATTCAATTTATGATTCCTGATTCATGATTCATGATTCAATTCATGATTCAAGTCATGATTCATGATTCAGTTCATGATTCAATTCATGATTCAATTCATGATTCATGTTTCATTATTCAATTCATGATTCATCATTCGTGATTGGATTCATGATTCATGATTCAATTCATGATTCATGATTCATGATTCATGAATCATGATTCAATTCATGATTCATTATTCAATTCATTATTCATTTCATGATTCATGATTCAATTCATTATTTATGATTCGAATCATGATTCATGATTCAATTCATGATTCATTATTCATGATTCATGATTTATGATTCATGATTCAATTCATAAATCATGATTCAGTTCATGATTCAATTCATGATTCATGATTCAATTTATGATTCATGATTCATGATTCAATTCATGATTCATGATTCGATTCATGATTCATGATTCATGATTGGATTTATGATTCATGAATCAATTCATGAATAATGATTCAATTCATGATTCATAATTCAATTCATGATTTATTTCATGATTCATGATTCAATTCATGATTTATGATTCGATTCATAATTCATGATTCAATTCATGATTCATGATAAAATTCATCATTCATGATTCATTTCATGATTCAATTCATTATTCAATTCATGATTCATTTCATGATTCATGATTCAATCGATGATTAAATTCATGATTCATGATTCAATTCATGATTCATGATTCAATTCATTATTCAATTCATGATTTATTTCATGATTCATGATTCAATCGATTCATTTCATAATTTATAATTCATGATTCAATACATGATTCAATTCATGATTCATAAATCATTTCATGATTCAATTCATGATTCATGATTCAATTCATGATTCATGTTTCATTATTCAATTCATGATTCATGATTCGATTCATGATTCATGATTTATGAATCATGTTTCAATTCATGAATTATGATTCAGTTCTTGATTCAATTCATGATTCATGATTCAATTCATGATTCATGATTCATGATTCAATTCATGATTCAATTCATGATTCATGTTTCATTATTTAATTCATGTTTCATGATTCAATTCATGATTCATGATTCATGATAGGATTCATGATTCATGATTCAATTCATGATTAATGATTCAATTCATGATTCATGATTCAATTCATGATTTATTTAATGATTCATTATTGAATTCATGATTTATGATTCGATTCATGATTCATGATTCAATTCATGATTCATGATTCAATTCATGATTTATGATTCATTTCATGATTCATGATTCAATTCATTATTCAATTCATGATTCATTTCATGATTCATGATTCAATCGATGATTCAATTTATGATTTATAATTCATGATTCAATTCATGATTCATGATTCATTTCATGATTTAATTCATTATTCATGATTCAATTCATGATTCATGATTCAATTCATGATTCATGTTTCATTATTCAATTCATGACTCATGATTCGATTCATGATTCAAGATTTATGAATCATGTTTCAATTCATGATTCATGATTCAATTCATGATTCATGTTTCATTATTCAATTCATGACTCATGATTCGATTCATGATTCAAGATTTATGAATCATGTTTCAATTCATAAATCATGATTCAGTACTTCATTCAATTCATGATTCATGATTCAATTCATGATTCATGATTTATGATTCAATTCATGATTCAATTCATGATTCATGTTACTTTATTCAATTCATGTTTCATGATTCGATTCATGATTCATGATTCATGATTGGATTCATGATTCATGATTCAATTCATGATTAATGATTCAATTCATGATTCATGATTCAATTAATGATTTATTTAATGATTCATGATTTAATTCATGATTTATGATTCATTATTCAATTCATGACTCATGATTCATGATTCAATTCATGATTCATGATTCAATTCATGATTTATGATTCAATTTATGATTCATGATTCATAATCAATTCATGATTCATGATTCATGATTCGATTCATGATTTATTTAATGATTCATGATTCAATTCATGATTTATGATTCATTTATTGATTCATGATTCAATTCATGACTCATGATTCAATTCATGATTCATGTTTCAATTCATGATTTATGATTCGATTCATGATTTATGATTCATGATGCATGATTTAGGATTCATGATTTATGATTCATGATTCAATTCATGATTCATTATTCAATTCATGATTCATGATTCATTTCATGATTCATGATTTAATTCATTATTTAATTCATGATTCGATTCATGATTCATGACTCGATTCATGAATCATGATTCAATTCATGATTCAATTCATGATTCATGAATCATGACTCAATTTATGATTCAAGATTCATGATTCAATTCATGATTCATGATTCAATTCATGATTCAATTCATGATTCATAAATCATGACTCAATTTATGATTCAAGATTCATGATTCAATTCATGATTCATGATTCAATTTATGATTCATGATTCATGATTAGATTCATGATTCATGATTCATGATTAGATTCATGATTCATGATTCATGATTCATGATTCAATTCATGATTCATGATTCAATTAATAATTTAATTCATGATTCATGATTCAATTAATAATTCATGATTTAATAAATGATTCATGATTCATTTCATGATTCATGATTCAATTCATGATTTATGATTCGATTCATGATTCATGATTCATGATTCAATTCATGATTCACGATTCAATTCATGATTCATGATTCATTTCATGATTCATGATTCAATTCATGATTCATCATTCATGATTCATGATTCATGATTCAATTCTTGATTCATGATTCATTTCATAATTCATTTCATGATACATGATTAATGATTCAATTCATGATTCATGATTCATGATTCATGATTTAATTCATGATTCAATTCATGATTCATGAATCAGTTCATGATGCAATTCACGAATCATGATTCAGTTAATGATTTAACTTATGATTCATGATTCATTTTATGATTCATGACTCAATTCATGATTTATGATTCAATTTATGATTCATGATTCATAATCAATTCATGATTCATGATTCAATTCATAATTCAAGATTCATGATTCGATTCATGATTCATCATTCAATTTATGATTATTGATTCAAATCATGATTCATGATTCAATTAATGATTTATTTAATGATTTATGATTCAATTCATGATTTATGATTCATTTATTGATTCATGATTCAATTCATGACTCATGATTCAATTCATGATTCATGTTTCAATTCATGATTTATGATTCGATTCATGATTTATGATTCATGATTCAATTCATGATTCATTATTCAATTCATGATTCATGATTCATTTCATGATTCATGATTTAATTCATTATTTAATTCATGATTCGATTCATGATTCATGACTCGATTCATGAATCATGATTCAATTCATGATTCAATTCATGATTCATGAATCATGACTCAATTTATGATTCAAGATTCATGATTCAATTCATGATTCATGATTCAATTCATGATTCAATTCATGATTCATAAATCATGACTCAATTTATGATTCAAGATTCATGATTCAATTCATGATTCATGATTCAATTTATGATTCATGATTCATGATTAGATTCATGATTCATGATTCATGATTAGATTCATGATTCATGATTCATGATTCATGATTCAATTCATGATTCATGATTCAATTAATAATTTAATTCATGATTCATGATTCAATTAATAATTCATGATTTAATAAATGATTCATGATTCATTTCATGATTCATGATTCAATTCATGATTTATGATTCGATTCATGATTCATGATTCATGATTCAATTCATGATTCACGATTCAATTCATGATTCATGATTCATTTCATGATTCATGATTCAATTCATGATTCATCATTCATGATTCATGATTCATGATTCAATTCTTGATTCATGATTCATTTCATAATTCATTTCATGATACATGATTAATGATTCAATTCATGATTCATGATTCATGATTCATGATTTAATTCATGATTCAATTCATGATTCATGAATCAGTTCATGATGCAATTCACGAATCATGATTCAGTTAATGATTTAACTTATGATTCATGATTCATTTTATGATTCATGACTCAATTCATGATTTATGATTCAATTTATGATTCATGATTCATAATCAATTCATGATTCATGATTCAATTCATAATTCAAGATTCATGATTCGATTCATGATTCATCATTCAATTTATGATTATTGATTCAAATCATGATTCATGATTCAATTAATGATTTATTTAATGATTTATGATTCAATTCATGATTTATGATTCATTTATTGATTCATGATTCAATTCATGACTCATGATTCAATTCATGATTCATGTTTCAATTCATGATTTATGATTCGATTCATGATTTATGATTCATGATGCATGATTTAGGATTCATGATTTATGATTCATGATTCAATTCATGATTCATTATTCAATTCATGATTCATGATTCATTTCATGATTCATGATTTAATTCATTATTTAATTCATGATTCGATTCATGATTCATGACTCGATTCATGAATCATGATTCAATTCATGATTCAATTCATGATTCATGATTAATGATTCATTTCATGAATCAAATTATGATTGATTTCATGATTAATGATTCATGATTCATGATTCATAATTCAATTCATGATTCAATTCATGATTCATAAATCATGACTCAATTTATGATTCATAAATCATGACTCAATTTATGATTCAAGATTCATGATTCAATTCATGATTCATGATTTAATTTATGATTCATGATTCATGATTAGATTCATGAATCATGATTCATGATTAGATTCATGATTCATGATTCATGATTCAATTCATGATTCATGATTCAATTAATAATTTAATTCATGATTCATGATTCAATTAATAATTCATGATTTAATAAATGATTCATGATTCATTTCATGATTCATGATTCAATTCATGATTTATGATTCGATTCATGATTCATGATTCAATTCATGATTCTCGATTCAATTCATGATTCATGATTCATTTCATGATGCATGATTCAATTCAGGATTCATCATTCATGATTCATGATTCATGATTCAATTCTTGATTCATGATTCATTTCATAATTCATTTCATGATACATGATTAATGATTCAATTCATGATTCATGATTCATGATTCATGATTTAATTCATGATTCAATTCATGATTCATGAATCAGTTCATGATTCAATTCACGAATCATGATTCAGTTAATGATTTAACTTATAATTCATGATTCATTTTATGATTCATGATACATGATAAATGATTTAATTCATGATTCATGATTCAATTCATGATTCAATTCATGATTCATAATTCATTTCATGATTCAATTCATGATTCATGATTTAGTTCATGATTCAATTCATGATTCATGATTCAATTCATGATTCAATTTATGATTCATGATTTAGTTCATGATTCAATTCATGATTCATGATTCAATTCATGATTCAATATATGATTCATGATTCAATTCATGATTCATGATTCATGATTCATGATTCAATTTATGATTTAATTCATGATTCATGTTTCATTATTAAATTCATGATTCATGATTCATGATTGGATTCATGATTCATGATTCATGATTCAATTCATGATTCATGATTCATGAATCATGATTCAATTCATGATTCATGATTCAATTCATGATTCATTATTCAATTCATTATTCATTTCATGATTCATGATTCAATTCATGATTTATGATTCGAATCATGATTCATGATTCAATTCATGATTCATGATTCATGATTTATGATTCATGATTCAATTCATGAATCATGATTCAATTCATGATTCAATTCATGATTCATGATTCGATTCATGATTCATGATTCAATTCATGATTCATGATTCAATTCATCATTCATTATTCATTTCATGATTCATGATTCAATACATTATTCAATTCATGATTCATTTCATGATTCATGATTCAATCGATGATTCAATTCATGACTCATGATTCATTTCATGATTCAATTCATGATTCATTTCATTATTCATGATTCAATTCATGTTTCATGATTCGATTCATGATTCATGATTCATGATTGGATTCATGATTCAATTCATGATTAATGATTCAATTCATGATTCATGATTCAATTCATGATTTATTTAATGATTCATGATTCAATTCTTGATTTATGATTCGATTCATGATTCAATTCATGATTCAATTCATGATTCATTTAATGATTCATGATTCAATCGATGATTCCATTCATGATTTATAATTCATGATTCAATTCATGATTCATGATTCAATTCATGATTCATTATTCATTTCATGATTCAATTCATAATTCATTTCATGATTAATGATTCATGATTCATTATTCAATTTATGATTCAATTCATGATTCATTTCATGATTCATGATTCATGATTCATGATTCAATTTATAATTCATGATTCAATTCATGATTCATAATTCATGATTCATGATTCAATTCATGATTCATGATTCAATTCATGATTCATGATTCAATTCAATATTTAACGTGATTCATGAGTCAATTCATGATTCATCATTCAATTCATGATTCATGATTCAATTCATGATTCATCATTCAATTCATGTTTTATGCTTCGATTCATGATACATGATTCAATTCATGATTCATAATTCATGATTCATGATTCAATTCATGATTCATGATTCAATTCAATATTCAATTCGTGATTCATTTCATGATTCATAAGTCAATTCATAAATCATCATTCAATTCATGATTCATGATTCAATTCATGATTCATCATTCAATTCATGATTCATGATTCATGATTCATTTCATGATTCATGATTTAATTCATGATTCATGATTCATCATTCAATTCATGATTCATGATTCATGATTTATGATTCAATTCATGATTCATGATTCAATTCTTGATTCATGATTCATTTCATAATTCATTTTATGATTCATGATTCATGATTCATGATTAAATTCATGATTCATGATTCAATTCATGATTCATTATTCAATTCATGATTCATGATTCAATTCATGATTCATTTCATGATTTATGATTCATTTCATGATTCATGATTCATGATTCAACTCATGACTCATGAATTATGATTAGATTCATTATTCATGATTCAATTCATGATTTATGATTCAATTCATGTTTAATGATTAGATTCATGATTCATGGGTTCAATTCATGATTCATGATTCATGAATCATTATTCAATTCATGATTTATGATTCGATTCATGATTCATGATTCAATTCATGATTCATGATTCATTTCATGATTCATGATTATTTCATGATTCATGATTCACCATTCAATTCATGATTCATGATTTATTTCATGATTCATGATTCATAATTCAATTCATGATTTATGATTCAATTCATGATTCATAATTCAATTCATGATTCATTTCATTATTCATAAATCAAATCATGATTTATGATTTGATTCATGATTCATGATTCATGATTTATGATTCATGATTCAATTCATGATTAATGATTCAATTCATGATTCATGATTCATTTCATGATTCATGATTCATTTCATGATTCATGATTCAATTTATGATTCAATTCATGATTCATGATTCAAGATTTAATTAATGATTCAATTCATGATTCATGATTCATGATTCAATTCATGATTCATGATTCAATTCATGATTCATGATTCATAATTTATGATTCAATTCATGATTCATGATTTAATTCTTGATTCATGATTCATTTCATAATTCATTTTATGATTCATGATTCATGATTCATGATTAAATTCATGATTCAGGATTCATGATTCAATTCATGATTCATGTTTCATGATTCAATTCATGATTCAATTCATGATTCATGATTCAATTCATGATTCATGATTCAATTCATGATTCATTTCATGATTCATGATACATTTCATGATTTATGATTCATGATTCAACTCATGACTCATGAATTATGATTAGATTCATGATTCATGATTCATGATTCAATTCATGATTCATGTTTCATTATTCAATTCAAGATTCAATTTATGATTCATGTTTCATTATTCAATTCATGATTCATGATTCAATTCATGATTCATGATTTAATTTATGATTCAATTCATGATTCATGATTCGTGATTTAATTAATGATTCAATTCATGATTCATGATTCAATTCATGATTCATGATTCAATTCATGATTCATGATTTAAATTATGATTCATGATTCAATTCATGATTCATGATTCATAATTTATGATTCAATTCATGATTCATGATTTAATTCTTGATTCATGATTCATTTCATAATTCATTTTATGATTCATGATTCATGATTAAATTCATGATTCAGGATTCATGATTCAATTCATGATTCATGTTTCATTATTCAATTCAAGATTCAATTTATGATTCATGTTTCATTATTCAATTCATGATTCATGATTCAATTCATGATTCATGATTCATGATTCAATTCATGATTGATGATTCAATTCATGATTCAATTCATGATTTATGATTCGATTCATGATTCATGATTCGATTCATGATTCATGATTCAAATCATGATTCATGATTCATGATTTATGATTCATGATTCAATTCATGAATAATTATTCAATTCATGATTCATAATTCAAATCATGATTTATTTCATGATTCATGATTCAATTTATGATTTATGATTCGATTCATAATTCATGATTCAATTCATGATTCATGATAAAATTCATCATTCATGATTCATTTCATGATTCATGATTCAATTCATTATTCAATTCATGATTCATTTCATGATTCATGATTCAATCGATGATTAAATTCATGATTCATGATTCAATTCATGATTCATGATTCAATTCATTCTTCAATTCATGATTTATTTCATGATTCATGATTCAATCGATTCATTTCATGATTTATAATTCATGATTCAATTCATGATTCAATTCATGATTCATAAATCATTTCATGATTCAATTCATGATTCATGATTCAATTCATGATTCATGTTTCATTATTCAATTCATGATTCATGATTCGATTCATGATTCATGATTTATGAATCATGTTTCAATTCATGAATTATGATTCAGTTCTTGATTCAATTCATGATTCATGATTCAATTCATGATTCATGATTCATGATTCAATTCATGATTAATGATTCAATTCATGATTCATGATTCAATTCATGATTTATTTAATGATTCATGATTGAATTCATGATTTATGATTCGATTCATGATTCATAATTCAATTCATGATTCATGATTCAATTCATGATTTATGATTCATTTCATGATTCATGATTCAATTCATTATTCAATTCATGATTCATTTCATGATTCATGATTCAATCGATGATTCAATTTATGATTTATAATTCATGATTCAATTCATGATTCATGATTCATTTCATGATTTAATTCATTATTCATGATTTAATTCATTATTCATGATTTAATTCATGATTCATGATTCAATTCATGATTCATGTTTCATTATTCAATTCATGACTCATGATTCGATTCATGATTCAAGATTTATGAATCATGTTTCAATTCATGATTCATGATTCAATTCATGATTCATGTTTCATTATTCAATTCATGACTCATGATTCGATTCATGATTCAAGATTTATGAATCATGTTTCAATTCATAAATCATGATTCAGTTCTTCATTCAATTCATGATTCATGATTCAATTCATGATTCATGATTTATGATTCAATTCATGATTCAATTCATGATTCATGTTACTTTATTCAATTCATGTTTAATGATTCGATTCATGATTCATGATTCATGATTGGATTCATGATTCATGATTCAATTCATGATTAATGATTCAATTCATGATTCATGATTCAATTAATGATTTATTTAATGATTCATGATTTAATTCATGATTTATGATTCATTTCATGATTCATTATTCAATTCATGACTCATGATTCATGATTCAATTCATGATTCATGATTCAATTCATGATTTATGATTCAATTTATGATTCATGATTCATAATTAGATTCATGATTCATGATTTATGATTCAATTCATAATTCAATTCATAATTCATGACTCAATTCATGATTTATGATTCAATTTATGATTCATGATTCATAATCAATTCATGATTCATGATTCATGATTCAATTCATAATTCAAGATTCATGATTCGATTCATGATTCATCATTCAATTTATGATTATTGATTCAAATCATGATTCATGATTCAATTAATGATTTATTTAATGATTCATGATTCAATTCATGATTTATGATTCATTTATTGATTCATGATTCAATTCATGACTCATGATTCAATTCATGATTCATGTTTCAATTCATGATTTATGATTCGATTCATGATTTATGATTCATGATGCATGATTTAGGATTCATGATTTATGATTCATGATTCAATTCATGATTCATTATTCAATTCATGATTCATGGTTCATTTCATGATTCATGATTTAATTCATTATTTAATTCATGATTCGATTCATGATTCATGACTCGATTCATGAATCATGATTCAATTCATGATTCAATTCATGATTCATGATTAATGATTCATTTCATGAATCAAATTATGATTGATTTCATGATTAATGATTCATGATTCATGATTCATGATTCAATTCATGACTCATGATTCAATTCAGGATTCATGATACAATTCATGATTCATGATTCAATTCATGATTTATGATTCATTTCATGATTCATGATTCAATTCATTATTCAATTCATGATTCATTTCATGATTCATGATTCAATCGATGATTCAATTCATGATTTATAATTCATGATTCAATTCATGATTCAAATCATGATTCATGATTCAATTCATGATTCATGATTCATGATTCAATTCATGATTCAATTCATGATTTATGTTTCATTATTCAATTCATGACTCATGATTTGATTCATGATTCATGATTTATGAATCATGTTTCAATTCATGAATCATGATTCAATTCATGATTCATGATACAATTCATGATTCATGATTCAATTCATGATTTATGATTCATTTCATGATTCATGATTCAATTCATTATTCAATTCAGAATTCATGATTCAATCGATGATTCAATTAATGATTTATAATTCATGATTCAATTCATGATTCAATTCATGATTAATGATTCAATTCATGATTCATGATTCATGATTCAATTCATGATTCAATTCTCGATTCATGTTTCATTATTCAATTCATGTTTCATGATTCGATTCATGATTCATGATTCATGATTGGATTCATGATTCAATTCATGATTAATGATTCAATTCATGATTAATGATTCAATTCATGATTCATGATTCAATTCATGATTTATTTAATGATTCATGATTCAATTCTTGATTTATGATTCGATTCATGATTCAATTCATGATTCAATTCATGATTCATTTAATGATTCATGATTCAATCGATGATTCAATTCATGATTTATAATTCATGATTCAATTCATGATTCATGATTCAATTCATGATTCATTATTCATTTCATGATTCAATTCATAATTCATTTCATGATTCATGATTCATGATTCATGATTCAATTTATAATTCATGATTCAATTCATGATTCATGATTCAATTCATGGTTTATGCTTCGATTCATGATACATGATTCAATTCATGATTCATAATTCATGATTCATGATTCAATTCATGATTCAATTCAATATTTAACGTGATTCATTTCATGATTCATGAGTCAATTCATGATTCATCATTCAATTCATGATTCATGATTCAATTCATGATTCATCATTCAATTCATGTTTTATGCTTCGATTCATGATACATGATTCAATTCATGATTCATAATTCATGATTCATGATTCAATTCATGATTCATGATTTAATTCAATATTCAATTCGTGATTCATTTCATGATTCATAAGTCAATTCATAAATCATCATTCAATTCATGATTCATGATTCAATTCATGATTCATCATTCAATTCATGATTTATGATTCATGATTCATTTCATGATTCATGATTTAATTCATGATTCATGATTCATGATTCAATTCATGATTCATGATTTGTGATTCAATTCATGATTCATGATTCAATTCTTGATTCATGATTCATTTCATAATTCATTTTATGATTCATGATTCATGATTCATGATTAAATTCATGATTCATGATTCAATTCATGATTCATGATTCAATTCATGATTCATGATTCAATTCATGATTCATTTCATGATTTATGATTCATTTCATGATTAATGATTAGATTCATGATTCATGGGTTCAATTCATGATTCATGATTCATGAATCATTATTCAATTCATGATTTATGATTCGATTCATGATTCATGATTCAATTCATGATTCATGATTCATTTCATGATTCATGATTATTTCATGATTCATGATTCACCATTCAATTCATGATTCATGATTTATTTCATGATTCATGATTCATAATTCAATTCATGATTTATGATTCAATTCATGATTCATAATTCAATTCATGATTCATTTCATTATTCATAATTCAAATCATGATTTATGATTTGATTCATGATTCATGATTCATGATTTATGATTCATGATTCAATTCATGATTAATGATTCAATTCATGATTCATGATTCATTTCATGATTCATGATTCATTTCATGATTCATGATTCAATTTATGATTCAATTCATGATTCATGATTCAAGATTTAATTAATGATTCAATTCATGATTCATGATTCATGATTCAATTCATGATTCATGATTCAATTCATGATTCATGGTTCATAATTTATGATTCAATTCATGATTCATGATTTAATTCTTGATTCATGATTCATTTCATAATTCATTTTTTGATTCATGATTCATGATTAAATTCATGATTCAGGATTCATGATTCAATTCATGATTCATGTTTCATGATTCAATTCATGATTCAATTCATGATTCATGATTCAATTCATGATTCAATTCATGATTCATGATACATTTCATGATTTATGATTCATGATTCAACTCATGACTCATGAATTATGATTAGATTCATGATTCATGATTCATGATTCAATTCATGATTCATGTTTCATTATTCAATTCAAGATTCAATTTATGATTCATGTTTCATTATTCAATTCATGATTCATGATTCAATTCATGATTCATGATTCATGATTCAATTCATGATTCATGATTCAATTCATGATTTATGATTCGATTCATGATTCATGATTCAAATCATGATTCATGATTCATGATTTATGATTCATGATTCAATTTATGAATCATGATTCAGTTCATGATTCAATTCATGATTCATTTCATGATTCAATTCATGATTCATGATTCATGATTCAATTCATGATTTATGATTCAATTCATGATTAATGATTAGATTCATGATTCATGGGTTCAATTCATGATTCATGATTCATGAATCATTATTCAATTCATGATTTATGATTCGATTCATGATTCATGATTTAATTCATGATTCATGATTCATTTCATGATTCATGATTATTTCATGATTCATGATTCACCATTCAATTCATGATTCATGATTCATTTCATGATTCATGATTCATAATTCAATTCATGATTTATGATTCAATTCATGATTCATGATTAGATTCATGATTCATGATTCAATTCATGATTAATGATTCAAGATTCATGAATCATGATTAAATTCATGATTCATGATTCAATTAATGATTCATAATTCATTTCATGATTCATTTCATTATTCATAATTCAAATCATGATTTATGATTTGATTCATGATTCATGATTCATGATTTATGATTCATGATTCAATTCATGATTAATGATTCAATTCATGATTCATGATTCATTTCATGATTCAATTTATGATTCAATTCATGATTCATGATTCGTGATTTAATTAATGATTCAATTCATGATTCATGATTCAATTCATGATTCATGATTCAATTCATGATTTAAATTATGATTCATGATTCAATTCATGATTCATGATTCATAATTTATGATTCAATTCATGATTCATGATTTAATTCTTGATTCATGATTCATTTCATAATTCATTTTATGATTCATGATTCATGATTCATGATTAAATTCATGATTCAGGATTCATGATTCAATTCATGATTCATGTTTCATGATTCAATTAATGATTCATGATTCAATTCATGATTCATGATTCAATTCATGATTCATGATTCAATTCATGATTCATGATTCAATTCATGATTCATTTCATGATTCATGATACATTTCATGATTTATGATTCATGATTCAACTCATGACTCATGAATTATGATTAGATTCATGATTCATGATTCATGATTCAATTCATGATTCATGTTTCATTATTCAATTCAAGATTCATGATTCAATTCATGATTGATGATTCATGATTCAATTCATGATTGATGATTCAATTCATGATTCATGATTCAATTCATGATTTATGATTCGATTCATGATTCATGATTCGATTCATGATTCAAATCATGATTCATGATTCATGATTCAATTCATGATTCAATTCATGATTCATGTTTCATTATTCAATTATTGATTAATGATTAATGATTGGATTCATGATTCATAATTCATGATTCATGATTCATGATTCAATTCATGATTAATGATTCAATTCATGATTCATGATTCAATTCATGATTTATTTCATGATTCATGATTCAATTCATGATTTATGATTCGATTCATGATTCATGATTCAATTCATGATTCATGATTCATGATTGGATTCATGATTCATGATTCATGATTCAATTCATGATTTATGATTTGATTCATGATTCATGATTCAATTCATGATTCATGATTGGATTCATGATTCATGATTCAATTCATGATTTATGATTTATGATTCATGATTCAATTCATGATTTTGATTCAATTCATTAATTCATGATTCATTTCATGATTCATTTCATGATTCATGATTCAATTCATTATTCAATTCATGAATTATTTCATTATTTATGATTCAATTGATGATTCAATTCATGATTTATGATTCATAATTCAATTCATGATTCATGATTCAATTCATGATTCATGATTCATTTCATGATTCAATTCATAATTCATTTCATGATTCATGATTAATGATTCAATTCATGATTCAATTCATGATCCATTTCATGATTCATGATTAATGATTCAATTCATGATTCATGATTCATGATTTAATTCATGATTTATGATTTGATTCATGATTCATGATTCAATTCATGATTCATGATTCATGATTCAATTCATGATTCATGATTCAATTCATTATTCAATTCATGATTTATTTCATGATTCATGAGTCAATTCATGATTCATCATTCAATTCATGATTCATGATTCATGATTCAATTCATGATTCATGATTCAATTCATGATTCATGATTCAATTCATGATTCATGATTCATGATTTATGATTCAATTCATGATTCATGATTCAATTCTTGATTCATGATTCAATTCATGATTCATAATTCAATTCATGATTAATTTCATGATTCATGATTCATTTCATGATTCATGATTCAATTTAGGATTCATGATTCATTTCATGATTCATGATTCATGATTTAATTCATGATTCATGATTCATGATTAGATTCATTATTCATGATTCAATTCATGATTCATGAATCATGATTCAATTCATGATTCATGATTCAATTCATGATTTATGATTCGATTCATGATTCATGAGTCAAGATTTATGATTCATGATTCAAGATTTATGATTAATGATTCAATTCATGATTCATGATTCATGATTCATGATTTAATTCATGATTTATGATTTGATTCATGATTCATGATTCAATTCATGATTCATGATTCATGATTTAGTTCATGATTTATGATTTGATTCATGATTCATGATTCAATTCATGATTCATGATTCATGATTCATGATTTAATTCATGATTTATGATTTGATTCATGATTCATGCTTCAATTCATGATTAATGATTCATGATTCATGATTCAATTCATGATTCATGATTCAATTCATGATTTATGATTTATGATTTAATTCATGATTCATGATTAGATTCTTGATTCATGATTCAATTCATGATTCATGATTCATGAATCATGATTCAATTCATGATTCAATTCATGATTTATGATTCGATTCATGATTCATGATTCAAGATTTATGATTCATGATTCAAGATTTATGATTAATGATTCAATTCATGATTCATGATTCATGATTCAATTCATGATTCATGATTCAATTCATGATTCATTATTAAATTCATGATTCATGATTCATTTCATGATTCATGATTCAATTCATGATTCATGATTCAATTCATGATTCAATTCATGATTCATGATTCAATTCTTGATTCATGATTCAATTCATGATTCATGATTCATGATTCAATTCATGATTCATTATTCAATTCATGATTCATGATTCATTTTATGATTCATGATTCATGATTCAATTCAGGATTCATGATTCATTTCATGATTCATGATTCATGATTCAATTCATGACTCATGATTCATGATTAGATTCATGATTCATGATTCAATTCATGATTTATGATTTAATTCATGATTCATGATTCATGATTAGATTCATGATTCATGATTCAATTCATGATTCATGATTCATGAATCATGATTCAATCCATGATTCATGATTCAATTCATGATTTATGATTCGATTCATGATTCATGATTCAAGATTTATGATTCATGATTCAAGATTTATGATTCATGATTCAATTTATGATTCATGATTCAATTCATGATTCATAATTCATGGTTCAATTCATGATTTATGATTCAATTCATGATTCATGATTCATGATTAGATTCATGATTCAATTCATGAATTATGATTCATGATTCATGAATCATGATTCAATTCATGATTCATGATTCAATTCATGATTAATTTCACGATTCATGATTCATTTCATGATTCATGATTCAATTTAGGATTCATGATTCATTTCATGATTCATGATTCATGATTCAATTCATGACTCATGATTCATGATTAGATTTATGATTCATGATTCAATTCATGATTTATGATTTAATTCATGATTCATGATTCATGATTAGATTCATGATTCATGATTCAATTCATGATTCATGAATCATGATTCAATTCATGATTCATGATTCAATTCATGATTTATGATTCGATTCATGATTCATGATTTATGATTCATGATTCAAGATTTATGATTAATGATTCAATTCATGATTCATGATTCATGATTTAATTCATGATTTATGATTTGATTCATGATTCATGATTCAATTCATGATTCATGATTCATGATTTAGTTCATGATTTATGATTTGATTCATGATTCATGATTCAATTCATGATTCATGATTCATGATTTAATTCATGATTTATGATTTGATTCATGATTCATGCTTCAATTCATGATTCATGATTCATGATTCATGATTCAATTCATGATTCATGATTCAATTCATGATTTATGATTTATGATTTAATTCATGATTCATGATTCATGATTAGATTCATGATTCATGATTCAATTCATGATTCATGATTCATGAATCATGATTCAATTCATGATTCAATTCATGATTTATGATTCGATTCATGATTCATGATTCAAGATTTATGATTCATGATTCAAGATTTATGATTAATGATTCAATTCATGATTCATGATTCATGATACATGATTCAATTCATGATTCATGATTCAATTCATGATTCATTATTAAATTCATGATTCATGATTCATGATTCAATTCATGATTCATGATTCAATTCATGATTCAATTCATGATTCATGATTCAATTCTTGATTCATGATTCAATTCATGATTCATGATTCATGATTCAATTCATGATTCATGATTCAATTCATGATTCATTTTATGATTCATGATTCATGATTCAATTCAGGATTCATGATTCATTTCATGATTCATGATTCATGATTCAATTCATGACTCATGATTCATGATTAGATTCATGATTCATGATTCAATTCATGATTTATGATTTAATTCATGATTCATGATTCATGATTAGATTCATGATTCATGATTCAATTCATGATTCATGATTCATGAATCATGATTCAATCCATGATTCATGATTCAATTCATGATTTATGATTCGATTCATGATTCATGATTCAAGATTTATGATTCATGATTCAAGATTTATGATTCATGATTCAATTTATGATTCATGATTCAATTCATGATTCATAATTCATGGTTCAATTCATGATTTATGATTCAATTCATGATTCATGATTCATGATTAGATTCATGATTCAATTCATGAATTATGATTCATGATTCATGAATCATGATTCAATTCATGATTCATGATTCAATTCATGATTCATTATTCAATTCATGATTCATTTCATGATTCATAATTCAAATCATGATTTATGATTCGATTCATGATTTATGATTCAATTCATGATTCATGATTCAATTTATGATTCAATTCATGATTTATGAATCAATTCATGATTCATGATTCAATTCATGATTCATGATTCATTTCAGGATTCAATTCATGATTCATTTCATGATTCATGATTCATGATTCATGATTCAATTCATGATTCAATTCATGATTCATTTCTTGATTCATGATTCATGATTCAATTCATGATTCATGATTCATTTCTTGATTCATGATTCATGATCCAATTCATGATTCATGATTCATTATTCAATTTATGATTCAATTCATGATTCATGATTCAATTCATGATTCTTGATTCATGATTCATTTCATGGTTCATGATTCATTTCATGATTCATCATTCAATTCATGATTAAATTCATGATTCATGATTAATTTCATGATTCATGAGTCAATTCATGATTCATCATTCAATTCATGAGCATATTTTTCCTTTGCACCAGTTTTCATTAATATCATTAAATATAATTAATTGTAGTCAATGCCCCATTTCTTTGATTGTTGTGCTAACTTGGTCCGTCAACTTATAGTTTATAGTAAAGAGTCAAGCTAAAACCAGATGTGTTATGTAACTCACAATTTCTACAGGAGTGAAATGTGTGACAGTTTTTAAAGCCGAGACAAATATTTATTGGAGCAATGTTATGTAATTATATTTTCGAATGTGTACAAAGAATACTACACTTCTCAGTATTCCTGATTGGGAAATCAGGGCAAATTAGACCATACCGGAAATATGTCCCATTCCACTCATGACACATCTATTTGTAGTAAGACCGCACACCATCAGTAGACTACACCTCTTTTGGTTATCAAGAATCAGTGCTGTCTCCCAAAAATCAGTTTTTTTTCAGGTATGTACTGCTGATCAACAGTTTAGGCTTCACCCTGTTACGTTCACTTAAAGTGCAAGGGTCTCCATGTTAATATTCTGCAATGCCAGAGAAGTTAATGGTGCTACAACTTTATGCTGATAAGCTAAAATAAAAACTTGACCTTTGTTGTCCATTGTTCATTTTAAATAGTGCTGAACTGTAGCTGTGGAAGATGAATAGCTTGAATTTAAAGTGGATAACTACTTAATCCAATAAATGTATCATGTTTAGCAAATGTAACCCTGTCTCTTACTTGAATCTGAGACATGGCTCCTGCACTGGTGCACTCACATCAGTTTTCCTGCAGCACAAATAAGTGCATTTCAGTGCAATACAGCTGTGGACTTCAGCTAGTGGGGGGACACAACCTGTATGCTATATAGTAGGGACCAATTTACAGAGGGGCTTTTGAAAAGTGGACAACCTTTTATGTGGGAACTTTTATTTATATGGATGGACCTTGACTGTTTCTATGATGGTTCTAGCAGAGCTAACCATTCATAGGCATTGTTTGTTTTATCGTTGCTATAATATCTTTATATCCTTCCAGAGTTCACCTGTCAATCTTATTGGGTATTCCCATTAATATTTATTTTTTCAGAGCTCTCCTGTCAATCTTATTGAGTATTGATACTTTTCTCACAATACATTAGCTTGGGATAGGGCCCAATGGCAAGAATTTGTGTGACATCACTGTGGATGGTGTATGATGCCATTGGAGGCAGTTCCAGGCCCACAAAGCAGTGCAGACAAAGGTGATAGACAAAACCCTAAGTTTACTTCGTATGTTTACAGAGGTATAACATAAAACTATGTCTGACATACACAGTTTGCTATACTAGGCACAATTAAGCAAAGAACATTTCAGAGGTTAGAATCAATTTAACAGTTAAAACAAATACACAATATGGACCAACATGTACTTTAATATTTATTTTGTTATTAAGAAAAATATTGCATTTACACAGCAATTAAAATAATTTATTTTTATATATTTTATTTGTTTTCAAATTGTGCTAATTCAGAGTAATTGATTATGTATAGTGTAAAGCTAAATGTGTAAAATGAATTAATATATAAGGAGTTAAATGATCTATCACGGAGTTAAATATCACCTCATAGAGTCCTTCCTCCTATGATGCAAACTGAGAACCCCTCCTCAAGCCCAGTCAAATCTCCGGTCACATAATTGCTATGCGGCAGGACAGCAGTGTACAAGTGCCACCTTGGCACAGTGGAAACAGCTTTTTTATAGGCTGCAGAAATAGTCATGAGAATGCAGCCTATATATTCGTTAGGATCCAGTATCTAAGGAGCACATGCCATGCCTCATGAATTGTGATCATGAAGTGCCTCAATGTCGCTGAAAGCATAGGCTGCATTCTCATGAATATTTTTTTAGTAATATGTAGCCTATAAGGCTGGTTACATACCAACATTCAAATACTAAATCTGACTTGTTCAATGCAAACAAACGCATCTAAAAACAAAACCTCTATGTCTTAATACCCATCTGTATTCATACTTGCGTCTATATGCATCTTCATTGTGGTGTGGCATTGGCAGTGCTTTTTCGATTCTGCTTGTTTCATTTCAATGTGTTCAAAACATGTGACTGAGGTTAACATAAACCAGTTAAACCAGCGTTATGCTATATTTTTCCCATTGGCCCATTCATTTGTATGTCTCATTTATTTCAATGGAGTAGTGTTCTAAATGTAAGACTTCAATGAAATGAATGGGCCATAGACAACACATGTATTTGTTTTTTTCCACAACAATAGACACTCAATTAATCTCTATTGGTGTGTGGTTAAAGTAAGGCGTCCTCATAACTCTCCCTCCCTATCAACTAATCATATTGATATTTGTATCAAAATGTAGGGATAGGAGCTGAACGGATTCATCAAAAAAAGCCACAAAAGATCTAATGCAATACATTTTTGGAACTGTAAAATTATATGCATTTACAATAATGGTAAGTCAAGCAGAATCTGTGCACTTTGGCAGTTCCTTCACCTCTTTGTGTATCTTGTCTTCCTGTGGACAGCGCTGCGGAATTTGTGGCGCTATAAAAATAGCTGCTGATGATGATGATGATGCATGAGAGCTGGAAGGAAACACCATGAACTCAATAGATCAAGTGGGAAAACATTTTATTATAGATAAAAATACAAATCTATGCACTATACAGTTCTTGCACATAATGAGCATTTTGTGGCTTATGGTAACCCTGAACCATGTGAAAAACAGGTAACCTGTGTCCAAGTATGCGCCCTATGACTAATTTCAAAGTATAATACTTCTTCCTCAAGCATAAGGCGCATATGGACAAAGCTCCGGGCTGCTTGCATCTGGAGTCATTTGCAAACACATCTGAATGTGTCCAAAGCATATCAGCTATGGGTAAAATTAGTTAATATGTACTTTCACATGTGGTTTGCACTTGCGGTTTTCGTGTGTAACTGACTTAATGCACAAACTTAGGTGTTGCATATTACTTAGTGATGTAAGCATACATAACTATACACCCAGATAAACAGAGTAATGCAGAAACTGGCAGCATTTGTTACTTGAAATGTTTATATGGACAGTGAGAAGCTGATGCAGCAGAACTAGTCATTTGTATTATATCTATTTATCAGGATCTGTTGCATCAGTTCCTGGTTTATTTTCTGCTTCTTTACGCCACTTTTCTTTCTTCGCTAGGTTCAGACTTGTCAGTGACTCATGACGTGCAGCAGCCTGTAGGACAGAAAAACTATTAATAATACACATACCATACTTGTGGATATTGTTGCACTCAAACAGCCATTATTAAAAGATATCATAAATGTGTATTAACAAACATTGTTATTTCCTAAAAAAGCATGCATGTGCAAAATTTGACAATATCTATTTCAGAAATTTGTGACAGTGGATTTTCATGACATTTACCTCACTAAAAGTCATTTTTCCTCAAATGGCACCACTTAGAACAGGAAAAAGATAGATGTTTTAATGTTTGTGACTAACCACTGTCTGTCATAGCTGTTTATGTGGCATATATTATATATATAAGGTGGGAATAATGTAACCATACTGTAAAATAGAAGAATATTAGTGTTTTTATACAAGTCACTGAACTAAGAAGTACATTATCTCTTATTATAATAAACAAATTGCATTTTGTTTGTATGCGGTGTAGTTTCATCCAATAACCACATAGTTATTTACTGTGAAAATCATAGTTTTTACAGTGTTAGATGGCTGATATTATCAGCAAAATGTACGTTTGTCTTAAGGTAAGAGATAAGAGTGTGACACGCAATCACCGGGTCCCATAGCAAAAATTGTTTAAGGGGGGTGATACATATCCATCCACTCCTGAGATACCTGACTTACTCTACTGAGTATACACCAGGACTGGAGCATGCACAGTGAGGCCGCATTTGAGCTTTCAGTTTGGGGAAAGAAAGAGCAGAGTGGGGGCCTCCAGAGCGGATGTCACCAAGCCCTTTTCACCACCAGGCCACATAGTAGCGACAAATCCCAGTTCAGTAGTATTTATGCAACTGACCAGATCACCTTTTTGTTTTCACTCTTCTCCTGAAATTCTGTCTGTCTTCGGTTTTGGAATGGGTGGGGACAAGACTGTAGCTACATCACATGATTAGAATGTTCACATAAGCACAGAGTCACTGGTCCATTGCAAGGGCAGGGTTGCATGTGACAGGGCCAGTGTAATAATCAATGGACGGGAATGGAGGTAAGCATATAGTCCTAGGACTACAGTTATATAATGGAGGAACTGGGTCCTACAATGGCACAGAGTAGTGATGTCAGGCTCCTGTAAAACTGATGCTGTAAAATTGTAATGTGAATTGCAATTCTATATGGAATTAAATTTATTCATAGAGCCTGTTTTTTTTGGTAATGCATGCAATTCTAAATATCTATGTATAAGCAAGAATGTGCTGATGACGATGTAAGGTGCAAGTGGAGTATCCACCATGGGGCAGGATGTGCACTGCTCACAGGGCCATGAGTCAAGGGGACTCCATGCTGGACCCCTGACTTATGGGGCCAGCATGCACCCACAGGCAGAGCCGGCCAACATCTTTTTCCTTTGTCTTTCTTAGAGGGCATACTGTCTCATCCTCTCCCTGCCATTTCTCTTACCTCACACAGGGAGTCCCTGTACCTGCTCACGTGATGCAGCAGCTCCCAGTCACTGATAGAATGGGATTCTGGTACTGTGGAGACCTCACCACCATGCACTGCGCTCTCAGCCTATCAGTGTCTGGTAGTTGTTGTCTCAAGTGATCAGGTGCAGGTGCTGTCTCAGTAGGGTAAAAGAAGGTAGAGGGTGATGAATAAAAGAGGTGGGGGTAGATTGAAGTTTTGGAATGGGATCTAGAGAAGAGTGAAGATGGGTAATAAAAACAGGAACAACAAATAAGTGTGATAAAGACCTGGGTGAGATACGATAAATAACACAAAATACAGTTTATTATATATCAATCTACCTTTCCCCACTTGTCTACTGGCAGTGTTAATAGTCAAAGTAGAGTATACAGCCTTATATGAATACTTGACAACAAAGGTGATTTGGCAGCTAGCACAGATTATCCTGTCTGCTGCATAGACAATGTGAGGTGTGCTAAATAACAGGTGCGTTGTAATATATAACAGGGGTGAGGTGTGATAAATAACAAGTGTTAAGTGTGTGGAATAACGGGTGTGGTGTGCTGAATAACCACTGTAGGATAGTGATAAGAGGCAATGAAAAACGGATGTTTGTGATGAATAACTAAAGTGAGGGCTGATAAAGGGATATAATAAAGTGGAGTGATGATTAACAAGGAGTATAAGGAAGAGGGATGGTGAATGTTGTTGAATTAGAAGGAAGGCAGCGGTTGGAATTTAGGGGGGTATAATGGTGCTGTGGGGAAAGTTAAGTTGGCACAGCTGGTGAGGGTTATTAGTTTAATATCTAGGTCTAGGTTAACATCTAAGTCTAGGTTTTTTTAATGTAAAACTATTAATGTAATTTGGGGTTGATGGTTAACAAATTCTAGGGGCTAATAATACAATGTGGTGTAGTAAATGTGGGAGATACAATTTAATGTCAGGGTCACTTGGGGTGGGTGTGTGAGGGGGATATAGCTATTAAGTGTGGTTGCTATTGATTTAATTTTTCAGGAGATGAATAGTATTAGTACTACCTCTTTTCCAAATATAGACCCAAAATTCCAGGATCCAGCTAAGTAGAAATAGAGTTTAAGACACCACCAGCAACAGTCAAAACTGCAGGTGAGGGGCTTGGGAAACACCTGACAAGGAGAGAATGCTGGGAGAGCAATGTGACAATGGCAGAGTGGAGAAGGCATAAGTGACATATGTCCTCCACACTCTCCCCTTGTCACATATGTCCCCTAAATGTGCTCCTCATGGCACATATGAGGGGGTGGGGCAGTTTTATTCTCAGGAGTGTTCCATGTATATAAGGAACATAGTAGTTACTACATGTAGTAGTTTCGCCAATGTTACCTCATATAATATCAAGTTAGTGTCTTACAAATTTCATCTCTCAGAGATACTTATAACAGGACACTGCAAATTAGCATGTCTCTTTTGAGCACTAGGTTGATTATTACATTTTTAAAGCCATATAGTAGTGCTTTCTATGTGGAAGAAATATTTCATCTTCATTTGTTGGTATTTATAGAGGTTGCGAGTGAGCCATCCACCAGCTGACCGCTGATGGTCTGATTTGAATGATGCTTCCTGTACAGCTATTGAAGTGGTCACGGTGTTTACAGCAAGGATCGATGTTTGGATCATTTCCTGGGCCACTGTATTTTATGTGTGTTTTATTGTATTGTTAGCGCAGAGCTATTCAGTTCATCAACGGAATTTACAGTGGGGATTAAAAATACACTTTCCTGTTATGGAGAAATAATTGCGATGGGCTACTGTGCCTTCCAAACATACAGACACAGTCTAATAAATCAATAAAGCATGTTTCATCTTCAATTCTGTCCGATTAGCTCCTCCAACTTAATGATTAATTTTAATTAATGGTCTTTACAATATCACGGAGGCCAAACAGGAAGACCAATCACTATACTATTATATTCCACGCTAACCAATAGATTAACCTGTGTCTCATCAACATTTTCCGTGACAGGCTAATCTTGTCAATCAAACACACGGGGGGACGGAAGGGGAATACATATACCTATTATGGTGTTACACTTCTGATTGGTTCTTTAAGTTCAAACAACACCTACCTGAAGGAGTATTTAAGAGCTATCATTTCTTTGGGTTAGTTCGCTTTGAAAAAGCCACGGAGCGAAACGCGCATTGGCGGTTTGTTTCACCTATCCTCCATGCCTCCAATTTCAATCAAGAATCGCTCCCCAGTTTTTACTAGGTAGGGTATTTCACATAATCCCAGTGATTCTTGCAACTTAGCTTTATCTATTCTCGCTGTCTCCGCTTTAGATTCATACAGTCTGCTGCTGCTCAATACTGCACAATTAGACTTCAATATAGACTCTGCGGCTGTCATTTGTGGACATTGTAATCTACTTTCTCCACCTTTTAAGAGGATGATTATTACTCGTGTTATGCCGGTTTTAATACTATCTTGAGTTGGCATCACTTATTCGGGTAACAGCTATTTATGCTACACCATATTGTGACTCAAACCCGATACTCCTCTCAGCGGATAATGCACATTCAGTAATAGGTGACTGAGGAATGTGTTAATTAGCACTAGCTGGTTTTTGTATTTCAGTTTATATCTGAAGGATATATATTATACCAACTAGGTGCATTATGGACGCAGTATTTTAGCGCTATTTCAGCGTGTATTTATACAATTGTGAGGATATAAGTGAAACTTCCTCAAACTACCCTTTAATCTGCCATCCTCAAATTTTAGTGCACATTGTCTTGTTCTAAGTCTTCTGTAGAATGCTTTATCTTCTCTGCTCCAAGTTATTAGGCCATTTAGTCTTTGCTGGTACATTTAATTAACTTCCGGTAAGATTTTCCACGTGGTTAAACAATCGTTTTGATAGTTATTATATGTGCATAGTATAATTACTTGTGAAAACCTCTGGGACATTATTACTATTGTTGGGAACTTTGATTTTCTGCGCAGAAAAGGTGTATGTCGTGTAATGTGTTGACTTTAAATAAACTAAGGTTTGATCTATTGTTGAATAGAGTGTCAGTTGCTGTCTGACGAGGCAGGTGCCCAACTGGTGTACGGTATACAAGGCAGGTATACCGGGGTCGGAAACTAAGCGAGTTTTCGCGACATGCACCCAAGGGTAATCGCATCGCTTACTGATAAGCTTTAAGCGTTGCGATTGCACCGCACGGCAAGGAAAGTCGTGATTGCGACTTGGGGGTAATGGGGAGGAATTACATTGGTAAGGCTGGTAATTGACTTTACCGGATGCTGCCAGGCGTAATAAACTCAACAGATTTTGTTGGAGAGTCAGGGGTAATCGAGGAGCTGATAACCCTTTAGTCCGCATTGATATTTCTGTATTAAGGGGTCCTTGTTCAATACGAGAGGGAGCGAGTGGACGCGGCTTGTAGCAAATACGTTCACGGGCCAGTAAAATATCTCTAGCGGTAAATTGCGGGTAGCAGAGTGTTGAAATTAGTGGCAGGATATTGTGATATTTCTGGAACCCTATTTTTGTGGCAGGATATTGTGATATTACTGGGACCCTATTGTTCAACATGGGTGCTAAGCAGACGCTAGAGATGGCCGAGGTACTGCCTAAGGAAGGGCCTATTGGTTCAGCGAGGTATCTCATGTGTAAGAAATATGGTGCATACGCAACTGCGTATTGCGACACGTGGGTCAAGATGACCAAAGATTGTGTTAGGCCTTTCCCAACAATAGGGCATTTTAATGCAGAGGTACTAAATACTGTAAAGGATAAAGTATGGTTGATTAAGTCAACGAAAGTTAGGAATAAACATAATGATTGTTTGAAATTGTGGCAAATGGAAGGTAGCACGTGGCAGAGCAGCGAATGCACAGCGGAAGTAGGCGTGGCAAAAAACGCGCGCACGGCGGAAGTAGCCGTTGAGAAGCGTGGAGAACTCAGCGCAAGCGCACCCCCGCCACCCTATGTAGCGGGGGGGAGTAAGTACAGCCGTTATTAAAAATGAAAAAAAAGGAAATTGCTAAGTTATATCCTGATTTAAGTCAGTTTAAAGCAAGTGTTTCTGAAGAAGAGGATGAACCCACTGTAATTTCAGCCATTGCCCATGCTGTTAATATGTTAGAGGTTCAGCGTAAGTATGGAAAGGGGGCAATGGCTGAGATTGGTGAGAGTAGTGTGACCACTAGGAGAGATAATATTCAAAGTACTGAAGTAGCTAACCCTGAAGATAGTGAACCGGTGGGTACGTATCCAGTCAGCACAATATCAGTTCCCAATGGGAAGGCGGATAAGGATGGTGTAGTTCCTTTAAGAAATGTTACAATGCATTGTCCCTGGACTAGATCAGAATTACGTTCCATTATGACTGAATTTCCAGATCCTAGAAAAGAGTTGGCTAAGTGTCAGAAGTTTGTTAAAGACTTGGGAAATGCACACGAACCAACCGATAAAGGTTTGGCGTGTAGTGTTGATGGCGTGTCTTCCTCCCAATAGTAACGTACAACAATTTATTAAAGATTGTTCGTTGGAGGAAGACGACACCTTGACAGATGAGATTAATCAAGAGAATATAGAACAGATTGTCAAACATTTAGCCATCTATTTTCCAGTAGTAGCGAATTGGTGTAAGATTTTCACCATAACACAAAAAGATAGTGAAACAGCATCTGATTACTTTAGTAGAGCTAGAGCAGCGATAACATGGTTCACTGGGATATCAAACATAGGTGAGGACCCACATCATAGGGAAGTAGTTGTAGGAGTACTAATGGATGGTCTTAGGGAAAATTTAAAAACCAGAGTACAAACCTCATTACCTAATTGGAGAGGCATCATGGCAGATTCCCTTAGGGAGTCTGCTGTGGAGCATGATAAAAATATCTTTAGGAAAAAATAAGAAAAGAGTGATAAGTTGATGACGGTGAGTATACAAGCATTAGAGGGAATGCATACACGACCACCAGCCTATAACCCACATAACAGGAAACGCAGAATGTTGAGATGTTATAATTGCAAAGAAGAAGGACATATGAGGAAAGATTGTACTAAGGGAAGATATAATCCTAATGAAGGGTCGCATAGATATCCTCCAAGGAGATATTCACATAGACTAGAAGACTAACACCTGTCCGCACATATCACAGCAGCAAATGCTGCGTGGGAAAGCAATAGTTAGCGCTAGAGGTCAGGTCATACCTGTAGTCTACAGCCAATGAGGTTAACTGAGAGTCTGAGAGAATAAACAACACCGATAGTTGACATAGCTGGAAGGAAGCAAACTTTTCTTGTAGATACAGGGGTGACCAGATCTGTGATAACCTCTCCTTTTAATCTACAGGTGACCAGTAAAACTATTCCAGCTATGGGGGTAACGGGAGGAGTGTTACATTATCCTCAAACTAAACCCTCTGAAGTTACTATCGGGCCCCTGCATACTAAGCATTCGTTTCTCTTAGCTGCAGCGGCTCCTACTAACTTGCTAGGGAGAGACTTGTTATGTAAAATGGGATGTGTCATATACTGTACTTCAGATGGTGTGTTCTTAGACATACCAGAGAAGGTCGCGCATGAGGTACAGGATATATTGGACACCCCTCAAAGGTTAATGTTACACTCTACTGTTATAGAACAAAGTCCATCTCAAGTAAAGGGGATGTTGCTGGAAATACCAGGTTCACTATGGACCAGAGATGGACAGGACACTGGACTAATGGCAAACGTAGCCCCTGTCATGGTAAAAAGTGGTAGGATAGCTCCAAAAATCCCACAGCATCCATTAAAACCGGAGGTGGAATTGGGGGTATATCCTGTTATTGAGAGGCTGTTGCAACAAGGGATTTTACTTCGTACATCCAGCACAGCAAATAGTCCCATTTTCCCTGTGAAGAAGAGTGGGGGGAGGGGCTATAGATTAGTCCAGGACTTAATGGGAATTAATAAAGTTGTTGAGAGCCAATTCCCCGTAGTGCCGAATCCAGCTGTCATCCTCATGCAGATTCCACCGTCTGCTAGTCATTTTACTGTCATTGATCTATGTTCTGCTTTCTTCTCAGTCCCACTTCACCCTGACTGCCAATACCTTTTTGCATTCTCCTACCGGGGAGTGCAATACACATGGACCAGACTTCCCCAGGGGTTCATTGACAGCCCCAGTATTTTCTCCCAAGCCTTACATGACTGTTTGCAATCTTTTCAACCCCGCAATGGGTCTGTTCTAATTCAATATGTGGACGATTTGTTCCTGTGCTCTGATTCTTTTATGTCATGTTTACATGATACTAAATTGTTGTTGCTCCATCTCTCACAAACAGGGCACAAGGTGGCAAAGGATAAATTACAGCCATGTCAGACTAAGGTCAAATACTTAGGACACTGCCTCACCAAGGGGCTAAGACACCTGACAACTGACAGGATTGAGGCCATACAACACATGACTCTGCCACAGAGCCAGAAGCAGATTCGTACCTTCCTAGGGATGTGTGGATACTGTAGATCCTGGATCCCAGGTTTTTCTATTCTGGCATTACCATTGCAGGAACTAGTCTCTTCCTCAAATCCAGAATGTGTGGTACACACAGAAGAGTCAGAGCAAGCGTTCTTTAATCTAAAAGATAGTCTGACTAGAGCACCTGCATTGGGAATACCTGATTATGAAAAGCCTTTTGAGCTGTACTGTACGGAAGCTGATGGTTGTGCAGCAGGTGTCCTCACACAGAAACATGGTGACGCTAGCAGACCGGTAGCATACTACAGTGCACAATTGGACACTGTGGCAAGATCACTCCCAACATGTCTCAGAAGTGTAGCAGCAACTGCTCTTCTGGTAAGTAAGAGCGAGGATGTAGTATTAGGACATAATTTAACTGTCTATACACCCCATGCTGTATCAGCTCTCTTAAATTCAGCTCAAACCAGACATGTTTCTTCAGCTAGATTCACAAAGTGGGAACTAGCTCTGATGGCACCCTCAAACATCACCATCAAACGATGTAGCACCTTAAATCCAGCTACATACCTTGCATATGTGTCTCTAGAGACACAAAGGGTGGGAGGTGAGGAGACCCTGGTTGATGATGAGTTTGGCAAGAGTACTGATACGCATGATTGTATGGAACACCTGAACCAGACCTTTACTGCAAGGCCCGACATACGTGACACCCCCTTAGAAAATGTAAATTTTAAGTTTTATACAGATGGGAGTTGTCATAGACAGACAGAGACGGGAGAGCTATGTACTGGTTACGCTGTTGTAGACGATCAGGATGTGGTAGAAGCTGAATCCCTTGGCCCACCTCACTCAGCCCAAGTGGCGGAACAAGTAGCATTAAGGAGAGCATGTGAATTTGCAGAGGGTAAATCAGCCAATATATATACTGACTCTAGGTACGCCTTTGCGGTAGTGCATGATTTTGGGGCCCTTTGGCGTCTTAGAAACTGTTACGACAGCAGCAGGTACACCAGTGGCACACTCACAACACATAAAAGGACTTCTGACAGCGATACAGTTACCCAAGACGGTAGCCGTCATAAAGTGCAAGGCCCATACCTTTGAAGAAGACCCGGTGTCATTAAGCAACAACAGGGCAGACGAAGCTGCAAAATGGGCAGCAGGGCAACCTATGACTGTATCGACCGAGACTATGATGGTTTTTCAGACATTAGACATGCAGAATTTAATTGAAATGCAAGATTTGTGTTCCCTGCAGGAAAAGGCGGTCTGGAAGGCGAAGGGATGTGGTCAAGAGTCCTCAGGACTCTGGAGGGATGGACAAGGTAAGCCTGTAGCTCCTCGAACATATTATCCAAGCCTGGCTGAAGCAACACATGGTCTGACTCACCTGGGTAAAGAAGGTATGTGCAAACTGGTGAGAGCATACTTGTGGGCTCCTGGATTTTTCTCTCAAGCTGGTAAGAAAGCAATGTCATGTCTTACTTGTTTGAGGAAAAATGTCGGGAAAACTATTCCAACTGAGCCATCCCACATCCCTCCTACAGACGGACCTTTTCAGGTAATACAAATTGACTATATCCAATTACCACCGTGCAGGAATCTAAAGTGTCACGGGCACTAGGAGTCTTTACCCAGGGATCACCAGGTGATGGACTTACCAGAGCAGTATAGATGGTAATATGGTACTCTGGTAGCGGGGTGATCACGGAACAGGAGACAGCAGATGGTAGAGAATGCTCGGGGAAAGTCTATGACTAGCAGCACTGGTAATATATAGGTAGTAGTACACGAGGAACTGAATGGACAAGGAAACGTGAGGGTAGTCAGTGGTCTGCGGTAGCAAGTTGTACCACTGCTATAGTGAAGAGGAATGTCCAGAAACAACGAGGAGGTGATGAGAGTCAGCGGTCTGCGTTTAGCAAGTTGTACTGCTGTCTAGGTGAAGGGATGGAATCCAGGTGGAGGTATCCGGGAAGTCAGTGGTCTGCGTTAGCAAGTTGTACCACTGCTATAGTGAAAGGATACTGGAACAGGTGACTCAGGAAACAGGGATCAGTGGTCTGCCACTAGCAAGTTGTACCACTGAATATATATGTGAAGAGGAGCACGGGGAGAGAAATGCAATACAGAGTATACACGGGCACACTGAACTTGATCCCACAATGATATGCACAATATAGTAATGACTGAACAGCACTGCTCAATAATACAAAGTCACAGGAACTATCCGGGCAAAAGGTAACACAGTCTAATGATGGCAATAGTCTCAGCGGATAGTAAACTCCAGAGGAGAACAACTCAGTCCAGCAAGATATGCAATACACCGACACAGTCAATGAGAAGTATGCATACCGTGGTTCAGGAGCAGGCTGTCAGACAGGAGTGCAGAGATACCTGAACGGCTGGAGGCCGGCAGGATGCGAAGTCCCAGGAGGGTGGAAGCGGTAATCAAGTAGGTGCAGCGCACAGGTAGGTAGACCAGCAGGAATAGAAACAAATACTCAGGAAGCAGTAGTATGTAGAACTGGACTCCTGGAGAACCCTGAAGAGTAGAGATGGTCTAGACGAGATGAACGCAGCGAGGCGTTGATCCGATGCAGACTGGCGAGTTGACACCGGCAGGAACACTGTAGAAGCACGGAGAGCGGATCAGCTGCTGCAGACACGAGTAGAACTGAAGGGTAGCGGCAAGCAGGACACTGCAGGTACACGGAGGTAGCGGATAGGAATCAGCAGGTGCAGTCACGATGAAACACGGGAGAGTAGAGCTGAGCTGGAACTGTTGAGCACGGAGGCAGCAGATAGGAATCAGCTGGTGCAGTCTCGATGAAACGCAGGAGAGTTGAAGTGAGTTGATAACTGTAGTGCACGGAGGCAGCAGATAGGAATCAGCTGGTGCAGTCTCGATGAAACACAGGAGAGTTGAAGTGAGTTGATAACTGTAGTGCACGAAGGCAGGGGATAGGAATCAGCTAATACAGTCACGATGAAACACAGGAGAGTTGAAGTGAGTAGATAACTGTAGTGCACGGAGGCAGCGGATAGGAATCAGCTAATACAGTCACGATGAAACATAGGAGAGTTGAAGTGGTCTGGAAACCACAGGAGAGTTGAAGTGGTCTGGAAACCACAGGAATCAGCTGAGCTGAATACATGAGGAAACACAGGAACACCTTCAGAGGCTCATGGGGAATGAGACTCCAAGATCAGGCCACGAGGTATGGAACTCAGGTGCTTTAAATAGGGAGTGTGCCTGATCAGCCAATTAACTAAAAGGAACAGGTACTGAAGGTTTGAAAGGGCTGCGCATGCGCAGACCCTCAGGATGGTGGACGGCCACGGTTCCTAAACACACGGGAAGAAGCACTCACAGTCTGGTGAGTGACAGTACCCCCCCTTTTAAAGGTGGGCACAGAACACCTGGAACCGGGCTTGTCCGGATTTTTGGAATAAAACTTCTTAAGAAGAGCTGGAGCGTTGAGGTCTTCAGCTTTGATCCATGAACGCTCCTCAGGACCAAAGCCCTTCCAATGAACGAGGAAACGAAGAACTCCTCGCGAAATTTTTGCGTCCAACACATGAGTAATCTCGAAATCTTCCTCCTGATGAACTTGAACTGGCTGAGGTGCTGAAGGAGGGGCCGAGAAACGGTTGATGATGAGAGGTTTGAGCAAGGACACATGGAAGGCGTTGGAAATACGAAGATTCTTAGGAAGTAGAAGTTTGAAACAAACTGGATTTATCACTTGAATGATCCTATATGGACCAATAAAACGGGGAGCGAATTTCATAGATGGGACCTTCAAATGAATATTTTTGGTAGATAACCAGACACGATCTCCAATTTTCAGTGGTGGAATAGCCCGCCTCTTCTTATCTGCGAAAGACTTATATTTGGCAGATGTCTTCTTTAAACAGGTTTTGACCTGAGACCAAATATTTTTGAAGGTCTGACAAACAGTCTCTACAGCAGGAACTTGGGTGGGAGGGAGGGCAGGAAATTCCGGAAAAGACGGATGGTGACCGTAAACCACAAAGAATGGAGTTCTGGAAGATGACTCATGGTACATGTTGTTATGAGCGAATTCAGCCCAAGGGAGCAATTCTACCCAGTTGTCTTGATTGGCTGATGAGAACATCCTTATAAAGGTCTCGAGATCTTGATTGACCCTTTCAGTTTGTCCGTTTGATTGAGGATGGTAGGAAGATGAGAGTGCTAATCGTATGCCCAAGGTTTTACAAAGGGCCCGCCAGAATCTGGAAACGAATAGTACTCCTCTATCTGACACAATCTCAGACGGACATCCATGAATACGAAAGATTTCCTTGACGAAATGTTCAGCCAGAGTAGACGAGGAAGGCAAACCAGACAAAGGGACAAAATGAGCCATCTTCGAAAATCTGTCTACCACTACCCAAATAGTATTACAATTTTTACTAGACGGAAGATCAGTAACAAAGTCCATACTAACATGGGTCCAGGGCTTGGATGGAATGGGTAGTAGTTGAAGCAAACCCGCTGGGGTTCTGCGGGAGGTCTTAAACTGAGAACACAATTCACAAGCAGCTACAAACTCTTTGACGTCTCTCCTCATCGAGGGCCACCAGTAACTTCGAGAGAGGATCTCAAAGGTCTTGCGTTCACCAGCATGTCCAGCAAAACGAGAAGAGTGGAACCACGAAAGGATTTTCCTCCTAAGAGTAGGAGGCACGAGGGTCTTCCCAAATGGTAGCACTTTAGTGGAAGAAGCAGCCAGTGAAATACATTTGGGGTCTAGTATAGAGTGGTTGGGAACCTCTTCAACGTCAGAGGACGTCACAAAAGCTCGGGATAGAGCGTCAGCTTTCTTGTTCTTGGCAGCTGGTTTGAAGGTTATGATTAATTCGAAACGAGAAAAGAAAAGAGACCATCTTGCTTGACGAGGATTCAAGCATTGGGCAGACTGTAGATATGACAAGTTCTTGTGATCCGTGAAAATTGTCACAGGGTGACGAGCTCCCTCCAACAAGTATCTCCACTCCTCTAATGCCACTTTGATTGCCAGCAACTCCTTGTCGCCGATAGTGTAATTCCTCTCCGCAGGCAGGAGACCCCGAGAGTAAAAGGCACAAGGATGGAATTTTTGTTGCTCCGATCGTTGGGAGAGAATGGCTCCTAAGCCAACATTAGAGGCATCTACTTCTAGGAAGAAGGGAAGTGTCACATCAGGCTGTCGAAGAATGGGAGCAGAGGAGAAGGACTCTTTAAGGAATTGAAAGGCTTGGAGTGCCTCAGATGACCATTGCTTAGTATTGGCCCCTTTACAAGTCAGGGACACAATAGGAGATGCAATGGACGAGAAGTCTTGAATGAAGCGTCTATAGTAATTGGCAAAACCTAAAAAACGCTGAATGGCACAAAGAGTAGTTGGCTGGGGCCAATGTAACACAGCATTCACCTTTTCTGGATCCATTTGTAGGCCAACTCCGGAGACAATATAACCCAAAAATGGAATCTGGGGCAACTCGAATGAACATTTTTCTAGTTTGCAGAATAATGAATTTTTCCGGAGTCTGGAAAGGACCTCTGCCACATGTTGGTGATGAGAAGGCAGGTCCTTTGAAAAGATCAATATGTCGTCCAGGTAGACAACGACACATACATATAACAAATTCCGAAAGATCTCATTAATGAAGCCCTGGAAAACAGCGGGGGCATTACATAACCCGAAAGGCATTACTAAATATTCATAATGCCCATCTCTGGTGTTGAAAGCTGTCTTCCATTCGTCACCGGACCGGATTCTAATTAAATTATAGGCACCACGAAGATCCAACTTGGTAAAGATCCGAGCTCCCTTGATGCGGTCAAATAACTCAGTAATCAGAGGAATGGGATACCGATTTTTAATAGTAATGGCGTTGAGTCCACGAAAATCTATGCAGGGGCGTAGTGATCCATCCTTCTTTTTTACGAAGAAGAACCCGGCTCCAGCGGGAGAGGTGGAAGGTCGAATAAAACCCTGCTGGAGATTCTCTTGGATGTATTCATATGTAGCTTGAGTTTCAGGTAACGATAGTGGATACACCCGACCCCTAGGAGGAGTCTTGCCAGGTAGAAGATCGATCGGACAATCCCATGAACGATGAGGAGGAAGACGTTCAGACTGAGCTTTATCAAACACATCGGCAAATGAAGCATACTGAGGAGGAAGTCCCGATGAGGAAGATGAGATGGAAGATTGCTGTATTTTAAGAGGAATGACTTGAGAAAGACAACGATGATGACATTCAGCTCCCCAAGACGTAACTTGAGGAGTGCGCCAGTCAATCTGGGGAGAATGACATTGAAGCCATGGAAGGCCTAAAACAATCGGACTTGTCGTAACAGGAAGAATTAAAAATGAAATCTCTTCATGGTGTAGCACACCAATCTGAAGCGTTACTGGAGACGTACTCTGGGTGATGAGACCATTGATGAGACGTGATCCATCTATAGCAGTCACAGTAATCGGTGTTTTCAAAGTAATCACTGGTAGGGACCATTGATTCACTAGGGATTTAGAAATGAAATTTCCTGCTGTTACAGAATCAATCAATGCCTGGGACTCAAAGGATTTGGTAGCAAAGGAAATCGTGACATCAAAAGCGTAGACTTTTAATTTCGTAGAAGATGGAGAGGACTCCAGGGACCCTAACTTCACCTCTCCAGAACTAGTTAGGGCCTGGCATTTCCCAATTTCTTAGGGCAAGAACTGAGCATATGTGTGGAATCAGCACAATAGATACAAAGTCTATTCTTTACTCTTTGGTTCCTCTCCTCAGAAGTTAATTTGGAACGTCCTATCTCCATGGGGATCACAGGAGATGAAGCTGGACGAAGTTGAGGGGTTGAGCGAAGAGGTGCTTTAACTGAAGTTGTTTTCTCAGATTCCCTTTCACGAAACCTCATGTCTACACGATGGCAGAGAGAAATCAAATCTTCTAATGACGTAGGTAGCTCTTGGGTAGTCAGTGCATCTTTAATTTTATCGGAGAGCCCCTGCCAGAAGGCGGCAATTAATGCTTCAGTGTTCCACTGAAGTTCAGAGGCTAATATCCTAAATTGAATGACGTACTGGCCTACTGTACGAGATCCCTGACGTAAACGGAGAATGCTGGAAGCAGCGGAGATTACACGACCTGGTTCATCGAATACACTTCGGAACATAGAAATAAATTTGGCACTATCTTGTAATACTGGATCGTTCCTCTCCCACAGAGGGGAAGCCCAAGCCAGAGCTTGTCCAGAGAACAATGAAATGAGATAGGCCACTCTGGAACGATGGGTAGAAAAATTTTGAGGTTGGAGCTCAAAATGAACTGAGCATTGGTTGAGAAAACCCCTACAAGTTTTGGGGTCTCCATCATACTTAGACGGAGAAGGCAGGTGAAGCGTGGAAGCCGTAGACACCTGGGATGGCACTGGGGAAACGGAGGAAAGCACAGGAGCTTCAACATTAGCTGTAACATTCTGTCCAGATGTTCCTTGGGAGGCTAACGCCTGGTAACATTGTAGTAACAGCTGTTGGCGAACATCCTGTTGCTCCACGCGGGTAACCAGATGCTGCAGCATCTCTTTAGCTGTAGGTTCCGAATCTGGGTCTGTCATGGCCTGATCTTACTGTCACGGGCACTAGGAGTCTTTACCCAGGGATCACCAGGTGATGGACTTACCAGAGCAGTATAGATGGTAATATGGTACTCTGGTAGCGGGGTGATCACGGAACAGGAGACAGCAGATGGTAGAGAATGCTCGGGGAAAGTCTATGACTAGCAGCACTGGTAATATATAGGTAGTAGTACACGAGGAACTGAATGGACAAGCAAACGTGAGGGTAGTCAGTGGTCTGCGGTAGCAAGTTGTACCACTGCTATAGTGAAGAGGAATGTCCAGAAACAACGAGGAGGTGATGAGAGTCAGCGGTCTGCATTTAGCAAGTTGTACCGCTGTCTAGGTGAAGGGATGGAATCCAGGTGGAGGTATCCGGGAAGTCAGTGGTCTGCGTTAGCAAGTTGTACCACTGCTATAGTGAAAGGATACTGGAACAGGTGACTCAGGAAACAGGGATCAGTGGTCTGCCACTAGCAAGTTGTACCACTGAATATATATGTGAGGAGGAGCACGGGGAGAGAAATGCAATACAGAGTATACACGGGCACACTGAACTTGATCCCACGATGATATGCACAATATAGTAATGACTGAACAGCACTGCTCAATAATACAAAGTCACAGGAACTATCCGGGCAAAAGGTAACACAGTCTAATGATGGCAATAGTCTCAGCGGATAGTAAACTCCAGAGGAGAACAACTCAGTCCAGCAAGATATGCAATACACCGACACAGTCAATGAGAAGTATGCATACCGTGGTTCAGGAGCAGGCTGTCAGACAGGAGTGCAGAGATACCTGAACGGCTGGAGGCCGGCAGGATGCGAAGTCCCAGGAGGGTGGAAGCGGTAATCAAGTAGGTGCAGCGCACAGGTAGGTAGACCAGCAGGAATAGAAACAAATACTCAGGAAGCAGTAGTATGTAGAACTGGACTCCTGGAGAACCCTGAAGAGTAGAGATGGTCTAGACGAGATGAACGCAGCGAGGCGTTGATCCGATGCAGACTGGCGAGTTGACACCGGCAGGAACACTGTAAAAGCACGGAGAGCGGATCAGCTGCTGCAGACACGAGTAGAACTGAAGGGTAGCGGCAAGCAGGACACTGCAGGTACACAGAGGTAGCGGATAGGAATCAGCAGGTGCAGTCACGATGAAACACGGGAGAGTAGAGCTGAGCTGGAACTGTTGAGCACGGAGGCAGCAGATAGGAATCAGCTGGTGCAGTCTCGATGAAACACAGGAGAGTTGAAGTGAGTTGATAACTGTAGTGCACGGAGGCAGCGGATAGGAATCAGCTAATACAGTCACGATGAAACACAGGAGAGTTGAAGTGAGTAGATAACTGTAGTGCACGGAGGCAGCGGATAGGAATCAGCTAATACAGTCACGATGAAACATAGGAGAGTTGAAGTGGTCTGGAAACCACAGGAGAGTTGAAGTGGTCTGGAAACCACAGGAATCAGCTGAGCTGAATACATGAGGAAACACAGGAACACCTTCAGAGGCTCATGGGGAATGAGACTCCAAGATCAGGCCACGAGGTATGGAACTCAGGTGCTTTAAATAGGGAGTGTGCCTGATCAGCCAATTAACTAAAAGGAACAGGTACTGAAGGTTTGAAAGGGCTGCGCATGCGCAGACCCTCAGGATGGTGGACGGCCACGGTTCCTAAACACACGGGAAGAAGCACTCACAGTCTGGTGAGTGACATAAAGTATGTGTTAGTATGTATTGATGTGTTTTCCGGTTGGGTAGAAGCATATCCAGCAGCCACTAATACTGCTGTGTTCACTGCAAAGAAAATTGTACAAGATGTTGTGTGTAGGTTCAGTATCCCTAGAATCATTGAAAGTGATAGGGGTACCCACTTTACTGGCGATATCTTCCAAAATATGTATAAACTCATGGGAATCAGTAGCAGACTTCACACCCCTTACCGAACACAAGCCAGTGGTAAGGTGGAAAGAGTAAATGGTACTATTAAGAACAAGCTTGATAAGGTAATGGCTGAAACTAGGTTGGCGTGGCCTGAAGCTTTGCCACTAGTCCTTCATAGCATCCGAACCACTCCTAGACCTCCTCTTAATCTGTCCCCCTTTGAGACACTGTTCGGCCGGCAACCTCATTTAATCGTGAGTCCGCAAGACGACTTAAAGTGTAATAATGAAGTGACTGTGCAATATCTTATAAAAATTAGCAGACAGCTGAAACAACAACAGCAAAAACTCAAAATGCTGTCACCTGGTATGCCAGAAACGAACTAACATGATGTTGAACCTGGGGACTATGTTATGATCCGCAATTTCTTACGTTCAGGTTGTTTAACAGACCGTTGGGAAGGCCCGTACCAAGTGCTGCTGACCAGTACCACATCACTGAAGGTTGGAGAGAGAGACACTTGGGTCCATTCCACCCACTGCAGGAGAGTCAGTAACCCGGAGAAGGTGCGAGATAAAACTGAGACTGACGACACAGATCTGTCACTCGTAAATCTGTTCCGGGAGACCTAAAGCCTGCAGTCAAGACACCTGAACCAGAGACGTTGCAACCAGATCTTTCCAGCGATGGAGTGGCGGTTTTTGTTTTTCTTTTGTTCCAGGATTTTCCTTGTTTTTATTTTTTCTAGGACATTCTATTTTTGTGTAGGAGGATGGAGGACAGAGGAAGGTTCTGGCAGTGATGCGGATGAAATGGAGATCGAGGAAAAATTACTAGAATACTCAGAACAGCCCATTATCAAGCTTGGTCCAGGGGTTATTAAAAGGTCTGCTAGCTCAGGAACTCAGAGACAGTGTGAGGAGCTAATGTCTGATGAGTATTGTATCTGCAAGTTCTGTGACTCCCTAGTTGAAGAGAGATGCATCCAGCGATGCCAGTCCACCGGTAATCTGAATGTGGGCGGGCATCCTTTGGTGGATTATCACTCCTTGGTGGGTAAAGTCCTAAACCAAACCGAGTGCTGGGTGTGCTCTCACGTGCCGCAGGGGCAGCATAACATAGGACTAGTGCCATTCCCTTTAAACATCTCTCAAGTACTCAAATTGAGGGGTGGGAGGCCCATAGAGGGGAGGTACAATAACACTAGGTCCCCTAGTCTAACGCTTCAACAATACTCTGTAGACAGATCTTTGCTGTGCCTAAATATCTCTCATGCAAAGCGTCTGGAGAATTGGGAAGCTGACCCATCAGATCAGACAATGGCTCGCCACGCTCATTTTAGAGGGAGACTTACAAGGTCACCAATAGGCAGGAATGTTGATGGAAGTCACAAATTAGGGAGTATAACCAAACATAAGAAAGTAGCCATTGGAAAAGTCTCTATAGATAATTGTAAGAATGTCATCCATGCTGACACGTGTCTTGAGCAAATGGAGACACTAGGCTTGGGTAGTTTTATCAAAACTCTGTGGGATATAATTAATGGGCATACTGTTCCTTATGTTCTCCCTGATGATGTGTACTTTGTTTGTGGGAGAAAAGCTTATTCCTGGGTGACTCCAAGTTCCAAGGGTTTGTGTTTCTTAGCTAAACTGGTTCCTGAAATCATGACTATTACTCATGAGGAAATGGTTGGTATTCACAAGACTACATCACCACCATACATACACACACAGTATGAACACCGTGGCAAGAGAAATATGATTCCTGGGGAGGAACCCATAGCTACAAAATTGATTAGTGAAACCGCTGGGCTTCAAGTTATGGTTGCTCTAGATCTCACCAGGACCGCTCAGGGAACGTTAAACTTTAAATATATCCAAGACCTAGCTAAATAGACAATATCACCGAGATGTATGATGACACTTTCAGGTATACTGGAAGGGAGCTACAAGAGTACAAGAAGGAGTTGGTGCAACATAGACTGGTACTAAATTATCTCACCTCTATTACTGGCGGGTACTGTGTGACACTGGCCACTTGAGTTTGGTGTCAAATGTTGCACGTACATCACCAATAATACGGATGACCCTAAGGAGGTTATAGACCGGAAGATGGATGAAATTCTGCAACTGAAATGGGAATTTCGAAGGAACCATAATTCTTTGTTATATGAGATCTGGGAAAAGGTGGCAGGTTGGTTCTCGTGGTTGAACCCTGTGAAATGGTTCTCCGGTCTGGGGGAGTGGGTACAGGAAATGGTTGCTAGTGCAGGTAAGCTCCTTCTCCTTATACTGGGTGTCATCTTAGCAATTAGTTTATGTGTCAAATGTGTTCCTACTGTGTTGAAGTGTGGAAAACAGTCTTCTGGGAGTAACACTGAGAAAAAGACTGAAAGGGTGGTGAGAGATATCGAGATCATGGTCTGTGAAGATGTATTGCATAATCCTGAACTTGAAATGGTGCTTAGGTGATAGTTTATTACACTATCAAAGAACGGAGCTGTCGAAGTCAGCAAATTGGATAAAGTCATTTCAATTAAAATCAAGCAAACTTGGTTGTCTTTGTCTGAAAAGATGCGTAGAGCACGCTACGGCGTGGAAGGGCGTGCCCAGCCGCAACACTTGGCAACAACAGCATTTATGCTTTTACATACATTCGCACAAACACACACATTTGTAAAATAGTACACATTAATCGTAGTTGCAACACATAGTTATTTATGTCAAAATATAGTAGTGTTTATGTGTAATATTATAAGTTATATGCATATAAGTGATACATATGATTCAGGTTAAAAGAAATGTGTCATGTCTAATATCATATTAATCCCCTTTACATTAGCAGCTGTTCGGTGCATTCGGCGAAGAGATCGCACATTGCATACTCTAGTTATTTATGTTAGGAAAAAAACCATTAATATGATATTAACTGTCAAATGCTAATGTACTGATTGTAATTGGAGTGTGGCGGGAAGAACAGAGCAGTTTGGCGGGAAGAACAGAGCTCATCCCCTGGAGAGACCCCACCTTTGGATTCCTTAGATTGAATCAGCCTATGATGTGTAACCCCCTGGACCCTCCTGATGCCTGGACCAGTAGAAGCAAGCTATAGAATCTGCATTGTTTCACTGTATCTCTGTTTGCATATAAGCAGTAGCTCTCATGTAGTGTTCAGTCACCTTGACCACAGACTTCAGGACTGAAAGACTGTTCACTGGATCCAGAGCGCCTGCGATAAGTAACGGCTGTACTTACTATTATTTCGCTTGATTATTCTGCTACTTTTTGGAATAAATATTTGTGCATTGGAAACACAAATCGAGATTCGACAATCGTTATTGGATAGCGACAAAACGCTCATAACACCGGTTACTGCATCTGGAGTATTTTGATTTTGAGTTCCTGACTCATTCAATTAACTCCCTAATGCAGATATTGGGCACGTTCAGAATAAATACACTCCAGATGCAGTGTCCTAGACCTCGACCTTGTGATCTTATTAGTTCAATGAGAGAGTGGCTTCCTTTAAAAATATATATATATCTTGCGAGAATTGTCCCTTAACATTACCTTCTGTGATTGCATTAAATATTGTATACTGTACAATTAAAGTTTTCTCTGTTACATTTCCTTTAATTAATGCAAATAAAAAGTAACATATTTGTAGATAATACAAATACATTATTTAGATGTTATAATTTGTATAGTCAAGCTGATTATATGGTGTATCTGCAGATTTTCCAGAAGAGGAGAGCGTTTATGAATTTGTCTGCTCATGCTTAGTGATTTTTAAATCCTTTAATGTAGATATGTTTACTTGAGGATTGAGTGATGGCTAAAAGTAGTAATATAGAACAGATCATCTAGATGTTGTCTTAAAGAAATTATTTGGTTTTAATCTTTCTTACCTTTTTACCGGACACAATCACAGCGAAGCATGATACGATAGTGATTGCAATCAAAATGTAACATGCTTTAATGCGTGCTTTGTTTCGAGCTTTGACCAGAATTTCCAACCTATATGTAAAATTGAAAACATGCACCATTAAAAGGGAAGAATTATGGTTTATATCAGTATAGACATTGAAATGTTTCTCAATGCAATTAATTGCAGATTACATTTAAAGGGACTGGACCATCCTGCTGCTGAATACTTATGAAATATGTTCTTTATCAGTAATAATAATAATATATATTAATATATATATATATATATATATATATATATATATATATATATATATATATATATATATAATTATGTAATCAAATCTGTGTTTAGCTTTTTATTGTATTTTGATGACCCAGCTACTGGCCGAAAATGCACTTAGCTACTTCCACCTGATGTTTCCACACTTGCCCACTGGATACATAGATATGGCTGATGGGACTATTTGAAATGTTGAACTAAATGAATTGAATAATAAACTATTAGGACGCAGGTCAGTAACTGCTTGTTTTGTTTTACAATGTGTGATTAGCTGGCAAAGTATAACTGATAAGTACAGTATATGAAGCAGCCATTGCAGTGTTTTCATGAAGGTGCAGTGATTTCTCATTATCTTTACTAAAGTTAGGGACTTGCAGGGTTGCTAGACAGAGAGGACAATGAATGTCTATTATGTCTACTGTATTAGTAAAGAAACCATGGAAGGAGAGGGGCAGTTTGTTAGTAGAGCTTTGTTTATCAGTGTTTGGTACTACTGTATGTGCCATGTATACTGATAAACATTTTTTAGCCAAAAGCATTATTGCTGTGGCTGACATTCTAATCATAATCCTTTAACAACCCCTTGTCATTTCAGCTTAGCTCTTTAGAAGATATATTTACTAAACTGCAGGTTTGAAAAAGTGGGGATGTTGCCTATAGCAACCAATCGGATTCTAGCTTTCATTTATTTAGTACTTTCTACAAAATGACAGCTAGAATCTGATTGGTTGCTATAGGCAACATCTCCAACATATACAACCAATCAGATTCTAGCTTTTTTTTTTTTTTTTTTTAGAATATACTAAATAAATGCTAACTAGAATGTGATTGGTTGCTATAGGCAACATCTCCACTTTTTCAAACCCGCAGTTTAGTAAATATATTCCTATGTCTCAAAATTAAATGATCACCATAGTCCTAGTTCTATTCATAGACATGGACATAGATATTCATAGGCATTTATAAATGCAAAGTGTCTCATTTCTAAATACAGTGCAGAACAGTGAAACAAAGGCGCGATTTGAAGATTGTATTGCAGGGACTTTGCACCTCTGTGAAATATCTTGTCTCACCGTAAAATGCAATTTGGGTGAAGTGTTGCCGCCATTTTGCTAATCACATTAAAGAGGTAACTAGATTAAAATATTTTGCAAATGTTTACAAAACAGTGATGCGTCTCTTTGTTTTACCATTCCGTTCTCTTCCCATGTCAACATTACTGCTAGTTCTGTCAGTCACAAGAGTTGTTGAATTTGCAGTTTGTTTTAGAAGAGTAAATAGCTTTCCAGCCTGGATAACCCCCAAATTATCGTTCAGATAAATTATGTACCTAAATGCAATGTTAGTTCACAAGCTCTAATGATACTAACATGCAAAGCATTTTTTAAATACAAAAAAAAAAAACTGAATTGTCTTGAAACTGTTCTTTATAGTTGCAGTTGAAAGACTACAACATCTTGTAAATAGATGATTTACATGACTGAAAATAATGAACAAAGTCATTGCCTTTGGATTTAGAACAAAGGAAAAAGAAAACAACTAAATGAGTGATAAACTAAGATCAACGCACGCTTTCATCTTCAGATAATACAGAGATTTGGCAAGATTCAACGACAGACCCATCTACTAATTGCCACAGGGAATGTGTCCTGTCTCATTGACTGTTAAAAAGACTTCTGCAGTATTAGTGTAGATTAGAGCTGTACAGTTTATTGTGATATTGTGATTTCCATACAAAGTGTGGTCAATATATATATATATATTTTTTTTAAGGGTAGTTTTGTTTTTTGTTTTTGAAAACTTCGTATAAAACGCTGAACTGGAAGCTTTATATTTGCTACACACACTCAAAATTATTATTTATCCTTTTACACCAAAAAACATTAAAATATATCCGGTTAAACATTGTTACTTGGTGAGAAAGAGAAGCTGTCACAAGGTTTACCATCTGCTTTTCATTTGCCTATTACATAGTGTCAAATGGGGTTCATCAGCTTCCCTGTTCACCTGAGAGACAGAGTCAGAATTCAAATCTGGTGGTAAGCATATGTTATGGTGTTTCACGGGCTGCTTTCTACTGTACCTGTCCTGCTGTGAAATACAAAGGAAGCTGGCTCAGGAGAGAACATAGCACGCACACAGCGCACTTAAATGGTGTCTAAAGGGCAAACAAAGTCAGGGAATAGTCACATTTTTGCTTACTACACAGAGCGTAAGGCACTGTGGGGTCTATTTTTTATTGAGAAAACAGGTGATGTTTTGGCGACAGTAGGGCTTTGTCTTATAGATTAAGGGGTTTCCACTGGATATAGAAGTGGCAACCCTGACTGGCTGTAATATACACCAGGGGGTAAATGTATCAAGCTGAGAGTTTTCCGGTGGGTTTGAAAAGTGGAAATGTTGCCTAGAGCAACCAATCAGATTCTAGCTATCATTTTGTAGATTGTACTAAATAAATGATAGCTAGAATCTGATTGGTTTTTCAAACCCCTCGGAAAACTCTCAGCTTGATACATTTACCCCCAGGTCTCGTCAGCGATGTCTTCCCGATGTAACTCAATGGGTAGGCTATGTAACAAGCATTGTAGTGGTACATATACCTCCACAATACTTATTGCAATAACAGAAGAAAAACAATGAAAAATTGCTTTATTCTCTGATTTCATTGTTGGACAAAAAAAATGTATCATAATACAATATAAACCAAGCAATAAAGCAAAATACTGTCAATTCAGCATAACTAAGTTTAACAGATGCCTATCTGAGGCCGGTCCTTTATTTGAAAGTGGGGCATAAGTAAATTGGCCACTCATATACCAGTTAAACTTAATCTTCAAGGTTTTTTCATAGCTTAACCCTTTCATGTCCAGAAGGTTTTCTCCCCTTCATGATCAGACCAATTTTTTAGTTTTTGTGATTTGCTGATGTCACCGATAGTTTTTTCTACCCAAATGCAACATCAGATATCTACACCAAAATGTAATCAGCTAGTATAGCAGTAACAATTATGAGTACTTTATACAACTTATACGGTCCAGTGCCAAGGGTGGACATGTTTATTTTAAAAGATTTTTCTTCTGATAAAATTCTGCATTCACAGGTGGGTACAATGTGCCCATATGCACAACTTGTTGCTTGGTAGAAAGAGGGTGTAGATCCAGCTATGGAAAACAAGTGTTTGACAAAAGTAATTTGGGAAGTTTGGGGTAGCAATCATTCACTGTAATATTCACACATTATTGCACGAGTGTACTGCACACACAGACTGCATGAATGTTGCACAAAATAATACATAGGCATTTGTTACCATTGTCCTTTACTATTGGTAGTCTATAGTTTATTTTAGCAGCAAAATTTTATGATAAGAGGGTTTGTGCAATGTTTGGCTTGTTATCATCTGGTACCTCTGTGTTTATATAATTTGATTTTTTTAATGTCTCTTCTAAGTAGCTTGGGTCTAACGGCAGGACAAGTCCCACTCATCCCTAGCGCTGCAGGCGTTCAAATGGGGGAAATCATACTTATGTGTCTCCCACTGTTACTTACTGCCGGTGGGAGCTAGGGAGGAGGCGGGGCTTGATGCTATTGTGGTGCTGATGTGCAATGACATTGTCGCCCTGGTAAGCAATGATGTCATCAATCTCCGCTTTCTCCTATCCACTACACACAGAAAATTCTGAAGAATCTGGGGATAGGGGAAGACACTAAAAGTGCCGTATTTCCTCTGTCCTACCACCCAGAGACTTGGGGGTAACCTTGTTTGAAAGATTGGAGTCCTCTCTTTCGAACTAAATAACACCTTAGTAGGTATTGTCTGGTAATCACAAATCTACCTCATTCTGGCTTCAATAAACTCAGGGCACCCTCATCTTTCAAATGATTGGATCACCAGACACTACACTACTCTACACTACAGGAAGTGTTAAGAAAACCAGAGATGAGGGGGGATTACAATGCCCAGATCTCCCCCATCCTGGCTTCAATAAACTCAAGAGTGCCCTTAGTTGATGTGGTAGTTTGTCTACTTTTCAAAATGGTATGCCTTGTTGGGCTACCATAATACTCTTACACATTTTATGCATTTCATTAAAGACAAAAAATAAAAGTGCAGCGATGGGGTTAAAGTACATAAAAAAGTAAATATGCAGTATACTCATTGTCAAGCAAACCTCCACTCACTAACAAGGACACATACATTCCCTCATTGATACAAACTCACACACAGAACAAGGAGGCATGAAAACACTGTGATACACCCTCACATTTCTGTGGCGTTGGTCTGGGGAACACACCAGAAGCTGCTTCAGAGATTCCATCCTGGATCATTCCAGGTCCTATCCTCTGACACAAAGTAGTCAATTTCCTCCCTTCTAGGAAGTTCACAACATTTCACACTCATTCTCTTATAGTCTCCTAGTAATCACAGTGGAAGTGATGATCTATGATATTCTCTTTCCTCAGTAACTCTCCTCTTACCCTTGTGATCACAGCTGTAAGTGGGAGTGCCAATATAGAGAGTACTCCAGATAGGTAGTTGGAGCAACCAGATTGCAGCTCTCAATAAATATGGAGGCCATGTTGGGCTTTGACAGGGAAGGCAGCCTTTGCTTGACCCATTGATTTTCTTTGCAAATTATTTTTTGTCAGGTTACCTGAATTTGCTATGTAAAACTTTTTTTTGTTATCTAGGTGGTCATGAATGCTAACATAGTCACCAGCCACTTCAAATCATAAGTATATACCCCTCCAATCCTGTAAAACCCCCAAACATGGCCATATAAATGACCTCCTTAGAAATATGTATGAAAGATGCAACAGTCTGTTTCAATTATAATTATCAATGTTAATGTAAAAATGATAGCAAAAGTCTGGTCATTGAGTATAAATCAAGTCTCAGACTCCCTGATACATCCTGACAATTAGATTTTGCATTTTTCAGAAGTACAATGGATAATATCCACAGAATCCTTCATATAATTAATCTGATTCACAAAGAGAAAGCTCTCTTGATGATTCTTCCTTTTGAGGCAGGGAAAGCTTTTGACTGTGTAGATTCTAGCTATATGGCTAAGACCTTGCACATATTTGGCTTTTCTCCCGCCGTTATTATAGCCATTATGGCTTATTATGATCCTAAATCTGTAAAAATCTAAATCACTGGACATTCATAATGAAACCTATGACATTTATAATGAAACCATGCAAGGTTGCTTTCTATATCCCCTACTCTTCTCAGTCTGCATAAAACGCTTGGCAGAACCTATACAGTGAAATCCAGATATCTATGGCTTGTTTAAAGGGAAACCTTATTTGCAAAGGATATCATATTCTTTGTAACACAACTGAATATATAAGTATCCTGATTTCATATCAATCAATCTGAAACTGTAAATGTATCACTTCCTAATCATTTTGAGAAACTTCTTGAGATCAATTTCCAATTTCACTGGCAGAAAGAGTAAAGTCTGAATCCTCATCATCAACTATTTATATAGCGCCACTAATTCGGCAGTGCTGTACAGAAAATTCACTCTCATCAGTCCCTGCCCCATTGGGCTTTTGGTCTAAATTCCCTAACACCCACACACACACAGACACACACAGACTAGGGTCAATTTGTTAGCAGCCAATTAACCTACCAGTATGTTTTTGGAGTTTGTGAGGAAACCGGAGCACCCAGAGGAAACCCACGCAAATACGGGGAGAACATACAAACTCCTCACAGATAAGGCCATGGACGGGAATTGAACTCATGACCCCAGTGCTGTAAGGCAGAATTGCTAATCACTTAGCCACCTTACTGCCCTGAATTAGTTTGGGATACATTTGACCCCACACTTCAGTGCGACCGCCACAATGTGATTTCCCCAAAACTAATATCTACACTAAGAAGTAATCTCAAATGCTGAAATAAATTTCCAATGGAAAAGGAGAATCAGTGCTTTAAAATGAATAACAAAATTAACCTAAAAAAGATATTGTAAACATTGTTTGGTCTCAGAAAACACATTGTATTCCCTCCAACATCATTATTTGTTCTAGACAAGAAAGGGGACCTAGGTCTTCCATGGCTCTGGGGACACTTACAAGCAGCTCAACTTGCTTAAATGCGTCCATGGTACCAACAATCATCTATATGTTGCTCAGTGGAGCCAGAATCGACATTTTCAAGCCCAACATCTTTAGCGCATTTGGGGAGTCAGACGTAAGTCCGACTTCTAAGTGCAAAAAACACATTTTAAAACTGCGCATGCTCTCAACAAGCTATCAATCTGCTCTTAGACTAATATTTATCTCCCCCTTGTGCCTCTCTAAGAGTAAAGAGTTTTAATGGGGGAGATAGAGTGCAGGCAGGTATAGCAATTGAACATATCTGTAGTGGTTGCATCTCCCCTGTTGTAAGATCTTCAGTGCAGGGTTGGTTATATCTGGGTATGGGGGGAAGGGAGGTAAAATATTTTGGGAGGACTTATCCTCCAAGGGAATCCACACCCGTACTGATAAGGGCTGGTTTGGCACTATGGCATTGGCATGGGTTTACCTGCTACAGTGCCGCCAGCCAAGACTAAGCCTAGTGCTGGTAGTAGTAAATGCAAGGTAACCCCACACTTTTTGTCCCCCCAATTTTGCAAGTAGCATCCTAGGCTGGCAGCACTAGAGCTAGTTAAGATTTTTTGGGATGGGATATGCTTTTTTTTAATTTACTATTTTCTGCACAAGAAGATCTATGCTGCTGCTGCTGATCTTAATACATCCTTACTGTACTATGGCTACACCATCCAGGCTTCTAACCCCCCCTTATTAGAGACTCTATGGCAGTTTAAGTCAAGATCCATTGAGCAGACTAAGACATAAGTTTTGCTACTGTGCATGTGCAGTTTTTAAAAAAACACTTTTTGCTCTGACAAGTTGGACCTACGTCCAACTGAACATGAGTCCCGTTATCTCCATGGCCCAATTTTTGCTTTCATTTATTTCTATAGTTCAAATATTCAGTGATGTACATTAATCTAACAGGAAATGACTAAAATAACAAATGTGTGCAAATACATGACATTTTAGATGAATTATTGTTGATTGCAATAGCTGTCCAGGTAAAATATGTGGATACTTACGGAACTGTTGGTGGGATATTTTCTCCTGATCTGTAACGTCCTGTCCATTTCAGTATCATCTTATCAAAACTATTTAATCTGTAGCTTGGAATCTTGCTCTTTATGTCATCTAGGAATGGGAATATATTGATACAAGTACAGACATAGACAGATATGCATTGATATATAAAATATAATTTTTGTACAGGAATGGAATCTTTTACACAAAATACTTTGTACTTATAGGTTTTCAAATGAGGATTTTTCTTCCTGTAATTTGGAGTACTGTACCAAAGATATACCAAGAAAAAATATTTAAAAATTACCCATTTTTTCCTACACTGCCCCTAGCATTTCACTCATTACATTATTTCACAGTGACCACAGAAGAAGAAAATAGGTGATTTTTTGTTTGTGTGTATCAAGCAAAAGCAATTGTTATTTTTTTCTTGTCTTTCTAGTATTTAAAACTTTATGGATACTTGTCTCTAGATTACTATTTACCATATTTTAATATGATTTTTAGAGAAATTGCACCCTTGTATGTCTTGTATGTAAATGCAGCAGTCTTGGTTGTAGTGGCTGTTGAAATATAGTCTAAAATAACTTTAATAACTTATTACTGGATAGTAAGTGATAATCATATTTATGCTAGCAAGCGGGATAATACATCTCTTATAAAATACCTCTTTTTCATTATATTACATAACTACAACACAAGCCTGTTAACTAATTAATGATAAAAAGCATTCTGTAAAAAAATTGTGCTGAGGGAGACACTTATTTTACAGTTACTTTTATTATCTATTTTTATGGTACATGTATATTGACAAGAAAAAGTAACACTTCATTAAAACATGTAAATAATATAGAAAATAAAGTAACATATTTTAAATATAATAAAGGCAATAGTATCCTTCACTGAAAAATAATTTTTCTTATCATGTATTTTATTTAAGACATATGCTTTTCATAATCAATTATATGCTGTCTTTGTATGCACTCTTTCATAGAGTCAATGACAATATTAACAGTTCTTACCTCCAGAATTCCATTCCGTGGAGTAATATGCAGGAAAAAATTGCCTTTGTCTTGTTTGGTTTACAGGAGTCATCTGCTCACTAACAAATTTAAACATGAACTTGCTTAATGTCGTGCATCTTCTGGTTGACACAACTGCAAACATAGTTTCCCAGATTCTATGTGATGTGCTGTTTAAATTTCCCTAATATTGCTAGCTTGGAGTGATATGGCATTATGGAAAAGTGCCAGATACATTTTTTTTATTCTCCAATAACGTCACTGCTGTATTTAGTCCACCCTCTGCCCCCAAGTCTGAGTTTCTGAGTCCTGAGAACAGAAATTGAAACATTCTAGATCAAATACATGTTTGGGAGCAATAAAAACAAATACATTAAACCACAAATTATAATATTTAGGTTTCTTATTAGTCTTATTGTGATGTAGAATCCCACTAAATTTGTGCAGAAATGTTTTAAATAGTTTGTCACAAATCCAGGTTTTCGCTATGGTACACTGCCTGAGATGCAGAGCAAGTCATTACAACCATTGAGGAACCTGGAGGATCTAGTAAGTATGCTTTAGTTTATCATTTTAGACCTTTCAACTGTACCCCAAAGTACATTGTTATTTTTGGGTGGAATTATTATTATTAACACCTGAAACAAATGTTAATTAAAAAACTATTTTTTTTCAAATAACAGATAACAATATAATACAAAACCAAAGTGTTCAAGACAGCAATTCCCAGACACAGATCTCCCTTTACACATACTCACTAATCACAATACACACTCTACATCCCGACACCCCCCCATATACAATGACTCTTGGTGTACCTCAAACCTTCCTATGTCACCAGACTGGTAAGATATGCCAGCTCCCAACACTCTCCACCTCTTACTGGTTTCTTACCTAAGCTCCCTCACCCTTCCATTCATACCAACCTTTTCCAAACCTGTGTTCTCACTTGATACCTACCTCTCTCTTCTCTGCCCCGCTCCTCAATTTCCTGTTTTCTTTGTCCTACACCTACCACCACTACCTTGCTAGCCACTCTCCCAGCTGCACTAACAATTTAACCTGCAGCTTAAGCCGAGCCTCATCCGATTCCAGAAGATCAAGCCACAGACTAAATTATATACAGCACCTTAATTGATAAATTAATTGATTCATTAATTTAGGGCTGATAAGCAGCCTGGAAGCTGATACTAATTTAATTTACAATTTCTGTCTACTTATTGTGGTTGAAATTTGAACTTAGCCATGGGCACAATTTGTACCTTCACACCCTACCCATAGAGCTACACTGAACTTCGGAAAAGGGGGTGGGGGGCTTTATTTACTTTAGGTTGCGGCTTGGCGCAGTCATGTCGGCCATGATTATGCTCAAGCTGCCACGATAATTAAAATGTCCCTGCTCTACGGGGTACTACAATTGTAATGTGCGAGGTGGGGGGAATATATGTTGCTTGTTGAATGAACCAGTCACATTTGCTAGTATGCACTAAGCATTTATTTTTCCTTATGATGTTGTATACCTGTTGCATTGACTATGTTCCTTTCTGATGTGATTATTTTCTAAACTAATTGAGATATGCAAAATGGGACAAGAAGAGGGATCCGCTACAAAATAAATAGGCCAGCAGATCTGTTATGTCTCTTCTGTGTATTATGTAGAGCAGTAGACTGAGCCTGTATCTGGTAGCTCACTCTATATGCCAGACATCAGGCAGAGCAGAAACAGAACGGACACTTATAATGCTTAGGCCAAATACATGGGTGCTGTAACGAGCAGCATTTAAAATCTCTACATTGCAGTATTGGGAAGGTGGTGGCAGGCTGATTCTTTTAAATGGGAAAAGTACAAGACTTTATGTTAGATAGTACAATTGCATTCATATTATACCTAATTTAAGATCTCAACTGATAATAATCAAGAAGGGAGTTATATATAGACTAGGGTTAAAGAAAATCCAGCATGTTAGCTAGTTAGCAGTAAATCACTTGGCCTACTGTGCTTTTGGTTGTGGTGTAAAATAGCTGTAGGCCATTTCTTCTATTTCTGTGTGTTTATAAATGATAGAAAGGTAAACAGTTTTGGGTTTTTTGCCTTGCTATGCAGTTGGTCCTCATCTTATCTGTAAATGTGGTTAATCAGTCTCTGTGACTACACTAACTTTAAACCCATATTAAGGAGTACATATTACTGTATTTTTACTTTCATAGAAAAGATGCAAATACAGTTGCTCCCTGAAAGAGAAATCCAATTTAGCATTTTTAAAAATGTGACAAGGCACAAGAAGTCCTTACTAACCAGTAACTTGTATTAGCTGTGTTAATGAACACTGATTAATATGAAGTGCATTTACAGTATGCAAATATCTTCCTTTACTAATTAATGTTATTCTATATATAAAAATGTACCTATACTTCTCTTGGGATGCAACTCTGCATACCTTGGCAGACATGATAGTAAATAGCTTGACTTCAACTTCTTCATGCAACATCATTTTGTTGTAAGGGACATCATCATTTGTTCCCTTAGGCATACATGTACTTAATTTCATTTGACCCTCTGTCCACATGCCTGAGTAGTATATACGACCTGAGTCACTTGCTGGACATGCTGTTTGTTCTGCATGCACACGTGCTGAGGAGTTGAGGCCGCAAAAAGCCAGTGTAGCTGGACCAAGCAGCAACATCACCATCTAATTTTGACACACATATGACCAAGCGGTTTTGGGTCACACATGCTGCAATATCAAGCCAGGTGCCTGATATAATTTACAGTATTGCAATATTGCAGAGTGTGTGACCATATTAATATATTGCTTAGCTTACAGAAAAGTTTATGCAACTATTGATAACATTCACACATATACAGTTATAGTAGTTACAGTATAGTGCAAAACCAGAAAAGGTAAAGGAAAATTATTGTTACTACTCAAGGATGATGTCATAGACACAGACATGATCAATGCCTCCAGCTACCGTTACCATATTATTATTATTATTACCATTTATTTGTTAGGCGCCACAAGATTTCCAAAGCGCCGTACACAGTACAAAAAGTAGACTATACAGGGTGAAACAGTACAGAACAATAAACAAAAATATCAATACTTCAGAAACTCCAGGCAGGCTGCTGCAATAAGCACAGAGCAGAAGAACAGGTGAGGAGACAGGAGGGAAGAGGGCCCTGCTCATGTGAGCTTACATCCTAAAGGAGGGTAGACAGAACCAGGCACAAGGGGAGCCAGAAGAGAGAAGGGAGAGAGAGTGAAGGAGGTGAGGTGGTTAAGTAGATGGTTGGTAGCCCATAAGGAGCACTTATTTAAAGGGAAAATTGCAGGGGTGTGTGAGAAACACAAAAGGGATTTTTAAATGTAATTTGTATATTGAATTCCTATATCCAGCATGCTGTTTAGCGGTAAATCACTTAGCTTACTGAATATTTGGCTGTGGCTGCAAAGTAGGTATTTTCCTGAGTTTTTTTGGTGATTACAGAGAAACAGTAGGTAGACAGTTTTTTGTTTATTTTGGCTATATAATTGGTCCTCTTCTGGCCCTCTCCTGTGAATAAGGATAATCAATCTCTGTAACCGCATAAAATTGAAACCCGTTCAAATTATACTAAATCCCGATCAATAAACTTTAGATCTCGATAAAAGTAGATCACACACGTGAAATATATGAAATGAAGACAGAAATAAGCTTATTTTACATTTGTTGTGTGTTATAGGCATATAGTTTCTCTAATTTCACCTATTAACATGTCTCTATGAAGTTAGCCATTTTCTGGGCCAGTAAAAAGACTCACTGCTTTGATAACAGCAAAAGGCTCTCCCACGAAGCATTAGTTATAGGGATGCGTATACTTTTGCAGCCAGGGTATCAGGTTTTTTACTTTCACTTATTTTCCTAAAAATGTTTTTTTTTTACTTGAAGTATGTTGGTTGCAGGGTCGCATTAAAGGTGAAATAAGTTCTGACATGATTTATATTGATTTCAGGCTTTACGTCACAAACACCTGCAATTTTTTTATATCCACTGTATATAATTATAATGCAATTATAATGTTGTAAATATTTCTTTAAATCAGGCTGTGCCATTAATGTTACATTTTTCAAAAACCTCTTGGTTTTACTAACCTTGGTTAGTAAATCAGGCAACATGTGTCCCAGGACACAACCCCCGATTAGCATTAAACGCTGCCCCTATGAAGACCATCCCATTTCATGTTGCTTAAAAACCTGTGTTCTGAAAGAACAAAGGGTCAGCTTCTTGGGGATCAATCTAATTGAAGGACTGTCCATCTTTTCTGCCTGCCCCAGGCATACAGATTATTATATGTAAGTAATTCTCTGTACTTTCATCCCATTTATTTTTTATTTGTATGTCAAATCTTTATCTAATTGTTTTTATTATCTGTAAGCATTGTACTTTTTGTATATTAAATCTAAAATTTAATAGTTCTGTCCTTATTGCTCTAAACGAATCCATTGCCTGTTTAGACAGATTGCTTGGATGGAATAATTCTTTAGATACCAAAGTGAGAAGAGTTAACTATTTAGCTACCAGTGCACAGTGGGTGCGCAATTGGGTGATTAAGTCATAGGCTTGCTACGGGCCTTATTTGTAGCTGGTGGCAGTTGCTGAGAGGTGTAAAGCCTGCATTTGTGTTGGGACGGGACCAGCGAAATCTGTAGCCTTAGAGAAAGAGGTGAGTGTTAGATTTGGGTCTGGAATCCTGTGTTCCCTTACAGTAAGCTTCCAAGTCACAAATGCGCAGAGTGCGGTTTGTGACTGATAAAGGGGTTCAGGAGCGGTTTCCTGACAGAATAGAGGTAATATATTGTATGACTGTTAGAATATAAGATAAGATATCTAATCAGGGAGTAGCTAGAGGGCTTATCCCTGACACCTCATGACATACTTTAATCTTGTACCACATCGGATGGTAAACATTAGTGTATAAATGTGAGAGAACATGCTTTCACAACATTACTTCATCCTCATTATATATTTATTTATATAGTGCCACTTATTCCGTAGCACTGCACAAAGAACTCTTTCACATCAGCCTCTGCCCCATTGGAGCTTACAATCTAAATCCCTTAACATACACAGACCGAGAGAGACTACAGGCAATTTAATAGCAGCCAATTAACCTACCAGTATGTTTTTGGAGTGTGGGAGGAAACCAGAGCACCCGGAGGAAACCCACGCAAACACAGGGAAGAACATACAAACTCCACACAGATAAGGCCATGGTCGGGAATTGAACTCATGACCCCAGTGCTGTGAGGCAGAAATGCTAACCACTAAGCCACCGTGCTGCCCACACACTGTAATATCTCTTATCCTTTTAAAAGGGTAATCCAAAGTGTTCTGCGCTTTATACGAAGGTAAATTAACTTGCAGGATTTATTAAACCTGTTGGTTATAATATACATTATAATACATTCAGGACCTTATGTAGAGTTGGACACAATTTCTCTCTAAAAGACAGGCGTAAATTGCGTCAGAAAAAAGACACATTCTATTTGCTATGCTGAGTCGGACGCATTTCAAGATGCGTCCAGGTCTGAATCACTTGTATATGCTTGGTTTACGTCTAAAGTAGGTAAAAACATATATATCTGCTCTATTTACAGGGTTACAAGCCTGCAGAAAAAGTGCAGAGATTGAACTTGACAGTGTTAGTATTAAATGCATTAGCATGTTTGTACACATAACACATTATATAGCAGCCACAGTAATGCTTTGTATTCAGACAGTGGGAAGGGTAAAAATGCATTAAGACAATCAGACATGCCAGACGATCGTCATCACCATCATTTTGTATCTTACACCAAGGGTAGAGCACCTGCAACAAATACGTTTCCTGACAGGCGTCTGCTTCTGTACTCGGCATAGAAATATATGTCACCAAACTTGACCGACTTGCTCCAGCACATACACAAACGTAAAGTGCCCATATTCTGGCACAAAATATATTTAACAACCTTCCCCTTCCTTTTAGTCTGTATGGGCATCATAATTTGTGATGAACACACATAACTATGCCTATTTGTTTATTTAAATGTTGCATGAGTACCTGTAAAGTATTATTGAGTTGTTGCTGCTATACTGTAGCAAAAGAAAAATAACAGAGTCCACATAAATGAAGGGAAAATAAATGTTTTCTCTCATATATTGTGTACATTTAGATACATACATTCTGTTATTAATGAATAAATTAGCATGTATATTACACAGTGACGGTTCTAGACCCAGGGTAAAAAATACTCTGTAAACAGGACACTGTTTTCAGTGTTCTAGTTATTATGTGTATTATGTATTGTAGTTCTAAACCCATACAATGACATCAAAATTCAAGTTTTAGGAGCAGCACATCCGCTTAAGGTTTCATCAACACTACTAATTGCAGTGCTATTAGTGCTTGCGGGGGAGAATGTTATGCTGTTTAGGGAAGCACTTGGGATTTCCCCAGGATTCCCCCTAGAGCCCAGGTACCAATGCAATTACCAGCTATGATGAAACAATAGGCAGAATATCCTGAGAGGAACAAGCTTGATTGACAGCAGGGGCATAGCAGTAAGATGACGAAACACAGCACCTGCATTAATGCCAGCACCTGTATTAAGTGCCTGAACGGAAAACAACGTTTTGTACCCTAAAATGTCTGTTTAATTGTTTTGTTTGAACCAGTGCCAGAAGTGAAGGTGAGAAAAAAGTAAAAAAATAACAAACTTCACATAAACCAAAAAAAAAAGTGCACATATCTTAATTAACAGTTGACCACAGTGTGTTTTATGTTACACAAATTATACCAACATATAAAATGGCCACACATAGTGAACAAAATGACAGTGAGGTAAAATTAAAAAATGTTAGCTTACAAGGGGGGAAACCTAACTTTCCCTAATCTGATCATACAGTCCTACATATCCTGTCCAGAGTATTATAATTATTATTTGTGTTTTTATAGCAGCATCATTTGGATAACACTAGTCTACACTTGTATTATCAAAATGGCCAGGGAGCTTAATGAATTTAATTTCTGTTAGAAGAAAAAGCGATCCAGTTCAAGGAAATAGGAGCCTATTTATCATATATAGTCCCTTTGTGGCGATATGTACGTTTTTTTTATCTCCAATTATAATTATAATTCCTTATAGTCGCAATTTTTAAAATAAAATATCACAGAGGCAGCTTAGCAATAATCAGCTGTCCTGTAGCGGTAATTGTTGTATGCATGCATGAGCTGGCCTGCCTGATTTGGGCTTTTGTGGACATTTTGTTTAAAAACTTTTAAAAATAGATCAACTTTCTAAGAATTTTTTTTTTTCTAAACCATTATACCTTAAAAAAAAAGGTTTTATTCAAAGTATCTGTTAAAAGAACCCTATGATGCCATAAACAGAACCAATATTATGATGTTATCGCTAGCGGTAACCCTTTCATATATATGGCAAAATGATATCAAGAGAAAATTCCAATCTCCCCTGATAATATAGTTTTTCGTCCTTTTATCAATCTGCCTCTTACTGCATGCAGTGTCTCAAAAGCCTATTAACGCGTGTGCTTGTGGCGTTTTGACCTCGATGAATAGGTATGTAATGTATATAAAAAGTTTACTTTTTAGTCAGTCAGCAAAAATTATTAAGATCAGAAGATTGTGCTTATCTGTCATCCTCAGGTTCAGCTATGTGGTATTGGACACGGCTGTGCCTCCGTTTGTCCACGTCGCTTCTGATCTGCAGCCATCAAGGCTGCATCATGAACTTTAGCAGAAGAGGAGGAAGGTATGGTGTGATAAAGGGACAAGTAGAAGAAGAAGAAGGGGGAGGCAGGACATTGAATTAGGCCCCTTATCTGTAAATGGGGTTAATCAGTCTCTGTGACTACACTAACTTCAAATCCATATTAAGGAGTACAGATTACTGTTTTTTACTTTCATAGAAAAGATTAGAATGCAGTTGTTCCTGGAAAGGGAAATCCAATCTAGCAGTTTTAAATCAGCAACTTGTATTAGCTGTGTTAATGAACACTGATTAATATGATTAATATGAAGTGCATTTAGAGTATGCAAATATCTTCCTTTACTAATTTATGTTATTCTATAAATAAATATTTACCTATACTTCTCTTGGGATGCAACTCTGCATAACTTGGCAGACATGTTAGTAAATTGCTAGACTTCAACTTCTTCATCCAAAATCATTTTGTTGTAAGGTACATCAGCATCTATGTGCCACATTTGTTCCCTTGGGCATACACGTACTTATTTTCATTTGGCCCTCTGTCCACATGCTTGAGTAGTATATACGACCTGAGTCACTTGCTGGACATGCTGTTTCTTCTGCATGCACACGTGCTGAGGAGTTGAGGCCGCACAAAGCCAGTGTTGCTGGACCAAGCAGTAAGATCACCATCCAATTTTGACACACATATGAACAAGCGATTTTGGGCCACACATGCTGCAATATCAAGCCAGGTGTCTGATATAATTTGCAGTATTGCAATATTGCAGAGTGTGTGACCATTTAAATATATTGCTTAACTTACAGAAAAGTTTATGTAACTATTGATAAGATTCACACATATACAGTTATAGTATAGTGAGAAACCAGAAAATGCAAAGGAAAATGATTGTTGCTATTTAAAGGTGATGTCATAGACACAGACATGATCAATGCCTCCTGCTACCGTTACCATAAGGAGCACTACTAAACTTATTTAAAGGGAAAATTCCAGGGGTGTGTGAGAAGCCTATGATGCCATAAACAGAACCAATATTATGATGTTATCACTAGCGGTAACCATTTTTATATATATGGCAATATGAAATCAAGAGAAAATTCCAATCTCCCCTGTTAATATAGTTTTTCGCCCTTTTATCAATCTGCCTCTTACTGCATGCAGTGTCTCAGAAGCCTATTAACGTGTGTGCTTGTGGCGTTTTGACCTTGATGAATAGGTATGTAATGTATAAAAAGTTTACTTTTTAGTCAGTCAGCAAAAATTATTAAGATCAGAAGATTGTGCTTATCTGCCATCCTCAGGTTCACTTATGAGGTATTGGACACGGCTGTGCCTCCGTTTGTCCACGTCGCTTCTGATCTGCAGCCATCAAGGCTGCATCATAAACTTTAGCAGAAGAGGAGGAAGGTAGGGTGTGAAAAAGGGACAAGTGGAAGAAGAAGAAGAAGAAGGGGGAGGCAGGACATGGGGCAGGGCAAGAGAAAAAGTTTGGAGGTGCACAGAGTAAAAGGTGGGGGCAAATGGTAGAATAAGGTGAAGGGACAGATATCATCAGAGGGGTTAAGAGAGACAAAGAAAAATACAAAGGGGAAGAAAGAAAGGAGAGACATCCACTATTATGGAGACAGATACAGAAGGGAGTGAGCAAAGGCTGACAAATGAGAAGACAGAGGTACACATACAGGGGAGGGCTGACAATTTTTGGCCCGGGGGAAAGACCCGACAGCCTATTTTAAAGTAAAAAAATGCAGGTGGCCCAGTGACCTAGCCCAAGGTAGCCCACTATTGGACCATCCCGGGGGGCAGATGCCCCCCAGCCCAACCAACCCCTGATGTCAATGTCCTTGGTCATTGTTAATGATATGTCTGCATGAGTTTTCTGTATTTCACATAATTTTATCTATATTGTTTGTGTTGTATATAGTGTCTTGTCTGAGTTACAATGGTAATGACATCTTTTCAAAAGCAGTGACTTTAATAAGGCGGACCTTGGCTAAAAAATGACATGGAACTTGCTGTCATTCTGATTTTTTTTATAAATATGGGTGACATAAATCTTTATTAAGTATATTAATCAAAGTGAGACGTTAAAACTTCTCATCCCACATCACCTCTCCTCCAGGAGAGAAAAAAAAGTTGTCAAGTATATACTATCCTAGTCCAACTGTGGGAAATGTATACATTGTAGATACCCACTTAGGGGCAAAAATATGCTGTCATACCCCATCCACACTATAGAATTACACTTTTTTTTCATTGCATTTTACATTTCAAGGTCTTGTAAAAAAAATTCATTGATGTCCACTATGCTTCTTCATCCCCTTCACACACTATTTATGATAATGAAACATAAATAGAGAGTTAAGTTACTTTGAGATTTCAAATATGGTCCAATATTTATTTTGTAATCTAGCGATAAAGAATCTATAGGATAACATACCCCAGCATTTTGGTATAGTTCTCTAACCACTTGAGTTTGATTTTTAATCATTATACTTTTTCCTATTTATAGAGCTCAAACATATCCTTCATAGCTGTATATTTAGTGCATTTTATTCAGGCATTTGACTATAATGAGCGCAAGAATATTGTAGTGATGAAAATGCTTTGCCTTGATTTATTCACATAAAAATGTAAACAGGAATACAGAGTTAGCTGCTGCATACTTTGTGGATAACAGTTGTCTATGCAATGATTAAATTGAGCTTCTACTAAAGGCGTCCATACACAGTGCAATTCAACTGAAAGGTCAGATCTTTGATCATCGTTCAGATCTGACAGGACATCATAAGTTTTCTGCATCTGCGAATACATATAGGTCTGCGTCAGATGCTGATTCGGTTTCGCAATCTTATACTCATACACGCAGTGACTTGTAATTAGGTCTAAAATTGCCTTATTGGCCATGAAAATCACAGTATATTCAGCCACTTTAAGGATGTGGAATGACCTTTTACAGAAATATGTTACCACTCATTTTCTGGTTAACCAAATCTGTTCTTACATATAAGGAAAGTTTACAGAATGTAATTCACCTGCCACTATAACATATCTAAATAGTGTTTCAGGTTTAATTTGTATACCAGACATGCAAACATCCACCTGGGTCTTTTAAGTCCGAAGCTAAGTAACGCTCTAGTATGTCTTTGGACTGTCGGAGAGAAGTGGAGTACCCAGGGGAAATCCTTGTGACCACAGGATAAACATACAAACCTAGTAGGCAGAGCTTACCTGTTTTTCTAGTGCTACATTGTGGTTAATATATAACATAATCATTTTCACATACATGCTCTGAAAATCTTTAAATGGATTTCAGATTATCTAAATGCACAGATAAAACCTAGATGGATACCTAATCCAGAACTATCAACACTATAAATCTATCAGCACTTCAGCAGTACCAGGTCATCTCAGGAGGTCTATTAAACCTTACAATTTCAGGTCTGAGGTTAATTGTTTCCACTAGAAGTTGTAGCCACCTTGTAGCTGCACCAGGGCCAGCGGAACACGGTAAGCAAGGTGGGGGCATGGCTGAAAGAGACGCACCGCTCCGCCAGCCCTCTTTTCCAGTATACCTGCTATGTAAAGAAAATATTTCTGGCTACATTCGCCTCCGATGGTGGCTCCCACCCTCCTCCCATCTCACTGTCTATCAGCGTTATGTCATATAGGTCATAGGTAAGTAAGGAAAGGAGGGGGAGCAGTGTGATGATGGGGGCACAGTGTGACGGAGTGGGGCACAGTGCGATGGAGGGGGCACAGTGTGATTAAGAAGGGGGGCAGTGTGATGAAAGGGGTACATTGTGATGAAAGAGGGTACAGTGTGATTGAGGGGACACAGTTGGATGAACGGGGCAGTTTGATAAAGGTGGCACAGTGTAATAAAGGGGAAAGAGTGTAATGGAGGAGCAAAGGTGTGATGAAGGAGGGGGCACAGTGTGATGAAGGAGGGGTAGATTAGGATTAAGGGGCAAAAGTGGGATCAACCAGGGCACAGTATGATTAAGGGGGTTCACTATGATGAAGGGGCCACAGTGTGATGAAGGAGGGGCACAGTGTGATAAAGGAGCGTAAAGTGTGATGAAGGGGAGTACAGTGTGATGAAGTGGCACAAGTGTGAAGAAGGAGAGCACAGTGTAATTAAGGAGGGGCATTTTTCTCTTCTATACTTCTCACCAACCAACAACTAATTTGCCAAAAATATAACATTTTAGTACAAATAATATATATTCTTTATTTATATTTTTCATATAGCAATAAATGTTTTACTGTATTTATATGTATTAGAACTTCCCTTCATCAGAACTTCCCCTAATCTGTCCAGTTTCAAACAGGCTTTAAAAACCCTCCTTTTTCTTAAAGCCTTCCAGTCTCCCACTTAACTTCCTACCTTTTCTTCTTCTTCCCCTCTTTCCCCTTCCCTTATCCTCCTTCTCTCCCCCGTGTCTTTCTGTCTGTCTACCCCACCCCTTAGATTGTACGCTCCTTTGAGCAGGGCCATCTCTTCTCCTGTCTTCACCACTTTTAACTCTGCTCTCCAGCTTCCTAGCCCTCCTCCTCGAGGACCCTCTTCCCCCCCCCCCGTCCCCTCTCACTCCTTCCTCTCCCCTCTGGGGGTCTCCCTGTCTTCCATGCCCTCCCTCTTGGACTTCGTCATTGGCAGACCTTCCCCTCTCCCCTTCCCCAGCCCCTTTAGCTGTGCCTTGAGCTTACTGAGTTACTGTGCTTATTGTTTACTGTACTGTGCTGTCTCACCTCGTATTGTAATTTTGTTTGTCCCTATACGGCGCTACGGACACCTAGTGGTGCCCTATAAATAAAAATTATTAATAATAATAATATTACTCTCTATAATAAAGTGTATGATATGATTTGTATTAAAAGAAGAAAAGCTTTAAAGAATGAACAAATAATTTAGAAAAGGGGAGGGCACAAATTTATTTTTTGCAGGAGTTTGAATTACATGCTAGCACTGGCCCTGGCTGCACCAATCTACGTAGAAGAAATTTAAAGCTCAGTAATGTCACTTCCTGAAAAAGGTGGATTGGAAATCTACATACAATAAATAAATCAGTTGCAAATTATTCCAGCTCAAGGCTTTAAATATTGCTATACATAAATAATTATCTCAGGAAACGTGTAATCTCTTCCTCTTTTTTAAAAACCCAGGAACATTTATTGTAAATTAGGTCATTGTGCTATCCGGAAAGGTACTTGAGATTTAATTTGTTGACAAAACAAAACACTGTTTAATGTGATGACATTCAAGTTTATGGACACTTTAGTTTGCATAAAGTTCATGTCGACATAACAAGTTGTTTCTATAACAATCATGGTGATTTAGAAACCAATATAACTCCACTGCTTTGGATATTCTACGCTCCCTCCTCAGACACCTGGAACATTTTTGTGTAGCTTCCTTATTGTGGAAAAAAATCAAATACAAACAGAATCAGATATAAAGATAAACAAGACATGAAAAACAAAAAGTAGACAATCCAGTTGAAAATACAGTGTATAAAATAGTAAACCAGAATATGTCAAAAGGCAGAATATCATGTTTATTCACACATTGTTATTAACATTTTCATTTTTGTAGGTCAGGGAGAAAAGGAAAGAAGTGGGGGATGACTGATCTTCCTGGAATTTTTTTTTAAAGCAGTTGTTAGTTTAACGTACACAACCAGACAAGAGTACGTTTTACCCTTAACATTAAAATAGAGTTCACGTATTGTTATATACTATGGGGCAGCACAGTGGCTTGGTGGTTAGCATTAAGCCACTGTGCTTAGTGGGATTCCCCTGGATCCCCACTCTAGAGCTACGAAAAAGATCACTTAACTTGCTCAATTTGAGGATCCTATATGGTTTTGCCATGCTTTTCAGAAAGTCATTGTTTATGTTTCTTTCCTTTTCCATGCAGTGCATCTCTACTCACTTTTGTCCATTCATTTATCCTAATTAATATTATTATAAATAATAGAAAAAAAAATAGAAAACCAAATCAAACTTGCAATATGCATTAATGATTTTTAAGGTTAATTTGTTAGGTTCTCCAGATGTTAGCAAATTCTACTGTACTGAGAAAGCGACACTTATCATATGCCTGTTTATTTCATGTATCATACACTTTACACTGGTTTGTTTGTGATATTTTGCTCAGAGCACTTCAAAGTCAAGGAAATACCAATGTGTAAACAACTAAGGACACAGAATGTAAACACTGCATACCATGTTCTTTTCTCATCACAACTAGTAATACTTTGCTGTTAATTGGGATATACTACTAAAGTATATTTCACTTTAAACCCACTGCCAGGAGGTATACTTTTCTGCAGATAGAAATGATTATATTTATAGTATACATTTCAGAACTTACAGTCTAACAGTGTTAAGAGCTGCAATGCTTGACCCTCCAAGATAGCTTCATTGGAGTGATCAAGGCCCTCTCTTCATGTGACACTACTAGATTTTAAGCAAGTCTGAGCTATGCTGACATCTACAAGTGCTGACTGGCTATCAGTCTAGAGGGAATTACAATAAACACTATGTTTTGCACTGTGAATGAAAATGTATCGTCTACATATATGGAAGGGAGACATTATACATTATCATATATGTGTGAGCTGGTTTTCATATGTGTCCATCCATCAATGGAGTGAATTTGAAAAGTAAATTTAGCTTGCAGATGCAATAGTACTTACTAATTTAACCTCCTAGTGCAGGGTGTATACCACATGTGGTCCACCGGTTGATTATGGTCCCCAATGACAATCTAACTGGTCCACTGGGTCAAATGAAGAACACTTAAGAGGCTGGCTCTTTGGCATATCCACTACCCTGCCTTGGGTCCACCAGAAGTAATCTTCCTGACGCTCACTGCTAGCCTTTTGCTTGCTGTGACAAGCATTCGCTTTCTAAGATGTGCACCAGAAAGATGAATGTCCCAAGATTATTACATGGTGTCTCTTTAGGTTCTGGAGACAATAAGGGGAGTGCATAGGAATCTCTTTGTAATATATGGCCAAAAATTTGGGGTAGTGGGAACTCTGCACAATATATGGCCTCCACATGTAGGGATCTTTGTATAATGTATATTTTTGTTGTTTGATATTACAAATAACACCACAAAACAACTTGTTGGATTCTTAAGTGAAAGCAGCAAAAACATTGGCAACCATTCACTATGTGGCACATTTTGGATCCCTTTGCAATCCAGATCTGAGTTGTGCACCTCAGTCCTAGTACAGGATTTGTGATATATTTCTCATAATGTTATGCTGGTGTCTGAGTTTGTTTAGACATATAAGAACTTGTTGTCCTAAATAATTCTTATTTCTTCATCAATCAGTACCACAAATCCTACAAAATTGAGACACTGTAAGAACCTAATGAATACAGAGGAAATAAAGACATACAGGCAACAAAAGTTGAATGAATTTTTGACAGAACAATATTGCTGTAGCAGTGTGGCGGGTGCTTGTATCATTGCCCTGTGCTAATGAAGAATCAGTCTATACCTCCGTTACCAATGCAGGATATGGAAACTTTCTCTCACCATAGTCAAAGTACCTTAAAAAAGTCACTACAAAATCTATTTAAAGTTCAGATTTTAATATTGTTTTCATAATTTATTTGTTTACATTTACCCTTTTAAAGACAACTCTGGTAACAATTTAAATATTTTTATTTAAATAAGTTAACTATTATTGTACTGCAAAACAATTATTAAAGAAATCAGAAATTGTGTACAACATTATTAGCACCACAGGAAATTAAGTAAACATTATAAGGACATCTGCGTTAGTTTAACATTGAACCCCTCAAACTGTAATGTTTTTCTTGTTGATGTAGATTTTTATTCAGACAGTGGAAAGTTTATTGCAATTGTCTACAATGGTTGTGAGTCTTCTATAGTGGAATGTGTTCACACTCCTCAGTGGCATAGACAAACACAGGAAAGGATCACAGGACCACCACCACTGTTTAAAATATGATAAATGCTCATTTACAGCACTGCACAGCCCCCTGACCTGTCCTCATGTTTTCCTAACTTTATATTCTATATGTATCATTTGTAGATTATTTATACACAGAATATTCTGACTCTGAACTGGCTCCATTAGCCTAACTTTGGCTCAAAGCTCGCCTCTCAAGCTGTACCAGGAATCCCTGCTCCAGCTCCTGAGCTACTGTAGAGCAGTTTCACACAGGTGCAGCAGCTATTTTTGACAAATTCCAGTTCTGTAGGAATTAATATTATTTTTGTAGTTTAGAGTCAATTTTAAGTAACTCTCTTGCATTTCATTTTACAATTTTAATTTAGCAGAATGAAGAGCAGCTGCAGAAGCTGTGTTCCAGCTCCAAGCTCTGAAGCCCTACTTTTTTCTGACTACACTTATGCTCCAGCTCCAAGCTCTGGCGTCCTACTCTATTCTGAATTCATCTGTGCTCCAGCACTAAGTTCTGAAACCCTACTCTATTTTGACTTCTTCTGTGCTCCAGCCTCAAGCTCTGGAGCCCTACTCTAGGTTCTGTGTTCTGTGTTTACAGGTTATTAGTGGCATATCTTGCTCTGTGGGCAATCCAAGCTATAGAAAGGGGTGTCCCTCAATCTCCTACACCTGCACCTTACAGTGCTATCTCCTGATGACCACCGTGCCACATTAATCACACATTTCCATGATCACAATACTAGTCCAGCATTTTTTTTCTTCAAGATCACACATTGGGTGAAATGACCATGCTTTGGCCAAACAAGCATAACCTATAAGTCTGAAAGACTCCATTACTTACATGGATTCAGCATGCACATCTCTAAAAACTTTGCAGATTTCCTCTCTTGTTGGGATAACAGATTTGGAAGCTATATACTTACACCACTAGAGATGTATGGGGGCGGTTATAGACCCATACAATTTTCACATCTGGGACACTGCACCAACCATCCTATTATAATCCACAGTTTTATGTTGTTTATATTTTATTATCGATTTCCTCATCAAATACTTGCTAACCTTTTCCTTGTGAGGGCTCTGATTTTTGTGGGGGTTATATCTGCTGCCGTAAGTCTCTCATGAAAAGAAAAGGTGTTACTTATACAACTGACAGATGTCTTTCCCGGTCTGCCAGGTATATCTGGTACAGGATCCCTGCTCTCAGTTAATGGGAGGGAATTGGATGAAGTCTGACTTATGGTAAGAGTGCTGGCACTTTTGGATGAATATTTATAGATCATTTTGAGGAAAGCAGATTTTGTATTGGTGTCTTGTTTATATAAGATAATGTAGCATTTTGGTAAGAATGTGCATGACAGAATACCATAATTTGATATTAGTATTACTATAATTTCAACAGCTGGTAAATATATACCAAAAGTTGTAGCATATATTGGAATAAACGTTATCCATGCTATGAAATAAATCAGCATACCAAATGTAATAAATTTGGCTTCATTGTAGTTTTCTGGCAGTTTCCTACCCCTAAATGCAAAAATGAAACATATAAATGCCAGGATAGCGATATATCCTAGTACAATACTGAATGCCACAGTGGAACCTTCGTCACACTCCATTATAATTGTCTGTGGAAGAGAGAAATTCTCCTTGATGAAGGGAGACCAGAATACCAACCATGTAGTGCAAATAATAACCTGAATCCCACTACATGCAAAAACTAAAGTAAATGGTTTGTAGAGACACTTTAAAATCCTATGCACTTTTGGCTCAAAAGTAAAAGCTAGCAATATTTTGATTGACTTTAGTAAAATGCATGCCACCACCACTGTAAAACTAATACCAAACATAGTTTGCCTTACTTTGCACTTGAAGTGTAATGGCTCCCCAATGAAGAACACAGCACTCACAAAACTGAAAAGTATGGAGAGGAGAATGACATAACACAGTATGCCTCCAGATGCCTTGACGACTGGTGTATCAAAGTTTTTTGCAAACAACAAAGCTATAGCAATGATAACAAAAACTCCAAAAAAAGTAATCGTAAGGAGAACAATCGCAAAGCCATCATCCCAGCGGAGATATTCAATTTTCTTTGGGTAGCATACAGAACTGTTAACTGGAGACCAGTGAGTCTTGTTGTTGCATTGAATGCAATAAACCATATCTAAAAAAAAAAGTAATAAAATATAAATGTAATTGAAACGACAATCTGATTTTGCATAATGTATAACAATATTAACAAGTCTAGTCTCTTACCATCCTCATTGGAAATAGAGAAGGGTGAATCAGTTCAGCTTATTTTGAAATTTGAACAAATTCCAGTGATTAGTGATTGGCTAATCAGTAGACAAATCAGTCCAGATTCATCCAAAATTAGCAGAATAATTTACGGACCCTGGAGAATTAAGACAATTACAGTGCACTCAATGTGAACAAACTGATCATGAGGATCAACAAATGTCATGTGTCTATAGCCTTATAAAAAGTGCTTACAGCATCCTGGCACTTTTTCATTCTGGAAAAACATCTGTGAATGCCACTATGTGTGGTTGTGACTTACACTGTGAACTATGACTTATCAGTAACCTGGCCTCTTACTATTCCAATCTTCATATTCACCTCTGTTCTGTGCATACTTGGTATATTTATATTACATCTTAGCTCTATAGAGACTCCCAATCTATTGCAGTCCAATTGATTTAGAAAGTTTTTTCCATTGTGAGTTTATGTCATTCAGTACTTTAGGAAATGCAATGCACATTTAAAAGTTCATTGTATTAACTGTCAGTTACTGTATAGAGAATAATGACTTGCATAAAGAAAAGGAAAAAAAAAACAAAAATGAAAAAAACAAAACAAAACATCAAACACATTAAATTATGAACTGGCTAACCCAGGTTGACCATACAGACGATAATGAATACTGTGAATCTCTATCAACCCCTTAACTACATTGTGACACAAAGCAGTTTTTATAGTTGTTATTCCTCTTTCTTATGTATCAGGTTTTCTCGAAATCTTTCATATTGTAAGCTCATTTGGGCAAGGCCATGTTTACCTTTTGCTTCATGTAATTGTATGTTATTTATTTATGCCATAATTCCTTCAGTCTACAGTGCTGCATAGTATGTCATCCCTTTATAAATAAAATATAATAATCACATATTTGGAAACTTTGAGGACAGTATGTCAAGTGCTATTAGTAGTATAAACAGAGTACATCTGAATTGCCAGAGGCTATCCGTAGCTGTTTGAGAATGATTAGATGAGATAGTTGTACTGCAATGTAATAGTCAAACTCAGAGTGATGATGAGGATAAACATTTATTTTCATCCAATGCTCAAAGGTGGCCAGATGAGGATGAAAATATACCAACAATTGATGACCCTAACTCTGACAAGGGCAAACTGGCACATGTGTAAGTGCAAACAACACCACTTCCATAATACTCTGTACAAGGATAGAAGCAAAGCTAGTGCCAGTGGCAATGAAGTAAAAGAAGAAAGTAATGTTGATGCATCCTCATCTAACATATTCAAATAAAAAAAAATGTAATGGGTCTTAAACATTTGTCAGTTTGCGTGATAAAATTATATGTTTTTGCAGATTCTAGTGACAGCGTCACTAAATGAAATTACATTAAATAATCTATTGTCAGAATTCGCCTGCAAAATTGTATTATGTGGTGATGAATAAACACAACTAGATGCATAGCCACATAAAAAGTGTTAAAAAATTGACTGTCCCACCAGCTACTTCTTAGAAGCACAATTCCCTCCATCTCACCTCCCTGATAAAAACATTGTACTTTGAAGAAACATGTACTTTATCATAGGATCTTTGTCACCTAGAGCTTTTAAGACAAGCACCAAGAAAGTACCTAATTCAAGAAATAAAAAACAGACATTATGTAAATGGCCAGATTGCCAGAATGTCATTGCACAGCAGAAATCGGTCTGGAAATTTTCTCAAAGTAACATGGATAACATAGTGATGGTCAAGGGTTTGTTATTTGCACAAAGGGTCAGCCATGGTCACCAGGGAACAAAACTCATAAAGACAGCCCCGATCCAAAATATTGAAAGGCATCATAGTCGATTTTTTAAATAAACACACAAAACATGACAAACCATATGGCAGATCCAAAGATAATATTATTATATTATTATACTTCTGGCATTGTTCTCCTTGAGGATGGTGATAAGGGGGATAATGATATACACGTTGATTGTTCTAGTATTGAAACTGCACCTGATAATACTCGGGAAGTACAAACTGTAAGTTCTGAGTCATCGTCACGTAATGTTTGTAATAATTTCATTGGAAAATTTCAAACCAGCTATGACTGTCACCACCAATCATCATCACTGCTAGAAATATTAGACAGAGGGAAAAATACATCAGGCAGCAGACACATTCTAAAGCACTTTCCCTAAATGAGCACTCAGCACAAATGACAGTTTTAGAAACAACTTCTTTCAATTTTGCTGAAACTGTACATTTTGGAAACTGATGGAGTACAGAACTGAGATTACAAGTACCTAATCAATACTACTTTCAAACATAGCTGTACCCAGTGTCGGACTGGGACATGAAGGGACCACCAGGGGGAAATGCAGCGGTAGGGGCCCACTACAATGGGGTGTGGCCAACTGTAAGAGGGGTTGTGGTCAGTCATTAAAGGGGATGGGGTCAGCCCATGGAGGACAACGTATAGCACCATAGTATGGTTTATAAAGAAAAAGTGGACATTTGCAGTTAGGAGCCGCGACGGACAAGACAGAAGAGAAGTAAGAAGTCAATAGGAAGGTAGGTGAAGGGGAGCAAATGCAGCATGAAGGGCACTGTGTGAAAAAGGGGAGACAGGGGAAGGTGAGGGATGAATTGAATACAATCAATCGTCATCAGCTATTAATATAGTGTCACTAATTCCGCAGGGCTGTACAGATAACTCACTCACATCAGTCCTTGCCCCATTGGAGCTAACAGTTTAAATTCCCTAACATACACACAGACTGACCAAAAGAAACTAAGGTCAATTTAATAGCAGCCAATTAACCTACTAGTTTGGGAGTGTGGGAGGAAACCGGAGCACCCGGAGGAAACCCACGCAAACACGGGGAGAACATACAAACTCCCCACAGATAAGGCCATGGTCGGCAATTGAACTCATGACCCCAGTGCTGTGAGGCAGAAGTGCTAACCACTGAGCCACAGTGCTGCCCAAAACAAGGCATTTCAACAAACTAGACAATAATAGACATCAATTGATACACAACACTCTTGTGCTTGCACCAACGCAACACAGGGCTAAAAGCAACTATCATACATATATGCCAGTATACACATGGCAAATATTGGCACACATGCACACAGACCTACACCTCCTAACATTTGTACATATCAATTGGAACAAAATAAGCCCCATCACTACTCCTCCTATCTGTCCAAGTCTCTTCCTGATTCAAACATGCACTGGTTACAGCAAAGTCACAAACTTTAGGGAACTGAACATTTCGACTGTCTCACCAAAAATGGGACTATGGAGAGGTACGTGGACGTTTTTTATAAAATCTGTAAGGGCCTAAGCAGAAAGTGGAAAGCCTCAGGAAGCCATACTCCAAATTAATAACAATGGGTCAGGGAGAAAATCCAGTCCTTTTGGGAGCGCTGCAGTGAATTGGATGACAGTGGGTGATGAAATGGCACTGCGCAGTTTTGCTAGGGCCATGGTTTATTTTCAGTTTATCATGACATTACACAAATATTTTTTCGCACATACATCAAATGTGGTAACCTTCATATACACTGTAGAAATCAGTTGTCAAAGTATAAATCAAGAAGTGTTGATATGGGAGATGTAAGTGAATGGTGTCCTGGTTTCTGCCAGGGCCCCCTGCAGCTTCTAGGAACTTGATAGTTTGAATTCATTTTAGATGCTTTTATCACTAGGGACAGATACATATTAAATGCAAGGCTATACCCTCTGTGTCCATCTGCTCACATTTCCCTTACACTCCCCCTCTGTGTGCTGTCCATTCTTTGTGGTTAGTGTTCTCTCCCATCATAGTGTACACAGAAAAGAAATGCTATAATACAGCACTAGAGATCAACCATTCATCATATGAAAACCACAATATAAGGGTATAGACTAAAAATTAATATATCCATGAAGCACTAAAGAAACCACAAATTTATTAGCATTAAAATATATGCACATTTAAAATATTACATAAAACTAATCACCCTCCCTACACTCTAGACACTGGCAAATAAAAACAGGACTCTAAAAAATGATCGACCCACAAAATGTACAATCAATAATAATCTAATGCCACTACAAAGGACAAAAGCAAAACATTAATATTAAATCATATAGCAGATGCATTCCTATATGGACCTAACTTTCTCAATGTGTTTTATTCTGATTAAGATATGCTTCTATAGGGAATAGAGTCCCAAAATTGATTGAAAACAAATAAACATGGAACATGATATAAACAGTGAATTTGGTACTAGTTTATTAGGAATCCATTCATTGGTCAGCTGCAATAGGATCCTTTTATAGAGGCACTGAAGATGTATATTGCCATGAAGCCATTCTAATTTATCTCCCTCCCTCCAAGGTCACACAATGGAGAGCTCTAGAAAAGTTTGCATGATTTATTACACTTACTGATTACACGGACTCACACTGCAGTTAGGATGGCAACTTTATGACTACAGGACACCTGCAACTACAGCAGAAGGAGTAATCTGAGATCTGTGTCACTGTGCAGCATTTCTGTCTCAGGAGCAGGAAGTGTTCTCACGTGCTGGCTGTAGGGAGGGATTTATTAGTTTGACAGTCTCTGTTTCATATGTAGACTGACGGCAACTCAGTAATTCTCTGCTCCGCCCCACCAACAAAGAGGGCGGGGTTATCAGGCAACAGGGCCTCCCGGGGGATACCCTGGCTCCCCAGCAGGCCAGTCCGACACTGGCTGTACCCTCTTTATATGCTGATGCAAAATGATCCCTAAATTTCAACTTTTACGAACCCTTTTTCATTTTGACTTGCTTTGTTGTGCTGCCTGTTTCTCTCATAGAGATTATAGATGGCTGATAGGAAGTGGATGGGGTGAATCAGAAGTGTGATCCTGAAAATCATAATGAATTGAAGTAAATCATGATTTGCAAGCACAAAAAATGAAAAAAAAATTGCAACATTTAGTGAGTTTCGCAATTGTCTAACACGTTATTAAAATTACCCTGGCATGCCATCAAGGGATGTAACTTATTAAGGATTACTGTGAGGGTTCACCACTAGCTCCAGATGACAGCTGTCAGAAAACAGTTCACAATAACAACTACAAACAACTTCCTCAATGTTTTGCAATCAGCACTCTGCTAAGAACACCAATCTATTCACTTCACATGGACTATTGCACAGCTTTCCTTACTCTGCTGTGATTCCTTCAATGAAAAGGTCAAGTCAGTCAGGGTAAGATAGTTTTTAGCAATAGGGCTAGTGTCCGGATCACTTTTCTTCCCTCTAACAAGCTCCGCTGTGCATACACTCTGCAAAAAACTATAAAAATTGTGCATATCCATTAACATTTCTTTTGCAATATATTTTATATATATATATATATATATATATATATATATTCCTGCCTATCATACTTTGTATTGTTTGCGCTTTTGTAACATATTACAACTCTAATTTAATTTGTTGAGTTCTAACATTTATAGTGATGTCAACTATGTGTTCTTTATTGTATTAATATTGCTATCCTATACTTGTAAAGCACTGACATATTATACAGCACTGCATATTGAGGAGATCATGATACAAACTTACATATAATGACATTAAATCGAACTTAAAAATGAAATATGGTCCTGGCCAAATTAGCTTGCAAACTAAAAGTTGCGGGGAACACTTTATAATTAGGATAATAGAATAACAATTGTAGCTGTTGGTAGAAAAACTTGTGAAGGGCTACTGTAAGACAGAAGTATTATCAGCCTCCAATATTACTGTAGCCTTTGGTGATTAGCGTTTTTGTGCAGTTTACAGTACAGTTAAAATGGGGTGAGACATGAAATGAAAGTTGTGGAGGGAGCTGCTGTCACCAAGGTGGACAAAAAGATGTCTTAAGATGGAGCTTGGCCAACGATCAGTGGTCTGCTCATCAAAGCCCCCAGAGACAGCAATTTAATCATATAGATATGGAACCATCTTTTCACAAACTGATGATGAATAAACACATAAATAAAGAATATTCCAGAATGAATTCTCTATCAAATACCTAAGCACATCTAGTACTTTCTTGGTGACAGCAGGTGGGTAAGAATTCACTAAAACCTAGACACCTTTACTGGTACTTGATAGCCCCCAGGACTTGTGCACAAATAGCATATGCGGAAGTATTAATTATTATTATTATTAATTTTTATTTATAGGGCGCCACTAGGTGTCCGTAGCGCCGTACAGGGACAAACTAAATTACAATACGAGGTGAGACAGCACACTACAGTAAACAATAATTACTCAGTGAGCTCAAAGCACAGCTAGAGGGGCGGAGGAGGGGAGAGGGGAAGGTCCGCCAACGACGTAGTCCAAGAGGGAAGGCAAGGATGACAGGGAGACCCCAAGGGGAGAGGAGTGAGCAAAACGGGATGGGGGAAAGAGGGTCCTCAAGGAGGAGGGCTAAGTAGCTGGAGAGCAGCGTTAACAGTGGTGAAGACAGGAGGAGAGAATACCCTGCTCAAAGGAGCGTACAATCTAAGGGGTGGGGTAGACAGACAGAGAGACACGGGGGAGAGATGGAGAAACGGAGGATAAAGATTAGGGGGGAGGAAGAGGCAGAAGAAAAGGTAGGAAGTTAAGTGGGAGACTGGAAGGCTTTAAGAAAAAGGTGGGTTTTTAAAGCCCGTTTAAAACTGGACAGATTAGGGGAAGTTCTGATGGAGGGAGGGAGCTTGTTCCAGTGGAGGGGGGCAGCGCAGGCGAAGTCTTGGATACGCGCGTGGGAGGAGGTGATCAGGGAGGAAGAGAGGCGATGGTCATAGGCAGAACGGAGAGGGCGGGATGGAGCATGAATAGAGAGGAGGGTGGAGATGTAGGGTGCAGTGGAGTTGGCGAGGGCCTTGTATGTAAGAGTGAGGAGCTTGAACAGGATTCTGTAGGGGAAGGGGAGCCAGTGAAGGGATTGGTAGAGGGGGGGAGACAGAAGAGGAGCGGCGAGAAAGGAAGATGAGCCTAGCGGCTGCTTTAAGTACAGATCGAAGGGGAGCGAGATGAGAGTGGGGGAAGCCAGTAAGGAGGAGGTTGCAGTAGTCCAAGCGGGTGATGATCAGAGAGTGAATAAGACATTTGGTGGCATCTTGGGAGAGGAAGGGCCGGATGCGAGCGATGTTGTGCAGCTGGAAGCGGCAGGATTTAGCAAGAGAGAGAATGTGGGGGCCAAAGGAGAGAGAGGAGTCGAGGATGACACTGAGGCAGCGAAGTTGGGGGACAGGGGAGATAGAGGTGTTGTGGACAGTGATAGAGAGGTCAGAAGGGGGCGAGGTGTGAGGGGGAGGAAAGACTATGAGTTCAGTTTTGGCGAGGTTAAGTTTGAGGAATCGAGAGGACATCCAGGAGGAGATGGCAGAGAGGCAGGCGGACACCCTAGAGAGGAGGGAGGGAGAGAGATCAGGAGAGGAGAGGTAAAGTTGAGTGTCGTCAGCGTAGAGGTGGTAATTGAGGCCGTAGGAGCTGATGAGTTCACCCAGGGAAGAGGTGTATAGAGAGGAGAGTAAGGGTCCTAAAACAGAGCCCTGAGGGACCCCGACTGGAAGGTTGGACGGGGGGGAGAGAGACCCAGAGGTGGTGACGGAGAAGGAATGGTCAGAAAGGTAAGAGGTGAACCAGGACAGGACAGAGCCGGAGAGGCCAAAGGACTGGAGGGTGTGGAGGAGGAGGGGGTGGTCAACGGTGTCGAAGGCTGCTGAGAGATCAAGGAGGATGAGAAGGGAGAAGTGGCCCCTGGCTTTAGCAGAGAGGAGATCATTGGTGACTTTAGCCAGGGCAGTTTCAGTGGAGTGAAGGGGGCGGAAACCAGACTGGAAAAGGATCAAGGAGGGAGTGTTCAGAAAGGTAGGAGGAGAGACGGCTGCAGACGAGCCTCTCGAGAATTTTGGAGGCAAAGGGGAGAAGAGATATGGGGCGATAGTTAGAGGGAGAAGTTTCGTCAAGATTAGGTTTCTTGAGAATGGGGGATACGAGAGCATGTTTGAAGGAGGAGGGGAAGATGCCGGTGGAGAGGGAAAGATTAAAGAGGTGAGAGAGGTGGGAGCAGGTGGTGGGGAAAAGGAAGCGAAGAAGGTGGGGGGGGTGGGATTCAGGGGACAGGTAGAGGGGGGGGGGCAGGATGAAATGAGAGAGTGGACTTCCTCGCCCGTGGTGGGGCGGAAGGAGTGGAGGGGAAGGTAGCTAGGGGGGAGGACGGAAAAGTGGGGGGGGTGGATGAGAGAGTGGAGGAGGAGATTTCAAGTCGGAGGGCCTCAATTTTAGAGGAGAAAAAGGAGGTGAAGTCAGAGGCGGTCAGGGAGGATGGGGTGGGGCCAGGAGAGTGCTGAAGGTGGCGAGGAGACGGCGGGAGTTAGAGGATTGGGAAAAGATGAGGGACTTAAAGAAAGATTGTTTAGCAAGTGAGAGGGCAGAGCTGTAGGAGGAAAGGATGAATTTAAAGTGGAGGAAGTCAGCCAGGGAGCGGGATTTTCTTCAGTGGTATTCAGCGGTACGGGAGCATTTTTGGAGGAAGCGGGTAAATTTGAAGTGCCAGGGTTGGGGTTTGGAGCAGCGAGGGTGGACATAGTGGGCAGGGGCGACCTCGTCCAGAGCAGAGGTGAGGGTGTGATTGTAGTAGAAGTAGTAGAAGACTACAAAAATGTAGTTAGGGATGTAATTCAAAAGGTCAAAACTATAGATGGTAGCCAGTGAAGCCAAATTCCTACACAGGGAGTCAGACAGAAAACAATGCTAAATTAAAGGTATATAAAGCACAATAATCTTTGTGAGTATGCCAGGTACTGGACCATCATATAGAAGAGGGGATACGTCCTCTGCAGGAACTTTGTGCGCCAATTCGGATGCAGGTGCAGTGCTAGTTTGCTTGTACTTTATTGTCGGATCCATGTATTGGTGGCAAGATTATTTGAGTTCAACGATAGATGTACGAACATATGGTCGAAAAATTGTTTTGAATGGACACAAATGTGACATTGTATCTGCCTATGTCTCCTGCATTACAAAATCTGCACTGATGTCACTGATTGTGCCAACATGGAATAAGTTCTGTGATTATATAGCTTGCATTTTTGCAATAATCTATGACAGGAGTGTGGTCGTAGTGAAATATTTTACCTAGGTGGTAGCGAAGCTTAAAATGTAATTTAAAAAAGATGTATATTGGTATTTTTGCAGCAGACAGTTATTTAATTGTTTTCATTCATTATTGATTGAGCAGGTTGCCTCTTATTGTTGTAGCATTGCTTTGAGAAATTACCATTAAAACAACTATGGAAAGTCCAGGGTAGCTAAAGGATGGCTCTGGTCCTCTTAAACAGCAGTTTGGAGTAGCCTCCAATTGAGTTTTACATTCCATTTATAAATACATGTGAATTGTAAATGTCTATTTGTTGGTGTTTATTGTTTATATTTATTGTTGGTGCTCTTATTAATTAGAGACCACTAAGGTCTCTGCTTGTTCGATTCTTAAATGCCAATTTTACTGTTCTGTGAAATGAGTTCAGGTGTATCTAATTGTTTATTGGTCATATTTGTAATTGTCTTAGCCTCCCTTCATCGACACATGTTGTGAGTTAAAAAGGATAAGCCAGCAATTGGTAATTGGACATACCTGCACTAATGGATGAAGACTAGAAGGAGTTTGTAGACATGTATGTGGAAATAGTAATTTCCTCCTGCTGAAAAGGCCATCTTGCAAATGGGATAGAGGCTTGATTGTCATGACTCTTCTTAATGTCCAGTCTTTTAGAATAATCCTGTCTTTATATACTTCTCTGCTACTTCTCTTTGTGTATTTGTTGTTGCATTTTATGGACATTATGGACCTCATTTAGAGTCAGACGCAAAGAAGTGTAGAAGTGGGAGTGTGCCGCAGCTTGGTAGGGTATTACGAGTAAGGGTGTGCACCGGCCACTTTTGGTGTTTTGGGTTTTGGGTTTTGGGTTCTGATTAGCTTGAGGTTTTGGGTTCTGATTTGTTTTGCCAAAACACCCCACGAAAGGTTTTGGTTCTGATTTTGGGTTCTGATTTTTTTTTAAAAAGCATAAAAAGTGCTAAAATCCATATTTTGGTTTTTTTTCCACTCCTACACTATTATTAACCTCAATAACATTCATTTCCACTAATTTCCAGTCTATTCTGAACACCTCACAATATTATTTTTAGTCCAAAAGGTTGCACCGAGGTAGCTGGATGTCTAAGCTAAGCGACACAAGTGGGCGGCACAAACACGTGGCCCATCGTAGGTGGCTGTGTAGGCTTGAATGGCCTTTTTCTGCTCCTCCATCCTCTGCAGCATATAGAGGGTGGAGTTCAAGTGCGTCAATACCTCTTATTTTAGTTGATGGCAGGGCAGGTTCATGCTTTTTTGATGTAGCAGGAACAGTGAACGTAGTTTAATATCTGATACTAATATTTCTGCACTGCAGGAACAGTGAATGTAGTTTAATATCTGATAGTTATATTTCTGCACTGCAGGAACAGTGAACGTACTTTAATATCTGATACTAATATTTCTGCACTGCAGGAACAGTGAACGTACTTTAATATCTGATACTAATATTTCTGGACTGCCTATTGAAGTGGAATCTCGACGGGATTTGGACTAAATTCCACTGCACAGATGGCGGACACCGGATGCACGTCTAACACCAACATAGCTGTTACAGCCGCAGTTATCCGCTTTGCCATAGGATGACTATATAGGAGTGGCACTGCAGTGGCAGACAGGATGGCAGTTTGAAAAACTAGGCCACAAAGAGCACATAATGGCCAAAAAACAGGTGCAAGCTGGAATTGTCCTTGGGCCCTCCCACCCACCCTGATGTTGTTGAAATAGTACATGTGCACTTTAACAAACCAATAATTTCAGCGATAGGGCCTACAAAACTGTGGCTGAAATAATTGGTTTGTTTGGACCCCCACAAAACGAGCTGGCAAAGAAAAAAAAGAGGTGCAAGCTGGAATTGTCCTTGGGCCCTCCCACCCACCCATATGTTGTTGAAATAGGACATGCACACTTTAACAAACCAATAATTTCAGCGACAGGGCCTACAAAACTGTGGCTGAAATGATTGGTTTGTTTGGGCCCCCACACAAAAAACGCTATTCATCTCTCCCTGTACAAACTAAACTGGCTCTACTGAGGCAAGATGTCGTCTTCATCCTCATCCTCTGATTCCTCTCCCCCTTCAGTGTGTACTTCCTCATCCTCACACATTATCAATTCGTCCCCACTGGACTCCACAACCACAGGTCCCTCTGTAGTGTCTGGAGGCCATTGCTGTTCTTGATTGAGGAATTGATAATTCATTTTTATGAACATCATTTTTTCAACGTTTTGCGGAAGCAACCTCCTTTGCCGCTCACTGACCAGGTTCCCCGCTGCACTAAAAACTCTTTCCGAGTACACACTGGGGGGGGGACAACTCAGGTAAAATATAGCCAGTTTGTACAGGGGCTTCCAAACTGCCTTTTTTTCCTGCCAGCAAAAATAAGGACTGTCTGACATGTCTACTTGGATGGTGTCAACAAAGTAATCCTCCACCATTTTTTCAATAGTGACAGCATCCAATGCAGCGACAGTAGACATGTCTGCAATGGTTGGCAGGTCCTTCAGTCAGGACCAGATGTTCTCAGCATCCCCGCCAGCGGGTTTTTTAGGAAAACTGAGCTTTTTCCTCGCAGCCACAGGTGTTGAAGAAAATGAAGGAGGAGCTGTTGGCATGTCACAGTCCTCTTCAGAGGTCAATCTCCTAACCAGCAGGTCTTTGCACCACTGTAGACTTGTGTCCGCTGGAAACAGAGACACAACATACGCTTTAAACTGAGGATCCAGCACGGTGGCCAGAATGTATTCCTCTGACTTTAAAAGAGTGACCACCCTCGGATCCTGGCAAAGTGTACGAAGGGCTTCATCCACAAGAGCTACATGCTTTGTTGAATCGCAATGCTTTACCAGCTTGTCCCTCACTTTCTCCAGCTGCTTCTGCAACAGCCTGATCAGGGGAATCACCTGACTCAAGCTGGCAGTGTCGGAACTGACTACTCGTGTGGCAAGTTCAAACAGCTGGAGAACCTTGCACAACACGAAAATCAGTCTCCACTGCGCTTGACTCAGGCGCATCCCCACTCCTTTGCCTATGTCATAGGTGGCTGTGTAGGCTTGAATGGCCTTTTGCTGCTCCTCCATCCTCTGCAGCATATAGAGGGTGGAGTTCCAGCGCATCACAACCTCTTGTTTGAGGTGATGGCATGGCAGGTTCAGCCTTTTTTGATGTTGCTCGAGTCTGCAGTAGGCACTGGCAGAATGCCGAAAGTGTCCAGCAATTTTGCGGGCCACCGCAAGCATCTTCTGCACACCCCTGGCACTCTTCAGGTAATGCTGCACCACCAAATTAACGGTGTGGGCAAAACATGGGACGTGCTGGAAATTGCCCATATGTAATGTCCGCACAATGTTACTGGCGTTATCTGACACCACAAATCCTCAGGAGAGTCTAAGTGGGGTAAGCCACTGCAAGATTATTTCCCTCAGTTTCTCTAAGAGGTTGTCAGCGTTGTGCCTCTTATTAAAACCTGTGATACACCACGTTGCCTGCCTTGGAACGAGCAGCCGTTGTGGAGATGCTGCTACTGATGCAGCTGCTGCTGTTGCTGCGGAAGGCGATGCATCTACCCAGTGGGCTGTCACAGTCATATAGTCCTTCGTTTGCCCTGAACCACTTGTCCACATGTCCGTGGTTAAGTGGACAGTGGGTACAGCCGCATTTTTCAGAGCACTGAGGACACTTGTTCATACTTCTCTGTACATCCCGGGTATCGCCTGCCTAGTGAAGTGGAATCTAGACGGGATTTAGTACCGGGGACACAATACCTCCATCAACCGTCTAAATCCCACTCCACTGATGGCGGACACCGGACACACGTCTAACACCAACATAGCTGTTACAGCCGCAGTTATCCGCTTTGCAATAGGGTGACTACTGTCGTACTTTGTGCTCATGGCAAACGACTGTTAGACGGTCAACTGTTTGGTAAAAGAAGTAGCGTTCTTACGACTTCCCCTCTGAGAAGATGACCGACTACCAGCAGCAACAGCAGCAGTAGTAGGCGTACCGCTGCAGGATTCCTCGGATGAATCCCGGATTGAAGAGGACTCAGTCATGCTGGTGACATGGCCTGCAGGACTATATCTTATGGAGATTGTGGAGGAAGTTGACGAGGAGGGTGTTGGTGGTTTGTATCCAACAGGACCAAGGGATTTAGGTGTCCCTGGACTGCTGACGGTCCTAGCCACAGGTCCTGAACTAAACACTGAATTATGAAGGTTCTTTAGGTGACGTATAAGGGAGGATGTCCCTAGGTGGCCAAGATCCTTACCCCTACTTATCTGAGCTTTACATAAGCTACATATGGCCATACATTTGTTGCCCGGATTGGGATAAAAATAACTCCAGACCAAAGAGGTGGATTTTTTGGTCTTCTGACCAGGCATGACGATGGGCTTTTTCATCCCATGGACAACAACTGTTTCCCCCCCTGGTGCCTTATTTAAAGATAACCACATCAGCATCCTCCTCGTCAAGTTCCTCCTCAGCGCCAGCTACATCAATATCCTCCTCCCGGTGTACAACATTGACACCTTCATTAGCCAAATCTGTAACTGGACTGTGGGTGATCCTTCCAGCATATGCAGAGGGCGTGCTGCAAATGGTGGAAGAAGCCACCTCTTCCCGTACAGTGATGGGAAGGTCAGGCTTCGCAACCACCAACACCCTTGGTCTCGCCTTGGGGATTTGTGATGCCATCTCTTTAGAAGGCAAGGTTGTTTGCTGTGTTGTTGATGACAGTTTAAGTCTCTTAAATTTTTTAGAGGGGTGGGGAGGAGGAGGGCTTAGATCCTTGGGTGAAGCTGAACCACTAGTCATGAACACGGGCCAGGGCCTAAGCCGTTCCTTGCCACTCCGTGACGTAAATGGCATATTGGCAAGTTTACGTTTCTCCTCAGATGATTTGAATTTTCTTTTTTTGCTACTTTTTCTTAACTTGGGCTTTTTGGATTTTACAAGCCCTCTACTTGGAGATTGGGCATCGCCCTTGGCCGACGATGTTGATGGCATTTCATCGTCTATGTCATGACTAGTGGCAGCAGCTTCAGCATTAGGAGGAAGTGGGTCTTGATCTTTCCCTACTTTATCCTCCAAATTTTTGTACTCCTTTATATGCAGCACAAGAGATCGTACCCCTAAACCACACACACTTTGGGACTGCAGAAACAGAATCACACAGGAGCAGGAGCACCACTACCCTACAACCTCCCTCTTCCCTGATCACAGCCCAAATGAAGATGGCGGCCGCAAGCGGCGTATTTATGACATCCGAGTCTCGCGAGATCCAACGCGAGACTTGGATGTCATAGCCTCTTTTCGGGATTTTTTCCCGGGCGGAAGTACCCGAACAGTGCTTGGATCCCATCGGATCCTCACTGTTCGGGTGGGCTCGGATTAGCGGAATCCGAGCCCGCTCATCCTTAATTACGAGTGGCAAGTAACCCCAGTTGCGTCCCACTCTTAATACTCTACCGAGCTGCGAGCAGTTTCTGCAGCTAGCTAACCGCTTGTGCCACCTAATTCCTGCCACACAGCTTTAGCCCTGTTTTGACGTGTTTTGCATCTGCGCCTCACTGCGACTAGGATTTATTTACATGGTCACACCTTCACAATTCCGTGTTCCTCCCATTCTCTCGTAGTGAGCCGCAAGCTGTCGCAAGTGTTAATTGCGTCCAAGATGCAGGTGGATTTGGAGCTTTCTGCACATGTGTGGTAGTGTTTTTTGGTTAGATGCGCCTAAAACAGACTTTGCGTCCAACTCTAAATGAGGTCCTATATGTTTACCAATTTTACCATAAGCCAAGGTTATTTTGCTGTTTAATTTTGTTCAATTTTACTGCATAAATAAAACATTCCTATTTCTCTTACTGTACCTGCACTATTGGTGTAGTGATTTTCGGGACAGGCGACGCATTCATAACAACATGTGTGCTGACTTGCAGATGTTTTTTTCATTTGCCCAGGTTTACATTCATCTGAACATCGGGAATGGATCTTCTGTAATGCAAAAGAAAAAGGTATGTAATTAAGCAAGTAATCATGAATAATAATGTAAAACTCTTGAAAAATAAAAACAGTACATAACTATATTTCATATTTACTGCATTACAAAACAGTAATGTTTCTTTCATACTGATTTTTTTCATGATATGGAGATTCAGTGACAGGAGCCATTGCTGGTCCATCAAGTATTCATGAGTATGTGTTCCTCCAATTGATTGGGAAAATATCTATACACCTAATGTATGATATAAGTCAACATTCTGTCACATGACATATAGGCCATGTTTTTCAAATCCCTTTTACATATTAATTGGATTAGATGAACACACAAAGAAACGTGATTATTGTGACAAGCATTCATGCTATATAGAAGATAAAGAGCATACATTTCATTTTGTACTAATATGTAAGGCAGGTGCAATTTTAAGACAATTGAATACAGCTTTTCCTGGTCTTTCTTAAATGTCATGCGTGCCATGAGACCTTTAAAGAATAAATAACTAATATAATGTATAACTAATAATAATCTAACAATAGTAGGAAAAACAGTGTATGGTGTATGACTACTCAGGAGTGCTTGGAACTAGTGCTTTGCAAGCTCTAGTCCACCTTTAGGCCCCTCCATATTCCCTTGTAATGTCATGCCCAGTACTGTTAGCTGTTTGAAGTTGCCCTCTGCACTATCCTACATTACAGAATAGCACATTGGGGGACATACCTCTCAACTATCTCATACTTGCCAACTGTCTCGGAATGTCCGGGAGACTCCTGTATTTCGCGTGAGTCTCACAGACTCCCGGGAAAGTGTGGCAATCTCCCGCATCTGCCCACTTCCTAGTGAAGTGGGCAGAATTAGGTCCAAAACGCCGCGATTCACCAGGAATCGCATAGTTTGGCCCCGCCCCCTGCTGTAAAATGATGCGTTTGCGTCATTACGTCACTGGGGCGGCTCCAAAATGACGCAAATTTTGGAGCCCCGCTCCCCATCATGCCAACCTCCCCTGGCAGGCTCCCGGAAGCCAACTTTAGAAAGTTGGCAATTATGAACTATCTACACCATGGTTGTCCAACCCGTGGCCCGCGGACTGCATGTGGCCCAGCATGCCTGTAAATGTGGCCCAGCAGGAGTTTTGGTTATGGCAAGGGGGCAGCACTGGAAAAAAAAAATCCTGGAAAAAAAAAAAGAAAATACTTACCTTGCGGTCACGTCAGCTGGCGCTCCGGCTCCCTCCCTGGTCTCCTCCTCCGTGTGGCGCTCGCAGTGAATGTCGGGGGTGACGTCATCACACCTGACATCCATTGCGTAGCGCAGCACAGGGGAGTCACCTGCGCGAACTATCAGCAGCAGTGAAAGATTATCCAGTATCTTATTGTTGTTACTCTGAATTTGGACTTTCTGCACCATGCAATTATGAACTAGCTGTGTTCTCTGTATGTATCTAATATAAATATTAAGAGATGATTGTATTTTTAATATTTTAAACCATTTTAAATGTGCAGTGCTGAGTAGGGTGAAAATATCACCCGCTGTTACCCTCATCGGAGGCTGCTCCATGAGCCATTTTTCCCACCACCCTATTTTAAATCTCTGTAGATTTCTATTAGTCCTCCTGATGCTACCTATATCGGTGACAATTTCAAACTGGTCAATAAAAAAATGATTCATGGGTGCAGAAAGAGAGGAAAAAAAGTTTTTGGCATTTAATTCCCCGAACCCCACTAAGGGGCAGATGCAGGTAAGTTAAATTGTAGCTGGTAATGGGACTACTGCTTTAATCATGATTCTGCAACAGGTTTCCTAACTCTTACTAACTTCATTTCCAAGTAAGTTTAATAAGTTAACTATGTTTTCTATGGTTTTTTCGATGATCAGCTATCGTTAGTGTTAGTGTATTTTATGTGCGGCCCAAACCAACTCGTCGTCTTCCAATGTGGCCCAGGGAAGTTAAAAGGTTGGACACCCCTGATCTACACAGTTGGGACAAAGTCATGGCTGTGCGAGACAACAGGACCATGTCAAAAAATCCCCACAGCCCTGTAATTTATTTCCCAACTTCCCTCTCCCCTACAGTTTTTGTTATCACTATCTTCTAGTGCCTCCTCCAATGTATTTCCTTCCTCTTCCTGATAATCATTTCCCACTCTCTATCACCCCACTCTAGTTTATTTCCCATCTTCCCACTCCCTGGCAATTTATTTGCCAATTTCACACCCTGCCTCACACCAATACTCCTGTAGTTAATCCCGACATGCAATGCATTTCCCATCTTCCCTCTCCCCCTTTACAAAAAATGGATTCCACATTGCATACCACCCAACTGTCCAGATGTTAGGGCTCTGTCCCTCTGATCCACTCAGGTACATGTTTGTCCCATGGGTGGCAATGTTGGGAGGCATCTTACGTTCACTGGTACATAGTAGAGCAGCAGTGAATGGGTCCCACACACCTATTTTTTGTGTGTTCTGCAGTGCTTGGAGGGGAAGGGAGGTTTCTAAGGGACAGCTTAAGGCTTTAGAACACTAGGCAGCCCTCTGTGGGGAGTGACCACTCCACCACTTTCCCTGTCCTGATGTCAGGAATGTTGGGAAGTAAGCATTGCAATTCAGTATAGATTCAACTGATATTACCTTCTTTAGGCATCCTTCATATCTACTTATATATTTCTCTTGGCTGTATTGTTTGATGCAGTTTTAAAATACTGTAGTCCTGCCAGAACAGAAGCTTGAAGCAACACAACAAGGTGTATGATAAATTACATATAACATAATAATCAAAAGTTTAAATTCAACCACTCCAGCCACTGACACCATATTTGTGTATATACCTTCTTCAGAGATCCTCAGTGTATTCAAAGGTTTTCATAAAAATGGTGAGCAGTGATTATCAATGTGGATGCCTGTTGTTTTTCAAACCGGCTCAATGAATTGTTTACAAATTTATCAGAATTTCTCCCTTTTTTGACTGATTAAGCAATCTGAGCTAAATTTGAGAAAGTGGAATAAATTCAACCATGTTTGAACAAGATTGAGCTTAAATTAACTCTTTTTTCTAAACAGCAATCCTGCTGACCTCGAATAAGAATAGTGAACATGGACCACAGTGGTGTTCGCAGTTAGAATTAAAACAAAAAAATGTAGATAGTTTTTTGTTATTTAAACATCTTATTTATATAGTGCCTAAAAATAGAAAATATTTTAAATACAAATTTTAACGTGAATAGCAAGCTTCGAATGTAAACAGTACACCTTGAACGAGAACCGCGCTTCCAATTAACGCGAATTGCAAATTTTTAGCCACTAATTAGAAACAGGGTAAATTGGTGATTATATCGTAAACATGTTCCTGGCCATCAAATTGGTGAAAATGTATTGTATTTTGAATCAATTCAAAATTTTTGAGCATGTCTACTGGTGAATATTCTTTTTTTCAGAAATGTCAAAAAGTTAAAGGTAAATGTAAAATGTTTTTTTGCATCTAGTAAGCTAAGAAAAAATGGTTATTTATCCCTTCCATCCATGTGGGGATAGCTACTGGCAACGCAACTTGAGTCAGGCTGATCTGAGTAGTGACAGGCAGTCACGTACAGTGCTCATAGCCTGCTAATCGCTTCAGACGGGGAGTCACCAAATTCTCCCTGTGCTCCATGCACTTACACAGAACTTAACCCTGTTATTTTCTTACAGCAGGCAGCACAGTGCTCACATGACTGTCCCCAGCTTCTCTCAGAGCCTCTGTGCATATATATTTTCTGTTCCAAGGAAGAGCAGACTCCTTGTAGCTTTGAATAATTATATGTTTTTGTACAAGGTTAATCAGATTAAGTAATGTAGATTATACTTTGTAAACTTCTTAACCTTAAGTAGACCTTACAAATGTTGTTAATAATATTGTCATAATACTCGTGTGGGTTCCAGCATTTACCCTAAGGCTAGCGGTCAAGATTACACGGATGCAACCTGTCTGGGCTGACAGCAGCAGTGGTGAAACCAGTGACTTTGGCTCCTTTAGAAACATGGTTAATTATATATGTATGGAGGGGTGATTCTAGGGGGTATATTTATCAAGCTGCGGGTTTGAAAAATGGAGATGTTACCTAAAGCAACCAATTAGATTCTAGTTATCATTTATTTAGTACAGTCTACAAAATGGCAGCTAGAATGTGATTGGCAGCTTGATAAATATACCCCTAGGTCTTCTAAGAAAAGATTGGCACAGTCATACACTATTAAACATATGGCTATTTAAAAGCTTGAGTAATTTTCATCTGCTATCAACATGAGGGTGTACTAAAAGGGTTTAACCTTTATTATTAGTGCCTGATATCCACCTCTTGTTAGAAATATCTTCAAAGTTTGCACATTTTTTCTAGAGTACCAGTCATTATTTATTAGTATTTTCTGATTCGATTGTATAAAAAATATCTATCTCTACTTTGTTACTGTTCCAGATTGCTGCCATTTTTAATTATTAAATTTCATATATTTTTTTTTAATCAATCTCCATTCCATTTAGGAATTTCTTGTCCAATAGCAATAGCTCAAGCATGTAAATGAGAGGTGGAAAGATTAAAAAAATGCTCTAGTACACCCCTTTCAAAGGGATGTCCTATCATCCTACAGCAGTGTTTCTTAACTCCAGTCCTCACTGAACCTCAACAGCTCATTTTTTGAGGATTTCTGTCTGTGGAACAGGTAGGATAATTACTGACCCAGCCAAGTAGACTAAGCCACCTGTGCATGATTAAAGAAATCCTGAAAACATGAGCTGTTGGGGTGCAGTGAGGACTGGAGTTAAGAAACACTCTCCTAGAGCATGGCTCAACGGTCTTATTGACTGTTTGGCTCCAGTATCCAAAATCATGGCAATAAATGGTTTTCATTACTTAAAACCATTGTTACCATTTTATTCATGGAATAAATGACAGAGCTTCTTCTCAATTAGCTCTCCTTGTTCTCATCCCTGCTAATATATAGTAACCACTAACTAAGATAGGAGAGTTAAGGGTGAAGGGTCGGTGATTCTATCAGTATGGAGCTGTGGTGGCCATTATGTTGTGCTTGGCACACGAAGTATACGGGTGGAATGAGGGTATGGCGGACAAGTCTATACAATATTTTACAGGTTACTATATAGTGGGCATATAACTTTAGTGGGCATCAGATTGTTATGCTGGATACAGGGCAGTGCATTGTAAGAATGGGATTGTGTTGAACATGGCACTGTGCTAGGTAAGCATATGGTGACTAATATGCTTGCCTTTAGGCTGATAATAGTGGACACAAGAATCCGAGTGTCACAGAGCTGTTATGCTGGGCATAGGGCAGTGTATGGTAGGTACAGGGCTCATTAATGGGGGCATGGACCTGAAGGACATTAGAGTCTTATGATGGGTTTAGGACTGTATTTTGATAATTGGACTGTGATATATCTCATGGTTATATCTGGTTCAAATAGATCTGCTGATTTTGTTTGGCTGTAGTTCTATCTGCTTTCACTGTATAGTGCGCACTATTTATTAACTCAATACACTGCATCACTGCATATTGGAATACATTCAGCTGCTTGACTGACTGAGAGCAGTCACGTCTTGTGACCTCCTCTGAACAAGGCAGGGAGGGCACAGTGTCACAGACAATCCAATCAGGAAAGGAGGAGGACAGATTGTAATGTGCTCTTCCTCCTTCCTCTGCAGGGGCAAATAAGGGGCATGTGAGATCTGATAGCATGTGAGGAGGCTGATGGACATGTAAGGGGCATGTGGTGAAATCTGGTGGTAGGTGGTGAGGTCTGATTTGTGTATGGAGAGGTATAATGGCATGTAGGGAGGTCTGATGGGTATGTAAGGGGCATGTGGAGAGGTCTGATGGCATGTAAGAGGCATGTGACAAAGTCAGGTGGCAATTGAGATGGTCTGATTTGCATTTGGAGAGGTATAATAGCATGTGGGGAGGTCTGATGGGCATGTAAAGGGCATGTGTGTAGGTCTGATGGGCATGTAAGGGACATGTGGGGAGGACTGATGGGCATGTAACGGACATGTGGGGAGGTCTGATGGGCATGTAACGGACATGTGGGGAGGTCTGATGACAATTGGGGAGCTCTGATGGACATGTGGGAATATCTGACGGGCATGTGGCTAGATTTTATGGCATGTAGAAAGGTCTGATATTATGTGGGGAGGCTGATTTGCATGTAAGGGGAATGTTGGATATTTTCTTTTTTGCACAGCAAGATATTGTAAATTATATTTTCTATGTATGTATGGTATGCATGCGCAAAATTATGTTGGGTTTATGTATATGCACACACATATAAAAGGTGACTCTTTGCAGTACCTATAGATATTTTTGGCTCTTGGTTTCTGACTGGTTGACCACACCTATTCTATTAAATTAAGTAAAAAAAATAAATGGTCCCTGTGCTTTGGGAAGAAGAGGCAATTTGTGTTTTCATCAGTTTCTTTCCATTTGATGCTTCAAAGAAAAATCAATATATTTCTATTTGTGGGTGACAAACTACTTCAGGAAGACAATGTACAATGGGCCCGATTCATTCAATAAAGTAAAGCAAAAAAAGCAGTAACTTTGCACCTCTGTAAAACCATGTTGCATTGAAGGGGGAGGTAAATTTAAAATGTGGGGACAGATTTATAGTTGTGTTAGGGCATGTCCTAGATAAACTTTAAATTTCAGTGTAAAAATAAAGCTATCAAGTATTTGTGTGCTACATAATAAAACAGGCAGTATTTAACTTATGTGCAAAACAATAAACTAATTTTCATTCATTGCATTGTATCATGGCATGTCCAGGTGAAAATGTACTCCTTTTTGCCTTACTTTTCTTATTGAATTAGGCCAAATGACTTATAGAACACATAATACTAGATGGGGTTGATTTCTTTTCATGTTAAAATAAACAAAAAAAGCTGGAAAATCATTCTTATTCATTCAATTATGTTAGCATATCCTAAAAAGAGATGCTATTTTGACCTGTTAACATTATGCTATGTGCTATGATTCACATTGAAATGTAATGTTTGCTACCTTCAAATGTTTGAACTCATTTTCTTTCTCCATATTATCGAATATAAAGATGTCCTTCTGTGTGTCATACTCAGCAAACTTGGTTACGTTTATCCTTCCATCAACGCCCTCTTTCCAGATCAGCACATCATACCCAGTATTGGCATCTCCTCTCGAGTCAAAATAAATAGTCTTACCATTGTAGGTGAAGTTTACATTCTTCAGTGATCGTAGAAGCTGGAGCAAGCAGAAATATAAATAATAATTTAACAAGGGAATAACCTTTCTATTGTGAATATTCAGAAGGGTCAAATGTTGAAATAGATACATAACACATGGTGCAAAAATAAAGACAGATTATTCCAACCTGAAGTTTTCAAAAGCTGTAACCCGTGTAACGAGAAATGCTGTTTCCCTGCTTTTGGGGTTCTACCAAGTGTTCTTGTGTAATGGGTAAAAATGTAATATGGATATAATTTGTCATCATGGGGGCATTTCACAGTCTCAGAATGCCATGTTTTCTGGCTAGAAAATGACAGCATACAATGTGCTTGTATGGTATCAACCAGTGACGGAACTACCATTGCTGCGCAGGTGCAGTGCACCGGGCCCCATCGAGGTAATGGGGACCTCTGCATGGTAGATGCAGAGGGGCGGGGGCCTCAATTCCCCTCTTCCCGACTCCCTGCATCGGGGCCCAGAGCTCGCTAGTTCCACCTCTGGTATCAACCTACAGTGTAAAAGCATCCTTGTTGATCACCTGGGGGTAAATGTATCCAGCTGTGGGCTTTAAAAAGTGGAGATGTTGCCTATAGCAACCAATCAGATTCTAGCTGTCATTTTGTAGAATGCACTAAATAAATGATAACTAGAATCTGATTGCTTGCTATAAGCAACATCTCCACTTTTTCAAACCCGCAGCTTGATACATTTACCCCCTGGACTCATTTTCTTTCTAAACGGATTAACCTAACTGGAGATCCAAATGCTTGCCTTATTTCCTACATGTGGCAACACAATACAAACCATAAAGTTCTTAAACTACATTCTATATTGTTCAATCCTGACAAATTGCTATGCCACTTTCACATAAGTAAAGCATGTACAGTGTATAACAAATTTAGCAAGAATGTTTAAAAAAAACAATGACAAATATAATTGAGTTAACTTATGAGAAAAGGAAACATCAACAACATAATGGGCATTATAATAATAGTAATACTAATACTACTTCTAATAATAATAATAATACTTTTAAAAGAGTTGCCCATTTTTCACAGGAGGTGAAGTATAGGGAAGCTATGTATCACAGAGGTTAGAGAAATCATCAAGTCACTATTTAGGTGTAGTAAGCAAATGATGGAAGGTGAATCCCACCAAGTAATGTACTCAGATAGGCGTGTGAAAAGTATCGTGATACCATCCCACCTGTCCAAATTACAAAAGTAATAAGAATAAACGACAGATATATCCAGATTATTACTGAATGGTCACAATTTATAATGAAATGAAAATAAGGTGGGTTTACTAAGTGACACATTCATGAAATTATGCAGTCCAAAGACTTTGATCTTGCATTTTCAAATCATAATGGACTTTCCACCTAACACATATCAGGTTGGTTACATTCCAGTTTATTTGGTTAGAAAGGTAATGCAATTTATAATTCTAAGCATCATGGCACAAAGTCTCTCCCAAAACTATGGGGACATGCTAGTATTCACAACATTAATAGCAGTAGTCTTAATGTGATTTGTAATTATACCTCCCATGGTGCAAAAGCATTTGGATCCTTGCAGTTTCGATAAAGACAGAGATTTCGAATTGCATGGGCTATAGCAATCACTGCCAGCTGAGTACTATAGACAAATCCTGGCTGTATTGTGGCCAAAAGAAAATCCAGTCTGAGAAATTTGCTTTTGATCTTGCTTGGTTTAAATATGGCCTCCTTGGAATAGTTGGTAACACAGCCATACAGTTCACTGTATTTCCTCTTTGGACAGTCGGACAGAAGAAATGTATATTGGTCTAATAGACGATTCATCTCAAAGTCCTGCGGACTTAAATTTTTTAAATAATCCTTAAATGATGTAGTATCTCCACTTCTAAACATAAACCCTATCACTGGCCCAATCCTTTGAATATTAGGAATACTGCTAATTCCTGAGGATGTAGACCAGCTATCACTTGCTATCCAGGTCTTTTGTATTTTCATTTCCATGACTTTTCTAAATAGTTTTACTAAAAGTGAAGGTTTCAAAAAAGCAACAATGACATTCACTCTGGTTTCTTTCAGTATTGTGTGAATGGTGTCATCTATCCGGGACTGTACTGTATTGTCAGATAAGTGAGCAGGTATGACTTCTTTAAAAGCAATGCAGACATTGATTTTAACAGCTTGAGCTCCAAAGCTCTCTAGAGCTGATCGACCATAGTCATCATCCATGGCGATAAGTCCAATCCAATTCCAGCCAGAGTTATGTATGAGTTTTGCCATCGCTCTAGTTTGATAAGAGTCATTTGGTATTGTCCGCAGGAAAGCAGGAAAGCGAAATCTGTCACTCAATATTTCAGCAGATGATGAATGACTAACCTGAAGAAAGAAAGAATTGAATATATTTATCTTATAATGAAAATGTGCAAAAAAACCTATACATAATTTAAATTAAAAAGTATTATTTTTAATATTGGGAATTTCTTTTTTAGGCATCTTTATGGGCTTTCCTACTCATTCCCAGGTTGTCCGCTCCATCAAAAATTTCCAACTGTTCATCAAAATGAATCTTCTTTACCTCCTATAAACTCAGCCCTCTATACCCTTTCTATGCCACCTGTTGCCTTCTGTTTGTTTATGTAAACAGAAAAATTCTTACCACAACTCACTCTTCACCAACTAGCAACATGTAGTACAATTACAAATATCTATTTTATACAGATGCATATTTATAGCTGCAGAAAATGTACCATAAAAGTAAATAAAAATAGCATTGATAATATATATGTCATCTCTGTGGGTGGGCTATCTGAGCTATGGCTACCTAAGCTATGTCCTGGTTTGTTGCTGGGGGCCAAGCGGGGGGGTTGGAGGATGGTAGTGGTGGCAGTATAGTGTCACTTGTTTTCTTTTTTGTTTTTATTTAATGACTGATACTCCATTCATCCTCTGTTTACCATAGGTGCCCATCTGAAGTATCTTATTCCTTCCTCTTCCAGAAGAGTTATAGAAGACCAGTTATGCAGTCACCAGACCGTGATGTCATTGCATAGCATTCCCAGGTATATATGATGTGAAAGTCTTTTATTGAGTGTAAATAACACCCTTGCTTTGTATAGTAAAGAGAAGTAAAATACTAAGGGGCAAATACAATTAGGATTCACTGCCGTGATTACACGCGGCTGCATGTGTAAAGTGTCATTACGGTACCGCAACATTGCGGATTTCTGTTTTTTATTTATTATTCCTTTGTTTATGCTCCCATATTCTATGTGTAACACCCCCTTTTCCGGTTTGGGTGTATGTATCAATTTGTGCATCCTGTCTGCTACACAATAAGGATTGCATACACTTTGCACTCTTGTTACATTCTCTCTCCCTTTGACATAACAATGTAGTTGCTTCAATAACTTAGACTCCTCCCCCAGCAGGTACATGAGCTTCTCTTACATGTGGTAAAGAATAGTAAGGCAATTGGTGCAGTTTCTCACAAATTAAATTCAGTCTCAGGGGCGGGCTGGGCCAGGGGGCAGGGGGGCATCGGCCCCCCAGGTCGCTCAGACCACTGATAGGGCCGGCGGCCGCATCTCGTGCGCACAGGCGGCCGCATCACATGACACGCGATGCGGCCGTGTCATCAATGACGCGGTCGCATCCCGTGTCATGCAATGCGGCCGCCTGTGCGCCCCCCAGGCTGGTATCTGCCAGCCCGCGCCTGCTCAGTCTCTGTGTCCTAACTAACTTTCTCTACACTTCACCCTTGTTATTATATCTCAGTTCTGAAAAAGGGTATAATACAATATTCTTCAGGTCTCCCCACCTGTTTCCTACCAGACTAGTAACACAATGCACAGTCCAAGTAAATTAACAGTAAATAAACATGGGTTACTTATCCCCACTAATCGATCAGCATCTGGCTCCTCTCAGTTCAGCTTGCTGGTAAGCTATCTCACTCATCACTGTGAAGTCTTATCCAATCTTTCAGGGTCTCTCTCTCTCTCTCTCTCTCTCTCTCTTTAATACCTCCTTCCCTCAGATCTCTCAGACTCCTGTTTTCCTTTCTCTGACAGAGTGCAGGAGACTCTCCCAGGATGTATGTCCCTCTGAGTGCCTCTCAGAAGCCCAACTGTCGTTTGTAATTGCTCCTTCACAAGCTCCTCCTCCCCACTGAATGTTGGGAGATGTAGTTTTCTGCCTGCAGCCTCACTCAGGGCGTCGGCACTACACTATGTAGACTACAAACCAATTTAAAGCTGCTGATTTTGGGTAGGGATGTTCAAGGACCCCTGTGTTTTAATTTTGGATCTGTATTAACTTCGTGTTTTGGTTTTGCCAAAACCCCCCTCACGTGTTTTGGGTTTGGATCTGTATTTTTTTGCAAAAAATGCTAAAAAAATGCTAAAATCGTTTCATTTGCTCTTCTTCTGTACCTACATTATTATTAACCTAAATAACGTTAACTTCCAGTTATTCCCACTCAATTATGAACACCTCACAGGTTACAATATTATTTTCATTCAGTTTAGGCCAAAGACTGCAGCGAGCTGGCTGGTTACTAAGCAATAGGGTAACGGCACAAACACATAGCATTTTTATAGCAGATCTAGTAAACATTGCCACACAGCAGTGTCAGAAAAGAAAAGTGATGCAAGATGTAATTGTCCTTCGGTCCTTCAACCCACCCTTATGTTGCTTATTATAAAGGGCATGTACAGTTTAACAAACCAAGCCCTTCAGCGACGAGGAGTGCCACATTTGATCACATGGCAGTCAATGAACTTTACAGTGGCAAGATGTTGTTGTTATTGTCCTCACCCTTAAGCTCACACTCATCAGTGTGTACATCATCCTCACACAATAGCAATTCATCCCCCGCTGGAATCCACCATTACAGAAGTCTCTGTACTTTGATATAATTGCCTGCCACATTTTTAGGAAGTAGCCTCCTACGAAGCCTCTCTACGAAGTAGTTCTCCCCCTGTTTGCGTGGGTTTCCTCCGGGTGCTCTGGTTTCCTCCCACAATTCAAAAACATACTAGGTTAATTGGCTGCTATACAAATTTACCATAGTTTGTGTTTCTGTCTGTCTGTGTGTGTATGTTGGGGAATTTAGACTGTAAGCTCCAATGGGGCAGGGACTGATGTGAATGTGTTCTCTATACAGCGCTACAGAATTAGTGGCACTATATAAATAAATGATGATGATGATTTCTAGGTGCAATAAGTTTCTTACAGAAGCTGCTTAATTTCAACCAATTGTTAAAGGAACTATAGCCTGTTCCACATTACTTTAATATCAAGAAAAAAATTGAAATATTGTGAAGAACTATTATTGAAAATGTGTGAGAGGATAAACCTCAGAGAGTTTCTTTTTGCTAAGAGAGTATTGTACACTTGCGAGCGGGACTATTTAATGCACCAGGATCAAGAACTACCACCTTGCTATTGTGCTTAGGGATTTAGCCACATCTGTGCCAGAAAGTAGATCCAGAACTCGACTGAGGCAGCACTGTGATTTCATGTGTAGGAAATTTCACTCTTTGCTCCCCCTAGTTTGATCACTGGACCATCTGTTTATTGAAGTGTTAGTTACCTGCAGCGCCGGACTGGCCATTGGGCCCTTCAGGCAAATGCCAGAAGGGCCGATGGCTAGTTGGGCCGATCTGGTGGGGCACCATGCCTGTCCGAGCAGCGCAGCTCACTGAGCGCTGCTCGGCGGAGAGATTTTCAATGTGATGTGCGGCATGTAATATTAATCACATGGAACGGCACCTGTCATACGTGCGCGTGATTACTGACATCAGCCGCACATCGCATTGAAACTCTGTTCGCCGAGCAACAAGGTAAGTGTGTCTCACTGACTGGGGCTGGGGGGCTGTGTTTGTTTCACTGAGAGGGGCTGTTTTTGTTTCACTGAGGGGGCTGTGTTTGCTTCACTGAGGGGGCTGTGTTTCACTGACTGGGGGGGCTGTGTTTCTTTGACTGGGGGGGCTGTGTTTCACTGAGGGGGCTGTGTTTCTCTGAGGGGGCTGTGTTTCACTGACTGGGGCTGGGGGCTGCGTTTCACTGAGGGAGCTGTGTTTGTTTCACTGAGGGGGCTGTGTTTCACTGACTGGGGGGCTGTTTCACTGAGGGGGCTGTGTTTCTTTGACTGGGGGGGCTGTGTTTCTTTGACTGGTGGGGGTATGTTTCACTGACAGTGGGGGTGCTGTGTTTCACTGACAGTGGGGGTGCTGTGTTTCACTGACTGTGGGGGGGGGCTGTGTTTCACTGACTGAGGGGGGCTGTGTTTCTCTGTGGGGCCTGTGTCTGGGGGGCTGTGTGTGTCTCTCTCTGGGGGGCTGTGTGTATGTCTCTCTCTCTCTGGGGGGGCTGTGTGTGTGTCTCTCTCTCTCTCTCTGGGTGGGCTGTGTGTCTCTGGGGGGGCTGTGTGTGGCTGGCAATTGTGTGTGTATCAGTACATTGTATGGAGTCTGGACATTATATATATATATTTATATATATATATATATATATATGTGTGTGTGTGTGTGTGTGTGTGTGTGTGTGTGGCCATGTTCATATTGTGTGCGTGTGGGCGCAGTATTTTAGTGAGGGAAGGGAGGATCTTAATATAGTGTTTGAGGTAGGCTATTTAATGGTGGAGTGTAGGTGGGGCTAAATTTTTAAAGTAAGGTGAAGGAACCTTTAATTTCATGCTGTGGTGGTTTAGGGCTATTAATTGAATATGGGGTTGATTTGGAGGAGGAAGGCTATTTATTTAATGTGAATATGAATTATTTATTGCTGGGGATGGTTGTGGAAAATGTCTAAATTTATTAAACTTTAATGTTGGGACTGTTTGGATTGAGGGAAATATGTTTTGAGTAAATGGGTATATTGTTAATTTAATGTTGGGGCTAGTTGGAGGGAAATAAGTATACTTATTAAATGTGAATATTATTATTGTAGGGACTGGAAGAAGGCCTAATTATAAAACGTGAGTGCTATTGTTTGAACACCATGGCTGGTTGGAGTTATCTAAATCTCATGTACTCCATTTTTTTCAAAATAGGGCATTCAATATTCCAGGATCAAGACAAGAAAGAACTGAGCTAAAGAAACCAGCTGCTACAAGTGGTGAAAGTGAGCAAGACAACTAGGAGAGAGCAGGACAGTCTGCCAACTGTCCTGAATCTGGTGGGGTAGTCTTGAATTTGGGTGACTGTCTCACTTAGTCAGAATTTGGTCCGACTGCAAGGACAGTTGGGAGGTATGTCCCGCTTCACAACGTACTGCTTGTGAAGGCAGAGCTGTGTGCTTCTAACAGTAGTGCACACAGTATTGCCTGTGTATTTGTCTAAAATGATAACCATGTTACATAATAGGGGCCCTGCTGTCTTAAATAACCCGGGCCCCCTGAGCTTTAATCCAGCTCTGGTTAGGGGAAGGGAACTGATAGCTGTTCTCAGTTCCCGGACAGGACACAGCCTGCAGAGCAAGCCGAGGAGCTCTAAGTATCACAAGATTTGGTAATCTCCTGAGACACAGAACTTTTCTGCTCACTCTGCAGGAAGTTCCCACCCTTATGGATGTCAGCAGCACCAGAAGCATAGATATGTACAGTGGGCTGGTGATGGCGTGATGTGGCTGGGAAGGCGTGATAAATGTAATATTTTATTATAATGTATGTATCAATGCCCCATGTTGGGCACACCCAAAACACAATGTGGTCACGCCCTTTTCGGCGCCGCCGCTGTGCGGTAGCACACAGTTTCTATCATGCTTGAACTGAGGTGGGTCTGTGTATTTTAAATGCCAGGGCTGATTTTTAGTCACAGTCCGGCCCTGTTACCTGCTATATGAAGTGTACAATTGCTTATCTATGGAAGTGTCTATTTAATTGTCCACAAACTTCTTAGGGAATTGTCTATGCTAATTTCTTTGTCTAACCAATGTGTTTCGAAGGTAATATTTTCAAGTTGCCTTTCCCGCTTTAACCTGTTTGCTCTAGAAATAAAAGGTTAAAGGTTCATGCTGTTGGTTATTAAGTTGGGAGCAAGTAAGACTTGTCAGTACCATTGCCCTTCTGTCACCAATATGCAAGAAGAAATATATCCTTGCATTGATGTCCCTCCAACTGCATTTCCAAGGAAGCACTCTCATCAGCCAATGCAAACTTTTATATCCCTGCCTACACTGCCATCTTGCCCACAGATATTTGTGCTTCTCAGCAAACATAATCTCACTTGCCCAAAAAGTAATATTATTTGTGCAGCAGTTTTCCAAACTTGCAGTTGGAAATGACCCTTTATGAGAAACTATGCCAGCGAAAGTGGATTATCTATCAAAGTTCTCTATATTGGAAACCCGACTATGTAAACCCCATCACTTGTTATGCAGTTGCAGATTGTAATAGAAAACCTATTATAATATGCATCTAGTCTATATCTACACTGTACATCTGTAAATGTGCATAATATACATATACTGCATGCTCATATTGAAAATATAGGGAAGGTGAACGTGAGTAAAACAAAGAAAGCAGGAGATAGTAAGATGAGGTACTCAGACTATTGGAAACATATGCCTAATTTGAGAAAGTTCTAACCAGGAAAAACCCATACTATGCATCACAATTAGATTTTTTTATCCCCTCAACATTTCTAAACATATTTAAAAATAATTTTGAGATATTATTTAGTTATCCTTTAATTAAATACAAGATCAGATGATTACCGTTTCATGATAAAATACTAGGGGCTAGATTTACTAAGCTGCGGGTTTGAAAAAGTGGGATTGTTGCCTATAGCAACCAATCAGATTCTAGCTGTCATTTTGTAGAAAATACTAAATAAATGAAAGCTAGAATCTGATTGGTTGCTATAGGCAACATCTCCACTTTTTCAAACCCGCAGCTTAGTAAATCTATCCCTAGGAGTCATGTTGTAATTTTCTATATATTTTATACATACTAAAACATCAAATAATCTATTTATATGCTTAATGGTTCTGTCATTCCTAAATTAATCTAAAAAGCAAGGTAATATTATCACATTGCTCATTGTTGGACAATTGTTTTTACAAGTAAATATTTATTTTCAAATCTCAAATAACATTGATTTGAACTGTCATATATAATAATAGAATAAAATAGTAGGTATAAACATGTTCTCATATTTCAGAAGGACTGTTCCTGACCACCTACCTGTGGGATGAGCTGTGTGTTTAGTAACCTTGCAACAGCGATAGACACTTCCGAATAACTGTCTCCGATGACGGCCTTAACCTTGGGTGTATAGTCTGAATAGTTGCACTTGAATGCCAAGATATCATCGGTAGTATTGTATGCAGAAAGAAATCTTAGTGCTGCTGATATGGCCAATGTGGTGTCAGAACAAGTGTCATAAATTTCATATCCAAGTTTGATTCCAGGTATGAGTGAGGAATTGTTTATCGTCTCAATAGCATGGGTCATGGCCAGTATTTGCAAGAATCCCTGCATCTCAAATCTGTCAAATACAACCAATATTGATATTACATATAATTGAATTAAATGCAGTGAGAATTTTATACACGTCCATTTTTTTTATTTCCTGCCTATGGGCTGTGTACACCAAAATACAGGTTTTCTTTTTGCAGAGAAGAGACAGGCATCCCAAGTAAAGTGACGGGAGCCCAGGTGTTTGTGAAATAAGTGGTCCACCTGGACAAAGAGACAGAAATCAGTTGACAGGGAGACTGCCAAATTAATTTTTTCACTCGAACAAAGCAAAGTCCTGGAGAAGTAAATAAAGGATTGTGCATACAAGCCAACTTTTAAGATTCCCTTCATTAAGGGAAGTTAAGTAAAAAAATGTGTATGTAGTCTCCTGGGCAAAAGCATGTTACAATGCAAGACAGTAATTAACTTATGTGCAAAATAGAAAACTAATTTGCACCCCTAGCATTGTAACATGGTTTTGTTCAGGAGACTACTTACCCAATTTTTTTTACTAAACTTCCCTTAATGAATCAGGCCCATGGTTATTAAACTTGTATGTACAAAAGCCTTTTTACTTTTTAATCCCCACAGAGCCTGAGAAGAAGGGAAAAGAGGAGGAATCTAGTCTGAGAGAACTCAGAGCAAGTTTTTATGTCTGAGAAGCACCTACACCATCCCACACCAATGTAAAAGGGGTGGCATATACAATCACGTTTATTACATATTTTCTTTGCAATAATGTTCTTGGTTGCATTAATCACAGTAGAGGTAACACATATATCATTCACAGAGTTGACACTCTGTCTCTCAATTTCCTGCCTCTGCACTACTATGTCGCTCCATCTGCCCTTCTCACTTCTGGGTATCTCTTGCACCTTAGCACCATACCTCTCAATTTACTTATCATTGTTAATCTTCATACTTTCAAAGAGAACTCACCTCCAACTTCCAACGCATCACCTGTCTCCCCTCTCTTCCAAAGTCCTTTAAATGTGCCCTTTGGAATGCACGCTCTGTTTGCAACAAACTTACCTCCATACGTGACCTCTTCCTCTCAAACAACCTCACCCTTATGGCAATAACAGAAACATGGCTCACGCAATCAGACACTGTCTCACCTGCAGCCCTTTCACATGGTGGCCTCCATTTTACCCACACTCCCAGACCTGAAGGCAGACAAGGAAGTGGGGTTGGACTACTTCTCTCCCCACTGTGCACATTCACAGTTCTATCAAATCTCCCATCACTCAGATTCTTATCTTTTAATGTACATACGGTTAGGATTTTAACTCTATGCCTGTTGCTGTCTTCTATTGCCCCCCTGGGCCCCACCAACAATTTCTTGAACACTTCTCTACATGACTCCTTCACTTCTTATCTTCTGACATCCCCACCATCATCATGGTTGATTTCAACATCCATATTGCTAATCCGCGTTCCAGTGCTGCTTCAAAACGGCTCTCTCTAACCTCCTCACTTGACCTCTCCCAGTGGATTGCATCCGCTACTCATCAGGATGGCCACTGTCTTGATCTTGTTTTTTCTAGCCTATGCTCAGTTTTTAATTTCCTGAACACTCCTTTCCCCCTCTCGGATCATCACCTTATTAGTTACTCGCTCACTACCAGTTCTTAACCTCCCTGCTGTCAATCTCTTTCAAGCCTCCTCATACCCGCAGGAATATTAACTCTATTGATTTTCAACAGTTTTCTACCTCTCTCCAACAACTTCTCTCCCCAATTTCTAATTTTTTCACCCCTGATATGGCAGTTCCTCATTTTCACTATACCCTAGCAACTGCATTTGATCAAGTGGCTCCAGCGACTCTTCATCCTCTGCGTAGAGTTCGTTGTCAACTGTGGCACACTATTAACACAAAATCTAAAAAGACTTTCTCGTAAAGCTGAATGTCACTGGCGTAAGTATTGTACCTCTAATGATTTCAGCACATATACTACTATCTACCACTCCTATCGAAGTGCTCTGGACACTGCTAAACAAGCATACTTCTAATCTCTCATCTATGCTCAGGCTTCTAACCCCAAACGGCTTTTTAACACATTTAAATCTTGTGACGAAACGATCGTGATAACACTGTAACCATCCTGTTCTCGTTTCTCACATAATGTGGATTATAGCAAGTACTTTTTATAGCCCTTGCTTTTGTTCCCCAGCTAACCAGACTACAACTGCAATGTCTAATTACATGTGGGTAAGGGGACATTGTAGCTCAGTGTAAATATGTATATTGTGTTTTGTATATTGTTGATGTGGCAGTTAGGTTGTAATTCATTGTCTTTAAAGTGTAGCCAGGGGGTTATGGGTAGGGATCAGGTTGAAAAATACTGGCGGGACTAAACTAATTAGTGTCCATTGTTCTCAGAGGACTATTCCAGACAGGCCATCTAGCAGGGGAGGTTCTGTGGAAGGACAACTCATCTTCACTCCCCTCGCCAATCCTCCCTAGTCCAGCACTGACCAATGGTTAAGAAGATTAGACCCAGGGGTTTGCCTAGGGAGGGGAAAACACTGTGGACATTTGACCCTAGATATAAAGAGTCACTCCAGGGGTGGAGGTGGTGTTCATTCTGGGATTTCAATTATGAAAAGTGCAAGATCTGGTTTTGAGTTGTTGTTCTCTACTAGAGTCTACATATGCAGCTGAGAGAGATCCATGGGTCGTCAAGTCTGGACAGCCAGACTACTGTAACTCCATAAGCTGGTGGGGTACGGGACAGATGATGTGGTAAATCTGTCTGGCATTTATTTACTGTATGTACATAATAATCTAGTGATTGTTTTTATTACAATAGTTGTATTGCTGTACTTTCTAACTGCATTTGCCTGAGTTACTATACAAATCCTAGAAGGTACTGGGTTGACTTCCCTGGCTTGGAAAGGCATCCGTGAGTGGCCAGCCAGAGTGAAGTGGGTAGCATTGGGTCAGAAAACCCGGTATCGTCACAATCCTCCCACCCCAAACCCTCCAACTACCATCAGTGCCCAGGATCTTGCTTCCTATTTCAAGGACAAGATTGATAAGGTCAGACTTGAATTGATATCATCTCCCTCGACTAGCAATCAGCTCAATTCTTTCCCAGCATCCTCTGACACCCTCTCTTCATTTCATCCCACAAATGAAGAGGAAGTTTCTATTCTCTTCTTATCTTCTTACTCTACATCCTGTCCTCTTGGTCCCATGCCCTCACAAATTGGTAGGCCCCTGTCTCATGTGCTCATTCCACCTCTAACTAAAATCTGTAATCTATCTACTGGTAAATTTCCATCACTATTAGAGCATGCAGTATTTACTCCTATTCTAAAAAAACAAAATTCTGACCCAAACTCTCTCTCAAATTACTGCCCCATCTCTCAGCTCCCGTGCCCCTCGAAACTACTCAATCAAATTGCCTACACTCGCCTCACATGTTTCCTTTCTGCAAACAACCTATTGGATCCTCTTCAATCAGGCTTTTGCTCTCAACACACCACAGAGACTGCGCTGACCAAGGTTGTAAATGATCTGATCATAGGTAAAACTAAAATTTATTATTCGCTTCCAATTCTCCTGGATCTCTCAGCTGCATTCGACACTGTTGACCACTCTCTCCTCATACAGACACTACAATAATCCCTAGGTCTTCAAGACACTGACCTATCCTGGTTCTCATCCTACCTATCTAATCACTCTTTCGGGGGTAAATGTATGAATCTCCGGATTCTTCATCTCCGGCGTGTTCAGCCTCTTCAGCGCTTAAATTTAAAGCGGCGCTGCATTGTAAAGGTAAACTTCCCTTTACATTTACCCCTCGGTGTTCATTTTTCTGTAATAACTCCACTTCGCTTCCTTTATCAGTTGGAGTACCACAAGGCTCAGTCCTAGGTCCTCTACTATTCTCTATCTACACCACTTCTCTAGGAAAACTAATAAGCTCCTTTGGATTTCAGTATCATCTCTTTGCAGATGATACACAAATTTATCTATCTTCTCCTGATCTCTCACCATCTGTGTTGTCTTGCATTACTGACTGTCTTTCTGCCATTTAATCTTGGATGTCCACTCCCCAACTCAAACTCAATCTTTCAAAAACAGAATTAATAATATTCCCACCCAACAATAGAAGCTTACTGCCTGACATTTCTATTTCTATTGACAACATGACCATAAATCCCACTCCGCAAGCTCGCTGCCTAGGTGTAATCCTTGACTCGCAAATATCCTTTGTTCCCATATCAACTGTATATTTACATCATGCTGCATACATCTAAAAAACATTTCCAGAATACGTACATAAATCACATAAGACACTGCAAAAACTTCAATTCATGCACTCATCATCTCCCGCATCGACTATTGTAATTCCCATCTTACTGGCCTTCCCAAAATCAGACTCAAGCCCCTACAATCTATTTTGCATGCAGCGGCTAGATTGATTTTCCTTGCAATTCGGTTTACATCTGCTAAGTCACTTTGTCAGTCTCTACATTGGTTGCCTGTTTTTCAACAAATCCAATATAAAATTCTTCTACTAACATACAAGGCCATCAACAAAATTGCACCGACATACATCTCCTCACTTGTCTCAAAATATCTCCTGACTTGACACCTCCTTTCTGAACAAGATCTGAATCTTTCTTCCACTCTCATCACTTCCTCCCATTCTTGGTTGCAGGACTTTTTTAGGGTTGCACCCAATTTATGGAATTCACTCCCTCACACCACAAGACTTTCCTCTAGTCTTCAAACCTTCAAACGTTTTCTGAAAACCCACCTCTTCAGACAAGCTTATACTATTCCTCTACCACCCTCTTAATCTCCCTATGTTACACTATTGCCATCCTCTACACAGTTAACACAAGACAACAACCCTCTGACCAACATAGTTGTGTGACTGAGCATACAGCCCACGAAATACTTTGTAACCTTTGCATTTGATCTGGACAAATATTCAATACGATGTAGCACTTACCCTTGTGTATCAAACCATTGTCCCATAGATTGTAGACTTGCGAGCAGGGCCTTCTTACCTCTATGTATGTATGTATTAGCCAGTATTGTTTTATTACTGTTTGTTCCCAATTGTAAAGCGCTACGGAATCTGCTGGCGCTATATAAATATACAAATAAATGATGATGGTGATGGGGCTTGTAGTCACACAACAACTATAGCACAACCATGCTACCCATCGTTTTCTTAAAAATATGAAATGAATATTAAAAATACTCTACTTGCAGGAACTGTCTCTATCCTGCAGTGCCAAACTCTGGTCTGAGGTGGTCCTATTGATCAGATGCTGATGATCTGATGTTCGCTCAGCTCACTATCACTGTACATCACTCAGCCTCAGTCATGTTAAGCTGAGCACCAAAGGTCAGACGGCGTGTTCTGAACCCTGATTGGAGAAGCTCAGCACACTTATTAAGAGGCATAGGGATCTGCAGTATATTTCCCCAACAGCATTGAGGAAGCCTAATTTTCATAACATTATTTGAAATGTTTTGCAAATGAGTATGCAACAATATGATGTAAAGTAACGACACCAGACTGATCAGGCACTCTGTGTTCTTCTGAGTGGGAGAGAGACACCTCAGTCCTGGGACTCTTAGGTTGCTGGGAGGGCAAGGAAGGCCTTTAGGCAACTGGGATAGACCAGGGCAGGGTGTGTTCACACTCACTGCAGAGCTGAGTACACACTCACAGGGAGATAACACACTTAGTGCAGAGGCTCAAGGAGGCAGCACTCACTGCAGAGCTAAGTGTACACTAATGATGAATAGATAGGAAAGGCTAGGATGGTTAATTCAGGTGTCAGGCATCAGGAGGGCCCACTACTGCTGAGTGGACCCTACATTACCTAGTGGATGATTGTTACCTAGTACACCACACATCTCTTGTCATGAATAAATTCCAAAGGAATCTTATCTTCTTTCCGGAAGTAATTTTTCTCATGTTCTAGCCAATCTGAGGAATGCTTTGATTGGATACCCACAGAAAGGCTCCTTTGCTGTCAATCTTGTCCTAACAGAGCAGGTTATTCAGCATATTACATTGCTTTTTATTTTTTAACCATGGATTTCTGATGGATGACATTAGTAAGAAGATTCCTTTGGATTTTGGAGAGCAATACTGATGGCAATAAATGGGTGATCATTTACTTATAACAAAAGATTTTTTACAAGGTGTCAGTGTTCTTATTTACTGTTACCCTATGATGTGGAACTACTGGTCCTAGCAGGCCATGTCTGCCAGGTCATGTTGATATTTGTAGTTCTCCAACACCAGCACGCTCGGGCAGCCACTTTCAACCATGGGTATGCTGGTATCAATGCTTGCTAGGACTATTTTTTTTTTATAAAACTGTCACTTATTACACCAAACGCCACTGGTTAGGTGGGTTTAGAAGAGCCGCAGTGCTATCAGAATGGAGTTGATTTTCCTTAGGAGGGTGGCCTAATTTTTCCCGCTCTGCATTTTTTTTGCCTGTGCTGAATAGAATGGGAATGGTTCCCTCTATTACAGGGAACTCCTTGCTGTGAGTGTCATTGCTATAGTGGGACCAGCTCAGATTGGCATAGCCTATTGCTGGTTGTGGCTTCTGCATATTGTTTGTCCTACCACATTAGCTGTTAACAGACCAGGCTATAAGTGCTGGTTTCATGTTTGAAGAGTTCATTTAATAATTCATTCTTTTTTACAATAAAACACCAGTGACCATCATCAAATTTATGTTATGATGACAAACACTTATCTGGTATTGTCCAATTTGCACAGTCATATCTGCTGCCAAGTATAATATGCATAGCCATAGCTGGTGTCAAATTTAGTTTACTGAATCATATCCTGCCCCAACCTTAATTAACAGAGCCATATCTGGGGCCACGTTATATATGTAGACCCATATCTGACACCAACTTTAATTTACAGATAATATCTAGTGCCTAGTCTAATTTCACAGAGCTTTATTTGTTGCCACATATAATTAACAGTCATATCTGGTACATGCACACTCAAATCTGGTGGCAAGCTTAATTTACAGAGCCATATCTGGTGGCAAGCCTAAATTATAGAGCAAGACTAATTCATAGAGCCATATCTCGTGCCAAGTATAATATGCAGAGCCATATCTGGTGCTAAGTCTAATGTGCATAGCCATGTCTGGTGCCAAGTTAAGAATACAGTCAAGCGTTATATACAGATCGATATGCCAAGTCTAATTTATAATCCCATATCTGTTGCCAAACATAATATACAGAGCCATATCTTGCACAAAATTTATATTACAGAGCCACATCTAGTACCAAATTTAATTTATAGAGCCATGCCTGGTGCTAAGTCTAATGTGTATACGCATATCTTGTGTCAAGCCTAATGTTCAGAGCCTTTAGCTTGTCCCAAATCTAATTTATATATCTGCTCCAAACCTAACATGCAAAACTATATCTGCTGCCAGGTAAAATGTGCAGAGCCATATCTGGTGTCAACTTTAATATGCAGAGTCATACCAGGTACCAAAGCTAATCTGGTGCCAAGTATAGGTATTTACATACTCTCAGCTCTCTCCCACTGGCTTGCACTTTGTCTTCATTCAGCAAAATGTTCTTCCTGCTAGATGCTGCTCACTACAGCAATCAGCCTGTTGGGTGACAGAGCCACTTTCTGTACTACACTGAAGTAATAATAGAAATGTGGTGGTTGTGAGGGGTTTGGGCATGCAGTTGCATGAACACTAAATAAAGTGCAGTTCAAACTGCTCTAGAAGATAACATAATATTTATTGGTGATTTCGAACCACTTAGTGACCACCTTACGCTTGCTAAATTGTAATTTTTACAGAGAAACAGAATTTACTGGAGAATTGAAGCAAGGGGTCCATTTTATCTGTCCATTATAATGTGTACATCTCTTTTGTTTTTGTTTCTATGCAATGTTTTTTTATTTATTTTTATCTTTAGATTTTCGCCAAATGTACTGGGAGACTTCTTTGGATTTTCTGCCCTACCTGTAAAATAATGTGCTTCCATATGTTACTTTCCTGTCTTCTTGAAATGTTTATAAGTCATCTTGTAGCAATCCATTTTTCCTTAACTCCCCTTGATATAGAGCTACATCCTAATGTACAGGTCCTTAATATTGGTAGAGCTATGTCCTGCTATACTGAGCCCTTATGCATCTACATCATGTGCATGTGGAGAGCAGGATGTCTACTGTTCTCTTTTTCTGGATCTGAACTATCAGTAATAATGTGTAGTTCCAGTACTGCAGACAAGATTAATTTGATGAAGTTTCTTGTTATTAGGTCAGGTATAATGAGTGTTCAATACAAGTGCTGTATTTCAAATGTGAAAACTTCACATTTGCTTACTAAGAATACTGTCACAGGGAACTGCATGTGCAGAGGGATTCCATACTAGAAAAGAGGTGGCCTTATTCCATACTTACCTACTTTTTGGACCTCTCCTTCTGGAGGTCCCAGAGGAGAGGTCCAAGGCACAAGTGTAGAGGTATGATGATGTATTTTGCGTCATCATGGTCTTGCCCCCACTGCACAATAATGCGATTCACAGCGGGAGAGAACAGATGACACGATCTGCATACATCATCAAGGCCCCACCCACTTCAGAAGAAAGTGAAGCAGGATCCAACCTACTCTGTTGGTAGTTCGAGGGGACTCCACAAAATTTGTCAGTCTCCCAGACATCCCAGGAGTATACACCTGAGTTATGATAGATGACTTTAAACAATGGCTTAATGCTAGCTGGAATGCCATGTAGGACTAGATCATTATTACATATGAAGTACTGTAAAAACGCTGAGGTGTATTTGTGACATGGATCAGGTTCCAAGTCACCCATCTTGCCTCCCTTGTGTATGAAAAAGTGATAGTAATTAAAGAATAAAATGTAAATACAATTGTAAATGAATGCAAAACAAATGAGAATAAATATATTATGGGTGTAACATGAAACATTCATAAAAACCATGCATAATAAATAATATTAAATAATAATAGTACTAATAATACTAATAATACATAATAAAAGGAATAAACCAACAAAAAAGGCATCAGCCCACTCCAGTTTTATTTTTCCACCACTGGGTGTATCTGTGTACTTAAGACCAATAATTAAGTGGCCACAGTGCTTTGTGATGAGGGAGAATGCTTAGAAAATGAAGGTTGGTTAAACCCTTTGGCGAATGCTCACACTGTACACAAGGGCACTTAATATGAGCGTTGGGCAAAAGGCAATGCTACAACGCCTGTAACCTTTGACCTTACTTTTCTTAAATGTACAACTGGGACTATCACTTCCTGTAATTACATAGTCCATAGAAAATACTCCATTAGTGTTCACTAAACAGTTACAATAAATAATACCCAATACTTTAATCTGTATTAAGTCTAACTTGTGGGAAAATATGAATACCAGTTTAAACACTTTCAATTGCAAAACCTCTGGGATAGATTAGCACACTTGGGAATACTATCACATGTCCAATTATGTTTCCCTTCTATTATATAACTTTGTTGTATTTTCCTAATCAGCATATTGTTAAGTTACAATACTCACCCTACACAGTTCTGAATAGCTGGTTGTTGTGGGTATCCCTTAGTTGAGTCCATCATTTTACCATGTACTGCGAAAAGACCGCCAATAATAACGTCACCATGAGCCTTAGCTCCCACGAAATCATCAGGAATCAAACAGCAGCGTAATCCACTGATCAGTATCCCAATGGTGATAGACAGCCCATATAGTGCCATGTCTCCAGATCACACTCCTGCTTCTGAATGTGAAGCCAGGTTAACAACTAGAGAGCTTGAACACACTTTCTCTCAGCTGCTAACAAGCAGTACAAGCCGGATGCACCTTGCTTAAATTAATCTCTGTTATGGGCACAGCTGCTTCTGTGTTTCTGTAAAGCTTCTACATGCACAGATAACAAATCTAGATTAAGATAACACCCAACATAAATTACATTATTTACAAATAACAGTAGTACAAAAACGTTATAATGGCTATTGAACACGAGGGCATCTGTTCCATTACCTCTCCTGAACATTACAGACAGTACAATGAACAAGATCATTTATCCTGTTATCTTTTTTACATTGATTATTTTGGGGGATTTTGATGCATGTCTTATTTCTAAGCATTAGGTAAATCTAGTGCTATAAAACTACATCTGTTTAATCTCATGATGCTGACACAATGTCAATAACCTTCAAGAGTTGATAGTTGAAGCAGAAATGAATATAGCTTAATGATGATATCCATGCTTATGAAATATGTGATGCTCCATTTTGTACCTAGCCCTAAAAATATATGGACAAATATAAATTGGTCTTGTGCCATTGTTATGGTTTATGACCTATACTTTCTTCTAGGAGGGTTGTCACTTATTCCCTTTGTAAATCCGAAATGATAGTGTAAATGATGCACACTGCATGGTTGTAATAGATTTCAATGTAAGGAGGGTCCAGTCATCTTTATAATGGTATTGGTTAACTAACTTAGCTCCTCAATAAATTAAAATAAACTATGTAAAAATAACAAAAAAAACTATAACATGCGAAATAATGAATGCAAATAATCTAGAGATCTTTTCAATATGCTGTGTGAAGCTTGCTCTCTGCTATGTTTTAATTATTTTAATGCTGGAGATAATGTCTTAGTAAATCAGGGTGATGTAAAATATCAAGATGAGCATCAATCAATGTCTTTCCCACAGACCTTGTGAAATAACTGGCATCTAGTTTTCTTCATCTTCATCATCATCAGCTATTTACTGTATATAGCACCACTAATTCTGCAGCGCTGTACAGAGAACACACTCACATCAGTACTTGCCCCATTGGAGCTTACAATCTAAATTCCATACACAGACCGAGAAAGACTAGGGTCAATTTTGATAGCAGCCAATTAACCTACCAGTATGTTTTTGTAGTGTGGGAGGAAACCAAAAACACCTGGAAGAAACCCATGCAAACACAATGAGAACATACAAACTCCACTTACCCATGGTCGGGAATCAAACTCATGACCCCAGCGCTGTGAAGCAGAAGTGCTAACCTTGACACCCTTTTTTTCCTGTGGTGTCCAATAATCTCCCTGCCTTCATGATACATATGGACTACTCACTAGGAGTCCCTAGCGCAAATGAGTTAAAGTCTGGTAAGCCCGCTTACTCGATAGACAGGCAAACAATCATGCTCTTTTGCCTGTCACAACCACCTCTCTCTCTCTCTCTCTTTATATATATATATATATATATATATATATATATATATATATAAAATGTATAGACTTAATTGACCTATTTTGAAAAAGTCCTCCAGATAGGACGAAACGCATTGGTAGAATTACACATTGATAACAGGAAACTGGAATGAAACCAAATATGCTTCTGCAGCTTCGCACCCAACACAGATTTCAACATTGTGACAGAGGCAATCATGAGTCATTTCTCATCTGGACACAGAACATCCATAACAGAAGAACACCATCATCAGACGAATCATGGAAATTATGTAGTGTAAGTTTTCAGCCTGCACGACTGTTTCATTCCATATCTTCACTGGCTGTGTTATTGTTTTATTGCTCCAGTCTCTCCAAACCATCTCCCCAGAATGGCTATAATCATTGTACTGGTCTCATTGTTTTAAAACTGCCTAACACAAACACCCCAAGACATTATATATATATATATATATCATCATCATCATCATCAACATTTATTTATATAGCACCAGCAAATTCCGTAGCACTTTACAATTGGGAACAAACATTAATAAGACAATACTGGGTAATACATACAGACAGAGAGGTAAGAGAACCCTGCTCGCAAGCTTACAATCTATAGGACAATGGGAGTTTTTAACACAAGGGCATGTGCTACATCATATTGCACAATGGACCAGCTAGAATGCAAAGGTAAAAGTATTGAGTGTGCTGTGTGTGTGTTGCAAAGTTGGTCAGAGGGTTGTTGTCTTGCGTTAGCAGTGTAGAGGATGGTAATAGGGTAATCTAGGGAAATTAAGATGGTGGTTGAGGAATATCATAACCTTGTCTGAAGAGGTGGGTTTTCAGTGCAACATTATACTGAATGCAGGATAACACCACATAAACAGTGAGCTTTGACATAAATACATTTTAATAAGTATACACAGTTGTTACGCTTGATATATGAATGGTGTAAATGCTACTGTGTTTGACCTGGACACATATTGAGATGCATCCAGCTCAGGAAATGCATTTAAATACGCTTTTAAGTACTTCTTTTCCTAAGTACGTTCACAAACTCTAATGCTTTCACCTCTAAATGAGTCCCGATCTGTCTATTTTCTGTAATATCATTATCAAGCTGCATATAGCCTGGTTGTATCAGTTAGTGATTGAATCATGCACAGAGCTAACTTCTTGTGTCACATTCTCTACAGGTGTTAGTTTGAAGCAGGAGAGATAGACCTGAGGCTGTATATATTACTCCAATGAGAAAAGGTATTGTTGGTTCTTCTAAACTAAAATTCACATATACCATGTTGTAATGGCAAATACGAATGTTTGGTCCTAATTTATTTAATAGAAGCCACATTGTCGGAAGTTGAATTGTATTTGATGATGAAGTTAAATCGGGAAAATGAGCTTGTCTGGAGTTTAACATTTTGGCGAATTCAAATTGTAAATTTTTGTGATCCTTAGTCCTTACATAGTTAGCTTCCCAGCTTCCCAACATCTTTGGGAATCAAAAAAACATCAATTGGATTCAGCAGTGCAAAATTTAAGAGAAAAGAAGGCACAGTACCCACATCATAGGCGTCCACCTTGATAAAGAAAGGTAAGATTGTATTGGGATGACAGACCATCAATCCAGTAATGAAGTTTTTCTTCAGAGTATCATACATTTAATTATTTTGGTCATGGCAATTATAGGGGTAGGTAAAGCAGAAAAGGCAAAACCGAGTAAACTCTGAATAATCCTGAGACAAGTAGTTTGAACTCAGTCAAGAATAGCCTGGAACTTGCTTGAATCCATAAAGAATCCCCCAGGGGAAATAATGTAACCCAAAAAAGAAGTCTTATACACCTTGAATTTACACTTGTCAAGCTTGGTGAATAAACTGTGCTCTCTGAGTTTTTGCAGCACCATTTTAACATGAATCCGGTGTTGTTATAAAGAGGGAGTACATGAGGATGTCATCAAGATGCATCACAACAAATTTGCCAAGGACTTCATGCAGGACGTCATTAATCAGAGCTTGAAAAACTGCAGGGGCATTGCATTAACCAAATGACATGATGATGTATTTGTATATACAGTCAAGACTGTATATTAACAGCAGTTTTCTACTGATTCCATTTCGGATTTGGATTAATTTATAAGCCCCACGAAGATCTATTTTGAAGTATATCATAGCTCCCTTCAGCTGATCAAAAAGTTCAGAAATAAGAGGTGGTGGATATTTAAATTTCACTGTGATTTTATTTAAACCCCTGTAATCGATACATGGCCATAGACTCTTTTTTTAAAACAAAGAAGAACCGTTCTCCAATGGTTATCATTAATGGTGTAATTAATGCCTTCTGAAGATTCTCTTTAATATACTCCTTCAAGGCTTTTGATTTGGGAGGCGATCAGTCATAGAGTCTTGCTTTAGGCAACCTTGTTCCAGGAATTAAATCGATGCCACAATCATAACTTGTGTGAGGAGGCAGGGTGTTAGCGGCCTTATTAGAAAATGCATCAATGAAATCACAATAGGGAGAAGTAAGTTTGGGTCAGTGGAACAAAATAGGTATAACTGTTTTTAATGCATGCTCCCTATAGACAAAGCTACTGATAGTATCTTCTTGAGAATCTGGCCATTAATAAAAGGATTACAATCCAAACTACACACTGTGATGACAAGATCCATGGAAAGAAAAGGAGTCTGTACAGTTTCAGCTAGGTCAATTTCTAAGAAATATACTGCAGTCCCACCGTCAATAAAGGTTAGAACATCAAGAGAAGAAATTTGAGCAGGTAATAGAAGGGAGACCTTCGAAGAAATTAGTTACAAGACTAGATGGATCTCTTAGGCTTTGTCATTTCTGGGCTTATATGGCCTTTACCGCCATGATACAAACAAAGACCTTGGCTGCGCCTTCCGAGACTTTTCTAACAAAGGAAGCCTGAAAGAACAAAACTGCATTGGTCCAACAGAATCAGGTATAACTGGAAAGGTGACCAAATGTGAATTTAAGGAAGACAGATCTCTCTCCTGCTTTCATTCTTAATCCACCTTTCAAACTTGATGGATAAATCTTGGTGAATAATTCCATCAGTTTTTTCCAGAATACCGGGAAAGGAATGTTGTGCTAAGCCATCTTTGATCTGCTTGGCAAGACCCATCCTGAATTGGCTGCAAAGTAGTGGATCGTTCCATTTATTGTCAGTTGACCAATTCCAGAAATCAGCACAATATTCCTTTGCCATCCGGTGGCCTTTTTTTTAACAATTGTAAGTGCGCCTCAGCAGAAGCTACCCTATCAGGGTAATCATATAGCAATCTGAGAGCATCAAAGAATGCGTCAACGCTTAATAAAGCAGGACTGAGTCCAAAGGCTCATGTTTAGTGGTCTCCCTGTAATAATGATGTAATAATTCCCACTCTTTGTTGTTCTGAGCCAGAGGAGTCTCAGTCTAAAGTATAGTTTGCAATTTTCTTTAAAATTGCTGAGTAATTTCCATTCCTCTGACGGGAAATTTATATTTATCATGAGTCTAACAGAAAGTACTGTACCACTTATGATAGTTTCTGAATTTGACTTGCCAGGACTTAAGCAGGGATGGGCAATCGAATGTCCAAGGAAACTCTCCCAACTGGCTGGTGATAATGTATAAGGTATTCACCTATAGCAAGCCACCTTTCCTGTAGAGCTCAATAGGCTCACAGGTACTTGGATGCCCCAAGGACTTGAACTCATGGTAGTAGGAAGTTTTTAAGTATCAGCTAGTGTAGGGTTATGGAGACCTTAGCAAGATATATACTTACTGTGATCTGAGAGGTGCCCCGCTATGAGGATGACTGTAAAGAACAGAATAAACAAGGAAGTCGAAAAATGGTATTCAGTAGGACAAGCCAAAAAGTTGTGGGCTGGCAGGGCCGCCATCAGGGGGGTACAGGGGGTACCTGTGTACCGGGCCCAGGCTCATCATGGGGCCCACTATCTTCAGCCTAGCTGTCACTGTGACAGCCAGACTGAAGACAGCAGCGAAGACGCTTCAGCAGTAGAACGCATCCACCAAGAGGAAGTTCCAAATGCCGAACTTCCGGTTGGTGGAACACATATGCGTTCCACCAACAGGAAGTTCCAAATACTGGACTTCCTGTTGGTGGATCACATATGCGTTCCACTGCGGGAGTTAAGGTTAGAAGTATCTCTCCCTCCCTCTCCCCTAATACTAATAATTATATATATATATATATATATATATATATATATATATATTATATACACATAATCACTTTTTTTTTACATAAAATATATATTATATAATATAATATATATTTTATGTAAAAAAAAAAGTGAATATATGTATGTGTGTATATAACTATGTATATATATATACACACACATACATATACACATACACATACATATACACATACACATATACACACATATACATATACGCACATATAGATATATATATATATATATATATATATATATATATATATATATATATATATATATATTTATTAGGGGCCCCCTTAACTTACCTTTCAATCGCCTAAGTCTGACCCCCTTCATGGAAGAGAGGACCAGGGAGGGAGCTGGATCGTGACCACAAAAGGTAATTTTTTTTTATTTTTTTTTCTACAGAATTTTTTTTTTCATTGCCTTGGGCCCCCTTTCCTTCTGGGCCCCCAGGCACCTGCCCAGTCGGAAAGATGGCCCTGGATCATGAGGGGGGGAAAGGGTCATCGGGCGGGGTCATGGGGGGTGTGGGTCATTGGGGGGGGGCCCTGCCTGCTTCATTGTACTGGGCCCCACGATTTCTGATGGCTGCCCTGTGGGCTGGCATCAAGTAAGTGTAACCCAGAAAATATAGTCAAAGGTCATGACAGGTAGCAGACAGCAGGCAAGGCAGAAATCTAACAGCAAATCACCAGGAATGATTGCACAGTGTGCAGGAGTAGGAAAGAAAGTAGCAAGAAACCTCTAACACAGACAGTTTGGGTCTGCACTCTCTGACATTTAAATCCTCAACAACTAATCAGAGCGTTAATTAGAAGTTAGCCTCCAAGAATCATAAGGTATTGAGGTCATAAGACCGCCCTTGAGTCCAGAAAGATTCCAGGTTAAGCAGCCAGAATGAAGACGAAGATGGTGGTGGCTCCCTGCATGCAAGCCAATCAGAGCTATTATTATTATTATTATCCTTTATTTGTTAGGCGCCACAAGAGTTCTGCAGCGCCGTACACTGCACAAACAGTAGACTATACAGGGTGACACATAACTGAACAGTAAACAATAAATACCAAAACTTCAGAGGTTCCAGGCAGGCCAATGCAATACAGATGAAGCAGAAGAACAGGTATGGAGACAGGAGGGAAGAGGGCCCTGCTCAGATGAGCTTACATCCTAAGGGACGAAGGATGTAAGCTCCTTACTGTTAGGAGCTATGGCTCCTAACAGTAAGAATTTACTATTTCTTCAGTAGAAAAATAATACAATATCTGCTGCTGAGCAATACTGTCATACACAGACATGATCACCAACTAATGGTCGCCACAGTAACCACAGATAATTGCAAAAATGCATTGAAATTACTATTTTATACCTATTTTTGTGCAAATGCATCTACTTTTTTTCTAGAAGGAAGCACATGGATTTGTGCACCAAGATGACAGTCTGTGGAGGTTTTTACACCTTCACAGATGTAGTTGATTGGATCCAGGTTCTTCTTGTTGAGAGTGGGTTAGGCATATGAATACATTTACTTATGCAATCAAATGCTAAAACAAGATTTTGTTTTATAGGTGAAATTATTTCAATGATGTAAGGGGGTGGGGAATGTACATTTTGGGTGTTGTTAGCTGTTATCCAGACAGTGCACATAATTTTGCTTACTGCTACCCCTCCTCTTTCTTTTCTACCTATGACGTTACCTAGCTGCACTAGAGACCGCCAAGAACTGTGCTACCCCTTCTGTGTCCCTCTGTGAAATGGCGCTGGATCGCTGTGGAGGGCGGTACTTATAGAAGCCAAAGCTTGCGAGATCCAAAGACGTAACAATGATGTTTTCATACACTTTCAAACTGTGCCCTGGGTAACACACATAAATTAACTAGAGATGTTCACTGACCCTTGTGTTCTGGGTTTGGTTTTGGTTTTGGATCTGGATTAACTTCGTGTTTTGGTTTTGGCAAACCGCCCTTGCGCGTTTTGGTTTTAGTTTTGGAATCTGACTTTTTTTTAAAATCCCTATTATTTTCATACACTTTCAAACAAAGCCTGCGGATTTAGAAGACCTAGCCTGCCAGACCTATTATTTATATTTCAGTAATGACAAATCGATAAGCAATGGAGCTCTCCTGAATGTCACTGGAGACTTTGAAGAACACTGCTACCCCTCCTCTTTCTTTTCTACCTATGACGTTACCTAGCTGCACTAGAGACCGCCAAGAACTGTGCTACCCCTTCTGTGTCCCTCTGTGAAATGGCGCTGGATTGCTGTGGAGGGCGGTACTTATAGAAGCCAAAGCTTGCGAGATCCAAAGACGTAACAATGATGTTTTGCTTCATTTTCAATTCCGTGGGCACGGAAAGTAACGAGCCGGCTCGGATCTGCTAAGTTCAGGTGTGTTCAGTTCTCTAGGAATCGAGCCTGAGCATCTCTAAAGTTAACATGCACAAATAAGTCATGACAAATGATAGGCACTAGATAGGATGCTTCTCAGATGAGCCATCCAGATGATGAACATTTAATATCTTCTTAAATGGCATTGTAAGCACTTCAATGTGGTCTGAAATGATCATCTGTAATAATTCAGACATGATGCCTGTTTTACCTCCCATTTGTAAATTGTGTTATTGTTGTTAGTGTCCTGACTGATTTGCAATAAACGTATGAATTACTGTAAACCATAAACAAACACTCAAATCAAAATAACTGTAAAAGCACTTCAAATGAAATGCACACACACTGCTAATTGCAATTGTATTGCAGCTTGTGGGGGGATTTCAACCTTTTGGGGAAGTTCTTGGGATTTCCCAGAGACCACTACTATTAGCAGTGATTAGGAAACATTAACCAGATGACCTACTCCAAAAGTGTGTTGCAGCACAGTGAAACCAAATCTTCCTTCACACAAAGAGGAACTAGTCGTTACAAAAACAATGATTGACAGCATGAGAGGGCATTAATATGTATTTTTCAAAAAAAATTCTGTGAAACTGTACCAAGAAGTATAAAATTAGATAAGAATCTAAAAACACTTCACATTAAGACTTCACATATAAAATGACATTCACATATTTAAAAAGAAAATACAAACAAGACCACAGTGGGATTTATTTGTGCTAAACAGTTAATACCATCATGTAAAATGGCCACACACAGGGGCTCATGCTGAGTTTGGAATACGGCCATTTGTAAAATATGCATATAGGTATGCCTACATCCCTATGTTTTGGTAATTGAGGCTTCATAGCCAGGGGGAGGGAAGAGCCGTGTAAATGCAGAGTGAGTACAGTAAGGGCATGTTCGCTTCAAACACCTGCATAAAGACACTCATATGCCTTATAGGTGCTTTCTTCCCTGCTCTAGCCTCTATTATATGATTTCATGGGAGTATTTTAGAATGATTGCTTTTCTTTTGCTTATGATTTGTTTGGGTCTAAGAATATTTGGATGTAAGTACGTCTGACATAAACCTGTTGCATATATGAGTGGGTAACAAAGAGAGAAAAGAACAGTTTCTGGTTGGGGGCACTCTTTATTACAGACCAAATTGTATTAAAATTATACTTTAATTGAATTTATTTAAAACCTTCTTTTCCTCATGTTCTGAACTATTTATTAAAGTTTGTTAGCGAAATATAAAATGTAAAGTGACAAGGTGACAATTGTGTTGTGCTCTGTGTTTACTAAAATAAAGTAATAATTAATCCACCCATTGCTGCCTTCTCAATTATTCCTCTATTAAATTATAGATTCCTATATCTTATATAACAAAATATGACCACTTATGTATTAATTGTGATCAGGTCTGTTAGCTGGGTTGTTATTTTTTGACCAATATGATCGACATGATCTTGTTAGCCTTCAATAGTAGCTACAATGTCCCCCAGAATATTACTTGGTTAGGCATGAAGGTGTTAGGAACCCCAACAGCCAGCAACACAAAACCCAGAGTCTACTCAGAAGTCTGGTTTTCGCTTGAGCCCCTAGTGGTGGGGACAGACTTGGCCGCAGATAGCTGAGGGTCGGGAATTGTGCGCCGACTGGGGGAACCCAGCGACAGATGAAATAGCAGAGTGAGGTCCAGGCAAGGGTCGAGGCCGGCAGCAGACAGAATAACCAGTACACAAACCGGGGTCAGAGGTCACAGGCAAATCAGCAGCGTAGGAGTCCAGGCAATAAGGTCAATGGGCACAGGCAATCAAACGAAGTCAGGAAACAGGCAAAAGGTCGGCAACAAGTATTCAATCCAATGGTACAGAATCCAGGAACACAGCAGGCTAGTCAGCAGGAAAGCAAGAACAATAACCGGCAGGGAGGGCTTGCCCCTTCCTGCCTAATATACTAGTGTGGTCCAATAGAAAACCGCCCTGGGAGGACAAGAGAAAAGAGCCCAGCTGGGCAATAATTAATTAATATCCTTTTCGCACGCACCCGGCTGACCTAGGAGCCACGGCGGCGCTCGTTACAGAAGGTATGTAATGTCACCGATTATTAGGTGTCTATCAGTTACCAGTCTATTGTCGCCAAATATATAGGAAATGTAATAGCCCTCTTTCACCACTTTCGGGGCAAAAATGCTTATTAATGTACTGCAGCTTATGTCTTATATATATAAAATCATTGGTCTGTTTGTTTGCCTGTCCCGGTTAAGCATTCTGACACCCCTACATTGATTGGGATGAAACCAACTCGAGGTGGTCCAGTTGGATCCTAGCCAGGTTTTAGGGGGCTTAGGGTCCCGGTCAGACCTCCCATTGGTGCATGCTTGGCAGAACTTTGACCCGGGGAGCTTGTTCAGAGCCTGCATTCAGACACCCCTGCACTGATTGGGATGAAACCAATGCAAGGTAGTCCAATTGGATCCTGGTCAGGTTCCAGGAGGCTTAGGGTCCCGGTCAGATCTCCCGTTGGTGTGCACTGGGCAGAACTTTGACCTGGGGAGCCTGTTCTGAGCCTGTATTTGGGCACCTCTGCACCGATTGGGATGAAACCAATGCGAGGTGGTCCAGTTGGATCCTAGCCAGTTTTTTGAGGGGTTAGGGACCTCCCATTGCTGTGCGCTGGGCAGAACTCTGACCCAGGGAGCCTGTTCTAAGCCTTCCACCGGATGGATTTGGATGACATTTAATATAAAAACAAAAATGACACTGGGCAGCCACCCCATGGGTGTGTTGGAAGAGCTATTAAGCAGCTAATTATTTTTAAAAGGTTGACAGTTACATCCAACTCATTCATAACTTCATAACTTGAAGATTGAAACCCGGGCAATGACAGGTACTTCGGCTAGTATATTATATTGCTGTACCCAGTGACCGAAGTGGAAATTTAGAAGTACTGATATGGAACTTCCACTGTGAAATGAAAGGCTGGGGGCCTAGAAGTTTAGGGATTTTGATAAAGTGAAATTTATTTTAGATGCACTTTAACACTATATAGTATAATATAAAACATATTAAAACAACATATTAAATAAAACATATTAAATTATGCAAGGCTATGCACCCTGTGTCCCCCACCGCTACTGTGTTCCTTCTCATCTCCCTCATGGCAGAAAATGTGGGGACGGCGGGGAAATATGTCTATTTATTAAATGTGAATGCTATTAATTTAATGTTGGGTCTGTTTAGGGGGACTGAGGCTTAGCAGATTCACTCATTGCTAGACTTTCCATATTTTATGTACCTATCCCTTTTTCCAAACAGGGTCACAGCATTCTGGGTTCCAGACAAACAACAATTCAGCTTAAGACACAAGCAACATTAGCTGGTAGTGAAAACTGCAAACCAGATAGGAGAGAGCAGGACAGTCTACCAACTGCCCTGGTTCTGGTGGAGCAGTCCTGATTTTGGGTTACTGTCCTGCTCAGTTAGGACATTGTACCAACTATAGGGACAGTTGGACGATATGTTCAGCTCCACAATGCTCTGCTTGTGAAGGGGAAAACTGCGTATACCTAACAAAAGTGCACACAGCATTGCTTGTGTATTTGAAGGATAGGAAGTGGTTGGAGAGCAACTTAGCATTGTCTAAAGTTATAGCCACACCCTTGTAAGCTGGTCATGCCCACTTTGGAGGCATATGCCGTGGAAACCCCGCTATAGAGAGTTAGCTATATAATATTTAGATTATAACATGCTGCTACCATGTGATGGAGCTGCAAATTGTGGTACTATATTAAAAAGGATTAAACATAAATTTGTTAATCACAGTATACCCACCAATAGTATGGTGGAGCTGAGCTGTTACTGTTGAAAGCACCAGCATACTGTAAAGCATGTGTCCAAAAAGCTTTTTAATTGTAGGCAATTGTTAAATAAAGTGTACTGTAGATGTAAGTTAACATTTTTAAAAAAAAATTCTTTTTTACAGGATTTTTGCAAATAGAAAAACAGTTTTTTTTAATTTTAAGATAATAAAAATGACCCCCTCCACACACACACACAGACTGTGTCTTCATTCTCTAATACTGTATTTTGTAAACAAATTGGCTACTGTTTTCTGTTTACTCTGGTAATATGATCTCCCAGTGGTCACTTTGTGTATAAAAGCACAATAAATATTAAAAAATATCTATTTTTCTAAATTGATTTGGAGGGGAGACATTATCCTACCTCTACCACTGCTGACTCCTCACTTCATGCACTAGGTTGTTTAGTTTGTCAAATGGTTTGTCTTCCTAACATTTCCATTTTTTTGTGCATCTATAATCTTTACCATCAATAATTTTTATTGACATTTTTATATAACTATATAAAAATGTAAGGTATATAACTGGGTAGAGAAAAAAAAGGGAATAATAAGGGCGCGGACACAAAAGGGGATTGCAAAAAGAGGGAGGGGAAGTTACACAACCGGCAAAGTACAGTCCAAATATCAAGAGGAAAGTTATACACAGTGTAAAAGAAGGATTAAAAATGCACGTCAAAACACCAAGCCAAATCCTTTTCGCTTAGCCAGGTCTTGATGGGCGACAAACCATTAATGTTGAGGGAATTTAATTAAATCAAAGTGTGAGGGATCCGGGGGAGAGTTGGAGGCTCCTTGACACAAGCCCGTACCTTCTGTAATATACCGTATTTTTCGCTTCATAAGACGCACCTTACCAAAAGACGCACCTAGTTTTTAGAGGAGGAAAACAGGGAAAAAAAATATTCTGAACCAAATCTCAAAGCCAGATGTGGAAGCTGGTAATCGGACTTACCCTTTGGTAGAGCAGAGCTACAGCTAGGCTGCAATAGTCTTCCGTATACCTGGTTCGCGCCCGTCTGTGTAAGGCTTGTTGCCGTGGGGACGCTCAAGCGTCCTGCTCCTCCAGCTGAATGAGGAGCAGTCGGTGCGAACATCATGTTGATTCTGTTTGCTATACAGAATGCAGCTGGGATTAACGTCACCTGCTGGATGCACAGATATGACACAGGCCACCAGGGAGAAGCTGGTATTCAGTAAAACCACATGGTCCTTCTTCAGCTTGATCGCCGGATGGAAGGTGGGGAAAGGATAGACCACCTGATACTTGACGTTAATCCCAGCCGCATTCTGTATAGCAAACAGAATCAACATGATGTTCGCACTGACTGCTCCTCATTCAGCTGAATAAGGACCACTTACCACTGAATCGAGACATCCGCCCAGCAGCAGGATGCTTGAGCATCCCCACGGCAACCAGGTATTCTCGATTAAGGATCTGTACAAGGCTTTTTTTTAGTATTCGCTCCATAAGACACACACATTTCCCCCCACTTTTTGGGGGGGGAAAAGTGCGTCTTATGGAGCGCAAAATACGGTACTCATGCCATTTAAACTATTTCATAATGAGGCTGTAGCAGAAGAGAAATAAGGCACATCAATTGTTTCCTTACCAAAACTAAATTGGATCTTCAATATAATGTTGGACAAGGTGGGAGGAGAGGTGTTCTTCCAATTTCAAACTATCGCAGCTCTAACAGCTATCAAAATATGTCCCAAGACATATCTATCATGTTTTGGGACAGACACTGGGTAGATATGGAGAAGTGCCATGGCAGGGTCCAAAGTGATGGTCTCTCCAAGCACATTGTTGAAGGGAAAATGATGTTTGTATTTAATTATATTCTATATGATAAAGTCCCCTGAATTAACCCTCTCTGTACTGTAGAATTAACATCAGTACCCCTTAGCTTTTCTTTCCTGAAACTTCAACCCCTGCACATAAAACTCAAAATAAAATCCCTTCCCAGAATTGCAAGCCTGGAACATTATTTACAAGCCCAGCTCCAGCCAGTGTGTCATTTACATTTTACACTTTAAAGAACCAATATTTATATAAGCTACAGCCTGTTGTGGTATCAAAGAGCCCTTTCTAACATTTATATATATAAAGAAAGCCTCAAATTGCCTGAACAGTATTAATAATGACTTGTTTTTTGTAGATCAAGTATCTGCTGAAGAAACTTACTGAAGTAATGGGCAGCGGCTGGCAACAGGCCTTGTTGGAGGACTATAAAACTGGCCTTCACTGCAAGCAGAGTGCATTGTCCGTCAGGGAGCTGATTGAGCTGTTTGGGAGAGGACAGTTTAACAAAGGCATGGTTTTCACCACAGTATCCATGGCAATTAATGAGGTCTTTAACAAGATTGTATTGGACATCCTGAAACATATAACAGAATGCAACAACATCTTTCATGTTCAGGGTCAGAATATTACATCGCTGGATAGCATATCATCATCAACATTTATTTGTTTTGTATAATCTGTTTTTATTGAGGAGAAAATGTAACAGATGAAACAATTCACAGTTATAATATCTAGGACAAATAACATACTTCATCCGCAATTTTTCAAAGAAATCAAACAATACAAATAAGACAATGGTAAGTAAACACATGGACAAAAAAATTGGGGAAAATAAGTTAAGGGAAAGAAAGAGGGAGTTTGGTGAATGAAGACTCATTGGGTAAAAAATAAATAAAACAAAAGTAAAACAATACATGTGTTTTAATAATCCGAAGTCAGCATTGAAAATTCATATCTAGAGAGTTTTAATCGAGTTAAGAGCCTTATTCACAAGCCAAGAGTGAGAAATAAAAGGCGACTTATAATTCAATCCAACGTAACCATAGTGCTGTGCATTCTGAGAATTTTTCTTGGTTGGACATAGCAAATTCATCCATCAGTCTATATAAATCAATCCGTCTTAACCATTCCTTCATACTTGGGGGATTGGGAGATTCCCAGTGTATCGGAATTACTGTTCTGGCAGTGTTATTGAAATGTCTTAGCAATGATTTCTTATAGTTAGTAATAGGGACAACTGGGAGATTGAACAAACAAAAATCTTGGTCTTCAGGTACTGTGTAATCATGTACTTTACTCCAGAAGGGAATTATGACAGGACATGTCCATCAAATGTTCAGGGGAGATCCTGAACCCTAATCACATCACCAACATAAGCTCAAGACACCTGGGTGCCTTCTACATAAATGTGATGGGCATCTGTACCAGCGGGAGAGAATCTTGTACTGCGTCTCTACTACAGAGAGTATATTGAAAAACTTTAGACCAATATCACCTTCAAACGGGCTCTCAAAACCCATCTGTTCCTCAAAGTCTACCAGCCTTCCATTTAACTTTCTCCATCCTTGTTCTCCTCACATCCCACTTCCTTGTTTGCGGTCTTCTTACGCTTGATCCACACTACTGACTCCTCTTGTGCATGATGTCTGTTTCCCCTACCTTTAGTATGTATGCTCTTACGAACAGGGCCATCTTTCCTTCTGTCTCAATACCATTTCTTCTTCTCCAACATCACTGTACTTTCTTTACTTGGAACTTATGGAGTCTTGCTTTTACTTGTTTTGCTCTGTTCTGTTGTGCCCTATATGGTCTACTGTTTGTATTATATATTGTATTTTGTATGGCATTGGGTAAACCTTGTGGCGCCATATAAATAAAGAATAATAATAATAATATTGGTCAGAGATTGTCCTTTCCAAATCTTTATCCCAAGATCTAGCAAACTCCAGAAGGTTTATATAGAGATTGACAATAAGCATATTATTAATATACAAAATCGTATGTCTAGACTCCTGAGAGGTGTAGCACAGGTCATCAAAAATAGAGAAATTTCTACTCGATCTAATCACAACGCTCCCACTCTGTAAATAATGTCTGGCTTGTAAACAAAGCCAAAAGTCTGACAAGGAGAGAGCTAATTTTTCTTGTAGAAGAGAGAAGGCGCATACCTTACCATTCACCACAAGCTGGCCATTTCTAATCACCTTGCCACCATACCATGATCTAAAAGCTCCTGGAGTTAGACCAGGTGGAAAGTCTTGATTTTATAACAAGGTGGTATGTGGAGATATTGAAGAAGATATAAATTTAGAATTTTGTAATCTAGCCCAACATTGAAGTGTAGTGCTAATGGTGGGATGGGACAAGTGAGGTAAATTAGGTACGCATGGGAGTACAGTAGAAAGGACTCTCATTGAATGGCCTTCAACTTGAACCTATTGTTTGGAGGCAACAGCTCTATTCCATTCCAATATTCTATTGTATAACACTGCTTGATAATATTTGGCAAACAGGGTAGTTCCAAACCTGATACAAAAAACTGTAAGGCGCTGCAAACACCCTTCCAACAACTTGGGCTGCTGCTCTTCAGAGACAGAATCTGGATCTGTCAAATATTCAAATAAAACTTGCCAACAAAGAGAGGAGCGCAAAGCACCAAGTACATAAAATTACAATTTTTATTAGCATGTACAAATAAAATATGAGATAAGCAATTAGCTAAATAAGCTATTGACACATTGGACAAAAAGCTAAATATATAGTAAAACTGACCAATGGTTATAACAAGATGTGGCCAAATTGATTAGCATATGGTACCATATGACGCTAAATTAACTTATAGCCGTTGGATATCCAATCTCAGTTTGATAGTGAATATTGAGATTATAATCTTAATGAGCTGAATCCGGGAATGGAATGGTGCACAAAAAATAGTTATTCTGAATCAGAATAACCCCGATATCAGTCCAGATGATAGAAGGATAGTGTATCAGTTTACGCTAACAGACAAGGCTGTTAGTTGCATCATGATTATAGGAGAATCCACTAAAAATGTTATGCGCCCCAATAAGCAGGAATAATTGCTTATATCTTCTACTGCCGATATTTAGTTGATCAGATATTTAGTCGGCAATGGCAATATTCGCTGACTTAGGCAAAGTCCAAGGTTCAAACACAAATGCGGTAAGCACTGTAGAACTGAAAAATGGATACTTAGCTTTGCTATGCTCATCTGTGGATCTCAAGCTCCCATCATGAAAATATTCTGGTAACTCCGATGAAAATGGAAACAGCAATCCACGTAAGTATGGTCCCGGAAAGGATCCAAAAACAACTATTGGTTTGGGCTGGCCAGCACCTGGTGAAATTTGCAATATGTAACACTCCTAACACGTATCTCGGCGTCCCGCCGCTTCTTCAGAGGTAAGTATAATAATAAAGTACAGCCGCGCTGGTTTAAATACATCCAAACGGTCACATGGGGTCAGTCATGTGATCAACAGCTGACTTTCCGGAAATGTCCGACAACTGGATTTTCTTTATCGGAGATGGCTGAACTTCCAAATTTGGTCACGTGATCGTCAGTAATGATCCGAAAATAGCTGACCAATTTGTCAAACTTCACGGAGATATACAATCTCCAGTGGTATGAATCTCAATAATTAAAAGAGCCAAGTCCAACGGATGCTTATCCCTATAAATAAATAATAAAAATAATAAAAAATAATAAATAATTGGATGACAGATCTTCAGTTAAAATATATATATAAGTATATTACCTCTATAGAAAAAACATAGATAAATTGCCCATGTCTTATACATATAGATAAACCTAACATGATCCACAGATGATTCCACCTAAAAACTGAACAAAAAAAATAGGCTTGATTAAATAGAAGCTAGATAGCCTAATTGATAAGAATCACCATGGCCTACTATAGAGTAGGGGCCATAGAATAAACCTAAATATGAAATAAAAACCTCAGTAAGTATAAACCCACCTCTAAGAGGGATCAATTGAATATAGAGAGATGAGATATGTAATGACAAATGTACAATATGGGGGATTAAAAATACAAGATGTGAAACAGATGGTACACGGCCAGAATCAAAATATTCTAAATGTTGTTAAGTTCAATACTATCATTGAGTCCAAACGGCATTAATGTTTTTAATCTAAAGATCCAAAAGGCTTCTCTTTTACAGAGATTATTGAAACGATCCCCTCCCCTCATAGTTGAATCAATCTGTTCAATTGCTCAAACTTTTAAAGCTTCTAATTTACCTTTTTGACACTCATTAATATGCAATGATAAATTATGTGATTTGATACCCTTTAAGATATTGCGGCGATGTTCTAAAAAACGTACATTGAATTTACGGATAGTACGTCCCACATACTGAATCCCGCATTGGCAATTTATAAGATAAATCACATAAACAGAACAGCAATCTAGAACTTTCTCAATGACAAAACTCTCACTGGTTGAAAAAGAATTAAAATTCGTACATTTGTGGTCAGCAAATAGACAAGTTATACATCTATTTTTTCCACATTTATAAAAGCCATTGGGTCTAGAGGTTAACCAACGTCCTAAGGGGGGGGGGGGGGGGGGTTTGTTACTGATGATTTAATTCCCACACAGTTTTGGTAGAAACTTGGAGATAGTTTGTTTTTGAGATTCTTAGACTTTCTGAAAATTGTATTTCTACCTTTATTAATATATGTACCAATATAATCATCCAGTTCCAAAAGAGCAGAATTTTTGGTGATAATACGTCTAATTTCACTGGCATAGATGTTATATTTAGTGATAAAAACTACAGATCTATCAGAATCAGTCTCCCTAGAACGTTTGGTAAGAAGGCATTCCCTGTCCGTATCTAAGGCTTTAGTATAGGCTTTTTGTACCAGCTCTTCTGGATATCCCTGCTCCAAAAAGACTTCAAATAGTTTCTCAGAGTGTTTATTGAAATCCTTGATATCTGAACAGTTTCTTCGCATACGAACAAACTGGCTGTTTGGTATACTATTTTTCCAAACATTCAGATGGTTACTCCTATAATGTACAAATCTATGGGAATCAACCTGTTTGGAAAAATTCTCTGTTACAATTAAAGAATCTTCAATGCGTAAAGTAATATCCAAATAATTAATTGCTGTTGGATGATGAGTGCTGGTGAATCTCAAACCAAAATCATTATTGTTCAGATGAGATATAAATGCAGATATAGAGGAAGAATCCCCATCCCAAATAAAAAAAAGATCATCAATGTACCGCCCGAAGAGGACCAGGCTCGCCCCAAGGTCCGCACCCCATATGTACTGCTCTTCGAACAGACCCATATAAAGGTTAGCAAAGCTTGGAGCGAACCTGGTCCCCATCGCCGTACCCTTGACTTGCAAATAAAATTGGTGATCAAATAAAAAATAATTTTGATGTAAAATGAAATGGATGGCATCAAGCACAAAGTCACATAGTGATTGATCCATTGTGTCCTTTTGAGATAAATAATGCTTGACTGCAGCTATACCTTTGAGATGAGGGATATTAGAATAAAGTGCCTCAACATCGCATGTGAGGAAATGATATGTGGGTTTCCAAACAAAATTTTTAATTAAGCTCAAAAAGCTTATAGTGTCTTTAATGTGTGACTTTAACTTAATAACTAAAGGTTGTAAATGTGAATCCACAAAAAAAGAAAGATTACTGGACAGGGACCCAACACCTGAAATGATAGGACGACCGGGGGGTGATACAAGTGACTTATGAATCTTGGGTAAATGATAATACGTGGGAATGATAGGGTATTGGATATAGAGAAAAGCATAAGATTCTTTGGAGATTACACCATTACTTAATGCATCATCCAGCAGATGTTTACGATTTCTCTGAAACATTATAGTGGGATCTTTATCCAATTTGATGTAGAAAAGATTGTTATTTAACTGCCTCGTCACTTCATTGTGGTAATCAACCACATTCTGAATAACTAGGCCTCCCCCTTTATCGGCTGATTTTACAATAATTCCAGAGTCACTCATAAGGTCTTTCAGAGCTTTCCTTTCCCTGGGAGTTAGATTGTCCCTTAATGGTTCTTTTTCAGCCTTAGCACACAAAGATCTAAATTCGTCCATTGTATTTTGATAAAAACTCTCAATTAAAGGGCCTTTGAATTGCAAAGGATAAAAATTTGATTTATTGCGGAAAATTGGATATCTGTTAGATGAATTAATATCAAACAACTCTATTTCTGAGGAACCTTCTAATCCTGAACTCTCTTCCCTCAGGGATTCCAGATGCGAAAGTGCCAGTCTATCATCCTTATCTAACACTATCGGGGATGCCTCACTCTTAGCCTTTCTAAGTGCTTTGTATGCAAAGTAACGTTTTCTGCTTAATGTACGGACATATCTATTTAGATCAACGAACAGGTCAAAAAGATTAGGTTTACTGGCTGGGGCAAATTTAAGACCCTTTTCTAGTAATTTTAATTCTGTTTGGGATAATGTCTTAGATGAAAGATTAAAAACACCCTTGCCTGTTAATAACGGCGTGTACTTTTTACGTGACTTAGCAATGCCTCCTCTGGATCCCCTAGTTCTTCCTCTCTTGTTCTTTTGAAAGAGAGAAAGCTTTTTTCTTGCGCTTTTTGTGCATAAGTTGGCGCAAACATTCCATCTCCTAAAAAAGAGGAGGAATTGGAGGCAGCAGAGGCACCCTGTTCATTGCAACCTTGTTGGTCATTGCAGCTAATACTCTTAGCCAAAGGGCTTTTAGCAGTGGTAACATATTCGCCACGAGTAGCTAGAGGTTTCTCTCCCATTTTGCTATTCTCTCTATTGATATTACACTCTCCATGTCTATTATTACCTCTATTTGTAAAGGTCTTACCTTCACCAGGTTGAACTCTAGAGTTCATACCAAAACTAGAATTAGGGGGATTTCTCCTTGAGGATCTCTGTTGTTCAAATCTATATGGAGAAGATTGATCTCTAGAGTGAAATCTTCTCTGTCTTGTCGAACTATGTTGAAATCTAGTACGAGAGGATTCCCTACCCCTGAAGGGAACCTTAGGCTTTTTGAGGTTATAGGATCTAACTTGATCTAATTCGTAGTCTTCACGATCTCTATCAAGTTTGGTATCTTTTCGTGTTATAAGAGATTTTTCAAAATCCTCGACCCTCAAATTAATCTTATGGTCTCTTTCCTTAAAACCCTCCAAGCCTTCATATTGCTTAAGGGATCCCTGTAAATTTTCTATTTCGTCTTGTAGGGAATCAACCTTATCATTTCTATATTGAATGAGAAGTCGCATTAAAGCAAAAGAACAGTTATCCAAAAGCGTATTCCATTCTTTTGTAAAACTAGAGTCATCTTGAAAAGAGGCAGACTTAAAGAGCCGTAAGCCTCTTGGGATAATCCCTCCATCAAGGTACTTTTGTAATGTGATCTGATCCCACCAGTGACGTGTCTCATTTAGGCATAAAGTTTCTAATTTATTAAACAGTTTATACATTTCAAGGTTATTATCAACTTTATCATTATTAATATGACTACTGGGTCGGGTGGTATAACCTTGTCTTCTTTCTAATCTTTCTGTAACACATCTTAGTGGTGACATATTTGATATGAATCACTGAAAAAAATACAGAAATACTACAAATAAAAATAGGTGGATAAAACTCCTAAATGTGGATCATGTAGGTTAAAAAATAAAATAAAAACGTAAAAAACAATAATAACATATAAATGATGTTAAAAGATCTGAGCTGCAGCCCTACTAACCAGACATATAAAAACAGATACAAAAAACTGTAAGGCGCTGCAAACACCCTTCCAACAACTTGGGCTGCTGCTCTTCAGAGACAGAATCTGGATCTGTCAAATATTCAAATAAAACTTGCCAACAAAGAGAGGAGCGCAAAGCACCAAGTACATAAAATTACAATTTTTATTAGCATGTACAAATAAAATATGAGATAAGCAATTAGCTAAATAAGCTATTGACACATTGGACAAAAAGCTAAATATATAGTAAAACTGACCAATGGTTATAACAAGATGTGGCCAAATTAATTAGCATATGGTACCATATGACGGTAAATTAACTTATAGCCGTTGGATATCCAATCTCAGTTTGATAGTGAATATCGAGATTATAATCTTAATGAGCTGAATCCGGGAATGGAATGGTGCACAAAAAATAGTTATTCTGAATCAATTCCACCAATGAGGTACAATGGACCCCGATATCAGTCCAGATGATAGAAGGATAGTGTATCAGTTTACGCTAACAGACAAGGCTGTTAGTTGCATCATGATTATAGGAGAATCCACTAAAAAATTGGATTCAGCTCATTAAGATTATAATCTCAATATTCACTATCAAACTGAGATTGGATAAGTTAATTTAGCGTCATATGGTACCATATGCTAATTAATTTGGCCACATCTTGTTATAACCATTGGTCAGTTTTACTATATATTTAGCTTTTTGTCCAATGTGTCAATAGCTTATTTAGCTAATTGCTTATCTCATATTTTATTTGTACATGCTAATAAAAATTGTAATTTTATGTACTTGGTGCTTTGCGCTCCTCTCTTTGTTGGCAAGTTTTATTTGAATATTTGACAGATCCAGATTCTGTCTCTGAAGAGCAGCAGCCCAAGTTGTTGGAAGGGTGTTTGCAGCGCCTTACAGTTTTTTGTATCTGTTTTTATATGTCTGGTTAGTAGGGCTGCAGCTCAGATCTTTTAACATCATTTATATGTTATTATTGTTTTTTACGTTTTTATTTTATTTTTTAACCTACATGATCCACATTTAGGAGTTTTATCCACCTATTTTTATTTGCAGTATTTCTGTATTTTTTTCAGTGATTCATATCAAATATGTCACCACTAAGATGTGTTACAGAAAGATTAGAAAGAAGACAAGGTTATACCACCCGACCCAGTAGTCATATTAATAATGATAAAGTTGATAATAACCTTGAAATGTATAAACTGTTTAATAAATTAGAAACTTTATGCCTAAATGAGACACGTCACTGGTGGGATCAGATCACATTACAAAAGTACCTTGATGGAGGGATTATCCCAAGAGGCTTACGGCTCTTTAAGTCTGCCTCTTTTCAAGATGACTCTAGTTTTACAAAAGAATGGAATACGCTTTTGGATAACTGTTCTTTTGCTTTAATGCGACTTCTCATTCAATATAGAAATGATAAGGTTGATTCCCTACAAGACGAAATAGAAAATTTACAGGGATCCCTTAAGCAATATGAAGGCTTGGAGGGTTTTAAGGAAAGAGACCATAAGATTAATTTGAGGGTCGAGGATTTTGAAAAATCTCTTATAACACGAAAAGATACCAAACTTGATAGAGATCGTGAAGACTACGAATTAGATCAAGTTAGATCCTATAACCTCAAAAAGCCTAAGGTTCCCTTCAGGGGTAGGGAATCCTCTCGTACTAGATTTCAACATAGTTCGACAAGACAGAGAAGATTTCACTCTAGAGATCAATCTTCTCCATATAGATTTGAACAACAGAGATCCTCAAGGAGAAATCCCCCTAATTCTAGTTTTGGTATGAACTCTAGAGTTCAACCTGGTGAAGGTAAGACCTTTACAAATAGAGGTAATAATAGACATGGAGAGTGTAATATCAATAGAGAGAATAGCAAAATGGGAGAGAAACCTCTAGCTACTCGTGGCGAATATGTTACCACTGCTAAAAGCCCTTTGGCTAAGAGTATTAGCTGCAATGACCAACAAGGTTGCAATGAACAGGGTGCCTCTGCTGCCTCCAATTCCTCCTCTTTTTTAGGAGATGGAATGTTTGCGCCAACTTATGCACAAAAAGCGCAAGAAAAAAGCTTTCTCTCTTTCAAAAGAACAAGAGAGGAAGAACTAGGGGATCCAGAGGAGGCATTGCTAAGTCACGTAAAAAGTACACGCCGTTATTAACAGGCAAGGGTGTTTTTAATCTTTCATCTAAGACATTATCCCAAACAGAATTAAAATTACTAGAAAAGGGTCTTAAATTTGCCCCAGCCAGTAAACCTAATCTTTTTGACCTGTTCGTTGATCTAAATAGATATGTCCGTACATTAAGCAGAAAACGTTACTTTGCATACAAAGCACTTAGAAAGGCTAAGAGTGAGGCATCCCCGATAGTGTTAGATAAGGATGATAGACTGGCACTTTCGCATCTGGAATCCCTGAGGGAAGAGAGTTCAGGATTAGAAGGTTCCTCAGAAATAGAGTTGTTTGATATTAATTCATCTAACAGATATCCAATTTTCCGCAATAAATCAAATTTTTTTCCTTTGCAATTCAAAGGCCCTTTAATTGAGAGTTTTTATCAAAATACAATGGACGAATTTAGATCTTTGTGTGCTAAGGCTGAAAAAGAACCATTAAGAGACAATCTAACTCCCAGGGAAAGGAAAGCTCTGAAAGACCTTATGAGTGACTCTGGAATTATTGTAAAATCAGCCGATAAAGGGGGAGGCCTAGTTATTCAGAATGTGGTTGATTACCACAATGAAGCGACGAGGCAGTTAAATAACAATCTTTTCTACATCAAATTGGATAAAGATCCCACTATAATGTTTCAGAGAAATCTTAAACATCTGCTGGATGATGCATTAAGTAATGGTGTAATCTCCAAAGAATCTTATGCTTTTCTCTATATCCAATACCCTATCATTCCCACGTTTTATCAATTACCCAAGATTCATAAGTCACTTGTATCACCCCCCGGTCGTCCTATCATTTCAGGTGTTGGGTCCCTGTCCAGTAATCTTTCTTTTTTTGTGGATTCACATTTACAACCTTTAGTTATTAAGCTAAAGTCACACATTAAAGACACTATAAGCTTTTTGAGCTTAATTAAAAATTTTGTTTGGAAACCCACATATCATTTCTTCACATGCGATGTTGAGGCACTTTATTCTAATATCCCTCATCTCAAAGGTATAGCTGCAGTCAAGCATTATTTATCTCAACAGGACACAATGGATCAATCACTATGTGACTTTGTGCTTGATGCCATCCATTTCATTTTACATCAAAATTATTTTTTATTTGATCACCAATTTTATTTGCAAGTCAAGGGTACGGCGATGGGGACCAGGTTCGCTCCGAGCTTTGCTAACCTTTATATGGGTCTGTTCGAAGAGCAGTACATATGGGGTGCGGACCTTGGGGCGAGCCTGGTCCTCTTCGGGCGGTACATTGATGATCTTTTTTTTATTTGGGATGGGGATTCTTCCTCTATATCTGCATTTATATCTCATCTGAACAATAATGATTTTGGTTTGAGATTCACCAGCACTCATCATCCAACAGCAATTAATTATTTGGATATTACTTTACGCATTGAAGATTCTTTAATTGTAACAGAGAATTTTTCCAAACAGGTTGATTCCCATAGATTTGTACATTATAGGAGTAACCATCTGAATGTTTGGAAAAATAGTATACCAAACAGCCAGTTTGTTCGTATGCGAAGAAACTGTTCAGATATCAAGGATTTCAATAAACACTCTGAGAAACTATTTGAAGTCTTTTTGGAGCAGGGATATCCAGAAGAGCTGGTACAAAAAGCCTATACTAAAGCCTTAGATACGGACAGGGAATGCCTTCTTACCAAACGTTCTAGGGAGACTGATTCTGATAGATCTGTAGTTTTTATCACTAAATATAACAGCTATGCCAGTGAAATTAGACGTATTATCACCAAAAATTCTGCTCTTTTGGAACTGGATGATTATATTGGTACATATATTAATAAAGGCAGAAATACAATTTTCAGAAAGTCTAAGAATCTCAAAAACAAACTATCTCCAAGTTTCTACCAAAACTGTGTGGGAATTAAATCATCAGTAACAACCCCCCCCCCCCCTTAGGACGTTGGTTAACCTCTAGACCCAATGGCTTTTATAAATGTGGAAAAAATAGATGTATAACTTGTCTATTTGCTGACCACAAATGTACGAATTTTAATTCTTTTTCAACCAGTGAGAGTTTTGTCATTGAGAAAGTTCTAGATTGCTGTTCTGTTTATGTGATTTATCTTATAAATTGCCAAGGATTCAGTATGTGGGACGTACTATCCGTAAATTCAATGTACGTTTTTTAGAACATCGCCGCAATATCTTAAAGGGTATCAAATCACATAATTTATCATTGCATATTAATGAGTGTCAAAAAGGTAAATTAGAAGCTTTAAAAGTTCGAGCAATTGAACAGATTGATTCAACTATGAGGGGAGGGGATCGTTTCAATAATCTCTGTAAAAGAGAAGCCTTTTGGATCTTTAGATTAAAAACATTAATGCCGTTTGGACTCAATGATAGTATTGAACTTAACAACATTTAGAATATTTTGATTCTGGCCGTGTACCATCTGTTTCACATCTTGTATTTTTAACCCCCCATATTGTACATTTGCCATTACATATCTCATCTCTCTATATTCAATTGATCCCTCTTAGAGGTGGGTTTATACTTACTGAGGTTTTTATTTCATATTTAGGTTTATTCTATGGCCCCTACTCTATAGTAGGCCATGGTGATTCTTATCAATTAGGCTATCTAGCTTCTATTTAATCAAGCCTATTTTTTTTGTTCAGTTTTTAGGTGGAATCATCTGTGGATCATGTTAGGTTTATCTATATGTATAAGACATGGGCAATTTATCTATGTTTTTTCTATAGAGGTAATATACTTATATATATATTTTAACTGAAGATCTGTCATCCAATTATTTATTATTTTTTATTATTTTTATTATTTATTTATAGGGATAAGCATCCGTTGGACTTGGCTCTTTTAATTATTGAGATTCATACCACTGGAGATTGTATATCTCCGTGAAGTTTGACAAATTGGTCAGCTATTTTCGGATCATTACTGACGATCACGTGACCAAATTTGGAAGTTCGGCCATCTCCGATAAAGAAAATCCAGTTGTCGGACATTTCCGGAAAGTCAGCTGTTGATCACATGACTGACCCCATGTAACCGTTTGGATTTATTTAAACCAGCGCGGCTGTACTTTATTATTATACTTACCTCTGAAGAAGCGGCGGGACGCCGAGAAACGCGTTAGGAGTGTTACATATTGCAAATTTCACCAGGTGCTGGCCAGCCCAAACCAATAGTTGTTTTTGGATCCTTTCCGGGACCATACTTACGTGGATTGCTGTTTCCATTTTCATCGGAGTTACCAGAATATTTTCATGATGGGAGCTTGAGATCCACAGATGAGCATAGCAAAGCTAAGTATCCATTTTTCAGTTCTACAGTGCTTACCGCATTTGTGTTTGAACCTTGGACTTTGCCTAAGTCAGCGAATATTGCCATTGCCGACTAAATATCTGATCAACTAAATATCGGCAGTAGAAGATATAAGCAATTATTCCTGCTTATTGGGGCGCATAACAATTTTAGTGGATTCTCCTATAATCATGATGCAACTAACAGCCTTGTCTGTTAGCGTAAACTGATACACTATCCTTCTATCATCTGGACTGATATCGGGGTCCATTGTACCTCATTGGTGGAATTGATTCAGAATAACTATTTTTTGTGCACCATTCCATTCCCGGATTCAGCTCATTAAGATTATAATCTCAATATTCACTATCAAACTGAGATTGGATATCCAACGGCTATAAGTTAATTTAGCGTCATATGGTACCATATGCTAATTAATTTGGCCACATCTTGTTATAACCATTGGTCAGTTTTACTATATATTTAGCTTTTTGTCCAATGTGTCAATAGCTTATTTAGCTAATTGCTTATCTCATATTTTATTTGTACATGCTAATAAAAATTGTAATTTTATGTACTTTGTGCTTTGCGCTCCTCTCTTTGTTGGCTAGTTCCAAACCTCCCTGTGATTTCCATCTGTAGAGAAAGTCATAATGAAACCTAGGTCTCCTCTCCCAAATAAATTCATAAACTAGTCTCTGGAGATCAAGAAAATATATTGGAGAAATGTGTATTGGGAGCATTTGAAGGAGGAATAAGAGCTTCGGTAGAATATTGATTTTTTTATAATATTTATTTTTCCCAGCCAGGAATAACCTTTGGATTGCCAATGTTTAAAGTCTAAGCGTAATTTAAAAACTGAGGAACAAAATTGATCTTATACAGATTGGAGAAATCTTTAGTTAGTGAAACACTGAGGTATTTGATACAGTTGGGGTGCTAGGTGAAGCGGAAAGAGCTATTGAGGCTCTCTGAAGTGTGTGGAGCAATCAAGAGGTTTAATGCTATGGGTTAAGTGTAATTGATTTTAAAATTTGATAGTTCACCCCCATTTTTAAATTCTAACATTAAATTTGGTAAGGACATCACAGGATTGGTGATTATGGCCATGAGATCATCCGCAAATAAGGATAGTTTATGATCCGTACCTTCCACCCATACCCCTGAAACATCAGGTTTATTTCTAATAGATCTGGCTAAGGCCTCCATGCAGAGAACAAATATTAGGGGCAAAAGTGGACAACACTGTCTGGTACCATTATATATAGATAATATATCAGAAAGAGAACCTTTTACTTTAATGCAAGCAGTGGGATTTCTATAAAGGGAAATAATTATTTGTAAGCATTTAGGACCCAACCCCATGTGCTCCAATAACCCAGTAAGAAAATGCCAATCTACTCTTACTCTTTCAAAGGCTTTTTTCGGATCAGTAGATAATAATAAAGTAGGAGTTTGCATATTCTGGACAAAGCATATTAAATCAATAATCTAGGTGGTGTTGTTTTGAGCCTTTTGGAGTGTTGCAAATCCTACCTGGTCATAAAAGATCAAATCTGTCAAACAAATTTTTAAGCAGTTAACAATCATTTTTTGAAAAATTTTCAGGTCTTCATTCAACAGAGATATTGGTCTGTAACTGGAGCACTGGGGGGTGCTTACCATCACTAGGTGAGATATATAAATTATATAAGCTTCAAATGACTGAATCCAGAATCCTCAGATATCTCATAGAGAGCATTCATAAAAGGGGATTTAAAGTTTGTCCAAATTTTTTGTAGCAACTAATCGTAAATCTATCTTGACTTAGGCTTTTGCCCGAATACATTGAAAAAATAGCTTCAAATTCCTTTAAGGAAAAGGTTTGATCTAGTATATCGCTAGCAGTCTCTGAAATTATAGCTAAATTACATTTTTGAAGATAATTTTTGATCAACTCAACTGAATTCAAAATATTGCACAATAGTGAGTAATAATGGTGAAATGTGGGTGCAATCTGGGTTCTCCTTCCCATTAGTATCTCAGATACAATGGATAAAAAAAATATAACATGTTGAGCTTGCAAAGCTCTGGCTAAAAGTTTTCTTGGTTTGTTGCCCCATTGGAAATATTTATGTTTACATCTATGAAAGGCCAACTTTGTTTTATCGTCAAGTAAATTATTGAGTGCAATCCTGGTTTCTGTCAACTCTGTCAGCGTCTCCTTTGCTAGGGAAGATTTATCTTGAGTCTCAAGAGCTCTAAACTTTCTTAATAAATGCTCTAATTGAATTAATTTGTCTCTCAACACACTTATGTGCATCCCAGACAGGCACTTTTGACATTGTAGTGGAGTAATTTTATGTAATATAATCTGCTATTGCAAGTTGGGTTTAATAGAAGGAATCAGTTATTCATTTAGTTTCCTTGTCCATTGTTTGGGAAGGTGAATATTAAAATGTAAGGTGAGAAACATGGGGGCATGATCTGACCATGTTATTTGACCTATATCTGATTTTTGTATCAAGTGAAGATGTCTATAGCTAACAAATGAATAGTCAATTCTAGAGTATGTAGAGTGTGGATGCGAAAAAAATGTAAAGTCCCGAACTGTGGGGTATTTAAAGCGTCAGGAGTCAGTCAGTTAAAAGTCTTGAAATATGTGTCTTAACTTACAGTAGAAATTACCAGGGTGTCTCGGGTTCCCACTAGAGGTATCCATGAAAGGTTCCAAATCCAATTCATATTCCTTCCAAAGAAAACAGTGCCTTCTAAACGGGATTCCAAAGAGTCTAATGTGGAGGTGAAAAAGGCTACCTGATTGTGGTGGGGAGCATAAATATTAATAAATGTAAATTGTTGATGAAAAATCAAACATTTCACAAGAAGGCCTCAACCTTCTCCAAATGAGTAATGAGAAACATTGGAAATCAATAGAGATTTAGAAAGTAGAGTGGCCACATCTGTGGTCTTCCCTGTGTGGCAATTGCCATAGAAAGCATGGGGATAATGTTTATTATGAAGGAGTTGAGCCGAATACTGTGTGAAGTGGATTTCCCGAATAAACACTACATCAGTTTTTTTTTTACATTTTATTTATAGCAACAGGTATTGACAATGCAGGTCATGAAATACTTTAGATGTGATTAACTAAGAAGCATTGAAGAGATAGGGACAGGGTATGTATAGCAAGTAATATCAAAAGTAATGCAACAACATTGTATACGTGTCCCAGTGCTATCACATAGCGATGAAGTTCAAAAAACAATATTGAGACTGTGTAGGGTTGAGTATATACAAGAGAGGGGAATGACTGGTGTTTTTTTTAGGGGGGAGGGTTTGAGGGGAGGAGACCAGGAGAGGGTGGGGGATGAGAGCCAGGAAGGCATGTCCCCACCCAGGGGGTCACCAGATCAGTATGAAGTATAAAGGGGAGTGTTAGGTAAGCGGAGGGGTAGAAAGGGGGGAGCAGATACAGAGATGCTGGGGGTAAAAGTGGAGAGCAGCATGACCAAGTAGCAAAGGGAGCCAAAGGGTGGGAAGTGAAAGGAGAAGAAAGACAAAGAAGAAACAGAAAGGACCTAGAGAGTGACAGGCATGCTATCGCTTAGTAGGAGTACTACGGGCCCCACACTTTATAAAAGGCAGAAGCAGTGTCATGGAGGAGGCTTGTCACATATTTCGCGGAGGCAGTATGCCAGATTCTGTCGAAAACAGCAGTTCTAAAGGCTGCAAGGCTTTTTTCCAGTCACTGGCTATCTGAAGTTTACCTGTGTTGTACATGTGGCAGGTAAGCTTATCAGATGCTTTGGGAAACTCTCTAATAGGTTGACAGAGAAGCATGAATAAAGAATCCTTAGGCACATTATTTGTAGTGATCTGAGTAATCAAGAGTAGGATGTCATCCCAAAATCTAATTTAAGCGGGCAGACCCACCATATAAGGAAGAAGGTACCTGTCTACCCACAGCTACACCAACAAAGATCAGTGGTGTGATGGTATATAACATAAAATCTCGTAGAAACCATGTACCACCTAATGTAACTTTTGTAGGTATTTTCTCAAATGGAAGACTTTGAAATCTGTTGGCAGAGGAACGACCATCTCTCCTCATCTAACGCTACTCCGATATCCTGCTCCCACGCCCGTTCAAACGGTTTCTCGGGGAGGAGGAGGAAGACAAAAGAGAGCTGTACAGAATTGTGATATATCCTTGATGCCTCTGGTTACAACTACAGCAGCGTTCAAACTGCATTGGGGGACAAAGCTTAGACAAGTGTTTCTGAGCTTCTATGAAGCTTATCAGCTGGATGTAATCACTACATCAGTTTTATCAGTGTGAAAATTGTGAAGTGCTTGGGATCTCTTTTCAGGGATAATAAGACCCTTTGCATTGATGGAGCATACTCTAAGGAAGTGAATGGGAGTAGGAAGGGACATATAATAAGGCAATACAACTAAATAAGAATTAAAACTCCACACCTTGTGATCATGTAGGTAATAACCATATACATGGTGTCAGGTATGAGATAATCAAGAGGTAATATGAATAAGGTTAAGGTGACAGCAATCTCCACACATTGAGAATAATAAAGTATAATACTTAAATTAGAGTAACATTGTGACAAGTGAAACATATATATCTATAAGTAAACATATACCTAATAAATAAGATAAGGTCAATTACCAAGAAGCAACCTAAACACAACAGAGATTATATATCTCTAAAATAAATAAGAACGTGCAACATTGTCTATATCTACATTAGGGATGTGCACCAGCCACTTTTCGTGTTTTGGGTTCTGACTACCTTAAGGTTTGGGGTTCTAATGGGTTTTGCCAAAACACCCCCCTCAAGGTTTTGGGTTTTGGGTTCTGATTTTTTTTTTAAAAAAGCATAAAAACTGCTAAAATCCTGTTTTTTTGTTTGTTTTCACTCCTACGCTATTATTAACCTCAATAACATTAATTTTCACTCATTTCCAGTCTATTCTGAACACCTCACACCTCACACCTCACAATATTGTTTTTAGGCCAAAAGGTTGCACCAAGGTAGCTGGATGACTAAGCTAAGCGACACAAGTGGGCGGCACAAACATGTGGCCCATCTAGGAGTGGGACTGCAGTGGCTGACAGGATGGCAGTTTGAAAAACTAGGCCCCAAAGAGCACATAATGCCAAACAAGAGGTGCAAGATGGAATTGTCCTTGGGCCCTCCCACCCACCCTTATGTTGGTGAAATAGGACATGCGCACTTTAACAAACCAATCATTTCAGCGACAGGGCCTACCAAACTACTGTGGCTGAAATGATTGGTTTGTTTGGGCCCCCACACCAAAAAAGCTATTCATCTCTCCCTGTACAAACTAAACAGGCTCTACTGAGACAAGATGTCGTCCTCATCCTCAGATTTCTCTCCCCCTTCAGTGTGTACTTCCTCATCCTCACACATTATTAATTCGTCACCGCTAGACTCCACAACCACAGGTCCCTCTGTAGTCTCTGGAGGCCAGTGCTGTACTTGATTGAGGAATTGATAATTCATTTTTATGAACATCATTTTTTTCTACGTTTTGCGGAAGCAACCTCCTTCACCGCTCACTGACCAGGTTCCCCGCTGCACTAAAAACTCTTTCTGGAGGGGGGACAACTCAGGTAAAATAGAGTTTGTACAGGGGCTTCCAAACTGGCTTTTTTTCCTGCCAGTAACAATATGGACTGTTTGACTGTCTATTTGGATGGTGTCAGCAAAATAATCCTCCACCATTTTTTAAATTGGGACAGCATCCAATGCAGCGACAGTAGACATGTCTGCAATGGTTGGCAGGTCCTTCAGTCAGGACCAGATGTTCTCAGCATCCCTGCCAGCAGGTCTTTTAGGAAAACTGAGCTTTTTCCTCGCAGCCACAGGTGTGGAAGAAAATGAAGGTGGAGCTGTTGGTATGTCACGGTCCTCTTCAGAGGACAATCTCCTGACCAGTAGGTCAATGCACCGCTGTAGACTTGTGTCCGCCGAAAACAGAGACACAACAGAGACACAACATACGCTTTAAACCGAGGATCCAGCACGGTGCCCAGAATGTATTCCTCTGACTTTAAAAGAGTGACCACCCTCGGATCCTGGCAATGTGTACAAAGGGCTTCATCCACAAGAACTACATGCTTTGTTGAATCGCAATGATTTAACAGCTCCTCCCTCACTTTCTCCAGCTGCTTCTGCAACAGCCTCATCAGGGGAATCACCTGACTCAAGCTGGCAGTGTCGGAACGGACTTCTCGTGTGGCAAGTTCAAACGGCTGGAGAACATTGCACAACACGGAAATCAGACTCCACTGCGCTTGACTCAGGCACATCCCCACTCCTTTGCCTATGTCGTAGGTGGCTGTGTAGGCCTGAATGGCCTTTTGCTGCTCCTCCATCCTCTGCAGCATATAGAGGGTGGAGTTCCAGCGCGTCACAACCTCTTGTTTGAGGTGATGGCAGGGCAGGTTCAGGCTTTTCCGATGTTGCTTGAGTCTTCAGCAGGCAGTGGCAGAATGCCGAAAGTGTCCAGCAATTTTGCGGGCCACCGCAAGCATATTCTGCACACCCCTGTCACTTTTCAGGTAATGCTGCACCACCAAATTTATTGTGTGGGCAAAACATGGCACGTACTGAAAATATGTAATGCCCGTACAATGTTACTGGCATTGTCCGACACCACAAATCCCCAGGAGAGTGTAAGTGGGGTAAGCCACTGCAAAATGAATTCCCTCAGTTTCTCTAAGAGGTTGTCAGCGTTGTGCCTCTTACTGAAACCGGTGATACACAACGTTGCCTGCCTTGGAACGAGCAGGCGTTTCAGAGATGCTGCTACTGATGCAGCTGCTGCTGCGGAAGGCGATACATCTACCCAGTTGGCTGTCACAGTCATATAGTCCTTAGTTTGCCCTGAACCAATTGTCCACATGTCCGTGGTTAAGTGGACAGTGGGTTCAACCGCATTTTTCAGAGCACTGAGGACACTTTTTCGTACTTCTCTGTACATCCCGGGTATCGCCTGCCTAGTGAAGTGGAATCTAGACGGGATTTGGTACCGGGGACACAATACGTCCCTCAACATTCTAAATCCCACTCCACTGATGGCGGACACCGGACGCACGTCTAACACCAACATAGCTGTCAAGGATGCAGTTATCCGCTTTGCTATAGGATGACTGCTGTCGTACTTCGTGCTCATGGCAAACGACTGTTGTCCGGTCAATTGTTTAGTGAAAGACTTAGCGGTCTTACGACTTCCCCTCTGGGAAGATGACCGACTCCCAGCAGCGGCAGTAGTAGGCGTACCGCTGCAGGATCCTCCGGAAAAATCCCGGATTGAAGATGACTCAGTCATGCTGGTGACATGGCCTGCTGGACTATCTCTGATCGAGATCGTGGAGGAAATTGACGAGGAGGGTGTTGCTGGTGTGGATACAACAGGACCAAGGGATTTAGGTGTCCCTGGACTGCTGATGGTCCTAGCCACAGTTCCTGAACTAAACACAGAATTATGAAGGGTCTTCAGGTGACGTAGAAGGGAGGATGTCCCTAGGTGGCCAAGATCCTTACCCCTGCTTATTGCAGCTTTACATAAACTACATATGGCAATACAATTGTTGTCCGGATTGGGATAGAAATAATTCCAGACCGAAGAGGTGGATTTTTTGGTCTTCTGCCCAGGCATGACGATGGGCTTTTTCATCCCATGGGCAACAACTGTTTCCCCCCCTGGTGCCTCATTTAAGATAACCACATCAGCATCCTACTCGTCAAGTTCCTCCTCAGTGCCAGCTACATCAATATCCTGCTCCCGGTGTACAACATTGACACCTTCATTATCCAAATCTGTAACTGCACTGTGGGTGATCCTTCTAGCATATGCAGAGGGCGTGCTGCAAATGGTGGAAAGAGCCACCTCTTCCCGTACAGTGATGGGAAGGTCAGGCTTCACAACCACCAACACCCTTGGACTCGCCTTGGGGATTTGTGATGACATCTCTTTAGAAGGCAGAGTTGTTTGCTGTGTTGTTGATGACAGCTTAACTCTCTTAAATTTTTTAGAGGGGGGGGAGGAGGAGGGCTTAGATCGTTGTGTGAAGCTGAACCACTAGTCATGAACACGGGCCAGGGCTTAAGCCGTTCCTTGCCACTCCGTGTCGTAAATGGCATATTGGCAAGTTTACGTTTCTCCTCAGATGATTTCAATTTCTTTTTTTTGATCATTTTAGTGACCTTTGGCTTTTTGGATTTTACATGCCCTCTACTATGAAATTGGGCATCGGCCTTGGCAGACGACGTTGATGGCATTTCATCATCTATGTCATTACTAGTGGCAGCAGCTTCAGCATTAGGAGGAAGTGGTTCTTTATCTTTCCCTACTTTATCCTCCAAATTTTGGTTCTTCATTATATGCAGCCAGCACAAGAGATCGTACCCCTAAACCACAGACACTCGGCAAAGCCTTTAAAAATTATATATGCCGCACAGGAGAGTACCACTGGACTGGAGTTATACAGCAGTACCAATGGACTTATACTGCAGGATCAGTGAACGTAGTTATTATATTGCAGGACTTATAGTCTTATACTGCAGGATCAGTGAATGTAGTTATTATATTGCAGTACCAATGGATTTATACTGCAGGATCAGTGAACTTCTATAGCAGTACCACTGTACTGGACACAGGACAACACCACTGGAATAATGGCAGCACCACCACTGGACTGAGCAGGACAGAGCACAGGACAGCACCATTGGACTGAGCAGGACAAAGCACAGGACACCACCACTGGACTGAGCAGGACAGAACCACCGGAATGACCAGGACAGAGGACACCTAACCTAACACACCCTCCCTCTTCCCTGATCAATGCCCGAGTGAAGATCGCTGCGGCAAGCGGGGAATATAAAGAATCCGAATCTCACGAGATCCGACGGCGGGATTATGACTTTATGCCTCGTTTTGAGTTTGGAGTCCACCGGGAATACCCGAGTGCTCGGATCGGGCTCGGATCCGCACTGTTCAGGGCTGTTCGGATTTAGCAAATCCGAGCCCGCTCATTTCTGATCTACATATATCTATCTATCCATCTATCTAGAAAGTGAAACAGAAGGACAAGGCACACAATAGTGTAGTATTTAGGTAAGACAGTGGTAATATACTGTGTAGATGTATACCAAGAGATAGTGTGATGTATAAATACACTTAAACACCAGTTAATTGAACCAGAAAAAGTGGGTACATCAAACAGTGTGTTTCCAAACATAGGCATACAGTACACACCATTCCCCACTTATGTGAGTCTCCGTACCGAATATATGATGTAATAAATCTAATCAATATCCAAGTGGTTACTGGAAGAGTTATATCTCAAAACAAATGGTGAACATTACACACCATCCCTACTAGTAGATAGCAGTGTACCAAATGTATAGTCTTTAAAGCTTATCTGTATAGTTTAGTTCTTTGTCCAGAATTCCTCCGATTTCTATGTTTAACACCTCATAAAGGACCAAAAAAGAATCCACATAGTGTAATATTGCAAAACACAACACAATTTATTGTGTACAATAAGTAATGCACTCACATTAAATACAAAGTAAAATTGCTTATCTGTTAGGTGAACAGTGTCCTGGTAGGATCAAAATAGTGTCCAACAATGTCTCAACGCTTTTCGTCCGCTATCATCGCAGACTTCATCAGGAAAATAATTCAACATGTATTGTGGCTCAATATGTGTCCCTTAATATATCATGCTGCGCCATTTTGCGCGTTCGTGTTCCCAGCGTCAATTGACCTCCATATGAGAATCTCGCCGGGGTGAATATCGGACATCCAATGCATGCATATATAGATAGATAGATAGATACACACACAATATATGGACAAAAGTATTCGGATGCTTGACCATTACACTAACAGGGACTATAATGACATTGCATTCAAATACATGTACTTTAATATGGAGTTGATCCCCCTTTTGCAGCAATGACAGCGTCTACTTTTCTTGGAAGGCTTTCCACAAGATGTTGGAGTGTTTCTGTGGGAATTTGCACATTCATTCTGTGGAACATTTATGAGATCAGGCACTGATGTTAGACAAGAAGGCCTGGCTTGCATTCTTCCTTTCAGTTCATCCTAAAGGTGTTCAATAGGGTTGAGGTCAGGGCTCTGTGCGCGCCAGTCAAGTTTTTCCAAAGAGAACTCATCAAACCATGTCTTTGTAGTCCTTACTTTGTGCACTGGAGCACAAGTCATGTTGGGATAGAAAAGAGCCTTCTCCAAACTGTTGCCACAAAGTTGGAAGCATAGCTTTGCCCAAAATGACTTGGTATGATGAAGCATTAAGATTGCCCTTCACTGGGGATAAGGGGTCGAGCCCAAACCCTGAAAAACAGCCACATACCATTATCCCTCCTCCACCAAACCTCACAGTTAACATAATGCAGTCAGGCAGCTAATGTTCTTCAGACATCCGACAAACCCAGACTCACCCATCTGACTGCCAAACAGAGAAGCGTGATTCGTCACTCCACTGAACATGTTTCTACTGCTCCACAGTCCAGTGTCGGTGTGCTTTACACCAGTTCATCCGACGCTCGGCACTGGTCTTGATGATGTGAGGCTTGCATGCTGCTGCTCGGCCATGGAAACCCATTCCATTAAGCTTCCGCTGCACAGTTTTTGTGCTTGCATTAATTCCAGTGGAAGTTCGGAACTCTGTAGCTATGGAATCAGCAGAGCGTTGGCGACTTTTACGCACCATGCACCTTAGCAGTCGTTGACCCCGCTCTCTGAATTTACGTGGTATTTCGCTTCATGGCTGAGTTGCTGTTGTTTCTAAACACTGCTACTTTCCAATAATAACACTTACAGTTGACCGTGAAATATCCAGCAGGGATGAAATTTCACGAACCGTCTTATTGCAAAGGTGGCATCCTATCACAGTGCCACACTTGAAGTCACTGAGCTCTTCAGAACGACCCATTTTGTATTATAAATGTTTGCAAATGGAGACTGCAAGGCTTGGTGTTTGATTTTATACACCTCTGGAAATGGGTGTGATTGAAACACCTCAATAGCACCCTCTGAGACTCTCTCGTCATTCGATCCAACAAATGAAGAGGAAGTTTCGACTCTTTTCTCAGCTTCCTAATCTACCTCCTGCCCCCTTGATCCCATACCCTCACAAATTGGTAGGTCCCTGTCTCTGGTGCATTCCACCTCTAACTAAAATCTTTTATCTCTCGCTCTAGTGTTATCTTTTCATCACTATCAAGCACGCAGTGATTACTCCTATTCTAAAAAAGAAAAATTCTTCCCCAAACTCGCTCTCAAATTACCGCCCCATCTCTTAGCTTCTATGCCCCTCAAAGGAAGGGGCGGATTGGGAACTTAAAGTGGCCCTGGAAAAAATTCTTGAGGTGGCCTGATGTGGGTGGGACCACATCAACTGTAGGTGGGGGCAACACAAAAGTAGGTGGGGTTCAGACCTACTGGAATTTGGTTGTAGTAACTGTAGTATAATCAGGGGAACAAGTTTCATCTGCTGGGTGAACAGCAGCAGTAAGACACACGAGTCCAGGAGTTTCTGAATAACAGCCACAGCCAGTTTATTCACCAGCTTGAAAATAGGAACAAAACACAAATAAAATCCTAGCCGTCTGGCTTCTAGCTAATACATTTATGGAGGCCCTCACTCATGTGTTGGACCTTATGTCTCACACATTCACCAAACCACATGCAACTGCAAGAGTGTCTCGGGAGGCAGCTCACCTATCCCAGGTCTGAGACACTGGCTGCATATCCGAGCTGCCTTATTACAAGCACCTCACAGGTGCATCCCTTGATCAGTCTGTTAGAGACTGATAGAACAGAAGACCCGGACTGGGCCTTATTTATACAATGCTGGAAGCCTGGGACACATACCTCTGTATCTAAGCTCCTTCCAGTGACTCTGTCACATATCCTCCCTTTGTTTCAACCTACAGGTGGAACACTTGTAACCCTAAATGCTCCTCTAATTTTCCCATAAACATTTTAGCTTTATGCTGCAAACTGAGTGCAAGGGTATTGGTTACAGATCTTTTCCAACCCAAAGCAACACCGGTTAGTGGGGAAATTGGGGTAGTTGCCATCTGACTTTTTAGACTGAGGTCTGGAAACATGGCATTCACACTCAGGGCAGGATGACCACCAATCAAAGACATCTTTTCTAACCCCTGGCCAGAAGAACTTCTGTAAAACTTTATCTAGGGTTTTTCCTACCCCCTGATGCTTGGCAGTTGTCGAACCATGAGCCAAGGCCAACACTGCTCTTCTATATAGTTTAGGAACTACCAACTGCTCCAAAATGTCTTTTCCTCGTTTAAATGACTGACACAATAACCCCTGGGTTATCGCCATGTGGGGGTACGGCAACCTATTAGCAGGTTCTACTGGCTTCGTATTAATAATTCTCACACTTTCTCTGGCCCTTGCCAGGGTGGGATCTTTTAACTGCTTTAAGGCAAAAACATTTTCCCTTACATTAATCCCGGGGACACAATCAACAGGTTCAACCACATTTCACCCTTCAATAGGAGGTACAAAATCCTATACTCTACTGCTGACCTTGTCATTTCCTGACTTACTCAGCACATTGGACAAAGGGAACACATTTGACTTGGGGAAAACTCCTGCTACTACTGTATCAGTAATATCATGTGGGGCTGGTCTATTTATTTTTTCAACCAAGTGGGTCTCCCATAGCTTCCAGAAGTGGGAAAAGTCTCTCCCCAATGTTGCATCAACTTTCAAACCAGGAACTAGACCGACCGTGACTACCCCAAAACCATACTGTGTTTTTAGGTTTACTTCCGTGGTAACAGAATGCCGTGTATCCCCGTGTATGCAGTTTACCCCAACAGTTCCCTTTTTACATTTTAAGGGGCTCACTAACTCTGCTTTCACAAGGGAAATTGTACTGCCAGAATCTAGCAGAGCCTTTATCTTTTTACCTTCTATGGTAACTTCACACATCAATTTGTGAGCCTGTTTGTCTGCTTCACAGGCTAGCTTGGCATATAAAGACATTCTACGAGGTGCATAAGCATTATTACATTGCATGGATTCAAAGGTACGGGAACAATAAGCAGCAATATGGCCTAAGCCACCACATCTGAAACAGGTAATCACATTTCTGTCATATCTCTTATGAGGCCGGAACCTTCTTGGCATAACTGGCCAATCTCCAGGTTCTGAGCCTACAGTGTCTATACATTTTAGTTCATTAAACCGCCCAGCACCCTTTTTCCCTGAGACAGTCTTACCAGAATCTACTGGAGATCGCGGTTTCTGAACTAGAGGCTGGCAGTGTCACTCACCGGAGTGTGAGTGCCTCCATTCTGGTACGTGGTTCTCCATCTTTCCCGCTAACACCTGTGTTGAACCGCGGCCGTCCGCCATCCTGTCGCACTGCGCATGCGCAGGTCCCTTTAACAACTACACCTGACCACTAATGTGATTGATGGATCAATCACCTCACCCTACTTAAGGCACCTGCAGCCTTAGGTAGTTGCCTGATCTTCGAGTCTCATTCCCAGTGATTCTCTATAGGTGTTGCTGTGAGCTACTCGTGTCTGCAGCTTCCAAGCTGCTTCCAGCTCTACTCGTGTCTGCAGCTTCCAAGCTGCTTCCAGCTCTACTTGTGTTTGCAGCTTCCAAGCTGCTTCCAGCTCTACTCGTGTCTGCAGTTTCCAAGCTGCTTCCAGCTCTACTCGTGTCTGCAGTTTCCAAGCTGCTTCCAGCTCTACCCACCGGCGGTTCCCATACCCGCTACAGCATTAATACTCAGCTGATCGTCTGCAGTTTCCAAGCTGCTTCCTGCTCTACCCACCGGCGGTTCCCATACCCGCTACAGCGTGTCTACTCAGCTGATCATCTGCAGTTTCCAAGCTGCTCCCTGCTCTACTCACCGGCGGTTCCCATACCCTCTACAGCGTGTCTACTCAGCTGATCGCTTCTTCAGCTTCCCAGCTGATTCCTGCTCTACTTGGTATGCATAATCAATATTGACTATTATTGTTTACTTGCATACCTATTGAACTATACGTAACTACTGCACTAAGGTACAGTTACCTATGATAGACTGTCTATGCTACATTGCCTGTTTATCCAGACAAGCTTCTCACTAAGCCGCGGTATGCTCTCATCATATTGACTTTGTTACTTGCAAATCCGCGCTGACCCGCTTCTCCACGCTGCAGAGCCAGCTATTATATTGACAGACTATTCATTGTACTTACCTACTTGTGTTGTACAAAACTCCTTTCTACTCGCGCTTTTTCCACACAGCTACAGTTTGCCGTTTCCACACCACTCTCCTGCACCTGGACAAGTCCTCATTCCTCTTCACAGCAGTGGTACAACTTGCTACACGCAGACCACTGACTTCCCTGCTACCTACCAGCACCTGGACAAGTCCTCCTATCACAGCAGTGGTACAACTTGCTATACGCAGACCACTAACTCCTCCACGAGCTACCTTCACCTACTCATGTCCTCTCATCTCGTCTGAAGCTATATCGCTTCTTCTCTACAGTTCCAAGTCGCTGACCTTCCACCATCAACAGCTGCAAGTCATTGACTTCATAAGACATTCTCTACTTTCCTGTTGTTATCATCATTCCAATCATTCACCTTACTGCCCTGAGGTCCGTGGTCAACACCGCCCCTCTGTCAGTTATAACATCAGGTGAAACTCGGGTATAAACTCCTAGTGCCTGTGACAGCAAGATCAGGCCATGACAGACACAGGATTGGAACCAACAGCTAGGGAGATGCTGCAGCATCTGGTCACTCGGGTAGAACAACAGGGTGTTCGGCAGCAACACTTGTTCCAGTGTTTCCAGACTCTGGCCGCCCGAAGAGATCCTCCACAAAATGTTTCAGCGACTGTTGAACCTCTAGCGTCTTCTCCATCCCCAGTGCCATCCCAGGTGTCTACTGCTTCATTGCTACACCTGCCTACTCCCTCAAAATATGATGGAGATCCCAAGACGTGTTGAGGTTTTCTGAATCGGTGCTCTCTCCATTTCGAGCTTCAACCTCACCATTTTGCCACTCACCGTGCCAAGATTGCCTACTTCATTTCTCTGTTTTCCGGACAGGCTCTTGCGTGGGCCTCCCCTCTGTGGGACAGAAATGACCCCCTATTGGAGGCTAGTGCACTCTTCATTTCCACGTTTCGCAAAATTTTTGATGAACCTGGCCGCGTTGTCTCTGCGGCTTCCAGCATTCTCCGACTACGCCAAGGATCACATTCTGTGGCCCAGTACATCATTCAGTTTCGGATACTCGCCTCTGAACTACAGTGGAACACCGAGGCCCTGACAACTGCCTTCTGGCAGGGTCTGACGGATAAGATCAAAGACGCACTGACCACACAAGAGTTACCCTCCTCCTTGGACGATCTAATTTCCCTATGTCATAGGGTAGACATGAGATTCCGTGAGAGGGAGTCTGAAAGAACAAGCACCTCTAAGGGGTTCACTCGTCCATCACTTCAAGTTCGTCATCTTCCCCCTCCAGTGGAACCCATGGAGGCAGGACGCTCTAAGTTAACATCTAAAGAGAGGGATCGACGAATACAAAATAGACTCTGCATCTATTGTGCTGACCCTACTCACAGCCTTAACTCATGCCCTAAGAAGTCGGGAGATGCCAGGCCCTAACCAGTTCTGGAGAGGTAAGGTTAGGGTCCCTGGACTCCTCTCCATCTTCTACGGATTCCAAAGTGTGTGCATTTGATGTTACCATCTTCTCAGCCACCAAATCTTTTATCTCTCAAGCACTTCTGGATTCCGGCGCTGGCGGCAACTTTATCTCCAGTGCTCTAGTTAACCAGTGGTCCCTACCAGTGGTCCCGTTAAAAACCGCCATAGCGGTCACCGCTATAGACGGCTCTCGTATCATTAATGGACTTATCACTCACTGTACGACTCCTTTGACCCTCCAAATTAGAGCCTTACACCGAGAGAAAATCTCTTTGCTGGTCTTTCCTGCTACTACTAGTCCCATAGTTCTTGGCCTTCCATGGCTTCAGCTTCATTCACCACAAGTTGATTGAAGTACTCCCCAAGTCACATCCTGGGGCCCGGATTGTCATCATAGATGCCTAACCCGAGTGGTACCACTCAATATCAACAGATCGTCTAGAACACCTGGTCCCCCGGGCCTTCCTCCACAGTATGCCCCGTTCGCTGACGTGTTCGATAAGGCGCAATCTGAACGCCTGCCACCTCATCGGGCATGGGATTATCCTATAGATCTACTACCTGGCAAAAACCCTCCTAGGGGCAGTGTATACCCTCTCTCGCTACCAGAGACACAGGCTATGCCAGAGTATATCAAGGACAACCTTCATCGCGGGTTCATTCGACCTTCCAGCTCTCCCGCTGGAGCGGGCTTCTTTTTTGTGAAGAAGAAAAATGGGACCTTAAGACCCTGCATTGATTATCGGGGGCTCAATGCCATAACCGTGAAAAACCGGTACCCGATTCCTCTCATCACCGAACTCTTCGATCGTATTAAAGGTGCTCGGATTTTTACCAAACTTGATCTCCGTGGCGCTTACAACCTAATCCGGATCAAGACAGGTGACGAATGGAAGACAGCATTCAACACCAGGGATGGGCATTACGAATACCTAGTTATGCCCTTTGGACTGTGTAATGCCCCTGCTGTCTTCCAAGGATTCGTGAACGAGATCTTCCAGAACCTATTATACGTGTGCGTTGTAGTCTATCTGGATGACATTTTAATCTTCTCTCAAGATCTTGTCTCCCACCATCAATATGTGGCAGAAGTTCTCTCCAGACTGCGGAAGAACCTCCTTTTCTGCAAATTAGAAAAATGCTCCTTCGAATTATCCCAAATTCCATTCTTGGGATACATCGTGTCCGGAGTAGGTCTGGAGATGGACCCAGACACAGTTAATGCCGTCCTACTTTGGCCTCAGCCAACTACCCTCAGGGCTATACAACGCTTCCTGGGTTTTGCAAATTTTTACAGACGCTTTATCTTGAACTTCTCCTCTATTGCCTCTCCTATTGTGGCCCTGACCAGGAAGGGTGCCAATACTAAACACTGGTCCTCCGAGGCCCTTCAAGCTTTCCAAAGCCTTAAAAAGGCCTTTTTCACCGCTCCTATTCTGCGGCAGCCTGATGTGAACCTTCCCTTCTTTCTCGAGGTAGATGCCTCCAATGTCGGACTAGGGGGCATTCTCTCCCAAAGATCTGAGCAACAGAAGTTCCATCCTTGCGCTTTCTACTCCCGGGGTCTTCTACCCGCGGAAAAAAACTACACCATTGGTGACAAGGAACTGTTAGCTATAAATGTCGCATTGGAGGAGTGGAGATATCTCCTGTAGGGGGCTCGTTACCCTGTTACCATCTTTACAGACCATAAAAATCTCCTCTATTTACAAACAGCTCTATGCTTAAACCCTTGACAGGCGAGATGGTCACTCTTCTTTTCCCGCTTCGAGCTCATCATTACGTTCAAACCAGCTGCAAAGAACAAAAAAGCAGTCGCTTTATCCCGGGCGTTTACACCTCCCTCTGACTTAACGGATTGTTCCGACCATCCTATATTGGATCCCAAATGTGTGACTTTGGCCACTTCTTCCACCAATGTGCTACCGTTTGGGAAAACCCTTGTTCCGCCATCTCTTCGTAAGAGAATATTGTCATGGTACCATTCTTCACGCTTCTCTGGACATTCTGGTGAACGAAAGACTTTTGAGATCCTTTCCAGGAGTTATTGGTGGCCCTCTATCAGAAAGGATGTCAGAGAGTTTGTGGCCACTTGTGAGATTTGCTCTCAATTTAAGTCTTCCCGCAGAACACCAGCGGGATTGCTCCAACCACTACCTATCCCTACCAAACCATGGACCCATATAAGTATGGACTTTGTCACCGAACTTCCTCTTAGCAAGAGATGTAATACCATCTGGGTAGTGGTGGATAGATTCTCCAAGATGGTTCACTTCGTCCCTCTAACCGGATTACCATCTTCTTCTACCTTGGCTGACCATTTTATTAAAGAGATCTTTCGGATTCATGGCTGTCCCTCCGAGATTGTGTCTGATAGAGGAGTACAGTTCGTCTCCAGATTCTGGCGAGCCCTTTGCAAGACCTTGGGTATCCGACTCTCTCTATCATCTTCTTACCACCCTCAATCAAACGGACAGACCGAAAGAGTCAATCAAGACCTTGAGACCTTCATAAGAATCTTCTCCTCAGCCAACCAAGATAATTGGGTAGATCTACTCCCGTGGGCTGAGTTTGCCCACAATAACATGTACCATGAATCTTCAACTAAAACTCCTTTTTTTCGTAGTTTACGGCCACCATCCGTCTCTCCCAGAGTTTCCTGCCCCCCCTCCCACCCAAGTTCCTGCGGTGGAGAAACTTTGTGAAAACTTCAAAACCATCTGGACTCAGGTGAGATCCTCCCTGAGAAAGGCATCAACCAGATACAAATTATTCGCAGATAAAAAGAGGCGAGCCATTCCACCACTCAAGATTGGAGACCGTTGTTGAAGTCGTATAATTGGATGAACGAAAGTATATTGGTTTAATATTGGTTTGCCGTGCGTATTGCGAAGCGTACGCCACGTGTTATGTGGCGTGATGCGATCGCACAGTAAAATACGCACGCACACACTCGCATTACAACAGTTATTTATATAATTTCATATTGGTTCTGTTACACTGTAATTCAGGAGCAGATAGTATTCGGTTTATTATTAGTCTAATATATATATATATATATATATATATATATATAGTGATTATATGTACATTGTAGTGTTATACACAAGTGGAAGCTGCTCAAATCAATTTATAGGCCATAACAGGTGCTTGAAAGGGTGGGGTTATCCTGCAAGGAACATACACACAACATTTTTCCCCCAGCACACTGCTATAGCCAGCAACAGATCTGCCATTTCTACTGTAGATAAAAATGCAAGAGTCTTTGTTGCACACATTTGCTGGGGGAAAAAATGTTGTGTGTATGTTCCTTGCAGGATAACCCCACCCTTTCAAGCACCTGTTATGGCCTATAAATTGATTTGAGCAGCTTCCACTTTTGTATTTGTCTGAGAGGCATGTTGGTGTCAGTAGCTGAGAGGGGGTACTGGCACTGAATTGCTGTTTGGAGGCTTCTGGGGTACCTTTTTTGGTAAGTTGGCTCTCAATTTAAAAACACATATGTATGGCCCAAATATATGGGACTCTCATTGTTTAGAGTAGGACCATCCTATTAGCAAAAGCGCCTTGGCGTGGCGGATGGCTTAAACATACATTTGCAAATGTGTGCAACAAAGACTTTTGCATTTTTATCTACAGTAGAAATGGCAGATCTGTTGCTGGCTATAGCAGTGTGCTGGGGGAAAAAATGTTGTGTGTATGTTCATTGTAGTGTTATTAAAGGTTTAGGTAATAGGAAAGGTGTCATGCCTGATATCATATTGAAGCCCTAATCATCAGCAGCTGTCCGGTGCAGTCGGCGAAGAGATCGCACAATGCATACTTTAGTTATTGATATTAGAGAGTAAACCTTTATATGATACTGGCTATGAAAGGAGCAGACCCCCTGGAGAGAAGACCCCCACCTTTGGATTCCTTAGATTGAATCAACCTATTACCTGTCTGGCCTGGACCCACCCAACGTCTGGACCTATAGAAACAATCTACGTCATCTCTATTGTTCACAAAGAAAAACTGACTGTCTATATATTAGCTGCATCTCACTGGGGCCTCAGTCAACTCTGACACAGTATTCTATACAGAATACTGTCCATCGGGTCCCGTGGATGCGCAGCGAGCGCATGCGATTGCAGCGATATGTATGTATTATCTTTTGGTATTGGTTGTGCTGTACTGTATCATTATATAATAATGTATTGAATTGTTGACTATTTACATCTGCTAAAATAAATCACTTTGTGCTTTGGACACACATACAATTGATTGGGCAATGCTTATTTTAGAACGATAGAATTACTTTAATAATTTGGGGGCTCATGAGTTAGGAGTTACGTTACCGGCAGGTATGCAACGCTTACGATATTCGGTTCCTCAACAAAGGGTGGATTGACGGACGCGTCGCATAAAGCAGGAAAGAACGTAATGCGTTTAATACCTGTGGTTCACTGTGTGTTGCGAAACCGAATGTCCGTTGTTGCATAGACTGAAGGAACGCTAATTAGATTCTAGGGACAAGAAAGAAAAATGTTTCTATATATTGTCGTTTTATGTTTTAAAGTGTATTGCATTGCTGAGCGTATGTGTATTTCCTGCTGTGCGTACGCGAACTTCCGGTAGATTTTCCACGTTGTTAAACATTTGGTTTGATAGTTATACATGCATAGTATAAATCACTTGTGAAAACCTCTGGGACATTATTACTAATTGTTGGGAATTCTTTTATTTTCTGCGCAGAAAAGGTGTATGTCGTGTGATTTGTTGACTTTAAATACACTAAGGGTTTATCTATTGCAAAATAGAGTGTCAGTTGCTGTTTGACAAGGCAGGTGCCCAACTGGTGTACGGTATACAAGGCAGGTATACCGGGGGGCAGAAACTGAATAAGTTTTCGCGACATGCACCCAAGGGTAATTGCATAGTCTACTGATAATTAGTATCTGTAAGCATTGCGATTGCACCGCACGGCACGGATATTTCTGGGACCCTATATTGTGGCAGGATATTTTTATAGTCCTGGGACCCTATATGGTGGCAGAATATTGAAAGCCGTAATTGCGACTTGGGAGCAACGGGGAGGAATTACGTTGGTAAGGCTGGTAATTGACTTTACCGGATGCTACCAGTTGTAATAAACTCAACAGATTTTGTTGGAGAGTCAAGGGTGATCAGGAAGCTGATAACCCCTTAGTCCGCATTGATATTTCTGTATTAGGGGTCCTTGTTTAATACAAGAGGAAGCGAGTGGACGCGGCTTGTAGCAAATACGTCCACAGGCCGGTAAAATATCTCTAGTGGTAGTGTTGAAATTTGTGGCAGGATATTGTATTATATTTCTGGAACCCTAATTTGTGGCAGGATATTGTATTATATTTCTGGAACCCTATTGCTCAACATGGGTGCTAAGCATACGCTAGAGATGGCCAATTTACTGCCTAAGGAAGGCCTTATTGATTCAGCGAGATGTCTCATGTGTAAGAAATATGGTGCATACGCAACTGTGTATTGTGACACGTGGGTCAAGATGACCAAAGATTCTGATAGGCCTTTCCCAACAATAGGGAGTTTTAATGCAGAGGTACTAAATAACGTAAAAGATAAAGTACGGTTGATTAAGTCAACGAAAGTGAGAAATGCACATAATCAGTGTTTAAAATTGTGGCAAATGGAAGGTAACACGTGGCAGAGCAGCGAAAGCACAGCGGAAGTGAGTGTAAGGAAAAACACGTGTTCAGCGGAAGTAAGCGTACCGGATACAAGCATTCCGGAAGTGTGCGTTGCAAAGCGTGGCGAACTGAGCGCAAACACGCCCCCGACAAATTTGGTCGGGGCGGATAGTACAGCCAATACCAAAAATGTAAAAACTGTAACTAGTAACGTGTATGTTGTTTTAAGTAATGTTTCAGGACAAAGAAAAGGAATGGTCCCACCAGCAGGGGCAGCTGCTGAAAGTGGTGAGAATAATGAAAAGGTTAACACAGGGGGAGACATCCATTGTACTGCAGCAGCAATTTCAGCAACTAATTTTAATGATTTGGTAGACTTACATCCTGTCTGCACAACAGCAGTTCCCAATGGGAAAGCAGACAGTGATGTTCCCTTAAAACATGTAGCAAAGCATGATCCATGCACTAGGTCTGAAACATTTTCAATTTTGTCTGATTTCCCTGATCCTAGGACAGATTTGACCAAATGTCAGCAGTTTATTAGATATTATGGTAATGTGTATGAGCCAACTAATAACGATTGGCGAGTGTTATTGAAGACCTGTCTGCCTTTCAATACTGATATACAAAAGTTCATTAAGGATTGTATGTTGGAAGAGGATGAATCCTTAACCGAGGATGATAATCAGGACAATATTAAACAAATAATCACACGGTTGGCCATATATTTCCCAGTGATAGTGGACTGGAGTAAAATTTTTAGTATCCAGCAAAAAGATAGTGAAAATGCAACAGACTATTTTTGCAGAGCTCTGATAGCAATGGGCAAATATACTGGGGTACCAGACATAAAAGATGATGTATATTACAGAGAGGTTGCTGTTAAAGTTCTAATGGATGGCCTCAGGGAAAACTTGAAAAGAAGGGTGCAAACTTCATTACCATACTGGAAAGGAACCACTGTAAGTGCTCTCAGGGAGTCAGCTATAGAACATGAAAGTATAAATAAACAGAAAGAGACACTAAGTGATAGGGTAATGATGGTAAGTATCCCAGCACTAGAGGGACTGCACACACGACCACCAGCACACAACCCACATAATAAGAAACATAGAAAAATCAGGTGTTTTAAGTGTAACGAAGAAGGCCATTTCGCAAAAGATTGTAAAAAGGAAGAGAAACAACATGAGTTGAGGAAGTGTTTTCAATGCAATAAAATAGGACACCTAGCAAAACATTGTGCAGACATGACAGGGACGTGCTTCTACTGCCATAAGAAGGGACACATGAGTAGGAACTGTGTAGAGAGAAGAATGGATACCTGGGTTGGAAATCACATAGACATCCACAAAGGAGGCGTACACTTCTCTCAGAGGTTCCCCTACAATTGATTGCACACTCTGTAACAACTAATATTCTGGGGGAGAAATATAGCCGACTCTAGAGTTAAACTGCGGTAAGTATTAGTGTGCAGGGAACGGATTTAAAAAGGTAATCTTTGATGATTTTGTTTGTTCGTTTTATGTTGTCACATGTTTGTTTTCCTAAATCGCTGGCCGATGGCAAAGAATAGAAATGTTTGTTTTGTTTGCTGTTTTAAGATAACTATCTTGTTTTTCTTTTCACAGATAAAAGGGACACAAAAGAAGTATAGACAAGTGTTTAAAAGGGGTGAGATAGTCTTTCAAGAGTAATTCTTCTATTTCTCTAAGTAACAATAGACAATTGGAACACTCTTTTGTTTTAGGCTGCAGTGTCTCATGATAATTTGTTTGGCTGAGAATCATTATCCAACAATGAAGTATATACATACGTTGCTCCAAAATATTGTTTTATGTATTTCAGAGAAAGTATGAGTCACTAAGAGTAAATTTTTACATTTCTCTATTATAAGTTAGGAAAGTCCGTTGAAAAGGTATGAAGTCAATGGGATACCGAGTTCTTAATGAACAAATGACGGACGACACTGGATTGCACTGTTAAGACCCCCTAGTCAAGTATGGGGAGGGGTCATAGTTAGCAAATATTTAAGGGGAGCAGTGGAATGAATACAGCCATTTCCCCATAGAGTCAGAATCCAATCCAGCTGTCGTTTTCTTGTAAAAAAAATCTCCCTTTCTACATGTATGTTTGTATTCAAATCTTTGTATTCCCATCATTCATTGCTTTCCTATTTCTCATTCTTTACACAAATGCTAGTCTCTCCCTCTCTCTCTCCCTCCCTCTCTCTCTACCTCTCTCTCCCCCTCTCCCTCCCGCTCCCTCTCTCTCTCTCCCCCTTTCTCTCTCTCCACCTCTCTCTCTCTCGCTCCCTCTCTACCCCTTTCTCTCTACCCCTTTCTCTCTCTCTCTCTTGCTCCCTCTCTCTCTCTCTCTCTCTCTCTCTACCCCTTTCTCTCCCTCTCCCTCTCCCTCTGCTCTGGTAGAGATAAAATCAGACAGTCTTAACAATGGGGCTAAAACATATTTTTATGTTTTTACATAAGACAAATTCAGAGATACACACACTAGATTGACATGAGTTACAGAAACAGTCACTGGTTTTGTTTTCATGTGTATAGAAACTGCTGATTTTTTAAGCAGAAAGGTTCTGTTGTGGAAATACGATTCATGTTTTATAGATTGCATATCTGTTTTGTTTTTTTTTTGTTTTGGTTCGTGCCTCCTGTACAAAATTGTGCCTTTATATGGATGCTCAAAGGGTGGGGAGGACAGGAGAACAGAAGAATGCTAGAAGTGAGGCATACAGATATGCATCTCTGTATAGAACATTGGAGTAGGATTTTTACCACAAGATACGACATAATGTGAAACCCTAGAAAATGTAGAATTTTCGTGTTTTATATTTTTTCACTGTTAGACAGACATGTACTGGATACTGTTATATTTGAAGAAAGTGTTATAGAAAGAGACCCCTTTGCCTTTCCCACTTAGTCAAGTAGCTGTATATGAGGTACTGAGAATGACATGTGAGTTGGCAGAGGGAAAATCGATTGATATACATTGGTCTTTAGCATTTTTCTAGTTTAGAGGGCGATGTTGAGGTGACTGAGAAATCATTTTATAGCAATACCAGCACATGATTAGGACACTACATAGAGGACTTTATACAGTGACACAGTTATCAACTGAAGTAGCTGCTAGTAAGGTCCACACTTACGCGCACAACCATACATGGCTGTCACACCAGGGAGAACATAGCTGTCAAATAGACAGCAGGGTTTTATGTGACAGCTAACAAATCTATGTTTGTTTTGTTTTTCGTTGTATTGTTTTAGTTTTAAAATGTGAACACACACACACACACACACACACACACATGCACGCATACACATATTGGTTAATATAGGAAGATTTGTGTTACCTGAGGGATAAACTGTCTGGAATGTGAAGAGATGTGGTGAGGAGTCTGGTGGACTCTGGAGAGATGGACAAGGTAGACTAATAGAGCCATCCCATATCCCTCCTGCTGATGGGTTTTCCTCCAGGTAAAACAAATACACGTCATCCAATTACCACCATGCAGGATCCTCAAGTATACACTGGTGTACCAATGAAAAATGTCTGGGTAGAGGTGTATTGAAATGTGTCTAATGTATTACTGTATCATACTCAAAACTTTTGTTATTCAATGTGATAGTCCTAGAGTTATAATGGATGATAGGGGTATTCATGTTATTAATAATAGATGTATAATGTATGAGTAGTGGTAACAAATCACATACTTTCAATTAGCCATAAACCAGTGTGAACATAAAGTAGTGGTACTCGGTAGAATGAATTGAATAGAATAAGAGTTGGAACTTGATTGATAGCTTCGGCCACTAGTCCTTTCCCGCTACCAAAAGATCACTCCTGGGCAGACTCCTAACCTGTCAGTTTTTGAAATGTTCTTGACCCCGCGTAAGATGAGATTGTAACTGGGAGGCTAGGTTAGACCTTGAGAGAAGGTAAATAGTGAGACAGCAACCGAGAACGTCCAAAACACTGTTTCCTGAAAAGTCACACTAACGGTCAGGATGTCTGATCAGGAGAGTAAGTTGTGGAGCAGTAATTTCTTAAGCTTAGGTTATTTGACAGACAGGTACCAGGTGTAGGCTACCAGCCTCACGGCTTCAAGGGTAGCAGAGACACACTGGTGCCCATACCACCCACTGCAGAGGGGCCAACACTCAGAGAAGGGTCCAAGGGCACTCATGAGTCTGTACTGAAAGGCCTCGAATGCAGTTAGTAGCACCTGAGCCAAAGGCTAAGACTGTTGTCCAGCATGAAGTTGTAGTTTTTCCTGTTTTGTGTTCTCTTATTTCAGTTTCTTCTCAGGGCGGTTAATTCTTTTGATTATTAGCAGGTAACAGAGACTGCTTCAGGTAGTGATAAGGAGGTATTGGGGAGGAAGAAGTTAGTAGCATAATCAGTCCAGTCAATTACTCTATTCAATTCAGGGGTAAAGGAAAATTTAGAAACCTTGGAGTTTGGAGAAAGTGCGAGGGGCTATTGTCTGAGTAGCATTACGTCCGTAAGTACGGCGACCCCATGGTTAGAAAAGAGACACACCCAGCGATGCCAGTCCAGTAATATTTGGACTTGAGTAGGCATCCTTGAGAATGATTATCATTCTTGGGAGGGTAAGGTTTTAGACCAAACAAAGTGCTGGGCGTGCTCACATGTGCCTCAGTGATTATATCAAGTAGGATTAGTTCTCTTTCCACTAAATATTCTTGAGGTACCCGAACTAAAGGCGGGAGGTCACTAAGGAAAAAAGTAGGACACCTAGGTCCCTTAGTCTGAAGTCTCCCAATGCTTCGCAACCCGATCACTGTTAAATCTGAGTATTGAGAGACTGGGAAGAACTAACAGACAATAGCCCGCCCACAAGTGTTGATGAAAAGAACCGGTGACATTATTAGATGTGTGTATATTAACGCAAGCTGAAGGAGATTGCATATGACATTATTGATAGACATAGGATGATGCTATTGATGAACATGAAGTGTTTAAATGTATTCTGAGCTTAAAGACATGCGTTGGACAGAAGAACCTGTTAAACTTGAAGAACTGTAGTAGAGAATTCTGTATAGCTGATACACGTTCTACTGTACCGTGTACCTTTCCAAATAATGTATTAAGTGTTTATTGCACCCTTGAAGGGCATACAAAAGGTTATCTCCAAGCTCCAGAAGTGTACGGTTTATAGTAAAAGAAGAAGTCGTTTTGAGGATTAAGACTTTCTATTATGATAACTTGTTTAGATCTACAAACAGCATGGACAAACACCAAGGGGGATTTGTATTACATAACAATAAAACGTGGTACTGAGATCCTGCATATAACATCTTTAAGGTAATAGTTTATTATACTATCAAAGGGTGGACTGTTGAAGTCGTATAATTGGATGAACAAAAGTATATTGGTTTAATATTGGTTTGTCATGCGTATTGCGAAGCGTACGCCACGTGTTACATGGCGTGATGCGATCGCACGGTAAAATACGCACGCACACACTCGCACTACAACAGTTAGTTATTTATATAATTTCATATTGGTTCTGTTACACTGTAATTCAGGAGCAGATAGTATTTGGTTTATTATTAGTCTATATATATTTATATATAGTGATTATATGTACATTGTAGTGTTATTAAAGGTTTAGGTAATAGGAAAGGTGTCATGCCTGATATCATATTGAAGCCCTAATCATCAGCAGCTGCCCGGTGCAGTCGGCGAAGAGATCGCACAATGCATACTTTAGTTATTGATATTAGAGAGTAAACCTTTGTATGATACTGGCTATGAAAGGAGCAGACCCCCTGGAGAGAAGACCCCCACCTTTGGATTCCTTAGATTGAATCAACCTATTACCTGTCTGGCCTGGACCCACCCAATGTCTGGACCTACAGAAACAATCTACGTCATCTCTATTGTTCACAATGAAAACCTGACTGTATATATATTAGCTGCATCTCACTGGGGCCTCAGTCAACTCTGACACAGTATTCTATACAGAATACTGTCCATCGGGTCCCGTGGGTGCGCAGCGAGCGCATGCGATTGCAGCGGTATGTCTGTATTATCTTTTGGTATTGGCTGTGCTGTACTGTATCATTATATAATAATGTATTGAATTGTTGACTATTTACATCTGCTAAAATAAATCACTTTGTGCTTTGGACACACATACAATTGTTTGGGCAATGCTTATTTTAGTAAGATAGAATTACTTTAATACCGTGTATGGCTTTCTACAAAAAATATCCGCCTGAAGGTTCCGTCCATGAAGTTTGCGCCACGCTTCATCGGACCATACAAGATCACTCAAGTCATAAATCCTGTATGCTTCAAGCTACTATTACCAAAGAACCTCCGGATCTCCAATGCCTTCCATGTCTCACTGCTCAAACCCCTTATTATTAATCGCTTTTCTGCTCTTCTTTCTGTACCTAAACCAGTACAGATTCATCAAGAAGAGGAGTTCGAGATATCTCAAATTCTGGATGCCAAAATTTCGCGAGGAACTCTCCGATTCCTCGTTCATTGGAAGGGCTTTGGTCCAGAAGAACACTCCTGATGACCTCAACGCTCCAGCCCTGCTTAAAAAAATTCTACCTAAATTTTCCGGGCAAACCCGGTTCCAAGTGTTCTGTGCCCACCTTTAAAAGGGGGGGTACTGTCACTTACCGGAGTGTGAGTGCCTCCACTCTGGTACGTGGTTCTCCATCTTTCCCGCTTACACCTGTGTTGAACCACGGCCGTCCGCCATCCTGTCGCACTGCGCATGCGCAGGTCCCTTTAACAACTACACCTGACCACTAATGTGATTGATGGATCAATCACCTCACCCTACTTAAGGCACCTGCAGCCTTAGGTAGTTGCCTGATCTTGGAGTCTCATTCCCAGTGATTCTCTATAGGTGTTCCTGTGAGCTACTCGTGTCTGCAGCTTCCAAGCTGCTTCCAGCTCTACTCGTGTCTGCAGTTTCCAAGCTGCTTCCAGCTCTACTCGTGTCTGCAGTTTCCAAGCTGCTCTACTCACCGGTGGTTCCCGTACCCGCTACAGCATTACTACTCAGCTGATCGCCTGCAGTTTCCAAGCTGTTTCCTGCTCTACCCACCGGCGGTTCCCATACCCGCTACAGCGTGTCTACTCAGCTGATCGTCTGCAGTTTCCAAGCTGCTTCCTGCTCTACTCAACGGCGGTTCCCATACCCGCTACAGCGTGTCTACTCAGCTGATCGCTTCTTCAGCTTCCCAGCTGATTCCTGCTCTACTTGGTATGCATAATCACTATTGACTATTATTGTTTACTTGCATACCTATTGAACTATACGTGACTACTACACTAAGGTACAGTTACCTATGATAGACTGTCTATGCTACATTGCCTGTTTATCCAGACAAGCTTCTCACTCAGCCGCGGTATGCTCTCATCATATTGACTTTGTTGTTACTTGCATATCCACGCTGACTCGCTTCTCCACGCCGCAGAGCCAGCTACTATATTGACAGACTATTCATTGTACTTACCTACTTGTGTTGTACAAAACTCCTTTCTACTCGCGCTTTTTTCACACAGCTACAGTTTGCCGTATCCACACCACTCTCCTGCACCTGGACAAGTCCTCATTCCTCTTCACAGCAGTGGTACAACTTGCTACACGCAGACCACTGACTTCCCTGCTACCTACCAGCAACTGGACAAGTCCTCCTATCACAGCAGTGGTACAACTTGCTATACGCAGACCACCGACTACCCCGCTACCTACCTGCCTGCACCAGTACTACTCTTCCCATCACAGCGGTGGTACAACTTGCTATACGCAGACCACCGACTACCCTACTACCTACCTGCACCAGGACAACCTCCTCATCACTACAGTGGTACAACTTGCTGTACGCAGACCACTGACTCCTCCACGAGCTACCTTCACCTACTCACGTCCTCTCATCTCGTCTGAAGCTATATCGCTTCTTCTCTACAGTTCCAAGTCGCTGACCTTCCACCATCAACAGCTGCAAGTCATTGACTTCATAAGACATTCTCTACTTTCCTGCTGTTATCATCATTCACCTAACTGCCCTGAGGTCCGTGGTCAACACCGCTCCTCTGTCAGTTATAACATCAGGTGAAACTTGGGTATAAACTCCTAGTGCCCGTGACAGGCAGGGTGTATTCTTCACTTCTTTTGTTGCTACATACTTGGTCTGTACCACTTCCAATGGAGCCATAGACAAGGACAGGAGCTCAGCTTCCTGGCATGGCTGACTTTGCAAATCCTTTAACTGTTGTTGAGGAAAGTCAGTAGTAATCTCAGTCTGCTGTACCTTTTGAAGCATATTATTAATTTCCTGAGTGCTTGTTACTGAGGATCCGGTAAAACCTTGGACAATCTTGGTTTCTTTAGCTGCTTCACTTTTCCTGAAACCGAAGTGGAAGGTGTCTTAAAGCCACAGGAAAACCTCTCCCAGTTATCCTTAACAATTTGTATTCTGCTGACAATGTCTTCAATAAATTTAGTAGCGTACTGTAGTTCTTTTTGAACTGGTGACAATTCTGCTAGAATTTTTGAGGTTTGCTCCCGTTGACCTTTGTCTTTCTTTCCTTTTCCACTTATTGACTCTTGTTGGTCTGCAAGTGCAGATATCTCTATTTCAGCTCGGTCATGACAATCTCTTAACTCTTGTACTTCTGTTTCAGAAGCTCGCTCATCTGATGGTGCTGTCTGAGCTAGGAGAGTATTATATTGGTTTCCAACATTTTCAACCTGGGAAATGATCTTCATTTTCTCTTGTATACCTATGACTTTGGCGTTAAGTTCCTTCTGCGGATTTGCTGTCTCATTCTTCAGTTTTACTGCTTCCTCTTTCGCACTTTGACCTTGATTTGTATTCTGGGCTGTAATTACCATTGTAATATCAGTTTTCAACTTTCCCTTCTCTTCCTGTGCTGGGTTCTGTACGTTAAACTCCTGCATTGGCTGCTTTTTGGTTTCCGTTGCCTTTTGTCTAATATCCAAAGCTGCATTCTGCTCTGGCTCAACCTTCTGAGCTAAATGATCATCCTCAGTCTTTATGACATCAGACACTTGATTATTCACTGCATCAACCGGACCTTTTCTTTTTCTAATTCAGTATTTTCATATACTGCCTTTTTCTCAGGCGCAGGCAGGGCAACTTTATCTTCCTCCTTAATTTCTTCTTTACTCCTGGGATGCTCTGGAACATGCAATTCTGGCTTGTCACCTTGCTGCTCCTGGTGGATTTCCATGTGTTGTTCTTTGATAACCGCCAAGAGCTTTTCCTGCTGGTCTAGCAAACGCTTTTGCTGCACTGGCTGCTCCTTGATGACTTGCAAAAAGATTGCATGGTCCAGCAACTCTACTTTCCCATCTTCTTCTTGGGCCTCTACTGCCTTGAGCTCTGCATCTTGCACTTCACGTGGCTCTATTTCTTTGTCGGTAGGTGCTTGCTCTTCTCATCTTTCTTAAGAAACTTCTTTTCCGCAAGCAACGTTTCTCTTTTCTTGTCGAATTTGGAGTAAGATTTTTGCAACAGTAACATATTTGCTTCAAGCTTCTGTTTCTTAGCTTGAAGTTGCGTTATTTCACCATCCACTTTGTCACTCTGATAATTGTCATGTGGAGTTATATGCTCTTGCTTTATCTGTTATTTGAACGTCTGCAGCCCTGACACTTTTTCTTCATGTTCTTTCCGCGTCACATAGTCTGAACACATCTGTTCTCTCAATTCCTGTAACTCTGATTTTAGAGCCATCTCCCTGTCCAACCGAGCTTGCAGGGCTGCTTGCTTAGTAACCTCTCTCTGCAGCTCTGTCTGTATCTTAGTCAGGTCTTTTGTCTCACGCACCAGTTGCTTCCTGATCACGGCTAGCTCAACTTTAGCTTTCTCCAACTCTGTGGTCAGTGCGGCCGAGGCTTGCAGGTGTTTTGTCAGCGATATGTGGTTTTCCCGCAGACTGGCATTTTCTGAGAGGAGAGAGCTTACTCTTCTTGCCTCTTCTTCACCTTTCTGTGACACATCTGTCAACTGTTTCTCCAGTTGTAGGATTCTTAAATGCATATCATTCATATCTTTTCCATACTCCTGGCGAGTAGAGAAGGATGCTTGGAGAAGCATCATACCCTCCTTTAGGGTCCTTTTCTCCATCAGTAACTTGGCCTGCTCCAGCTCTGCCTTCCTATGATTCTGCTCTGACTCTGCTAGTTTTTGGCTTAGTTGAGCAATGGTCTCCTCAATGGCTTGAAGTTGTCTGTTGGACCCTTCATTAGTTATCTTCTGTAGCCTGTTAGTTTCCTGCTGAGCTGCAAAAGCTGCCTGCTGTACCCTGGTAGCTTCCTGCTGAGCCAGAGAAGATTGTACCAACGCTTCTAGGCCTAGGTTTTGTTGCCTTAGGGACTCCTCAACTTTTAATTGTTGTTGATTTGTGGCGGATTGCTGGGCTATAGCAGCTTGTAGAAAATCTTTAAGCATGTCCTCCTTTTCAGGGCACTGCATTACAGCCTTTCCCAGAGTTCAAACAAATGTGCATCTAGCCCTTTATCAGACATATCTGCAGCATCTTGTAACAGCGGTTGCCTAAGGGTTGTCTGCTGAGCTGTAACAGTTTGTAGTAAGTCTTTATCAGAAACATCTTCCTCTTGTAACCTAGCACAACGATGAGGGTCATAATCTACCGCTAAACAAACATACTCCAAGTTCTGATTTTTGTCTCTTTCCATATCAACAAATTTGACATACCTGTGTGCACACTTTTTGGGTTGAGACAGTAGGCTTCTGCTTTTTCTTGCCCATTGTAGCTTGAGAAGCAACCAATTTTATCTTTATGCGAACAAAGCACTTTCTTTATAGAAGGAGCACCTCACTTGACTTAAAAGGTATGGAACTACAACACCCAGCATATGTCTCAAACTTTTCCTTTGCAGAGACAAAAGTTTTTCTCCTTAACTTCTGCTCAATAGTTTTGCAAACACATTTGCACACTACTTGTTGTTTCAACACAGAAAACATCCACTTTATACTGAAGATTTTCAATAAATTTCTCCTTTTAAAGGTCTCTTGTTTTTGGGTTATGCACAGAAGCATGCCACACCCAATTTGTGCTTTGCAGACACACATTAATACTTGGGTTTTTTTTTTTCAGTCTTAATGAATACACCTACTTTCCATCAATTAACACAACTTAGTCTTTACATTGCAGAAAACATTTTTGTCTGTGCCAATAATGTGCTCATTTTTCTGAGACTTCTTGTTGCTTTATTGTGGATGCCCCTTGGACATTGGGATAAACCACATGAACTGTAATGCAATAGCTGCACTAATCCATCTCTGTACACATGGAGAATGACTTCATAAACAAATTTGTATTGACTCTGCTTTAGAGCAATTAACAAACACAGTCCAGGAAACACTTGATTCCTTTGCCTCTTACTGGTCTTTGCATACACTTCTGTTTTCCCAACACAAATGGCCAGTTTTCACAGACAACTTTTAACTCTTCCCAACTCATCATATATGCAGCAAATCTATATAGACAGCATTTCACAGTATGGTTTATTACTCACATCCATGTGGTTCTCTGGATCCACTGTTGCTGTGCATAAACAATCCAATTTTTAGCTGCTTTCCTCCACATGACAAGACATGCATGTATTTCTCAACAGTGTTTGTCCCCTTTAAACTTTCCAAGCACAAACACAGAGCTGGCTTCTGTAAGTATCTCCAAGACTGCTGCTATTCTTGATCTCTTGATCTGCGCAGATCTTTGCTCGCATTCTCCACAATATGTAGTATAATCAGGGGAACAGGTATCATCTCCTGGGTGAACAGCAGCAGTAAGAAACACGAGTCCAGGAGTTTCTGAATAACAGCCACAGCCAGTTTATTCACCAGCTTGAAAATAGGAACAAAACACAAATAAAATCCTAGCCGTCTGGCTTCTAGCTAATACATTTATGGAGGCCCTCTCTCATGTGTAGGACCTTATGTCCCACACATACGCCAAACCACATGTAACTGTTGCTCCCTGCAGCAGAGTGTCTCAGGAGACAGCTCACCTCTCCCAGGTCTGAGACACTGGCTGCATATCCCAGCTGCCTTATTACAAGCACCTCACAGGTGCATCCCTTGATCAGTCTGTTAGAGACTGATAGAACAGAAGACCCGGACTGGGCCTTATGTATACAATGCTGGAAGCCTGGGACACATACCTCTGTATCTAGGCTCCTTCCTGTGACTCTGTCACATAACATTTAGGAAAATCTAGGTGTGATGACTTAATACACAGTGGGTCATCTCTGAAGAAATGCATGGCAAAAGCTGCTAGCCCTGTGATATAAAAATACATGACTTTTGCATTAGATACTTTTGCATTATCTGAGAATGGTTTATGCCTCTGTGCTCAAACTTGTTTAGTTGCCTACTAACACATGCTTCCAAAAGTTCTTTCATGGAAACATATCTGACATTGTTTAGCAAATTTAACTATTGCGAAACATGTCGGCAGAATCCTATTTGTTCATTCTGCCAGAGCAGCAACACACTATTGTATCTTCCCGTACAGTCATGAGATGCAATCTACCAGTCAAATCTCTCTCTTTAATATAGAAAAATGTGTACTGTGTGTTTAAAAAAAAATGCATTAAAAATTATGCTTATAATAAATGGCTATCCAGTGGGATCACTAGAAATGTGAAATTTTGCAGACAAAGGCATAAGTGAAGGGGAGAGCTATTCCAAGGGTTTGCTGGTGATATAGTAAGTGCAAAGGAGGAAGGATTAATAGTATTATCAATGCAATGGGGGCTGGCCATCTGCTCTACAAAGTGATCTAAGAATGGGACCAGTGCCAGGTAGAAGGCAAGCAATGGAATCAATGCAAGAACCATTAAATTATTACCAAAGCTGGAATAAGGCTCTGGGGGGACCAGGGCACTTAGGACAGGGGGTTATCATTTTAGAAAAAATACACAATCAAAACTGTGCACTACTGTTAGGTGCACGTAGCTCTGCCTTCACGAGCAGTACAGTGTGAGGCAGGACAAACCTCCCAACTATACTTTCAGTCGGACCAAATCCTGACTAAGCGAAACAGTCAGCCAAATTCTGTGCTGTCCCACCATATTCAGGGAAGTTGGCAGACTGTTCTGCTCTCTCCTACCTGTTCTTGTAACTTTCACCACCTGCGGCTGCTGGTTTTTTAAGATGCCCTGTTTGGGAAAAAAAATAAATAGGTGCATGAAATTTAGAAAACTCTAACCAGCCCTGGCATTAAATCAATAGCACCCATATTTAATTATTAGGCCTCTCTCCAGCCCCAACATTAAAATAACAGTACTCACAATTAATAAATAAACCTATTTCCCTCCATCCCAAGAGCACCAGCAATAAATTAATAGCATTTACATTTTATATAACCATTTCCCACAACCATCCCCGCTATTAAATAATTAATATTCACATTTAATAAATAGCCGTCCTCCCCAAACTCAGCCCCACATTCAAATAATAGCCCCAAACCACCCCAGCATTAAATTAAAGGTCCCTTCATCCCATATTAATTTAATAGGCCCCAGTATTAAATTAAATACCCCACCAATAATTTAAAATGCCCCACCATCACCCTACAAACAGCAGCACGCATTAAATAATTGACCCCAACCTAAACTGCACCATTAAATTAATAGCCTACCCATGTACTATTAAGACTAGGGGCTAGATTTACTAAGCTGCGGGTTTGAAAAAGTGGAGATGTTGCCTATAGCAACCAATCAGATCCTAGCTGTCATTTTGTAGAAGGTACTAAATAAATGAAAGCTAGAATCTGATTGGTTGCTATAGGCAACATCCCCACTTTTTCAAACCCGCAGCTTAGTAAATCTAGCCCTAGAGATGTTCAGGCCCCCGAACACACCTGAACTTAGCAGATCCAAGTACCGAGCCAAGCCGGCTTGGTACTTTTGCGTGCCCTCGGAATTGAAAACGAGGTAAAACATCATTGTTATGTTGTTGGATCTCGTGAGTTTTGGATTCTGTAAGTACTGCCCTCCACAGCGATCCAGCGCCATTTCACAGAGGGACACAGAAGAGGTAGCAGTGTTCTTCAAAGTCTCCAGTGACATTCAGTGACATTCAGGAGAGCTCCATTGCTAATTGTCATTGCTGAAATAGAAAAAATAGGGCTGGGAGGCTTGGTCTTCTAAATCTGTAGTCACATTGTACTGTGTTATATAGGTAAAACACAAAGAGTATAGCTCCATTGCTAATTGTCATTGCTGACATAGAAATAATAGGGCTGCCAGTGTTGTTCTTAATCTGCAGTCACATTGTACTGTGCTATCAAAATGGATTCACAGCAGTACACAGAAGACCAGGAGCACCAAGCAGCAGCTGGCACCAGTCATGATGATAGTAATCCCTCTACGTCATCTGCTAAAGCCTATGTTAAAGTGCATAGTGTTTTTAAGTCAGGGAAACAAAAATGTAAAAGAACACCTTTTACCTTGGTCAAGAAAAAAAGATCTGTAACCCAGGCAAAGTTATCTGCAGAAAAAAATAAAATTGCCAACATGCCATTCTACACACGCAGTGGCAAGGAAAGAATGAGGCCTTCGCCTTTCTCTATGGGGGCTAGTTCTGCAACTGTCACTGAGGCATCTTCTTGTAAGGTCAGTCATGACCAAGCAAGACCTTGTCATTCGGACTCCAAAAGTGGTGTCCAAATACTTTTACATGTAAAAGCTGCTCTGGAAGAAAACAGTAAGGCATTAGAGGAAAATGTATGTTCAGATTCAGAAATGACAAGTACCTGAGGAGAGTCTTCCCACGAGTGCTATGTGTAATACTGACCTGTCTGACAGTGTACCCATAAAGAAGGCCCCTTTCAGCATTTCTGCAGATGTGTGCATGAACAGCCCAATTGTAGCCGATAATACACAAATTGAGGGTGCCACTTTGGAATTGCAAAAGGATGAGGGGGATATTTGTGTAGCTGACGAGGGCACTAATGAGGATGTTGATGAGGATGATGTTGTTTGTGTAAGTCCTGCCCCAGTGGAAGCAGTTCTGGCATGTGATGAGAAGAAGGCCATTGTCATGCCTGGGCATAAGACAAAAAAATCCACCTCTTATGTGTGGAATTATTTTTACCCAAATTCTGACAATCCTAGCCATTTGTAGCGTTTGTAAAGCCACAGTAATGTAAGCACGGATGTCTAAATAGACATGTATATGTATTACCTTCCACTTTGCTGCTGTATCATCAGTATTGTACAAAGTGTTTGTAATCTGCACTTTATGTCAAAGGTACCCAACTATATTATCATTTTTGGGGAATTGGACTGATTCGAAGCTCAGTGATGAACTTGCTTTTTGCTGAGAATTACAGTGGCTCTTTTTATTGCATTGTCTGGTGCCCTGGATTGGTCTGAGTCTGATAAAAGCACGCATCCCCTGGGGGGTTAGTGCTCGTTGCCATATATTAGTTGTAGAATTACCACAGTTATCCAAGGAATGGGTGGAGCGCTCAAATAAATCATAACTGATTTCATGATCCAAGGACAATTCCATCTTGCACCACTTTTCTTTTCTGCCACTGCTGTGTGTGCAATGTTCCCTAGATGTGCTATGAACTGCCGTGTGTTTGAGTCATTTTTTAGCATCCAGCCAGGTCGCTGCAGTCTTAGTTTGAAAGTGTATGAAAATATTCTGACCTGTGAGATGGTCAAAATTGACTGCAAATGACTTGAAATTAGTGTTATTGAGTATAATAATAATGTAGGGGGAAAAAAAGCAAAATTACATAATTTTAGCTAAAAAAAAATAGGGATCTTAGAAAGAAATAGGGATCCAAAACCAAAACACTCCAGTGCGGTTTTGCCAAAACCAAAACACGAAGTTAATCCAGATCCAAAACCATAACCAAAACCAGAACACGGGGGTCAATGAACATCTCTAATTAAGACAGCCCCCCTCCCTTCCCTCATATTATATAATATTTTAAGACCTTCCCATTCACACTTTAGCAGCAGCCCCCTGTTCTACACATACTTTAACAGCAGCTCCCGTCCTACATACACTTCAGCAGCAGCCCCCCTGTCCTACGCATACTTTAGCAGCAGCCCCCTATCCTACACACACTTTATCAGCCCCCACTTTGTCCTACACACACTTTAGCAGCTCCTCCCCTCTGTCTTACACACACTTTAGCAGCTCCCCCCTCTGTCCTACACACACTTTAGCAGCTCCCCCCTCTGTCCTACACACACTTTAGCAGCCCCCTCCACCCTTCACATACACACTTTAGCAGCCCCCCTCCTGTCCTACACACACTTTAGCAGCCCCCCTGTCCTTCACACACATTAGCAGCCCACCCTCCACCCTTCACATACACACTTTAGCAGTCTCCCCTCTGTCCTACACACACTTTAGAAGCCCCCCTCCACCCTTCACACACACTAGCAGCCTCACACTTACCATGCTCCTGATGCAGACTCCTCTTTCTCACACATAGGATGGCACCTGTCATGTGACATGTCCCATGTGACCTCTGTACGGAGACTGCAGCCACAGAGGTGAGGGGAGGAGGGAGGGATCCGCAGCCACACTAAGGAAGGTGGCTGGTCCCAGAGGTGGGTCCAGTCTACTAGTACTATGTGCTACACACAAATCAGTTTTGTTTTTTTTTAACTTCTGAAAAGATGCTAGGTGGCTTCCTGAGGCCACCGGGAAAAGTCCCGGCAGGTTACATGTCCAATCTGTCTCCAAGCTTCTCGGGAGAATTGTCTACACTCGCCTCACACACTTTATTACAGCAAACAACCTATCGGATTCCCTTCAGTCAGGCTTTCCCTCTCAACACTCCACATACACTGCACTAACTAAGTGTCACACTCTGCTCCCCGGGTATCTCCACCCGACCCTCAAGGTACTGATTCTCATATTAAACCTTCTTGGTACAGGCTGTCAGCCATGCTTTACATCTGTGATTACTTCACCTGTGGTTTTAGTCAATTCTACTATTGGCCAGTCCTCCTTTATAAGGCTCCTCCTTTCACCTATCCTTTGCTGGTTCTTCAAGTCTACACCTGGCCTGGTTCAGCTGCCTGTTTCCGTTATATCTATTCTGCTCATTTGTTCCGTTCATCTGTGGTATTGCTGTAAACAACGCCCGCTAGCTACTCTGCATACACCGCTGACTGCTGCTACTCTTTCCACATCCCTGTGGTAAGCCGTGGGTCATCGTTGCTGCGTACTCGGAGTTCGCTTATCTCTGCTCACCTGTTCCACTCACCTGTGGTAATAGCTGTGATCAACGCCCGCTAACCTACTCTGAATACACCGCTGACTGCTACTAATTCTTTCCACATACCTGTGGTAAGCCGTGGGTCATCATTTGCTGCATACTCAGTGTTCGCTGATCTCTGTTCATCTGTTCCATCTCATCTGTGGTATCGCTGCGGTCTACGCCCGCTAGCTCTCCTACATGCACCGCTGTCTACTGCTGAATTGGTCCACATTCTTGTGGTAAGCCGTGGCTCATCCTTGCTGTATTTCTGATTCCGCTGATCTCTGCTATCAACACCTGCTAGCTAATCTGCATGGATTGCTGACCATTGCCGACTCGTTCCACATCACGGTGGTGTTTGTATCCCTTCTTCGTTATTGCATACATGGATACAATTTAACGTACATTCTATTTTACTTTTAGTGGTACTCGCTGTTGCTAATGCTCACTATGTATCAGCTTGAACCGTTAACTCCATTGACTGTGTCTATTCTCCTGTATAACAGCCGTGCTCCGCCATCCACAGTATTCTCTGCACTCCAGTGAACTTTATATTTGTATCCCACTTCCTAGGAGCCCTTGCTGTTGTCTACACTCACTATGTATTCTGCTTACATTGTGGAACTCCGTTGATTGGTTCTACCCTTCTGCACACTGCCGTGGTTCATCATCTGCAGTGTATCCTGTACTCCATTGAACCTGCATTCATGTTCCACTTCTAAGTGGTAATAGTTTTATTATCAATCGATACCTGAACTGTATCTCTCTGTATGCTGTTTAGATCTGTTCTCCCATCTGTTACACTGGGAACTTCCCCTGCAGGGTGGGCTGCACTCACTTTGTAGAATTCCCTTCCTCGCACAATAAGACTTTCCTCTAGTCTTCAAACCATCAAGCGTTCTCTGAAAACCCACCTATTCAGAGAAACTTATGATATTCCTCAACCACCATCTCAATCTCCCTAGGTTACCCTATTAAAACCCTACACAGCGAACACAAGGCAACAACCCTCTGACCAGCATTGCTGTGTGACTGATCACACAGCCCACCCAATACTTTTTACCTTTGCATTCTAGCTAAAAATATGCAATATGATGAGACACTTACCCTTGTGTATCAAACTCCCATTGTCCCATAGATTGTAAGAGGGCCTGCTCCTCTTACCTCTATGTCTGAATGTATTACCCAGTATTGTTTTATTACTGTTTGTTCCCAATTGAAAAGCGCTATGGAATTTACTGGTGCTATATAAATACATGTTGTTGATGCTGATACAGTGTAGGTGAAGGTGTATTTCCAATATTGGCCACTTGAGGGTGACAGATGATAAAAAGTGCACTATAATTCCTGTTAAAGTTAATATTGTAATGTCCAACTGACAGATGAAACCGACAAGTAAAGTTCCTCCAGTAATGTATTACGTCTCCCTGTTATAGTATAAGCATATATATGTTGTTCAATATAAATGTTGAAAATTGATGATATTTAATATATTGGCTTTCACTAGGTAGCAAAAATCGGAGGTTATAATAATGTGATAACAATTTTTTAGAATATTTCATATAATAATAGAATCCAATACCAGAGCTGTCTAGATGGTAAAGCAGGTCCAATATAATTTATAAGGAATATACAAGTATAATTATTAATCTGATAGTTAGAATGTGTCAGGCATCTCAAGATGTCAGTGTGCGTTGTGTAACAGGCACAGCACTCTGGTGGTTTTAGTAGAAGAGTGTACCACACGCTTAACCTTTACAATGCACTCTTCGAAAAAAAAAAACATAGAAAGTAATGTGTGCATACAGTATTTGTTCTTCTGGCAACTCTTACACTATGTCCATTCCTACAAATGGGTACCATTTTTTAATCTAACACCTGCAGCTATTTGCAAAGGTGCTGAACTAATATACTAAATTAAGAGGAGCTCATTGAGACAGTTTTACACAGACTCTGCGGGACACAACATGGGGCCTATTTCTCATTTATCAAGATTTTCAGGTGATAAGTAAAAGTAGTATTTCACCCCCAATTTATAAATAAAAAATAAAAATCGCCAGGAAAGCACAGGTGAAAACTGTCCGACTTGTAAGCACAAACCTGGCTTTCTCAAACTGTACATGCGTTGTAGACAAGGATACATCTCAGTCTGCTCTCAGAGACATATGTTCCCCTTCCGCCTTTCCATGGCTAGAGAGGTGGAACAGGGGAAGTCATACCTCCTAATGATTCAGATTTTGGAGGGACATCTTGACTTGCTGACCTCAAAAGGGACAGGAGTTGACATGAAAGAGTTTTACACAAAGTTGCCCATGTGTGGGCAAGGTTTATACATAACAGTGGTGGGTCTTCTTTTGTCATGCTTTCGGGATTCTAAATGGGACATATGGGAGGTAGTGGGTGAGCATAGCAAAGTAAGGGCATGTCTTTCGTGTTATGTTGAGGGGAAAGAAGCCACAGATATGTGTCTACAAGATATATTTGTTGCGGCTATTCCCCCCTGTTGCTAATTCCATGCTGTTGATGACCACGCACTGAGTTCAGACCCTGGGAAATCTCCAGGTTATATACTGTATATGACTGTACTTCCTGTCACGAATGCCCAGCCTGGCTCAGATACAACAATCTGAAACAGCTGGCCGTGACTAGAGTTACCTTGGTCACTTACCAATGAATATACCTTTTCTGCCAACATAAAGGATTTACTCTGGAGTTCTTACACTCACCAAAACCACTTATTAATATCACACACTTAAATCACATACACATGTAGCATGAGCCTTACTTGGCTTTGTAAGCTCTCAAAGTATCACAGTGAATATGCTAGATTAAATGTATTTATTCTGAAAAATGTTTCCAAGACTCAATTACAAAACAGTTAATAACATGACATACAAAATAAGTTGCACAGATAAGTTTCGGAAATAAAATAGGAATTAAAACCAGAGTCGCTAACTTATTAATCTAAGACCTGGCGTGAGAGGAGTACACTTTTAGAGCAATGGCACATTTCTCCTCAGAGAAAATGAACAACATTACCAGGTCAGACAACGGACTTAACTTCTTACACTGCACTCACCCCCACCTTTGGAACTTAGCTCTTTCAATGTTTGGGCAGGTTGATTTCAAGAATGTCAAAGGGCTTTCAAAAATAAGTTATCGATGTCCTAAAATAGGTCTGGAACTTCAAAGAGCAGGACTTCTCACCTCTGCTGTTCTGTCTGATCACACTGTATACACACAATCTCTGTCACTTTCCGTTACTTTCAAAAGACTCTTTCATAGGTCACACTGATGTTATTCAGCAAAGCACACTTTAGAAATGTTACATACAAAATACACAATGTCATACATGAAAATTTAAGGAAAAAAACAATCAGTTGTTAGACATAATACATAATCATCACAGTGCCGCTAAGAGCTCATTTGCAGCCCGGGCTCTTAGCAGCTGGTACAGTGTTGTCTATGAGAGGTTTAGAACAGGTGAATAGATGCCATGATTGGATCTAGGTGAATAATACAGAGGGTGAATGATGAATGTGTGGGGGTGTTTATTTTTCAAATACATTTTCTTTTAGACCCATGTTTTATTGACAATTTGCCCTGATGCACTACAGGTCCCTGCGGGCCCTGAGTGACAGGACCTGCTGGCACTGGTGGTTCCCCATGAGCCAGCATGATTTGACACCCATGGGTATGCTTTATGTCTTCCTGACTTTTCTAGTACCAGCCTGGCAGACTAGGGCTGGTTAAGCTCTTGGGGGCAGGGGGCTGTGGGGGGAATGCTGATTTAAAAAAACAAAAAAGTATTTATTTATTTATCGGCCTTATGGAGCTGCTGTCACTAATAGGCTAAAAGCGTATAAGATGCTGGTAATGTAGGATAGGCTTTAATTGTATCTTGCAAAAGGTGAGCAATTTGCATATTAATCTGAATTGCAAGTATATTTAGTAGATGCAATTGATGCTTACGCTGTAACATATTTTGAAGTGCAGCCTTCTCACACACTGTGTTCTTTTTCTTTGAACACTTTTCCTCTAGTGATCATGGTTACTCACCCCTCGTCTGCAGGAATGACATCCCTTGGGCTATAGCACATTCTTGCTCTGCTCTCTCTGCCCCTCCTAGGTTTCTAAGAATTTGCGCAGGCTCTGACACCCACTCTGTTCGGTGCACTCTCAGCCCTGCTTGGTAGATCTTACACTCTCAATAGTGTCCACTTGCAGCCTCTTTATTCACACTTTTGGCTATAACATCATCTCTGGTGTCCTCTCTGCCTCTCTGTCACATTAAGTACTGCTACATTGCGTCTTGCAGGAACCCTTTCCAGAGTCTTTTAACATGCTCTCCTCTCTTTAGACATTGGGACTCTATATAGAAGATCCTCACTGCTGCCACTATTAATTGACGGCACACTGCTTTGGCAGCAAACCCCCTTCTTACTTCTTTATTGGAGTTCCCACTTTTTTCAGGGGCTCTTCTTTATTATTATTGGGACTCCTCCCCTTCTTATATCTGTCCCCTCTAAATATGCCAAACATAACATTTGAATCAACCACACTAAGTATATCAAATCCTATAGAATATATTGTAATAGTTATCCACCTAACATTAGAGATGCTCAGGCTTGGTTCCTCGGGAACCGAACACACCCAAACTTAGGGGATCCGAGTACCGAGCCGACTTTCACACTTTTTCGGAATCGAAAACGAGGCAAAACGTCATTGTTAAATCGTCAGATCTCCGATCTCGAATCTCCCGAGTTTTGGAATTTATAAATACCACCCTCCACGGTGTTCTAGCGCCATTTGAGAGAGGGATACAGAAGGGGTAGTACAGAGTGTAGAGCAGTTGGGCAGGCAAAGTTATAGAATTGAAAGAGGAGGGTGGTTGCAGTTTTCAGTGTTCAAGTAATCAGTGACATTCAGAAAAGCTCCATTGCTCCATTGCTAATTCTCAATGCAGAAAAATACAAATAATAGTGCTTACAGGGTTGATGCAATTCTGCAGTCCATTTCTACTGTGTTATATAGGTAACACAGAAAAAGTAGAACTGCATTTGTAATTCACATTGCAGAAAAATATAAATACTAGTGCTGTCGGGGTTGGTATAATTCTGCACTCAAATTGTACTGTGCGATATATGTAACACCCCCCTAGTGGTGTTCTAGTAAAACCCTGCACTTCAGTGAATACAGGGGGGGTCAGCTATAGGGTAAGCTAGAAGTTTATAAAAAGTTACATAAACTGGTTACCATGGTGATAACCCAGCCCAGCCTGTGAGACTGAGTGAGAGGAAGGAGGGGCTGTCATTAAGGTGGGATAGGAATAGAGAGGGAGAGAGACAGAGACTGGGAGAGACAGAGGAGAGACAGAGGAGAGGAGAGATGTAGCTGGGGACATGGGGTGGAAGCTCCCAGGCTCCCCCAGCATTGCCTGGCTGTCTGAGCATGGTGACTGAGCCAGGGCAAGGAATGTGTGCCCTGGATGAGGGGGAGAACTCCATGCCACTATAGATAAACCAAGAGAGAGGGGGACACATCGCATGGAAAAGGCCCTGGAGTGAGGGCTGCTACAAGAGGCCTGGTAGCTGTAGTGTCAGATCCTGAGGCTGAGAGTACACAGAGAGACGTGTCAGAGCACAGGAGACATCATCCCCGCAGAGGAGGGATGAGCTGCAGTTGAGAGGTACACAGAGTGTGTCAGAGCAGCATGGAGAGAAGCTGCCTGCCTATTAGCATCCATGTGAGTGCCCTTGCAGAGGAGGGTGATCTGCAGTGAGAATGGAGTGCAAGAGACATGTAAATTATGTTATTTAACATCTGGAGAACATTAAGAACTGTGCTGGAGACAGTGAGGAGCTGTATATATTTTTCTTTATTGCTGCAACCATTATGATTATCGTGCTGGAGGAAGAGGAGTGTAAATAAAGAGTTGGGTTTATCATAGAGATGGTCTGGCGCCCAAATTATTGTGACTTCTACTACACTGCACCAAAGTGACATCCCCTGTGTCCCACTAACTGCAAAGAAACACCTGCATGTGCAGGGACCCCCTGATCATTTACACCCATGCCCATCAGCTAGCCAGGGCTTGAGAAGGAGGTGCACTGTGTACCCTTTGCACACCATACTACACACAGTGACAGGGGGTTACATATCGGCGCCCAACGTGGGGATCAAGCACAACAGATGGAGCAAGTGCTTGCAGGACACAGGGACTGAGTGCAGTGTGCCCAGATGGAGCAACACCCTTGGGACACCATGTCTGACTGTCTCTAGGTGCCCAGGAGACCAAGGGTAATGATGAGAAGGTGAAGCAAGTTGTTTGCTGAGTAATTCTGTCCGGGACAGTAGATGGAGCAGCAGTGTGCTTGTTGCTGATACTTGTAGTGCCACTTAACCCAGCTGAGTGGGAAGCAAAAGAAGAAAAGGTTCAACGTGTGAGGTGTAGTTACAATGCAGTCTGTATATTGCCTTTTTCTGAGGATTTGGGGGAGCAAAGAGAGGCAGACTGTGGAATGTGACATCTGTATATTGCCCTTCCGGAGGATTAGGGGGAGCAAAGAGAGGCAGATCATTCACATTGGAGAGAAAGGGGGGAAGGCAACCCTGCTTTTCAAATGTCACCCCTGCATATATTGCTGATATGTGACTTGGGGGAGATGTATTTGTTGGGAGGGGCCCACGAGAGCCACCTGTCTCTTTTTGACCCAGGAGGGGGGAGACATGGGCAGGCACGGGCAGGTGCTACATTGCTTTGGCATAAAGCCACATTTGAATGTACATTGAAAGAAAACAGGACATCTGTGACTCACATGTTTACATCCATTGGAGGTGTTGTGGGGTATGCAATGTGAAATGTGCTTTATATTCATACTGTAATTGTATTGCTATGCTGTATTCACTTTACATTGTGATATTTCATGCAATAGTGATGTAGAAAAGTTTACATGTGTGTGTTCATATGTGAGTTAGGTGTAAGTGAGATTAGCTAGGCAGCCCCACTAGGTGTAGTTTAGGGTGCCCAGCTAATCGGGGGAGTATGTAACACCCCCCTAGTGGTGTTCTAGTAAAACCCTGCACTTCAGTGAATACAGGAGGGGTCATCTAGAGGGTAAGCTAGAAGTTTATAAAAAGTTACATAAACTGGTTACCATGGTGATAACCCAACCCAGCCTGTGAGACTGAGTGAGAGGAAGGAGGGGCTGTCATTAAGGTGGGATAGGAATAGAGAGGGAGAGAGACAGAGACTGGGAGAGACAGAGGAGAGACAGAGGAGAGACAGAGGAGAGGAGAGATGTAGCTGGGGACATGGGGTGGAAGCTCCCAGGCTCCCCCAGCATTGCCTGGCTGTCTGAGCATGGTGACTGAGCCAGGACAAGGAATGTATGCCCTGGATGAGGGGGAGAACTCCATGCCACTATAGATAACCCAAGAGAGAGGGGGACACGTCGCATGGAAAAGGCCCTGGAGTGAGGGCTGCTACAAGAGGCCTGGTAGCTGTAGTGTCAGATCCTGAGGCTGAGAGTACACAGAGAGACGTGTCAGAGCACAGGAAACATCATCCCCGCAGAGGAGGGATGAGCTGCAGTTGAGAGGTACACAGAGTGTGTCAGAGCAGCATGGAGAGAAGCTGCCTGCCTATTAGCATCCATGTGAGTGCCCTTGCAGAGGAGGGTGATCTGCAGTGAGTATGGAGTGCAAGAGACATGTAAATTATGTTATTTAACATCTGGAGAACATTAAGAATTGTGCTGGAGACAGTGAGGAGCTGTATATATTTTTCTTTATTGCTGCAACCATTATGATTATCGTGCTGGAGGAAGAGGAGTGTAAATAAAGAGTTGGGTTTATCATAGAGATGGTCTGGCGCCCAAATTATTGTGACTTCTATTACACTGCACCAAAGTGACATCCCCTGTGTCCCACTAACTACAAAGAAACACCTGCATGTGCATGGACCCCCTGATCATTTACACCCATGCCCATCAGCTAGCCAGGGCTTGAGAAGGAGGTGCACTGTGTACCCTTTGCACACCATACTACTGTTACGAGCCGCCGCGGCTCGCTTCCTGGTTCCTCTAGCGTCCCGGCCGTCACCTTGACGAATGGGACGTCATTTCCAGTTCCTGGTCGGCCGTTGCCAAGGCAACAGTCTGACGCTCCTGATCTGGCGCTGCGTCCCGGCGGTACTAGTGGCTGGGCGCATGCGTGCAATTTAACACAGCCTGTGGGCTAATTAATGTAATTAATATTGGGGCTGTGTGACGCTCAGAGCTAGGCTCTGATTGGTGGCTTGTGGTATTTAGGGCAGTGAGGTCTGCAGCCTCACTGTCGGTTATAGCGTTCTGCCCTCAGTCCTGCTGTCTGCTTGTTCTATCTGTTTGGTTATTGTTACCTTGGATTTACTACCCGTGTTTTGACCCCTGCTTGTTCCTGGATCTGAGAACCTTCTCTTCTGACCTTGACCTTTTTGCCTGGATTCCGGATTTTGCTTCTTTGCCTGTGTGTCTGACCCTTCGCTTGTCCCTGGATTTTGTATCTGTGCTTGTGACCTTTGACCTTGGATACCTCTTCACTACAGCCCGCCAATCACTCCACTCCTGGGTACTCCTTTAAGTCAGTATACGTTACTCGACCCTCGGTCGGCCCGCAGTCAAGTCTGTCCCCACCACTAGGGGCTCCAGCGAACACCGGGCCTTCAGAGTAGTCCCCGAATTTCACTGTACTGGCTTGGGAGTTCCTAACATTATAACCGGCCAAGGAAGATTGGTATTATTCGGCCATGGACGACGACGAGTCAAACCTATCTCCAGCTCAGATCTTGGCAAATCAGATACAGGCGATTTCTCAAGTGGTGCAGAATTTAGCCCAGCGCATGGCAGCCCAAGAAGGGGTTTCCAGAGACCTGCAGCTCTAGCAAGTTCCCACTGGTGACACACCGGAGCCTAAAATGAACTTGCCTGACCGATTTTCTGGAAGCAGGGCAGCCTTCCGTAACTTCAAACAGAGCTACAAGCTGTACATCCGCCTGAAACCACGTTCCTCTGGTTCTGAAAAACAAAGGGTAGGGATCACCATCTCTTTACTCCAGGGTGACCCTCAGTCTTGGGCCTTCTCCTTGCCTTCAACCAGCCCAGCCTTGCAGTCCGTGGATGCCTTTTTCCAAGCTTTGGGTTTATTGTACGATGACCCAGACAGGGTAGCCTCAGCTGAGTCGCACCTCCGAGCGTTGAGGCAAGGACGTCGCTCTGCAGAGGAATATTGCGCGGAATTCCGGCGATTGTCCGTTGATAGTGCCTGGAACGATCCAGCATTGCGAAGTCAATTTCGCTTGGGACTTACCGAGCAGATTAAGGACTCCTTAGTCCAGTATCCGGTATCAGAGTCACTGGAGGAGTTGATGCAACTCGTTATTAAAATTGATCGGCGGATCAGAGAAAGGAAGACTGAACGGAAATCATCTGTACCTATTGATATATCCTTCAGCTCCTGTGCCACTCTGCCCGACTCTCCTGAACCCATGCAGGTGGGTGCTTACCGCTTACCTCTAGATGAACGTTCCAGGAGACGCTCACTAGGTCTCTGTATGTATTGTGGTCAACCTGGCCACTTAGTACGTCTGTGTCCCAATAAGCCGGGAAACTCCAAAGCCTAAGTGCAGGTGAAGAGGTGTGCTTAGGTCTTCAGATTATCTCTTCAGAGAATTCCTTGTTAGTGCCTGGACGATTGGCCTTCCGTGGTAAATCCATGGATCTGTCAGAATTTATGGATAGTGGTGCGGCTGGCAACTTCCTGGACATAAATTTGGCTCGTGACCTCAACATTCCGGATATCAAGCTAGAATCAAGCATTTCCACCTGTGGGTTGGATGGTAACCCCTTGCCCGGGGGAAGAATTCTTGCCAGGACTCCAATGGTTCGGTTGTCTGTAGGAGCCCTCCATATCGAGGAACTCTCCTTTTACTTAATTACCTGTCCCTCTGCTCCATTGATTCTGGGGTATCCTTGGCTTTGCAGTCATAACCCCCTTATTGACTGGAAAACAGGGGAGATTGTCCGTTGGAGTCCCGGGTGCTCTACGTCCTGCTTGACCCTGCCTCTTAGAGTTATACAGCCTAGCCCAGAATTGTTGCCGGTACCCTACCAGGACTTCAGTGATGTTTTTTGCAAGAAGAAAGCTGATTCACTTCCACCACACTGGGAATACGACTGCGCAATTGAATTGGTACCCGGTTCTAAGTTGCCCAAAGGGCGTTTATATTCACTATTCCTTTCTGAAACACAGGCCATGGAACTATACGTACAAGAAAACCTGAAGAAAGGGTTCATCCGCCCTTCTAAGTCTCCGGTAGGCGCAGGTTGTTTTTTCGTTTCCAAAAAAGATGGCAGCCTGAGGCCTTGCATCGATTTCCGTGGACTGAATAACATCACGATTAAGAACATGTATCCTTTACCCTTGATCTCTGTCCTGTTCGATCAACTGAAAGCAGCTACTGTATTCTCTAAGACTGACCTCCGAGGGGCCTACAACCTTATCCGAATAAAGAAGGGGGATGAGTGGAAGACTGCCTTTAATACCCACTCGGGACATTACGAATATCTTGTAATGCCATTCGGTTTGTGCAACGCTACGGCAGTCTTTCAGGACCTGATTAACGATGTATTACGTGAGTTCTTGGGAAAAACAGTTGTTGTTTATTTGGATGACATCCTAATTTATTCTGAATCTTTATCTCAGCATCGTCAGCACGTCCGCCAGGTGTTATTAAGATTATGAGAACATCATCTGTACGCAAAATGGGAGAAATGCGAATTTGAGGTGTCCTCAGTGGCATTCCTGGGTTATATCATCTCCTCATCAGGATTCGCTATGGATCCCGCCAAGGTGCAGGCAATTCAAGATTGGGTCCTACCTACTAACTTGAAGGCGATCCAAAGATTCCTTGGCTTTGCCAATTATTACCGAAGGTTTATTGGCTCATTCTCCTCGTTAGTGGCTCCAATCACTGCCCTCACTCGAAAAGGAGCTAACCCAGCGGAGTGGTCCGCAGAAGCACTGGCAAGTTTCTCAGCTCTCAAAGCTGCCTTCATTTCCGCTCCAGTCCTTAGACACCCCGACCCAGGACTTCCGTTTATTGTGGAGGTGGACGCTTCGGATGTCGGTGCTGGTGCCATTCTCTCTCAGAAAGACCCACAGAGTAAAAAGTTACATCCTTGTGCATTTTTCTCGAGAAAGTTTCTGCCTGCGGAATGTAATTATGACGGCCGGAAACCGTGAATTATTGGCCATTAAGTTGGCATTGGAGGAATGGCGACATTGGTTGGAGGGAGCTGCACATACCATTACTATCTTCACAGGCCATTAAAACCTCCAATATATTCAGACCGCAAAAACTCTGAATCCCAGGCAGGCTCGCTGGGCCCTATTCTTCACCAGATTTAGGTTCATCATCACTTTTCGTCCAGGTTCAAAAAATATTAAGGCTGATTCTTTGTCCCGAAGTTTTTTGGCCCATCATCCTCAGTCTCCTGACTCGCAGTCTATTATTCTTTCAACTTCAATTAATCTCGGACTCACCCAGGATCTGGGACCCACTATCCAACACTTCCAGAAAATTGCTCCAGTTCAGACACCTCTCAACAAGTTATTTGTCCCGGTTTATCTAAGAAAACCTGTCCTCATAGAGTGTCACAACAACCGCTCTGCTGGTCATCCGGGAATTTGTAGGACTATCGAAATTCTTTCTCGCTGGCTTTGGTGGCCCAACTTATCGGATGATGTGGAGGCTTACGTCCGTGCCTGTCCTGAGTGTGCCAGAAATAAATCTGCTAGAAACCGCCCTTCTGGTCTACTGCTACCCTTGCCTGCTCCAAGCAGGCCTTGGTCCCATCTTTCGATGGATTTTATTGTTGACCTTCCAGTATCTGCAGGCCATAACACCATTTGGGTAGTCGTGGACCGATTCAGTAAGATGACACATTTTATATCCTTACCCAAACTACCGGATGCCAGGACCTTAGCTACCTTGTTTCTGACCCATATCTTTCGTCTCCACAGTCTTCCTGAAGACATCGTCTCGGACCAAGGATCTCAGTTTATTGCACGATTTTGGAGATCTTTTTGTAAGTCCATTGGGATCAGTATCAGTCTGTCCTCAGCGTATCACCCTCAGTCGAATGGACAGATGGAAAGAACCAACCAGTCCTTGGAACAGTTTTTACGCATCTATGTTTCAAAATTTCACGATAACTGGTCCTCTCTCTTGCCCTGGGCGGAGTTCGCTCACAACAATTCCTGCCATTCCACAATACACACATCCCCGTTCTTCTGCAACCTCGGATTTCATCCGAAGTCCAACTCTTTCTCTACTGCTGTTCCCAGTGGGGAATCTGGAACACCTGCTTTTACGGCCAGGTTGAGATCTGTCTGTAAAAAGGTGCACTCTGCGCTGGGTAAAGCCTCTCAAAAATCCAAGGCTTTCGCTGACCGCCATCGTGTGCCATGTTCTCTGAAAGTGGGAGATCGGGTTTGGTTGTCCACACGGAACATCAAGTTGAGGCAACCTTGCAAGAAACTGGGGCCCCGATACATTGGACCATTTTCAATTGAGAAAAAGGTAAATCCAGTGGTTTTCAGGCTGAAACTCCCACCTTCTTTAAAAATACCCTCGACATTCCATTGTTCGCTTCTGAAGAAAGTCGCTGCGCCCAGCAGATTCAGTCAGCCTCCCTCTAGCAGGCCTCGGCCTTTGGATGTGAATGGAGACCAGGAATATGTCATTGAAAGAATCCTTGACTCAAGGAGGGTCCAAGGCCAAGTTCAGTTCCTGGTGCACTTGAAGGGTTATGGCCCTGAGGAGAGATGCTGGATACCGCGGAGGCGTCTCCATGCTGGGAGACTCATTAAAGAATTTTTCAGGAAATTTCCCACTAAACCTGGGTGTCGGGGTTCCTTAACCCCTTCTCAAGGGGGGGTACTGTTACAAGCTACGTTGCTTATTGTCATTGCTGAAATACAAATAATAGTCCTTGCAGGCTTTTCTTCTGAATTTGCACCAAAAAGTGTACGGTGTTATATACACCCAAAGACAAGAGCTCAATTTCTCCATTGCTAATTGTCATTGCTGAAATACAAATTCTAGTCCTTGCAGGCTTTTCTTCTGAATTTACACCAAAAAGTGTACGGTGTTATAGACAACCAAAGAGAAGAAACAGAAAAACAGATTGCGCATAAGATGTCCTTGATATAGAGAGATACAGTATGATAATAAGACCAAAATAATGATGGATATAAATTAATATTTACTAAGTATACAGATGGTTAAAACAATTTAATACATGTACCAATATAACACATGATCCAGTGCACAGGTGTCACTCACCGGACCGTGAGTGCCTCTTCCCGGACATTTAGGAACCGTGGCCGTCCTCCATCCTGAGGGTCTGCGCATGCGCAGTCCTTTCCTATACTTCAGTGTATGTCCCTTTAACTCAATTGGCAGATCAGGCAACACTCCCTATATTAAGCACCTGTGGTCAACACCACGTTGCCTGATCTTGGAGTCTCATTCCTCATGAGTCTCTGAAGGTGTTCCTGTGTTTCCTCGTGTATTCAGCGCTGCTGATTCCTGTGGTTTCCAAACCACTTCTACCTCTGTGGTTTCCAAACCACTTCTACTCTGTGGTTCCATACCACTTCTACAACCATCTGTATCATCGTGACTGTGAGCTGATTCCTATCCGCTGCCTCCGTGCACTACAGTCTCCTATACCACTTCAACGTTATTATATTCCATAGTGACTGTTTGCTGATTCCTATCCGCTGCCTCCATGCACTACAGTCTCCTATACCACTTCAACGCTATTATATTCCATAGTGACTGTTTGCTGATTCCTATCCGCTGCCTCCGTGCACTACAGCCTTCTCTCCTTATCCACTCACCTGTTCATCATCGTGACTGTGAGCTGATTCCTATCCGCTGCCTCCGTGCACTACAGTCTCCAGCTGGCAACTCGCCTGTGTTCATCATCGTGACTGCTAGCTGATTCCTATCCGCTGCTTCTGTGCACGTCAGCCTCATCTCATCTCTCCCGTGGGTCCGCAGAGTCCTGCTGCCGCTGCCAGCGCTATCGTCCATCTACTGCTGATCCGCTCTCCACGCCTTCCTGTTTCCCGCTGGTCTCTACCCTCCTGTCAGCATTGGATTCGTATCTCATCAGCTACTCCTCTGCTAGATCATCTCCATTCTCCTGGGTGCTCCATGAGTCCAGTTCCATGTGTTACTGATTCCTGTGGATTCGTGTCCCTGTTGGTCTACTTACCTGTGCGCTGCACCTACTAGACCCCTGCCTCTTACATCCAGGGACTTCTCATCCTGTCGGCCTCCTGCCGCCCAGGTATCACTGCACTCCTATCTGACTGCCTTCTGAACCACGGTATGCATACTTCTCATTGACTGTGCTGGTGTATTGCATATGTTGCTGGACTGTGTACGTTCTCCTCTGGAGTCTGCAACCCGCTGAGTCTTTTGCCATCATTGACTGTGTTACCTTGTGCTGGATTACTTCAGAGACTTCCTACATTTGCAGACCTGTTCAGTCATTTATATATATTGTGCATATTACTGTGGATCGTGTTTAATGTGCCCGTGTACATCCTGTGTTGCAGTTCCTCCCCGTACACCTCCTCACATATATATTCAGTGGTAAAACTTGCTGAAGGCAGACCACTGATTCCTGTTCCGGTATCACCTGTTCCATTCCTCTCACATAGCAGTGGTACAACTTGCTACCGCAGACCACTGACTTCCCGGATACCTCCACTTGGATTCCATTCCTTCACTCAGACAGCGGTACCACTTGCTATCCGCAGACCGCTGACTCTCATCACCTCCTCGTTTCTGTTGGACATTCCTCCTCACTATAGCAGTGGTACAACTTGCTATCGCAGACCACTGACTACCTCCACTTGCCCTTGTCCATACAGTTCCTCGTGTATTATTACCTCCATATTACCAGTGCTGCTAGTCATAGACTTTCCTGAGCATCTCATCATCTACTATTACCTGTTCCGTGATCACCCTGCTACCAGACCACACTATTACCATCTACATTGCTCTGGTAAGCTTATCACCTGGTGATTCCTGGGTAAAGACTCCTAGTGCCCGTGACAGTAAGATCAGGCCATGACAGACCCAGATACGGAACCTACCGCCAAAGAGATGCTGCAGCATCTGGTCAGCCGTGTGGAGCAACAGGATGCCCGCCAACAGCTGTTACTTCAGTGTTATCAGTCATTAACCTCCCAAGGAACATCTGGACAGACTGTTACAGCTACTCCCGAGGCTCCTGTGCTTTCCTCCGTTTCCCCAGTGCCATCCCAGGTGTCTACAGCTTCCACGCTTCACCTGCCTACTCCGTCAAAGTACGATGGAGACCCCAAAACTTGTAGGGGTTTCCTTAACCAATGTTCAGTCCATTTTGAGCTCCAACCTCAAAATTTTTCTACCCATCGTTCCAGAGTGGCCTATCTTATCTCTTTGTTTTCAGGACAAGCCCTGGCTTGGGCCTCCCCTCTGTGGGAGAGAAATGATCCTATATTGCAAGATAGTGCCAAATTCATTTCTACATTTCGAAGTTTGTTCGATGAACCAGGTCGTGTGACCTCCGCTGCTTCCAGCATCCTCCGCCTGCGACAAGGACCTCATACAGTAGGCCAGTACGTCATTCAATTTAGGATCTTAGCCTCTGAACTTCAGTGGAATACTGAAGCCCTAGTTGCTGCCTTCTGGCAGGGGCTCTCCGATAAAATTAAAGATGCACTGACTACTCAAGAGCTTCCTTCGTCACTTGAAGATTTGATCTCTCTATGCCATCGTGTTGATATGAGATTTCGTGAAAGGGAGGCTGAGAAAACGACTTCTGCTAAAGCACCTCTTCGTTCTAACCCTCAATTTCGTCCAGTTTCACCCTCTGTGATTCCCATGGAGATAGGACGTTCCAAATTATCTTCCGAGGAGAGGAAACGAAGAGTAAAGAATAGACTCTGTATCTATTGTGCTGATTCCACTCATATTCTCAGCTCCTGCCCTAAGAGATCGGGAAATGCCAGGCCCTAACTAGTTCCGGAGAGGTGAAGTTAGGGTCCCTGGAGTCCTCTCCATCTTCCATGAAATCTAAAGTCTGCGCTTTTGATGTTACGATTTCCTCTGCTACCAAAACCTTTGAGTCACAGGCATTAATTGATTCCGGAGCAGCAGGAAATTTTATTTCCAAATCATTAGTAAATCAATGGTCTCTACCAGTGATTACCTTAAAAACACCCATTACTGTGACGGCTATAGATGGATCACGTCTCATCAACGGTCTCATCACTCAGAGTACGTCTCCAGTAACACTTCAGATTGGTGCTGTCACTCACCGGACCGTGAGTGCCTCTTCCCGGACATTTAGGAACCGTGGCCGTCCTCCATCCTGAGGGTCTGCGCATGCGCAGCCCTTTCCTATACTTCAGTGTATGTCCCTTTAACTTAATTGGCAGATCAGGCAACACTCCCTATATTAAGCACCTGTGGTCAACACCACGTTGCCTGATCTTGGAGTCTCATTACCTATGAGTCTCTGAAGGTGTTCCTGTATTCCTCGTGTTTTCAGCGCTGCTGATTCCTGTGGTTTCCAAACCACTTCTACCTCTGTGGTTTCCAAACCACTTCTACTACTGTGGTTCCCATACCGCTTCTACCATCATCTGTATCATCGTGACTGTTAGCTGATTCCTATCCGCTGCCTCCGTGCACTACAGTCTTCCAAACCACTTCAACGCTTTTACTGTATCATCGTGACTGTTTGCTGATTCCTATCCGCTGCCTCCGTGCACTACAGTCTTCCTAACCACTTCAACGCTATTACTTATCATTGTGACTGTTTGCTGATTCCTATCCGCTGCCTCCGTGCACTTCAGTCCTCTAATCCACATCATCGTTATTATATTTCACTGTGACTGTTTGCTGGTTCCTACCCGCTGCCTCTGTGCACTCCAACCGTTACTTTACATCCACTCACCTGTTCCTCATCAAGTCCGTGAGCTGATTCCTATCCGCTGCATCCGTGCACTACAAGCCTTCAGCCTGCAACTCGCCTGTGTTCATTATCGTGACTGTTAGCTGTTGTCTATCCGCTGCTTCCGTGCACTACAGCCTCCAGCCTACAACTCGCCTGTGTTCATCATCGGGATTGTTAGCTGATGTCTACCCGCTGCTTCCGTGCACTACAGCCTCCAGCCTACAACTCGCCTGTGTTCATCATCGTGACAAGTTAGCTGATTCCTATCCGCTGCTCCTGTGCACTTCAGTCTCTTCTCAGCTCTCCTGTGTTTCCTCGAGACTGCTGCTCTCCTTGCCATTGGCTACCCTCCGTGATCAACAGCTCCTGGTCTACTCTGCTCTCCCGTGTTCCAGCGCTACTGACAACTATTGGTTGCTACTGGTTACCTCCGTGTACCGCAGAGTCCTGCTGCTGCTGACCGCGCTATCACCCATCTACTGCTGATCCGCTCTCCACGCCTTCACGTGTTCCGCAGGTCTACCCTCCTGTCAGCATTGGAGTTATATCTCATCAACTACTACTCTGCTGGATCATCTCCACTCTCCTGGGTCCTCCTTGAGTCCAGTTCCACGTGTTACTGATTCCTGTGGATTCGTGTCCCTGTTGGTCTACTTATCTGTGCGCTGCACCTACTGACCGCTGCCTCAGCTATCCTGGGACTTCTCATCCAGCCGGCCTCCTGCCGCTCAGGTATCCCTGCACTCCTATCTGACTGCCTGCTTCTGAACCACGGTATGCATACTTCTCATTGACTGTGCTGGTGTATTGCATATCTTGCTGGACTGTGTTGGTTCTCCTCTGGAGTCTGCTATCCGCTGAGTCTATTGCCATCATTGACTGTGTTAACTTGTGCTGGACTACTTCAAGAGACTTTCTATTTTTGCAGACCTGTTCAGTCATTTATATATATTGTGCATGTTACTGTGGATCGTATATAAGGTGCCTGTGTATATCCTGTGTTGCAGTCTCTCCCCGTGCACCTCCTCACATATATATTCAGTGGTACAACTTGCTGGTGACAGACCACTGATCCCTGTTTCCAGTATCACCTGTTCCAGTATCCTCTCACATAGCAGTGGTACAACTTGCTATCGCAGACCACTGACTCCCCGGATACCTCCACTTGGATTCCACTCCTTCACTCAGACAGCGGTACCACTTGCTATCCGCAGACCGCTGACTCTCATCACCTCCTAGTTTCTGTTGGACATTCCTCCTCACTATAGCAGTGGTACAACTTGCTACCGCAGACCACTGACTACCTTCACGTGTCCTTGTCCTACAGTTCCTAGTGTACTATTACCTCCATATTACCAGTGCTGCTAGTCATAGACTTTCCTGTGTATCTCATCATCTGCTACTTCCTGGTCCGTGATCACCCAGCTACCAGAGTACCCTATTACCATCTATATTGCTCTGGTAAGCCTACCACCTGGTGATCCCTGTGTAAAGACTCCTAGTGCCCGTGACAGTAAGATCAGGCCATGACAGACCCAGATACGGAACCTACAGCTAAAGAGATGCTGCAGCATCTGGTCAGCCGTGTGGAGCAACAGGATGCCCGCCAACAGCTGTTACTTCAGTGTTATCAATCGTTAACCTCCCAAGGAACATCTGGACAGACAGTGACAGCTACTACTGAGGCTCCTGTGCTTTCCTCCGTCTCCCCAGTGCCATCCCAGGTGTCTACAGCTTCTACGCTTCACCTGCCTACTCCGTCAAAGTACGATGGGGACCCCAAAACTTGTAGGGGTTTCCTTAACCAATGTTCAGTCCATTTTGAGCTCCAACCTCAAAATTTTTCTACCCATCGTTCCAGAGTGGCCTATCTTATCTCTTTGTTTTCTGGACAAGCCCTGGCTTGGGCCTCCCCTCTGTGGGAAAGAAACGACCCAATATTGCAAGATAGTGCCAAATTCATTGCTACATTCCGAAGTGTGTTCGATGAACCAGGTCGTGTGACCTCCGCTGCTTCCAGCATCCTCCGTCTGCGACAAGGATCTCATACAGTAGGACAGTACGTCATTCAATTTAGGATCTTAGCCTCTGAACTTCAGTGGAACACTGAAGCACTAGTTGCCGCCTTCTGGCAGGGGCTCTCCGATAAAATTAAAGATGCACTGACTACCCAGGAGCTTCCTTCGTCACTTGAAGATCTGATCTCTCTTTGCCATCGTGTTGATATGAGATTTCGTGAAAGAGAGGCTGAGAAAACAACTTCTGCTAAAGCACCTCTTCGTTCTAACCCTCAATTTCGTCCAGTTTCACCCTCTGTGATACCCATGGAGATAGGACGTTCCAAATTATCTTCAGAGGAGAGGAAACGAAGAGTAAAGAATAGACTCTGTATCTATTGTGCTGATTCCACTCATATGCTCAGCTCTTGCCCTAAGAGATCGGGAAATGCCAGGCCCTAACTAGTTCTGGAGAGGTGAAGTTAGGGTCCCTGGAGTCCTCTCCATCTTCCATGAAATCTAAAGTCTGCGCTGTGAAGATACCGGGTTTATCTGGCCCAGTGCTACCCAGTACCTTCTAGGATTCGTATGGTCACTCAGGCAAAATGCAGTTATAAAAATACAACAGTATATTTATTGTCATACAAATCACACTACAATATTATGTACACACAGTAAATAAATGCCAGGCTGATTTACCACATCATCTGTCCCTTACCCCAATAACTTAAGGAGATATAGTCACCTGCTGTCCAGACTTCATGACCCATGGATCCCTCTCAGCTGCATATATAGACTTGAGTTAGAAAACGACAATTCAAAACTCCATCTTGCACCTTCCTGAATGAAATCCAAGCATGAACACCCCTCCCCCCTGGAGTTGTTCCTTATATATCACAGGTCTAATTTCCACAGTCTTTCCCCTCCCTGGACAAACCCCTGCATCTATTCTACTTCCCCATTGGCCAGTGCAGGACTAGGGGGTTTGGACAGGGCAGTGGAGATGAGATGTCCTTTCACAGAAGCCCCCTGCTGGGATGCAGACAGAACGTCTGGACTAGTCCTAAGGAGAACAATTGATGCTTAATTGGCTTCCCCTACTTCCAAGGATAAGGTAGCAGTGAGCCCCTCCTAAAATTAACCCCTTACACTACTTTGTGATGTCACAGGGTCCCCAGCTGTTCCATGCTTCCTGTAGAGGAAGGAGGGGGGAGAATGAATGCAGCTCAAGCCCTCTCACCTGTATCCTAGACACCACCTGATCTTTACCCATAACCCTCCTGGCTTCAGTTTAAGGACAATGAATAACATTACTTCAAGTCATCAATATATAATACAAAATATACATATTTAAATTGAATTACAATGTCCCCTTAACCACATGTAATTGGACAATGCAGTTGTAGTCTGATGAGCTGGGGAAACAAAAGAAGGGCTATACAAAGTATTTGCTATAATTCACATATCATACTCGTTTTGTCACATGCGCCTTTGACGTTACGATTTCCTGTGCTACCAAAACCTTTGAGTCACAGGCATTGATTGATTCCGGAGCAGCAGGAAATTTTATTTCCAAATCATTAGTAAATCAATGGTCTCTACCAGTGATTACCTTAAAAACACCCATTACTGTGACGGCTATAGATGGATCACGTCTCATCAACGGTCTCATCACTCAGAGTACGTCTCCAGTAACCCTTCAGATTGGTGCCCTGCATCATGAAGAAATATCGTTTTTAATCCTTCCTGTTACGACAAGTCCAATTGTTTTAGGCCTTCCATGGCTTCAGTGTCACTCTCCCCAGATTGACTGGCGCACCCCTCAAGTCACGTCTTGGGGGTCTGAATGTCACCATCGTTGCCTTTCCCAAGTCATTCCTCTCAAAGTACAGCAATCTTCCATCTCATCTACCTCACCGGGACTCCCTCCTCAATATGCTTCATTTACTGATGTTTTTGATAAAGCTCAGTCTGAACGTCTTCCTCCTCATCGTTCTTGGGATTGCCCGATCGACCTTCTACCTGGCAAGACTCCCCCCAGGGGCCGGGTCTATCCACTCTCGTTACCTGAAACTCAAGCTACATCTGAGTATATACAGGAGAACCTCCAGCGTGGGTTCATTCGACCTTCCACCTCTCCCGCTGGAGCTGGGTTCTTCTTCGTTAAAAAGAAGGATGGATCTTTACGCCCTTGCATAGATTTTCGTGGACTCAATGCCATTACTATCAAGAATCGGTATCCCATTCCGCTGATCACTGAGCTATTCGATCGCATCAAGGGAGCCCGTATCTTTACTAAGTTGGATCTTCGTGGTGCCTACAATTTAATCAGAATCCGTTCCGGTGACGAATGGAAGACAGCGTTTAACACCAGAGACGGGCATTACGAATATCTGGTAATGCCTTTCGGGCTGTGTAATGCCCCCGCTGTTTTTCAAGGTTTCATCAATGAGATCTTCCGGGACTTATTATATGTATGTGTCGTCGTCTACCTGGACGACATATTGATCTTTTCACAGGACCTGCCTTCTCACCACCAACATGTGGCAGAAGTCCTTTCCAGGCTACGGAAAAATTCATTGTTCTGTAAATTAGAAAAATGTTCATTCGAATTACCCCAGATTCCATTCTTGGGGTATATAGTTTCCGGAGTTGGCCTGAAGATGGATCCCGACAAGGTGAATGCTGTACTACATTGGCCCCAGCCAACTACTCTTCGTGCTATCCAGCGTTTTTTAGGTTTTGCCAATTACTATAGACGCTTCATTCAAGACTTTTCTTCCATTGCATCTCCTATTGTGGCCCTGACTAGGAAGGGGGCTAATCCTAAGCAATGGTCACCTGAGGCTCTTCAAGCCTTTCAAACACTAAAAGAGTCCTTCTCTTCGGCTCCAATCCTTCGACAGCCTGATGTGACACTCCCCTTCTTCCTGGAAGTAGATGCCTCTAATGTGGGCTTAGGAGCTATTCTCTCCCAACGCTCGGAACAGCAAAAATTTCATCCTTGTGCCTTCTATTCTCGGGGTCTCCTGCCCGCAGAGAAGAATTATACTATCGGGGACAAGGAGTTACTGGCTATCAAAGCTGCATTAGAGGAATGGAGATACTTATTGGAGGGAGCTCGCCATCCGGTGACGATCTTCACAGATCATAAGAACTTGTCATATCTCCAGTCTGCCCAATGCTTGAACCCTCGTCAAGCAAGATGGTCTCTTTTCTTTTCCCGTTTTGAATTAATAATAACCTTCAAACCAGCTGCCAAGAACAAAAAAGCTGACGCTTTATCTAGAGCTTTTGTGACGTCCTCTGATATAGAAGAGGTTTCCAACCATACCATTCTAGACCCCAAATGTATCTCACTGGCTGCTTCATCCACCAAAACGCTACCATTTGGGAAGACCCTCGTGCCTCCTACTCTAAGGAGGAAAATCCTTTCGTGGTTCCATGCCTCTCGTTTTTCTGGACACGCCGGTGAACACAAGACCTTTGAGATTCTCTCTCGAAGTTACTGGTGGCCTTCAATGAGGAGAGACGTCAAAGAGTTCATTGCTTCCTGTGAGCTATGTTCCCAGTTCAAATCCTCCCGCAGAACTCCAGCAGGGTTGCTGCGACCACTACCCATTCCGTCCAAACCGTGGACCCATATTAGTATGGATTTCGTTACTGACTTACCACCTAGTAAGAATTATAACACTATTTGGGTGGTGGTGGACAGATTTTCGAAGATGGCTCATTTCATTCCTCTGGCTGGTTTGCCTTCCTCGTCTATTCTGGCTGAACATTTCATTAAAGAGATCTTCCGTATCCATGGATGTCCGTCTGAGATTGTGTCGGATAGAGGAGTACAATTCGTTTCCAGATTCTGGCGAGCCCTTTGTAAAACCTTGGGCATACGATTAGCACTCTCATCTTCTTACCATCCGCAATCTAACGGACAAACTGAACGTGTCAATCAAGATCTTGAGACTTTTATAAGGATGTTCTCATCAGCCAATCAAGACAACTGGGTAGAGTTGCTCCCTTGGGCTGAATTCGCCCATAACAACATGTACCATGAGTCATCATCCAAAACTCCATTTTTTGTGGTCTACGGTCACCATCCATCTTTTCCGGAATTTCCTGCCCTCCCGCCCACCCAAGTTCCTGCGGTGGAAACTGTTTGTCAGACCTTTAAAAATATCTGGTCTCAGGTTAAAACCTGTTTAAAGAAGACATCTATCAAATATAAATCTTTCGCAGATAAGAAGAGGCGGGCTATTCCACCACTAAAAATTGGAGATCGTGTCTGGTTATCCACCAAAAATATTCGTTTGAAGGTCCCATCTATGAAATTCGCCCCTCGTTTTATTGGTCCATATAGGATCATTCAAGTAATCAATCCAGTATGTGTGAAACTTCTTCTTCCTAAGAATCTTCGGATTTCTAATGCCTTTCATGTATCCTTGCTCAAACCTCTTATTATCAACCGTTTCTCAAATCCTCCCTCAGCTCCGCAGCCAGTTCAAGTTCATCAGGAGGAGGATTTCGAGATTACTGAGGTACTAGACGCAAAAATTTCGCGAGGAGTCCTCCGTTTCCTCGTTCATTGGAAGGGCTTTGGTCCTGAGGAGCGCTCTTGGATCAAAGCTGAAGATCTTAATGCTCCTGCTCTTTTGAAGAAGTTCTACTCCAAAAATCCGGACAAGCCCGGTTCCAGGCGTTCTGTGCCCACCTTTAAAAGGGGGGGTACTGTCACTCACCGGACCGTGAGTGCCTCTTCCCGGACATTTAGGAACCGTGGCCGTCCTCCATCCTGAGGGTCTGCGCATGCGCAGCCCTTTCCTATACTTCAGTATATGTCCCTTTAACTTAATTGGCAGATCAGGCAACACTCCCTATATTAAGCACCTGTGGTCAACACCACGTTGCCTGATCTTGGAGTCTCATTCCCTATGAGTCTCTGAAGGTGTTCCTGTATTCCTCGTGTTTTCAGCGCTGCTGATTCCTGTGGTTTCCAAACCACTTCTACCTCTGTGGTTTCCAAACCACTTCTACTACTGTGGTTCCCATACCGCTTCTACCATCATCTGTATCATCGTGACTGTTAGCTGATTCCTATCCGCTGCCTCCGTGCACTACAGTCTTCCAAACCACTTCAACGCTTTTACTGTATCATCGTGACTGTTTGCTGATTCCTATCCGCTGCCTCCGTGCACTACAGTCTTCCTAACCACTTCAACGCTATTACTTATCATTGTGACTGTTTGCTGATTCCTATCCGCTGCCTCCGTGCACTTCAGTCCTCTAATCCACATCATCGTTATTATATTTCACTGTGACTGTTTGCTGGTTCCTACCCGCTGCCTCTGTGCACTCCAACCGTTACTTTACATCCACTCACCTGTTCCTCATCAAGTCCGTGAGCTGATTCCTATCCGCTGCATCCGTGCACTACAAGCCTTCAGCCTGCAACTCGCCTGTGTTCATTATCGTGACTGTTAGCTGTTGTCTATCCGCTGCTTCCGTGCACTACAGCCTCCAGCCTACAACTCGCCTGTGTTCATCATCGGGATTGTTAGCTGATGTCTACCCGCTGCTTCCGTGCACTACAGCCTCCAGCCTACAACTCGCCTGTGTTCATCATCGTGACAAGTTAGCTGATTCCTATCCGCTGCTCCTGTGCACTTCAGTCTCTTCTCAGCTCTCCTGTTTCCTCGAGACTGCTGCTCTCCTTGCCATTGTCTACCCTCCGTGATCAACAGCTCCTGGTCTACTCTGCTCTCCCGTGTTCCAGCGCTACTGACAACTATTGGTTGCTACTGGTTACCTCCGTGTACCGCAGAGTCCTGCTGCTGCTGACCGCGCTATCACCCATCTACTGCTGATCCGCTCTCCACGCCTTCACGTGTTCCGCAGGTCTACCCTCCTGTCAGCATTGGAGTTATATCTCATCAACTACTACTCTGCTGGATCATCTCCACTCTCCTGGGTCCTCCTTGAGTCCAGTTCCACGTGTTACTGATTCCTGTGGATTCGTGTCCCTGTTGGTCTACTTATCTGTGCGCTGCACCTACTGACCGCTGCCTCAGCTATCCTGGGACTTCTCATCCAGCCGGCCTCCTGCCGCTCAGGTATCCCTGCACTCCTATCTGACTGCCTGCTTCTGAACCACGGTATGCATACTTCTCATTGACTGTGCTGGTGTATTGCATATCTTGCTGGACTGTGTTGGTTCTCCTCTGGAGTCTGCTATCCGCTGAGTCTATTGCCATCATTGACTGTGTTAACTTGTGCTGGACTACTTCAAGAGACTTTCTATTTTTGCAGACCTGTTCAGTCATTTATATATATTGTGCATGTTACTGTGGATCGTATATAAGGTGCCTGTGTATATCCTGTGTTGCAGTCTCTCCCCGTGCACCTCCTCACATATATATTCAGTGGTACAACTTGCTGGTGACAGACCACTGATCCCTGTTTCCAGTATCACCTGTTCCAGTATCCTCTCACATAGCAGTGGTACAACTTGCTATCGCAGACCACTGACTCCCCGGATACCTCCACTTGGATTCCACTCCTTCACTCAGACAGCGGTACCACTTGCTATCCGCAGACCGCTGACTCTCATCACCTCCTCGTTTCTGTTGGACATTCCTCCTCACTATAGCAGTGGTACAACTTGCTACCGCAGACCACTGACTACCTTCACGTGTCCTTGTCCTACAGTTCCTCGTGTACTATTACCTCCATATTACCAGTGCTGCTAGTCATAGACTTTCCTGTGCATCTCATCATCTGCTACTTCCTGGTCCGTGATCACCCAGCTACCAGAGTACCCTATTACCATCTATATTGCTCTGGTAAGCCTACCACCTGGTGATCCCTGGGTAAAGACTCCTAGTGCCCGTGACAGGTGCCCTGCATCATGAAGTAATATCGTTTTTAATCCTTCCTGTTACGACAAGTCCGATTGTCTTAGGCCTTCCATGGCTTCAGTGTCACTCTCCCCAGATTGACTGGCGCACCCCTCAAGTCACGTCTTGGGGGCCTGAATGTCACCATCGTTGCCTTTCCCAAGTTATTCCTCTCAAAGTACAGCAATCTTCCATCTCATCTACCTCACCGGGACTCCCTCCTCAATATGCTTCATTTACCGATGTGTTTGATAAAGCTCAGTCTGAACGTCTTCCTCCTCATCGTTCTTGGGATTGTCCGATCGACCTTCTACCTGGCAAGACTCCCCCCAGGGGCCGGGTCTATCCACTCTCGTTACCTGAGACTCAAGCTACATCTGAGTATATACAGGAGAACCTCCAGCGTGGGTTTATTCGACCTTCCACCTCTCCCGCTGAAGCTGGGTTCTTCTTCGTCAAAAAGAAGGATGGATCATTACGCCCTTGCATAGATTTTCGTGGACTCAATGCCATTACTATCAAGAATCGGTATCCCATTCCGCTGATCACTGAGCTATTCGATCGCATCAAGGGAGCCCGTATTTTTACTAAGTTGGATCTTCGTGGTGCCTACAATTTAATCAGAATCCGTTCCGGTGACGAATGGAAGACAGCGTTTAACACCAGAGACGGGCATTACGAATATCTGGTAATGCCTTTCGGGCTGTGTAATGCCCCCGCTTTTTTTCAAGGCTTCATCAATGAGATCTTTCGGGACTTATTATATGAATGTGTCGTCGTCTACCTGGACGACATATTGATCTTTTCCCAGGACCTGCCTTCTCACCACCAACACGTGGCAGAAGTCCTCTCCAGGCTACGAAAAAATTCATTGTTCTGTAAATTAGAAAAATGTTCATTCGAATTGCCCCAGATTCCATTCTTGGGGTATATAGTTTCCGGAGTTGGCCTGAAGATGGATCCAGACAAGGTGAATGCTGTACTACATTGGCCCCAGCCAACTACTCTTCGTGCTATTCAGCGTTTTTTAGGTTTTGCCAATTACTATAGACGCTTCATTCAAGACTTTTCTTCCATTGCATCTCCTATTGTGGCCCTGACTCGAAAAGGGGCTAATCCTAAGCAATGGTCGCCTGAGGCTCTTCAAGCCTTTCAAACACTCAAAGAGTCCTTCGCTTCGGCTCCAATCCTTCGACAGCCTGATGTGACACTCCCCTTCTTTCTAGAAGTAGATGCCTCTAATGTGGGCTTGGGAGCTATTCTCTCCCAACGCTCTGAACAGCAAAAATTCCATCCTTGTGCCTTCTATTCTCGGGGTCTTCTGCCCGCAGAGAAGAATTATACTATCGAGGACAAGGAGTTACTGGCTATCAAAGCTGCATTAGAGGAGTGGAGATACCTATTGGAAGGAGCTCGCCATCCGGTGACGATCTTCACGGATCATAAGAACTTGTCATATCTTCAGTCTGCTCAATGCTTGAACCCTCGCCAAGCAAGATGGTCTCTTTTCTTTTCCCGTTTCGAATTAATAATAACCTTCAAACCAGCTGCCAAGAACAAAAAAGCTGACGCTTTATCTAGAGCTTTTGTGACGTCCTCTGATATAGAAGAGGTTTCCAACCATACCATTCTAGACCCCAAATGTATCTCACTGGCTGCCTCATCCACCAAAATGCTACCATTTGGGAAGACTCTCGTGCCTCCTACTCTAAGGAGGAAAATCCTTTCGTGGTTCCATGCCTCTCGTTTTTCTGGACACACCGGTGAACACAAGACCTTTGAGATGCTTTCTCGAAGTTACTGGTGGCCTTCAATGAGGAGAGACGTCAAAGAGTTCATTGCTTCCTGTGAATTATGTTCCCAGTTCAAATCCTCCCGCAGAACTCCAGCAGGGTTGCTGCGACCACTACCCATTCCGTCCAAGCCGTGGACCCATATTAGTATGGATTTCGTTACTGACTTACCACCTAGTAAGAATCATAACACTATTTGGGTGGTGGTGGACAGATTTTCGAAGATGGCTCATTTCGTCCCTCTGTCTGGTTTGCCTTCCTCGTCTATCCTGGCTGAACATTTCATTAAAGAGATCTTCCGCATCCATGGATGTCCGTCTGAGATTGTGTCAGATAGAGGAGTACAATTCGTTTCCAGATTCTGGCGAGCCCTTTGTAAAACCTTGGGCATACGATTAGCACTCTCATCTTCTTACCATCCGCAATCTAACGGACAGACTGAGCGTGTCAATCAAGATCTTGAGACTTTTATAAGGATGTTCTCTTCAGCCAATCAAGACAACTGGGTAGAGTTGCTTCCTTGGGCCGAATTCGCCCATAACAACATGTACCATGAGTCATCATCCAAAACTCCATTTTTTGTGGTCTACGGTCACCATCCGTCTTTTCCGGAATTTCCTGCCCTCCCGCCCACCCAAGTTCCAGCGGTGGAGACTGCCTGTCAGACCTTTAAAAATATCTTGTCTCAGGTCAAAACCTGTTTGAAGAAAACATCTATCAAATATAAATCTTTCGCAGATAAGAAGAGACGGGCTATTCCACCACTAAAAATTGGAGATCGTGTCTGGTTATCTACTAAAAACATTCGTTTGAAGGTTCCATCTATGAAATTCGCCCCTCGTTTTATTGGTCCATATAGGATCATTCAAGTAATCAATCCAGTATGTGTGAAACTTCTTCTTCCTAAGAATCTTCGGATTTCTAATGCCTTCCATGTGTCCTTACTCAAGCCTCTTATTATCAACCGTTTTTCAAAACCTCCCTCAGCTCCGCAGCCAGTTCAAGTTCATCAGGAGGAGGATTTCGAAATTACTGAGGTACTAGACGCAAAAATTTCGCGAGGAGTACTCCGTTTCCTCGTTCATTGGAAGGGCTTTGGTCCTGAGGAGCGCTCTTGGATCAAAGTTGAAGATCTTAATGCTCCTGCCCTTTTGAAGAAATTTTATTCCAAAAATCCGGACAAGCCCGGTTCCAGGCGTTCTGTGCCCACCTTTAAAAGGGGGGGTACTGTCACTCACCGGACCGTGAGTGCCTCTTCCCGGACATTTAGGAACCGTGGCCGTCCTCCATCCTGAGGGTCTGCGCATGCGCAGTCCTTTCCTATACTTCAGTGTATGTCCCTTTAACTCAATTGGCAGATCAGGCAACACTCCCTATATTAAGCACCTGTGGTCAACACCACGTTGCCTGATCTTGGAGTCTCATTCCTCATGAGTCTCTGAAGGTGTTCCTGTGTTTCCTCGTGTATTCAGCGCTGCTGATTCCTGTGGTTTCCAAACCACTTCTACCTCTGTGGTTTCCAAACCACTTCTACTCTGTGGTTCCATACCACTTCTACAACCATCTGTATCATCGTGACTGTGAGCTGATTCCTATCCGCTGCCTCCGTGCACTACAGTCTCCTATACCACTTCAACGCTATTATATTCCATAGTGACTGTTTGCTGATTCCTATCCGCTGCCTCCATGCACTACAGTCTCCTATACCACTTCAACGCTATTATATTCCATAGTGACTGTTTGCTGATTCCTATCCGCTGCCTCCGTGCACTACAGCCTTCTCTCCTTATCCACTCACCTGTGCATCATCAAGTCTGTGAGCTGATTCCTATCCGCTGCCTCCGTGCACTACAGCCTCCAGCTGGCAACTCGCCTGTGTTCATCATCGTGACTGTGAGCTGATTCCTATCCGCTGCCTCCGTGCACTACAGTCTCCAGCTGGCAACTCGCCTGTGTTCATCATCGTGACTGCTAGCTGATTCCTATCCGCTGCTTCTGTGCACGTCAGCCTCATCTCATCTCTCCCGTGGGTCCGCAGAGTCCTGCTGCCGCTGCCAGCGCTATCGTCCATCTACTGCTGATCCGCTCTCCACGCCTTCCTGTTTCCCGCTGGTCTCTACCCTCCTGTCAGCATTGGATTCGTATCTCATCAGCTACTCCTCTGCTAGATCATCTCCATTCTCCTGGGTGCTCCATGAGTCCAGTTCCATGTGTTACTGATTCCTGTGGATTCGTGTCCCTGTTGGTCTACTTACCTGTGCGCTGCACCTACTAGACCCCTGCCTCTTACATCCAGGGACTTCTCATCCTGTCGGCCTCCTGCCGCCCAGGTATCACTGCACTCCTATCTGACTGCCTTCTGAACCACGGTATGCATACTTCTCATTGACTGTGCTGGTGTATTGCATATGTTGCTGGACTGTGTACGTTCTCCTCTGGAGTCTGCAACCCGCTGAGTCTTTTGCCATCATTGACTGTGTTACTTTGTGCTGGATTACTTCAGAGACTTCCTACATTTGCAGACCTGTTCAGTCATTTATATATATTGTGCATATTACTGTGGATCGTGTTTAATGTGCCCGTGTACATCCTGTGTTGCAGTTCCTCCCCGTACACCTCCTCACATATATATTCAGTGGTAAAACTTGCTGAAGGCAGACCACTGATTCCTGTTCCGGTATCACCTGTTCCATTCCTCTCACATAGCAGTGGTACAACTTGCTACCGCAGACCACTGACTTCCCGGATACCTCCACTTGGATTCCATTCCTTCACTCAGACAGCGGTACCACTTGCTATCCGCAGACCGCTGACTCTCATCACCTCCTCGTTTCTGTTGGACATTCCTCCTCACTATAGCAGTGGTACAACTTGCTATCGCAGACCACTGACTACCTCCACTTGCCCTTGTCCATACAGTTCCTCGTGTATTATTACCTCCATATTACCAGTGCTGCTAGTCATAGACTTTCCTGAGCATCTCATCATCTACTATTACCTGTTCCGTGATCACCCTGCTACCAGAGCACACTATTACCATCTACATTGCTCTGGTAAGCTTATCACCTGGTGATTCCTGGGTAAAGACTCCTAGTGCCCGTGACAACAGGCTCAATGACCCTTTAGAAAAAAAAACCACAAAATGTGTTTTATATTCCACAGAACTTCCAATGTTTCCAAGAAATGTCCTAGAACAATTAGATAAAAAATGTTGGACAAAAGATGTATATAAAGGCTCTGTAATGTCAAATCACAACATAGCTTCAGATGACAACTTGCCACATACTGAATAAAGCGATGGGGGTGATTAATTATACACCTCTTTAGTGTTGGTTATATCGCATTCATATGGCAGCGGTAAATAGCAAGTATAAAAAGTGTATCCGTCTTGCATATCTTAATGTAGCCAAAATAGAATGAATCCAGCCATAGATAAAGGAGTCAAGCTTACCCGCCTCGACAGTCCAGATTGAAAATGTAAGTCCGCCGTCTGAGCGGCTAGGCGGTCCAAAACGAAACTTGAATATTGGTGCGCACCAGTGAATCCGTCCGGACAACCACAGACTTAAGTGGAAGGTTCCTTGAAAGAGCTTTGTAAATGTGAAGAACGCCTCTGGAGACAATGTAACAAGAGTCTTCACAATAAATGAGGCCAGAGAGAAAGAGTATAATTACTCCGTGGAGCCAGCAAAACCTTGCGACGCGTTTCGTCTGTCAAAGCAGACTTTTTCAAGCAATAAGCTGACTCTCTCTTCACTTGGTATTTATTGGGTAAGAAAAGGGGGAGGAAATACCTCATCAAGTTAATAGCGACCACATGTAGATGTTTTAAGACAATATGTTCACTCATTGATAAGGCTCACATCCTTATGTCATTGTAGCCAAATGCATTCATAGTAATATAGACACATAAGGATATTGTGTCAAAAAATATAAAAATAGTTTAAAAATGAACATAAATTCACCTGCATAGGTCTATTAATGAGCCTGTGCACAAAAACATCCATGTACATTTAGGATACAAAATTTCTTCTAAAAAAGGTCAGTTATGAAACCTGTGCACATACAGAACAACAAGATTATAATAATATATATACATAATGGAAAACCATTACTATCTTATCATCATTTTTGTCATCCTAGAATACAAATACAAATACCAATTAAAAAATTAATAAATTATTAAATAAAATAAAAATAAATAAATATAAATAAAAATAAATATAAATAAAAATAAATATAAAAATAAACAAAAGATATATGTTTTTATATGCGCATAATTGTATATATACAGATATATAAAAAAAGATATATATCGTAAACTCTAAAAATACATTTAATAGGAAAACATGTTTAGGATATCGTATATTATCTAATAGTATCAGAGTCCAGCATAAAAATAAATATAAAAACACAAATAGGACCTGGAATAAAGGTAAATGTAGCTGATTACTGAATATGTCACTAACCAAAGATTCTATGTCTAGCATTATGGTCTTAAGACAGAACAAAACTATAAATACCAATCATTGAATTCCATGGTTTCATTTAGGCCATCTGGAAACATGGTTTGCAGTTTGAACATCCATGAGACTTCGCTTTTACAAAGTCTCTTAAATCTATCTCCTCCTCTTTGTGTATAATCAATTTTCTCAACCCCAGTAACTAATAAGCCCTGAGGATTGTTATTGTGGTTCTCATAGAAATGTCTGGACACACTATGATTTTGTATGCCCTTAAGGATGTTTAATCTATGTTCTCTGAACCGGCATTTCAGAGAGCGAGTAGTTCTACCTACGTACTGGAGCCCACATGGGCACTCCAGCACGTAGATGACGTAGGTAGTGTCACAATTGATGAACTGAGAGATAGAATGTACAGACCCATTACTATTAGACTTAATACTAGAAGAACCTTTACTGACAAAATCACAGGTGAGACATATCTTCTTCCCACATTTAAAACAACCCAAGGGTTTCGATGGTAACCAGGATGGATCTTCAATTTTTCTCTTTTTAGTATTCAGGACACTAGGGGCCAATAGGTTCTGTAAATTACTATTTTTCTTGTATACAATTCTAGGAGTCTGTTCAAGAACATCATTTAAAATAGTATCTTGTTGCAAAATCTTATAGTTATTCTTAATGATCTTACTGATCATATGGGATTTGTTATTGAATTTAGAGATATAAATTAAGTAATTATTTGGATTGTTATCTTTCCTTTTATCCCTACTTTCATTTCCACTTCCATTTCTGTTCTTGTTGCTATCATTATTATAAACCTTATTTACATTTTTAGATGCTTCGCCAGACTCGTTTTTATTATTATGTGGGGTCAACAAATCTTGTCTATCTTTCTTAAGTGCAAAATTTCGTGCCTCATTAACCAAATCTTGGGGATATCCTCTTGCTACAAAGTTGTTAGTCATCTCCTGTGATTGTGTAATAAAATCTTCGTCTTTCGTACAATTACGTCTCACTCTGCATAATTGCCCTTTGGGGATATTCTTTATCCATGGTTTATGATGTGCACTTTTATAGTGTAGATATGTATTTGCATCTACTAGTTTGTTGTAATTTGTACAAACAATTTTGTTATTAATCTCATCAGCTGAGAGTGTGATATCTAGGAAATTAACAGATGAATAACTAAATTGATGCGTAAAGGATAAATTATACTCATTTGTATTTAAAAATGCAACAAAATCCACCGCTAATTGTGCACCCCCTTCCCAAATAATAAACAAATCATCTATATAGCGGCCATAGAGCACCAGGTTTGTCCCGAAGGGGCCTCCCCAAATAAGCTCCTCCTCAAGTGCCCCCATATAGATGTTAGCAAAGCTCGGGGCAAACCTGGTGCCCATGGCCGTCCCCAGTGTCTGTAACCAAAGAGAAGAACCTCATTGCTCCATTGCTAATTGTCATTGCTGAAATACAAATACTAGTCCTTGCAGGCTTTTCTTCTGAATTTGCACCAAAAAGTGTACGGTGTTATCAAAATGGATTCACAGCAGTACACAGAAAAGCAGGAGCACCAAGCAGCTACTGCCACCAGTCATGATGGTAGTAATCCCTGTACGTCATCTGGTAAAGCCTATGTAAAAGTAAATAGTGTATTTAAGTCAGGCAAACAAAAATGAAAAAAAACACCTTTTACCTTGGTCAAGAAAAAAAGAGCTGTAATCCAGGCAAAGTTATTTGCAGAAAAAACTAAAACTGCCAACATGCCATTCTACACACGCAGTGGCAAAGAAAGAATGAGGCCTTCACCTTTCTCCATGAGTGTGAGATCTGAAACTGTTACTGAGCCATGTTCTTGTAAGGTCAGTCGTGACCAAGCAAGACCTTGTTATTCGGACTCCCAAAGAGTGGTGCCCAAATACTTTTACGTGTAAAAGCTGTTCTGGAAGAAAACAGTAAGGCATTAGAGGAAAATGTGTGTTCAGATTCAGAAATGACACCAATCCCTCCGCGAGTGCTATGTGTAATCGTGACCATTCTGATAGTGTACCCATAAAGAAGGCCCATTTCAGCATTTCTGCAGGTGTGTGCCTGAACAGCCCGAGTGTAGCCAGTGACACATCAATTGATGATGCCACTTTGGAATTGCAACAGGATGGTAGGGATATTTGTGTAGCCGACGAGGGCGCTAATGAGGATGTTGATGAGGATGATGTTGTTTGTGTAAGTCCTGCACCGGTGAGAGCAGTTCTGGTACATGATAAGAAGAAGGCCTTGTCATGCCTGGACATAAGACCAAAAAATCCACTGCCTATGTGTGGAATTATTTTTACCCAAATCCTGCCAATAGTTGTCTAGCCTTTTGTAGTATATGTAAAGCCACAGTCAGTCGATTGAGGGACCTTAACCATCTAGGAGTCTCATCCATGTTACACCATTTGACACGAGTTCATGGCAAGGTGTTGGGGAAATCAGAAAGTTATGCTAAAAATAACAACAAGCACTCCATCATCAGCTTGGACCCTTGTCTCCCCTACATTACGATGGCTGCAATCTACACTGTCCTGATCAATATCCTCAGTAGAAATCGAAGTTAGCCCTGCATCCCATTTGGTAAGGCTCGATGACTCCTGCACTATAATTGATTCCTCTGAAGAAAGTTTGAGCATTAGTCCCACTGCTGCTGCTGTTGCTGCTGCTGGGGGTGAATCTCCCTCCCATAAAAAGGCCAAGAAGAAGAGCACTACTACTTTACAACAATTAACTGTGAAACAATCTTTTGCTAGAGGAAGCAAATATGACAGGAGTCACACAGTCGCCAAGCGGATCACAGACACCATGGCTACTATGCTAGTGTTAGATCTGCGTCCAATATCCACAATAAACGCAGTTTTTCACAGTTAATTGATGTTTTGTGTCACCGTTACAGAATTCCTCGTGACACGATTTCTCCTGTAAAGCTATTCCGCAATTATATCAAAACGTTCGTAAAAATGTAATAATTGCGCTGAAAAATGCCATTCTGCCCACTGTCCACTTAACCACAGATATGTGGACAAGTGGAAGCGGCCAAACCAAAGACTATATGACTGTGACAGCCCACTGGGTTGGTCATTCGCCTTCACAAGCAGGAACAGCAGCAGCATGTACACCACTACGTAACATTTGTCACAGGCAGGCTACTCTTTGTATCACCGGCTTCACTAACAGGCATACAGCTGATAATTTGTTACGAAAACTAAGGGATGTCATTGATACATGGCTTATACCACTTGGACTCTCCCCAGGATATGTTGTGCGAGCATTGCAGCTGGGTGAATTCCATCACATTCCCTGTTTTGCTCACACAATAAACTTTGTGGTGCAAAGCTTCCTGAGAAATAACCGTGAGGTGCAGGAGATGCTTTCGGTGGCCCGTAAAATTTCGGGACATTTCCGGCATGCTGCCACAGCATGTAGGAGATTGCAGCAGCTCCAAGAGCAATTTAACTTGACCTGCCACCAACTTAAGCAAGAGGTGTTAACAAGGTGGAATTCCACCCTGTACATGCTTCAGAGGACGGAGGAACAGCGCAAGGCCATCCAAGCATATTGCACAAACCATGACATTGGGAAATGAGGGGGTATGTATTTCACTCTTGCACAGTGGGGAATCCTTTCTGTGCTGTGCAAGGTGCTGAAACCATTTGAAGTTGTGACGTGTGAAGTGAGTTCAGACTCTGCTAGCTTGAGCCAAGTCATTCCCTTGATTCGACTATTGGAAAGCAGCTTGACAAACTGAAGAAGAAAAGGGACTTGGGACATTTCTATTTAATGTACAGTCTTTGCAGGCTGCTGTTTTGTCAATTTCACTATAAGTGTAGGATGTAATCTAGACCCAAACAGAAAAGATGCTTTGACCATTTCTATTGATCGTCCAGTCTTTGCAGGCTGTTTTTTAACTATAAGTGTAGGGTGTAAAATACAGTCAGACACCAAACTGAGTTTTTTGCAATGAATTTCGATAGCTTTTTTTAGACCGTTGGCTGCCACCCTGGATTGGTGTGTGTAGCTGTAAAATTAAGGACAGCCTACCATGGATTAAAAGGTGTTTTTCCTAATTTGCACTAATAAGGTTTGGATGTAATCTACAGCCAAACAGAAAAGATGCTTTGACCATTTCTATTGATCGTAGAGTCTTTGCAGGCTGTTTTTTTTCTATTTAACTATAAGTGTAGGGTGTAAAATACAGACAGACACCAAACTGCCTTTTTTGCTATGGATTTCAATAGCTCTTTTTAGACCATTGGCTGCCACCCTGGATTGGTGTGTGTAGCTGTAGAATTAAGGACGGCCTACCAGGGATTAAACTGAATTTTTTCTAATTTGCACTAATAAGGTTTGGGTGTAGTCTAGAGCCAAACACAAAAGATGCTTTGACCATTTCTATTGATCGTCCAGTCTTTGCAGGCTGTTTTTTTTTCTATTTAACTATAAGTGTAGGGTGTAATATATAGACAGACACCAAACTGCTTTTTTATATGGATTTTGATCGCTCTTTTTAGTGCGTTGACTGCCACCCTGGATTGGTATGTGTCTGATAAAAGCACACATCCTGGGGGGGTCAGCGCTCGTTGACATTTATTAGCTGTAGAATTACCTCACTTATCCAAAAAACAGGTGGAGCACTAAATTATGTTGTTTTTTCAAATTGCAAAACAAAACCAAACAAAACCAAAACCAAAACACGCAAGGGCGGTTTTGCCAAAACCAAAACACAAAAGTAATCCAGATCCCAAACCAAAACCAATACCAAAACACTGGGGTCAGTGAGCATCTCTACTTATCAGCCTACCTCTAATGGTAGCCTTATGAGCTTCCCAAAGGATACCCAGTACAATTTTGTCAGAGGTGTTAAGTTCAAAATAGTCTGTGATGGCATCCTTAATCTCGTGATATGTCTGTCGTCATTGACAACAGAAGGGAGTCATCATGGCGCCACCAGTGAGATCGAGTGGCCAGTTTAATCAGAACAAAAATGATATAAACCCGTGTGGTCAGTCCATGCAAGGGAAATCTCTGCATTCATAACCGTCTGTGTGAGGGAGTGAAAAACAAAATTCATGTCAATACGAGAATAACTGTTATGTGAAGCTGAGTAATGTGTAAAGCCTTTAGCATCAGCGCTTTTAAGGTGTCAGGTATCATGTAAAGCTAGGCTATAAAGGCATATCTAGAGGGATTGGGAGTCTTTCGAGGGGTTGAAAGGAACTCTCTGATTGGTGGAGTCATAGGATATATCCAAAGTTGGATTCAGAATAGTGTAAAAATCCCCAGTGAGGAATATATGATCCTGTGCAAGGTGCCCAATACGTTTAAACACCTCAGAAAAGAAGGTGGTCTAGCCTTAATTAGGTGCATAAAGAGAGATGAGTGTGATTTGTTCAGCGTGAAAAGTGCTGATCAAGATCAGATAGCAGTCATCTGGGTCAGAATATGATTTAGTTAACCTATAGCAACCAATCAGATTCTAGCTGTCATTTTGTAGAAAGTACTAAATAAATTAAAGCTAGAATCTGATTGGTTGCTATAGGCAACATCCCCACTTTTTCAAACCTGCAGCTTAGTAAATCTAGCCCTAACTGTTTTTTCATGTAGCACACAAATACTTGATAGCTTATTTGTACACTGAAATTTAAAGTTGATATTTGTGTGCTACATTAAAAAACAGTCAGTATTTAACTTATGTGCAAAATAGAATACTAATTTGCACCCCTTGCATTGTAACATGGTTTTGTCCAGGAGACTTAACTAAGAAGTTTCTTAAGTTAAGATCTTTAATTAATCAGGCCCGTGTACTTTAAAATTGTCTCCTACTCTTCCATCGCAGTTTTTCAAAATACTTTACCTGCCTCCTCCTCAAGTTGCTTTACCGCCTTTGCAGTTGGCTTATGGAGTGACTAATGCCTAGCTCCATTTGCAAGTGCCTGTGAACAACACTGCACACCCGAGCCTTCAAAACATTTGTGACAAGTTCCTCGCTAGTGTACGGCTGTATGAACTGCTTCAACACTTGAATAAAAGCAGTCGGAATATTCCTGCCACCACAGCTACTGTTGTCTGGAATGGCCCAGACCACAGTACAACAAATTAGTCAGCGGTGGTATTGCTTGAGGATACTGATAAAAGAGTTTTCATGATAAAATGAGGTGTCTCACCTTTGCGTAAGGCATCTCAAAAAGACTTACACGTTACCCGTACACCTGCTCCATGTGCCTTTGTTGTAATCCCATAAACACATATAATACATTTGCAATATAAATAACCAATCAGGGATTACATTGCAAATATACTAAGATTTGAAATAATAAAAAATATTTGTCTTAATGCTGGTATTTTTCAAAGTGCAAAAGATCTGAGTGAATAAAAGCCACAATTAGGTTGTTGATACAATTCTAAAACAGAAAGTGGTGTGCTTACAGTATTGTTTGTAAAAGTATCAATAACAGTACACTATGCAAACACAATTGCATATGCCTAGGTAAACAGGATCATTTGATCATGAATGTCATAAGCACTAGAAAAGATTTTTTACATTTGTTGCAAGTGCTAAAAACGCATTTACTTTTTTTTGAGGTATTAAAAAAAAATAATTTCCAAAACAGCAGTGCTAACCTTATTCCTTGTGTTCGTATGAATTCAAATAACAATTAAGTCACACCAACATAAGACATCTAATTCATATAATATAGGTGGGACAAATTAGGGAAATGCCATCTGTCGGAGAGATCAATTCACAATCCTTACAGAACCCACAAGAGATATAATTCTTGACAGGCACATATGCTTCGTCGTACAAGTCTGCCTAAATCTCAATTAGGAGAATATGTTTCCTGTACTCAGCCTACACTTGTCTGTACCTTCCTTCCTTCACTCTGACTCCCCATGTTAGGAACCCCTCCAGCCGATACAAGAAAACCCGGAGTTTGCTCTGAAGTCTGGTGTTCACTGTTGCCCCTAGTGGTGGAGGCAGACTTGGCTGCAGACAAACAGAGGGTCGGAAGATGTGTAACGGCTAAGGAGAACCCAGGAATGTAGTGTTATGATAGACAGCAGGGTAGGGTCCAGGCCAGAATCGATGCCGGCAGCAGACAACGTATTCAAAGAGCAAATCAAGGTCAGGAGTCACAGGCACAGGTTCAGGATCCAGGGACAGGCGTAAGATCAAGGTCATTAGCAGAGAGTCAAAATCCGGGTTCAGGCAATAGATCAGGGTCAGAAGCACAGGTTCAAAGTCCAGGAACAGGCAAGGGTCATACACGGGAAATCAATCATAGGTTAAACACCAAACACAGGGACAAAGTAGCAGGGACAAAGTAGCAGGCATCAGAACTGAAACAGGACGCAATAACCGGCAGGGAGGCTAAGCATTCCCTGCCTTATATACTGGAGCCAACCAATCAGGGTATCTTCCTGCAACAACACACAGGGCACAGCTAATTACATTAAAGCCTTAATTAGCCCGCAGGCTGTAGTGAGCGCGCCCGGCTGTACTGAGTGGCCGGGGCGCAATAGCAGTGGTTTCGGCGTCCGGCCGTTGCCCTGGCAATGGTCAGGGCCGTGAAACCGGATGTGACGTCCCGGTCGTCATAGCACCGGGAACCAGGGGCAGTGAGTCGCGGCGGTGCCCGCGGCCGCCGCGGCGGCTCATGGCAGTACCCCCCCTTGAGGAGGGATCAAGGAACCCCAACAACCAGGCTTCGGGGGAATTTTTTTTTAAAGAATTCCTTCTTGAGTCTCTCAGCGTGGAGTATCCAACATCGCTCTTCTGGGCCATAGCCCTTCCAGTGCACTAAGAACTGGACCTGACCTTGTACTTTTCTTGAGTCCAAAATTTTCTCCACGATGAACTCATGGTCACCTTTCACAAGCAGAGGCCGAGGTCTATTTGCAGAGTGATGATGGAACTTGCTGGGAATGGTCCGATAAACTGAGGTCCTAGTTTCTTTTCTATGACGACCGGGACACTGGGAACCAGGGGCAGTGAGTGGCGGCGGTGCCCGCGGCGGCGCATGACACCCTAGTCATAAGGAGGCGCAAGTGTAAGTTGCGAAAAGCGCTGACGTAACTTATAAAATGTAATTGCATTAGACAATCTATTTGCAGGAACTACTTGTGAAGTTGACTGAATTGTAGATGATGAACAGGAAACAGTTGCGCAACTGGATGCAGCTGCCGTTAAGCAGGCAAATAATAAACAAAAAATAATTGACTGCCACATCTGAGAGCATTCCCTAGCACAAAGGGTCAGTTGAGGTATTCAGAGAACAAAACTTGGAATGTCAGCCCTGATCCAACATACATTGCTGATATTGATGAGGGTTGTGATGATGTACATATTGATCACTTGGACTGAAGCTGCAGGTGATAAAATTGTGAAGACTTAATTATAAGTTCACTACAAGTCTATATCACTTCAAGTCTGTGAAAATTCCACGAGAATTTCCAAAATTAGCCATGGCTATAGCCGCCAACCATCACTGCTGGAATGGTTAAAAATAGACAAAATGTACAGCAGGTATATGGGCACTTAGCAAAATGATAGCTTTAAAATTATGCCTTTCAAGATTTTTGTATCTGCATTACTTAGGGATTTGGGCGCTTGTGTACAGCCGAGATGGCAAATATCTACTAACTATTGTTATTCAAACCTATCTGCACCCACTTGATATTTTAGTGTATAAATTGGCTTCGGCCACAGATATTGTGGATGGTTGGCAGAAAGTGGGATGGGTGAATCAGAACTGGGAGCACATGAATTGGAAATAATTGTGATTTTGCAAGGAAAATTAACAAGAAAACTAATATTGACACAATTTCCAAATTTTGCTGTGTTTCAGCAGAAATTTGGCTGAAAGGCAACAAGCTAAAGTTCTAGGGCTTGAGGGCTTCATACAGTCCTTTTAAATACCACAGTTTCTGTGCTTCAATTTTTTTATACTTTATTCTAAATATTCTTTTTTCGTTTTCACTCAAATAAATAGCAGAGTAGATGTGCTTGAATTTATTTTATAACACTTTACAGAAATTAAAGGCCAGACAATTTTGGTCTTATAAACACCTATTTTTCACACAAATAAACATTGTAGTAGGGTTGGCTTAAGTTATTTTAACATAACCTATAAACTCAGTCTATTCACATTTGATTTGCAAACTAGGAGCCTCATTTAGAGTTAAATATAAACATTTGGGCAGTAGAATATGTAAAAATATGTCTGAACAGCTATCTTAAGATATTTGCAACATAAAATCCATCATACAGCAAATATATGCCAGTTAGCATCACCAACTGCATCGGGTTGCCAGGCAAAGTCCCAATAATAATTTTAATTTTTACTATTCGGGGTACTTATCCAGATTTCCTTCATAAAAGTGCATATACTAGTACATACTTTTTAACTACTCTTCATGAATTATGGATAATATTTTACATTTTTAATTTTGGATGCTGTTAATTTTTTGTTGATTTGTATGTCAAATAAAAACTATGTGTGATATATTATCATGTGATTAATACAATCAATGAATGCCATCAATTGCAATTGATACCACTGATATTATTAACTGCAAAAATAAAATACTAATGTATAATCAATAATTTTGCCACAATAATTTATACTTTCTCATCAGTACTGTTTGATCATTAGGCAATATCCTTTAGCATGACTCACCCACCCACTATAACAAGTGGGAAATAGACCCACATAATTATCTAGTCCATACTTCATTAATCAGTATAAAGTATAAACTTTACCTGCTCTATTTCATCAGTATGCAGCTTGTACAGTGGCTTGCAAAAGTATAAAACCCCCTAAAAGTCCACCGATGTGTCTGTATTACAAATGGCACTTACACAGATTGTTAAAGACAGTATCTTTATTGAGAATTAGTAGGCTCTTAAAATACATGTTCAAACTGATAATTCTGTTTTTGTCTGCATATCTTTAAAACATAAAAAATGAAATCTGAAAATGGCTGCTTGCATAAGTATTCAAACCCGGTGCAGTGGAAGCTCCAAGTTTACACTGAAACATATTGCCCGAACAATTGGCATCCAATTAGCCTCCACCTTTGAATAATTTAAAAAGGTCAGCTTCTATGGATAAAAGGCCCCCTATTTCAAATAACATGGTCATCCTGTGAATCTGAACGAAAGCTGTGAAAATGAAGACCAAAGAGCATTCTAAGACAATTAACGATAAACTTATAGAGATGTACAAGATAGGAAAAGGCTAAAATATAATATTCAAGTACATATTATATATTTTAAGCATATCTTAATGAAATGTACACGTTTTACTTACTATGTCACATGTATCTTAAGATGCAAACTAACTAAATTGTGCGGTTGTAATGAATGTCATTTATCCACAAAGTATTTAAAAAGAAAAAAGTCTTGATTTTGGGCTAGCAGTTGAATAACATGCATATACATAGTTAACATAATTCTTACTGAAACTTTCTTCAAAAGATTATTAAACTTAATAAATATATTATTTGTTTTTTCATGTTTTGTTTCCTTTGGTTTTGTCATTTTGAGAAGCAATACCTGAAAATATAATTGAAAAATTAAATAAAAAGTTAACAATGTACAAAAAAAGATCAGTACGTTTATTTTCAAGTGCCCTAGGCATTGTGAGATTTTCTAACCCGTTTAAGGACACATGATGAATAATAACATTCTTGGGCGATGGTATTTTGCTGGTGAAACTTAATTGGTGGATTTTCCAGCAGAATTTTTAGACAAACCCTTTGCAATTTGTGAAATATATAGTTTATTCTTAAAAGGGGAAAACCAAAATTTTTGCTATATAAATGTTACAGAGGAAAGACGCATTTTCTTATTTTAATTTCTGATTGTGGACACAGTTAATCATGTATGGAAACTGTCTCTTTTATACCATTTCTATTATTTCCTGTTGGAGAGTTGTATGGCCATATGACATTTCTGAACAAGCTGTAGCTCGTCTACCCGGGGACATCATGATTGGTGGGATTTTTCCAATCCATCAAGAAATCTCAAACTTATTACAGAAAAAGGAAATTGATAGTTTCATTTGTACCAGGTTAGTATTGCTATTTTCTTTTAAAAGTAATTAGCAAAATTATAGATACTGTTTATATTTTTCACTGAATTTTCTGTTGATGAATTTTAACTATAAAAGAACTATAAAATGTGTAATCTAAATAATGGAATTTAGAATTCTTATACAAGAAAAATGATGGATGTGATTTGTATTCCACATTTTCTACACTATGTATGTTTCATATTATATAATCTAGTAGTTTATTAATTGTAGTTAAATTGCTTCAGTGCCTCTAGCACAGCAAGAGGAAAAAACAGGTATTTATTTAACAAGGTTGTTTACTATATTTAACTAAGAAGACCATTGCATGTGACCTAGTGAATGGGAATATACTAGCAAGGATGGCTATATAGCAAGTATTATGCATGCTTATTTGTTAAGGTATACTAACCTGAATGCCTGCACTGATCTTAAACAAATTAATTTTTTTTACTATCAAGTTAAGATCTTCTAACATTATCACATCCAGATCATTCCGCTAGCCTGGAGCTGTTTATAAATGCTGAGTACAGCTATGTATATAGTGTATACAGAACTGTAAGCACAGGTCTGTTTATATATAGGCAAGAAGTTGTAATGATGGATAGAGGGCTGTGTAATGATGAACTGTATGTGCTAGGTAGAAGGTAGTTATGCTGGCTCAGAGCTGCAATGATGGGCATGGGACTGTATGCAGTAGTCATGAAGCTGCTAATCTAAGCACAGTGCTGTTTGTGATGGACATGAAACTTTTACCATGATGTGTTTGCTAAATATTTCTATATACTTTGTATCATGCAGTGCTCAATAACTATTCTCTTTTCAACCCAAACGTGAGATATATATGCACACAACATTTTATATTATCACTGTACTATGCACTGTTGAGTAGCACAACCAATTTAGTATATCCATTTCACTGTACTACACGTACCATTTACTTTTTTTACCATAACACTCTGTGCTCTCCGGTCCTCCACAATGTGTGGTCATAAAACGTGGCCCTCTATACATAAGAAGATGGGAAGCAGTTCTTTTGTTATTACAACTCTAGTTATCACTTTCCTATATGTCTAAGGATTTTCTCAAATTGTTGCTAACTTAGTCACCATTTGCAAGATGGTAAACTAAAGCCTGGTTATCATTCATGTAAGTTGTTTTGGGTGACCTTAAATTAATGAAAGTACAACAACATGTGTGACTAATTCCTGTGTTCACCTTACTGTACACTCATTGTTTCTCTTTATAACCTCTGGCAGAATCTTTAGCATAACTGAAATAACAGGCATAACATGTTTGCATGACAAGGGCAGTTCCCACATACCTGTGATACCAGAAGAGAAACTTCATATGGCTAATGTAATGTAGTGATAATAAATAAGATGCTAATGCTGGTGGCTTTGCTACCCCTTTTGTTTTCTCATCTATACCCCTATCATCAGATACATAAACTTATAGTTTCATAAAGAAAAAAATATATATTTGTCCCATGGTCATTCTCTTCTCGGGACAGTTGTAAAGAACAAGTATCTTTCTCCCAGTGTTCATTACAGTGCTGCCTAACTGGGGAACTGGCACCACAACAACGCCTAGTGCTGTCATCTGCTGTGAAACCAAGTAGTGTATGCACTAAAGCTAGCAGTGTGTTAGACCACTGACCACCAGTGCTAGCAGGTGTGTGCAATAACCTCCAACATTTTTCTATATTATTGCAAAGTATTGCAACTGCCCCCACCCGGTTACTTCTTAATGACACCCGGCTGGAAACATTTTCTGGGGAGAACACTGACCATGATCTTGCTTGATGTGTATACAGCGTTCAGACTTACATAAATGATTCAGTAAGAATTTCATCTTTTTGCTTAATGACTGTGTCTACAGTCCCCAGAGTGTTTAAAGGTCTCTGAAGACATTTATTTGGCTTATTACTGTTAATCAGCTAATTATTTCACTTTACCATTATTGCCAACATTTTCTAGTGTACTTATTGGAATATCTTACTATCTGCAATTATTTTGTATGCATGCTATTTGTATCCCTTACATAATTATGCATATAAATTTGTCTACATTGCATCATAATAAATATGCGCACACTATGATAATGTTCAGAGCCGTAACTAGAGATTTTAGTGCCCTGGGCGAGAGACACCATTGGCGCCCCCCCCCCATTTTGATGGTAGAATATGCTGCCTCCCAATGCGTGCACAGCTGCAAGAGAAGTAGCCATCCTACTGTGGTGGGGGGCTGTGCAACTCTCTCCTACCTGTTCTTGTGGTTTGCCTACCTGGTGCTGCTGCTGGCGTCTTAAGCTCACTTGCTGCTTGGCTGGATCCTGTTGAGACCCTGTTTGAAAAAAAATTGTTATTATTCACCACAAGGAAAGCAAAGCAACTAGTAAATACTCTAGGCCTCCCTCCTCTAACCAGCCCTTTCATTAAACAAAGTATCCATGTTTAATAATCAGGTCTCCTTCCCAAGATTAAATTAATATTATTTACATATAAAAAATAGGCATATTTGCCCCCTAACAGCCCCGACATTAAATGGTATTCACATTTCGCAAATAGGCCTTCTTCTGCCCCAAATCAGTACCAAATTCAATTAAATGCACCCAAAACCCCACATTATTAAAGTAATAACCCCCACCACCACAATCATTCAACATGTTAAAACATAGCCCCTATCGATAAATGACTAGCCCCACAAATAAATTAATAGCAAACAAAACAATTTTCACCGCACCAAGCTCAACCCCTTATATATCACAGAGATCTATTTGTCTCATCAGATGGGGAGGTGCTCCTACACATTGCCAATATATATCTTAAGAAAAGGGAAAAAGGAAAAGGGGGAAGGGTAGGAAAATGTGTATATAGGGCACTCTTTTGGTACACTATGTACAATGTATTTCTGTTAAGAGTAATATCTTTATTAGAATAAACACATAATTCGTTAGCAAAATAATTAAAAACCTACAGTGAATGAAAATGTTGACCAAATAAACTGGGTAGAACACTGTTAAAAAGTAGTAAAAAAGACTACTATGCTGTCTCACTATGTTCTGTCAATAATGTTAAGAAATGAGCTGTACCAATATCATATAAGGTATTGATATTGAATTCAGTATACAAAAAACTATGGTGGGTTATCCTTGTTGTGTATCCAATCCTTCTATCATTTCATAGGTTTATTTCAGGACACATTGTTTCCCATTAATGACTAGATACAAATCTCCTCTCAACAAAAACAGTCCCTTATTATTGCTCCCAGGGGTGGAACTAGGTACTGCACTGGTTATTGTAGTGTGGATATTAATAATCTAATAGTGCAGAGGTACATATTCTAACCCCTCTACTGCTAAATAGTAAAGGTGTAATATTATGTTCAAGTATATGAATTGAGCAATATAGGAGACTGGGGTTAGGTATCACTTAATATCTAGATACCTGTCTTGCCACCTAATCCGATTATCTACCTCTAAATCTGCTAATAGGTGAGGTGCTCTATGGTGTGAGAGCCCAAGGTCTAACTAGTAAGGGATCAGCTAGTATAATATGCTCTTCTAGATAGCGTGTACTTTCTAACACTATAGTATAGTGCCTAGCGTAACCCCGCTAATCTATAGGAGAGGAGTAAGGTAGTGCAGCTTAATACATATTTAGATAATATTAGACAGTCAAATAGTGAGCTCAGCTAAACGCCAACTCGCGTTTCGCTACGAGCTTTATCAAGGCAACCCGATGACAAGCAATGATAGGCTATTTAAGCGTGTAATCACGCCCCTTTGTGACGTGGATTTTCTTCTAACTGAGAGTGACATCTCCATCTGGGCCAATTGGAGCTATGCCTACTATCACGTGATCCAGCCCGGAGACACAATCACGGGCCAGCTAAACTGTATTGGTTACTATGGCAGCAAAAAGGGGAGGAGAGAGACATCCACAACAATAGTACTCGGGGACAAATTACTGCCAAAATGCTAGGTCTTATATATACCTCCTGCTGAATTGACAGAAGTGACGATTATCCAATCATTCATAACCATGTATCTGGTAAGTATTGTGAAAGAGATGATAACTATAGGATTCATTATGCGTATTTCAGATATATCCATATTATATATAAAGAGGAAAATTAGCCGTGAGTGTAGCCTAGTATGGGGCTGATAAGACACTGCCCTAACGTGATGTCAGTGGTACCCATTAATAAGTGTAAATATAAAGTGAATAAAAATTTCTTTGATAAAGCATATGAATATATGCTATATGGAATATTATTACCAAAAAATATCATAATAAGTGAGCAAAAACAATGTGTCAATGTGACATATGAACAAATTATAAATCGTGACAAAAACTTTGTAATTGTATGATGGTAATAAAACCCATTCTGATGATAGTGAGAGGTGTAAACTGGTATTGTATATATATTGATGTGAATTTTATACCTGAGTGAAAAAAAAGGGAATCCATAGTCCCCTTGTATTTAAATTTGTAATATAAAATCCATTAGAACCAGTGGTGAATATCGTCCAGTGTGATTATGTTAGCTGTGTTGTCTCATTTATTGCATGGGACAACTCTTTCTGTATATTTAATCAGGTGATCTGAAATTTGATTGATATATCCTTCTCAAAGTTATAGCTAAATCTTTTACATAATGGTCAATGTTGGTCATTGATATTGTACGCTATGGATTATACTGGTGTCACCTCCATTTATCATATGGGGTAACCTTACAAGTATATCCAATCAGGTAATTTTGAAATTTAATACGTCACTCCTTTACTTCTGCGTTGATCTCCTATATAGTGACCTGTATATATATTAAATAGTGTGCATTGTTAGGTGTATATAAATACCTATAACATACTGTTACACTATTAGGTTATATACTAATATGGCAATTAAGTAAAAACCATATAGTTACTGTTGTCATTGAGGCTATGCGGAATTAGACTCCCCATAAGAAAGATTTTCTTTGTTTCATGTTTTAGGAGTTCTGTGTGTATGTCTCCTCCTCTAAGACCCAAAATAACTTGCTCCATAGCAAATGCAGTCAAAAATCTTGGATCACTATTGTGATATTTGTTAAAATGTCTGGCTACTGTAGAAAGCGGCCTCATATTGGTCTTGTCCTTGCCAGCATTTTTGATATTGCTGACATGTTCAAGAATCCTCCTTTTAAACGGCCTACTGGTCATCCCTATGTATCGCAATTTACATGGACAGTTTAGACAGTATACCACATTGCATGTGTTGCAATTCAAAAATTGGTCGATCCTCCAAATCTTGGAGAATCTATCCTTGTGCTCCTTTGTTTGTACAATGTAATTGCAGGCCTTGCATGTTCCACATCTAAAGCATCCCTTTGGTCTATCTGATATTCGTTCCCGTTGTATTTGGGATGAGCTGTGTACTAAATTGTCTCTCAAATTTTTGGAACGCCTCCATGTGATGGATACTCTGTCTTGTAAGGTATTTTTCAGATCCTCATCAAGCAACAGAATATGCCAGTGTTTTTGAAAGATCTTGTTTATGTCTTTCCACTCGGTGCAGAACGTGCCTATCATCCTAGTTTGTACGTTTGTTGTTCGTTTCCTATTTGTTGTTGGAATGTAGATGAGTGACTCCCTGTCTCTAGTTTTTACTGATTGTTCAGCTTGCCTGATACTTCGTCTACTATACCCCCTGTTGAGTAATCTCTGTACCAGTTCATTAGTTCTATATGTACAGACCCCTTCGTCAGAGCAGTTCCTTTTAACTCTTAGCAGTTCCCCTTTGGGGATCCCCTTGATAACTGGGGGAAAATGGGAACTTGTGTAATGAAGCAGGCTATTAGTTGCGGTTTTCTTCCTGTACATGTCTGTACTTAATTTCCCATCCTCGGTTTTAGTGATGGTCAGATCCAAAAAATTGATTTTGGTACTGTTAATTTCAGAAGTTAATTTTAGATTTAGATCATTCTCATTAAGACATGTAATAAACTCCTGGAAAAGGGAATCATGTCCATCCCATAGCATAAAGACATCATCAATGTAGCGTAACCATAAAGTGATGTGCTGGGTGTATTTATCATTTTGTGAATTAAAAACATGTTCCCTTTCCCACCAGCCCAGGAATAAATTTGCATACGTGGGGGCACATGCTGTCCCCATTGCCGTCCCACGTATTTGAAGAAAGAACTTCTCCTCAAATAGGAAGTAGTTTTTTGTTAGTATAAATTGCAGTAATAATATCAGAAAGTCATTTACATTCTCATGTTTGTCCATATCTAGGAAATAACGTACCGCTTTAATTCCCTGTTTGTGTATTATGTTTGAATACAAAGATTCAACATCTAGGGAAGCCAATTTGGTGGATGCGGTCACTGTAATGTGATTTATTTTAGATAGCACATCCAGAGTGTCTCTCACATACGAGTTTAGACTTAACACATATTTACGTAAGTGAAGATCTACAAAAATACTGGCTTTCTCGGTAAGGCTGTTTATTCCCGATACAATCGGTCTCCCTGGGGGATTTTGTTCATTCTTGTGAACTTTAGGTAAGATGTAAAAAACCGGTGTCTTAGGATGTGGGACCTCCAGATATTCATAGTCCTCTTTAGAAATGACTCCTTCCTCATAGGTATGTTTAATAAGTCTATTATAGGACGATAGATAGTTGGCTGCTGGGTTAAAAATAAGGCGTTGATAGCAGCTTGTATCATTCAGCTGTCTGTAGGCCTCTTTCAGATACTGTGCCTTAGGCCAAAGGACAATATTCCCTCCTTTATCTGAGGGTTTTATGATGGTATCAGTCCACATCTGTATCTCCCTTAGTATTATTCTCTCTACCTTACTTGTATTACCTTCATATTGTCTGTTTTCAAAAGATTTGAGAAAAAGTTGATCTAGATCTTTAGAGACTAAATCTCTGAAGACCTTAACTTGTGGACAGATATTAATGTCCGGTAAGAAAGTGGATTTTTTTTTTCTAAACTTAGGAAGTTCAGATTGTATAATGGGGGATTGGTACGTATTATCGAGTTCTTCCAGTATTTGTAATGCATTTCTTTCTTCTTCCATATTAAGAATCAGAGTAGTCGTATCCTGCTGTGATACAACAGGGTTATCTGTGTTACTAGAGCGATTAGAAAAGAATTTCTTTAGAAGTAGCTTTCTGGAGAAGAGCATAAGATCTCTCTCCCATCCAAACCTATCAAAGGGCTGTGTGGGAGAGAAAGCCCTTACTCAATAATTTAATATGAGTAGGGCTAAGATGTTTATCTGTGAGATTAATAATTCTCAATTCATCATCTAAAATCTCGTTCTCCTGTAGTTCTTCCGTGTGGTGTGAGGAATCTCTTGCTCCTCCATTGCTTTTCTCTTTCTTTCTGTGTTTCTTCCCCCCCCTGCGTATCTTTCTCGTTTTGCAGTATTGTTGGTTTCTCGATCTCTTGTACACAACCCTAAAAAATCCCTCCTTAATGATGAGTCTTCTCTAGTTGACATAGATGGTTCTCCTGCCTCTCCTTCAGATGAATCTATCTCAGAGGCACTTGTAAAGGAGACTGATTTGTTAATAGGTCTCCTGAGATGCCATCTGAAAACTGTGTTATTAAGATAATCATTACGATCTCTTGTAAATTTGACACGCTTTTTATCCTCCACTATTTTTTCAAAATGGTCTAGATCATCCTTAAAATTTTCATATGCTTTCTGAAAGCTATCCAAATTTTCATGTTGTTTTAATTTTTCCCCAAGTACTGTTATCTCTTTCGTGTACTGTTCTAATAATAAACTATCATGTTTTATCAGAATTTGTATCAACTCATTTGTCTTATCAGCCCCATACTAGACTACACTCACGGCTAATTTTCCTCTTTATATATAATATGGATATATCTGAAATACGCATAATGAATCCTATAGTTATCATCTCTTTCACAATACTTACCAGATACATGGTTATGAATGATTGGATAATCGTCACTTCTGTCAATTCAGCAGGAGGTATATATAAGACCTAGCATTTTGGCAGTAATTTGTCCCCGAGTACTATTGTTGTGGATGTCTCTCTCCTCCCCTTTTTGCTGCCATAGTAACCAATACAGTTTAGCTGGCCCGTGATTGTGTCTCCGGGCTGGATCACGTGATAGTAGGCATAGCTCCAATTGGCCCAGATGGAGATGTCACTCTCAGTTAGAAGAAAATCCACGTCACAAAGGGGCGTGATTACACGCTTAAATAGCCTATCATTGCTTGTCATCGGGTTGCCTTGATAAAGCTCGTAGCGAAACGCGCGTTGGCGTTTACTATTTGACTGTCTAATATTATCTAAATATGTATTAAGCTGCACTACCTTACTCCTCTCCTATAGATTAGCGGGGTTACGCTAGGCACTATACTATAGTGTTAGAAAGTACACGCTATCTAGAAGAGCATATTATACTAGCTGATCCCTTACTAGTTAGACCTTGGGCTCTCACACCATAGGGCACCTCACCTATTAGCAGATTTAGAGGTAGATAATCGGATTAGGTGGCAAGACAGGTATCTAGATATTAAGTGATACCTAACCCCAGTCTCCTATATTGCTCAATTCATATACTTGAACATAATATTACACCTTTACTATTTAGCAGTAGAGGGGTTAGAATATGTACCTCTGCACTATTAGATTATTAATATCCACACTACAATAACCAGTGCAGTACCTAGTTCCACCCCTGGGAGCAATAATAAGGGACTGTTTTTGTTGAGAGGAGATTTGTATCTAGTCATTAATGGGAAACAATGTGTCCTGAAATAAACCTTTGAAATGATAGAAGGATTGGATACACAACAAGGATAACCCACCATAGTTTTTTGTATACTGAATTCAATATCAATACCTTATATGATATTGGTACAGCTCATTTCTTAACATTATTGACAGAACATAGTGAGACAGCATAGTAGTCTTTTTTACTACTTTTTAACAGTGTTCTACCCAGTTTATTTGGTCAACATTTTCATTCACTGTAGGTTTTTAATTATTTTGCTAACGAATTATGTGTTTATTCTAATAAAGATATTACTCTTAACAGAAATACATTGTACATAGTGTACCAAAAGAGTGCCCTATATACACATTTTCCTACCCTTCCCCCTTTTCCTTTTTCCCTTTTCTTAAAATAAATTAATAGCCCTTATCCCCATTAAATTAATAGTCACCACCAATAAATGAATAGCCCATACCTAAGTTAAATAGACCATACCCACATTAAATTAATAGCCCCACCTATAAATGAATAACCCCAACACCAGTTAAATTATTGGCACCTAACTCCATTAAATTAATAGGCCTTACCAATACATTGCTAGCCTCCACTACTATTAATTTAATAGCTAGTGAAGATGGTCAGAGACTTACAAGCTGAGGAGGAGACAGATTGGAGAGAGGGGTAAACAGAGGATTGGGGGGCAGGGCAGAGACACACACACACACACACACACACACACACTGAGGGGGAGTCAAAAGAAGGGGAAGGAGTGAAAGAGAGATTCACAAGTTGGGGAAGGGGTAGAGAGAGATTCACAGGTTGGGAGGAGGAAGAGATTCACAGGTTGGGGGCAGAGAGACAGACTGGCTGGGGGGGAGAGAGAGACAGAGACAGGCTGGCTAGGGGGGAGAGAGAGACAGAGACAGGCTGGCTAGGGGGGAGAGAGAGACAGGCTTACTAGGGGGGGAGAGACAGAGAGACAGGCTGGCCTGGGGGGAGAGAGAGACAGAGAGACAGGCTGGCTGGGGGGGAGAGAGACAGGCTGGCTGGGGGGGAGAGAGAGAGACAGGCTGGGTGGGGGGGAGAGAGAGACAGAGAGGCAGGCTGGCTCGGGGGGAGAGAGAGACAGAGAAACAGGCTGGCTGGGGGGAGAGAGAGACAGGCTGGGGATGGAGAGAGAGAGAGGGACAGGCTGGGGAGGGAGAGAAAGACAGAAAATTACTTACCTAATGTCACGAGCCGCGGCTGTATGCCACATCCTGACGTGAACTAGCAGCCGGGCGTGTGCTTTAGATTCTGTGCTCTGTTATTATCCTTGTGGCCTAGATGTAGGAGGGTGTAGGGACATCCTCCAACACCAAGGGGAGCTCCTATATGATTTAAACTGTTCACTTTTATTTTTATACATGCTTCCTGGTTATGTTATTTCCTATGCTAGTTCTAGCTAGTAATTAATTAGCTGCCTCCTGAGGCTGATTCTCAGCCCTACCCTCCTCTGTCCTGATTGGCTCCTAGTGTTATTTAAGGCAGTGAGATCAAAGCCTCACTGCCGGTTATAGCGTCCTGTCTACAGTTCTGCTGCCTGCTTGTCCTCTCTGTGCTTGGTGTTTAACCTGTGATTGACTTCCTGTGTATGACCCTCGCTTATTCCTGGACCTTGAACCTACGCTTCTGACCCTGACCATTTGCCTGAAAACCGGATTCTGCTACTCTGCCAGTGCCCCTGACCATTCGCCTGTCCCTGGATTCCAAACCTATGCTTGTGGCCTCTGACCTTTGTTTTCTAGCTGGTTGGAAAAACCAAAAGGGGCCTTATAATTGGATCCCACCCTTCGCTCTCCATTTATACCCCTGGAACCCTTATATCGGTTCCTCCTGTAGCCCTTTACACACTCTTTGGAAAGCTTTTTCGCACACACAGACACTCTCCCTGGGTTTTTAAAGCATATAAGACAGCATGGGACATATACAGCTGCCAACTGTCACGTTCCCAGTGCTTCTTCCACAATATGTATATATTGTATATATATATATATATATATATATATATATATATATATACATACATACATACACATACACACACACACACACACACACACACAGTATATTGTAAATTGTTACATGTAGTACCTTTCTGTTCAATTCATTTACACTTGTACATCACTCCTATATATTGCTTCTGAATGTATTTTATGAGACAAATGTATTGTAAGTAATCTGTATTATTTTAGCTGTTGTGCATTATTGAAAACGTTTAATGAAAACAAATACAACAAATAAAAGGGCTCACAAGTACAGTACTAAAACCAGAGGCTCTCAATGACAGCCCAGTTCCAGTCTGGCAGGAAAGGCAGAAAGTGACTACAGATTATAGACAATGGAGATCTATGCCCTGCCTACTTAAAAAAGTTAAGAAGGGGTCACACAATCACTTCTATATTTATTCACTAAATTAGTTCTATAATATTTATAATGTTCTGTGTGTGTGCAATTTGTGAGATCAGTTATGAAAACATCATTTAAAATTCAATTGTTCAAATTGCTGTGTTTGTAAATACCTTGACGCTAACTGGTGAGAAAACATCACCAGTATTTCATAAACTGGATATTATTGTATTATATCCTTGCTATGATGAAAGTGACGGCTACCTTTAAGGCAGTGGTGGCTAGCCAAATTTTAATTTTAATTTTAACACCTCTGTGTAAATAAGTAGCATTATTTGATATTTATTTTTAATATCACATTAAGAACTATTTTGGCATTCCTTTTCAAGTCAGTATGCATACATTAATGCTGTTATTGTTGGTTTTGTTTTATGATAAAAAATTTACCAATTGAAATTTCTGAATACTTTCCTTTTTTGTTGTAGCTTATATGTACGAAGCCTGATTGAAGCTCTTTCTATGATCTATGCAATTGATAAGATTAATAACTCCACCATGTTACAAGGAATTAAATTGGGCTATGAGATTTACGATTCATGTTCTCATACCCTGAAAGCAGTGGAATCAACACTGAGATTTATTCCAGAATCTGCAACTACAAATAATTCTACAGAATGTAACTACAAACAACATATACCTCATGTCAAAGCTGTTGTTGGGGAAATATATTCAGAAACCTCCATTGCAATTTCCAGGATCCTCAGCATTTATCTTATACCACAGGTACTAAACACTTTTGCTTAACATGATTTACAATATAATCTGTGTTTTTAAATATAATCAATTAAAAATGTATTTTACTTTTTTCTAAATAAAAAATTCCTTAGAGCCATATGGGTCCTGGAGCATGGGAGGGGGGATGGGGAGATGAATGTCTGCCGAAGGCACCTATGGAGTTAATGAGAATGCAGAACCAGTGGCTATACTGTCAGAGCAGCTGGTGCAGTCTGAATGGCATGTGAAAGGAATGTGGGGAGGTCTGAGTGGCATATGAGGGGCAAGTGTGAGGACTTGTGAGAGAGTTCAGAGTACATGTGGGATCTGAGTGGCACGTGAGGGCATATTGTAAAAGGCTCTACTAACATACAAGGCCCTTACTAAAACAGCACCAACATACATTTCCTCACTTGTCTCAAACTATATCCCAACTCGAAACCTCTGTTCTGCACAAGATTTGTGTCTCTCATCCACATTACCTACTTCCATTCTCAGTTACAGGACTTTTTTGGGCTGCACCCACTTTGTGAAATTCCCTCCCTTGCACAATAAGATTTTACTCCAGTATTCAGACCTTTAAGCGTTTCCCTGAAAATCCAAATCTTGAGGCAAGCTTATAAAATTCCTTAACCTCCATAGGGTTCCCTATTTTCACCCCTTATGTAGTTCACATAAGATAACAGCTCTCTGACTCCCTGACCAACTTTACTATGTGACTGGATCACATAGCCCACTAATCACTTTTTATCCTTGTAATCTGGTTGGACCAATATGCAATATGTAGCACTTAACCTCATGTATCAAACTCCCATTGTCACATAGATTGTAAGCTTGAGATCAAGGCCCACACACCTCTCTGTCTGTATTACCCTTAGGGGTGCTATATTAATGGCTGCTGATAATGATAATGGTGTTTGTTTCCCATTGTAAAGCACTTTGGAATTTGGTGGTGCTATATAAATAAATGATATTCATGATGATGATGATAAGTGATGTGATGGAATTTTTGAGCAGATGAATGTATGGGTGAATTTTGGGTTAAAAAAGGGGGTTTTACAAGGCATGTGGCACTATTTTGGTGCAAGTGGCATGTCTGAATAGCATTAAATGGAATTTTTTTAGGGGGTGAGCATATCGGGGGATTTTGAGTGAGAAATTAATTTTGGGGCTGTTTTTTATTCTTGAAAACTAATGTTATATGCAGCCATTTGTGTGGTTAGAATTATGCACATGCAGACCATGAAGTATATTGCATTGCAATCCCATGAGGCTGAGCACCAGGAGTCATGAGAGCCCTGATTGGAAGAGCTCAGCACATGCTTCTATGATCCCTGGTGCTCACCCTCAAGTGATTGAGGCTTAGTGTAAACTGAAAGCAATGAAGGAGTATCAGGTAAGGTAATATGATGAGTGGGCTTGTGTAAGAATATTGTGGGCAAGGTGGGTATGTGTGAGAAGCTGGTGGACAGGGCGGCATGTATGATAAAATCTGGTGGCCATGGTCATGTGTAAGAAAAGCTACTATGAGAGAAAAGCTTGTGGGCATGGTGGCATATGAGAGAAAATCTTGTGAGCATGAGTGAATGTGAGAGGCAGAGAAATGTTGATGGGCAGAGGGTCATGTGTGAGAAAAGCTGGTTAACAGGGCCTGGCATGTGTGAGAAAATGTGGTGGTCAAGGCACGTGTCAGGAAAAAGATGTTGGGCAGGGGTCTTGTGAAAGTAGATCTGGTGGCAGGGGCAGATTGGGAACTTAAATTGACCCTGGAAAAAATAATTGAAGTGGCCTTGTGTGGGTGGGACCAAATGAAATGTTGGTGGGGCCAACACAAAAGAAGGCGGGGTTTAGAAGTACTGATATTTGGCTGTAGTAACATTTAAGAAAACCTAGATGTGATGACTTAATACACAGGGAGTCACCTCTAAAGGAATGCAGGGAAAAAGCTGCCAGTCCTGTGCTATAAAAATACATGAATCCTTTTGCATGATATGCAACTTTTTTATACCTTTGTCTCCAACTTGTTTAGATGCCTACTAACACATCCTTCCAATATTCCCTTTAAAGAAACATATCTGACTTTAGTTAATAAGTTTAACTGTTATGAAACTTGTTGGCACAAAAGCATTTGATCAGTCTGCCAGAGCAGCATATGAGGACCTTACTGTTGCATCTTTACCTGATGTCCTGAGATGCAAAATACCAGTCAAATTTCTGTGTGTGTGTGTGTGTGTGTGTGTGTGTGTATCTGTGTGTTTGTCTGTGTCTGTGTGTGTGTATCTGTGTGTGCGTGTTCCAAAAAATGCATTTCAAATTATCCTTATAATAAATGGCTTTCCAGATGCGATCATTACAAAGCTGAAATTCTTGCCATTGATTGGGGGTGGTTTGACATAACAGTGCAGGGAGGGTTGGAAGACAATGGCATAAGTGAAGGGGAGAGCTATTCCAAGGGTTTGCTGGTGATACAGTAAGTGCAAAGGAGCAGGATTAATAATATTGTCAGTGTAATGGGGGCTGGTCATATGTTCAACAAAGTGATCTGAGAATGGGAACAGTGCAAGGTAGAAGGCAGGCAATGGGATCAATGCAGGAACCACTAGAGTATCACCAGAGCTGGTTTAAAGCTCAGGGGGGCCTGGGGCACTTAAGACAGGGGGGTTGTCATTTTAGACGAATACACAGGCAAAACTGTGCACTACTGTTTGGTGCACGCAGCTCTGCCTTCACTAGCAGTACAGTGTGACGCGAGACATACCTCCTAACTGTCCTTGTTGTCGGACCAAACCTGACTAAGCGAGACAGTCACCAGATTCCAGACAGTTGACAGACTCTCCTGTTCTTGTCACTTTCACCACCCGTGGCTGCTGGTGTCTTTAGCTCAGTTGCTGCTTCGGTGGATCCTGGAATGTTGGAGGCCCTATTTGGAAAACAAAATGGGTACATGACATTTAGAAAACTCCAACCATCCCTGGCATTAAAATAATACTATTCCCATTTAAAAAATAAACCTATCTCCCACCCTCCAAACAGCCCTAGCAATAAATTAATAGCATTAACGTTTAACAAATATAACCATTTCCCACAACTATCCACACTCAATAAATAGCCCTCCTCCCCAAACTCAGGCCCACATTCAATTAAAAGCCCAAAACCACCCCAGCATTAAATTAAAGGTCTTGTCACCTCACCTTAAATTAATAGAGCCCACTATTAAATTAAACAGCTCCACCATCAACCAACAAATAAATTAATAGCACCGACCATTAAATAATTAGCTCCAACCCACAGTCCATCTTTAAATTAATAGCCTACCTCCCACCCAAATTACAGTAGAGCCCCCCAGCAATAAATTCATAGCATTTATGTTAAATATACCTATTTCCTGCAACCATCACTGCCATTAAATAATTCATATTCATATTTACTTTCACCCCAAAAAAATCCCCACATTCAATTTATAGCCCCCATACCACCCAAGGATTAAGTTAAAAGGGCCCATCATCCCATCCTAAATTTATAAACCCACTATTAAATTAAATTGTACCACCATCACACCACAAATAAAATAACACTCATTAAATAATTAGCCCCAACCTACACTCCACCATTAAATTAATTGCCTACCTCACACCCACATTATATTAAGACTACCCCACTTACTTCCCTCACACATTTTAGTAAAATACCAGCCCCCCTTTCTGTCACATAGTATAATAGTATAGCAGCCCCTTCTCTCACATAGTATAATAGTAGAAAAGCCCCCCATAGTATAAGAGCACCCAACATAGTAAAATAACATAGCAGCCCCCCACATAGTAAAATAGTATAACAGCTCCCCACATAGCAAAATAATAGTATAACAGCCCCCACATAGCAAAATAATAGTATAACAGCCCCCACATAGCAAAAGAATAGTGTAACAGCCCCTCACATAGCAAAATAATAGTGTAACAGCCCCCACATAGCAAAATAATAGTATAACAGCCCCATATAGCAAAATAATAGTATAGCAGCCCCCCACTTAGCAAAATAATATTATAACAGCCCCCTTATAGCAAAATAATAGTATAACAGCCCCCACATAGCAAAAGAATAGTATAACAGCTCCCCCTCACACTTACACTTACTTTGTTGGAGTCATGCTCTATTGAAGTCTTCTCTGTCTGCATCGCGTGCACACATGGGACGGCACCTGTCACGTGGTGCTCGTCCCATGTGACATTCTGCTTGAACGGGACTGGAGGAGGCTAAGTGTGGGAGGAGGGGAGCCCCCTGATTCTTATTTTTATAACTTAATTTTTTTACTTCCCCCAGCGGCGCCGACCTCGTTCTATCCTTCCCCCTCGTTGGAACCCCTAGTCCGGGGGTAGGGGACTGGACCGGATAGAACAAGGCCGGTGCCGCAGGGAGGAGTAAAAAATGAACTTATAAAAATAAGAATCAGGTGGCCTACAGCGGCCTCAGTTGTCCTCAGCCTCCTTGGAAAATTCCCGGTAAGGGCAATGAACAATCTGCCCTTGGCTGGTGGACAAGTGGTGGCATGATTGAGAAATGCTGTGGGCATTGAGGCATGTGTGATAAAATCTGGATTGTAGTGGGCATGTGAGAGAATATTTGTTGGACAGGGCATGTCAGAAAGCTGGTGGCCAGGGAGCTTGTTAGGGAAAAGCTGGTTGGCAAGGAGATAACATGAGGAAAAAGCTGGTCGGCAATTGTAGCATGAGTAGGAAAAGCAGTGGGCATGTGACATCAAATCTGTGGACAACAGTTACATGTGTAAGAAGAGCTGGTCAGCAAATGGTGGAAAGTATGAGAAACATCTGAAAAAATATGATGGACAGTGAATGGCATATTTGAGAGCAGCTGGTGAGCAGAAGGTGTCTTGTGTGTGAAAACTTGTCGAAGAGGGGAATGTGAGGAAAAAGCTGGTGGGAATAGTTTGGCATGTGTGACAAAGGCTGTTGAGAAAGGGTGGCATGGGTGTGAAAAGTTGCTGGGCTGGTGTTGGCATGTGTGAGAGAAGTTGGGAAGAGGGGGGCATGACAGTAGGAATGTCAGGTGTGTAATGATAGTAGAACCTGTGTACAGTGAACAGTATGTACCTTGTGTGTGAAGTCAGAGTGACCTGTGTACAGTGATCAGTATTTTTCAGGTGTGTATTTTCAGTCTTTATAGAGTAAATAAATAAAGTGGTATGGTCTGATCAGAGGAGGTGGATACAAACCAGTATCTTGCCTTGGATCCCATGGGGTTTAATCTATCTCTGATCTTCCTTATCGGAGCAAACAGTAGTAACTCCTTAAGGTTATCAGAACAGATACTCGATAACCCTTGTTAGTACAAGGCCAAAGCTATTGTTACCTAAATCAAAGGCTATATCATGTTGTTGTTATGTTTTAGCTGCAATGTCTTATGTTTTTGCTGCTCTATTGTCTCAGAAATTCATTCCAGATTTTGCTGAATTTCAGAGTTGTTGTATTTTTGTTGCTGAGCAACCATACTCACCCTGCTTCCTGAGCTGCTAATGGGGGTGCCATATTGCGGATGATTTATCAGCCCTTGCAAGACCAATCAATGCGCATTACCTGGCAGCTGAGCAGTCAACACTTCCTGTTCACATGATTTCTACCCAGCAGCTGATCAGTCAACACTTCCTGCTCACATGATTTCTATCAAGCAGCTGATTGGCAAGGAACTACATAAATGCATTTATTGCATTAATTGCCTTGCTGGTGTTAGGTTTACCTAGGTTAGCTCCTGTATCTTTGTCCTATACAGATTGTGGTATATCTTCTGTTTCTTCAGTGTGGTTGACCTTGGTTTTGTTTACTAAACCTTGATCAATCAGTGTTTACCATGTGTGTGATGTCAGACTGACCTGAAAACAGTGACCAGTATTTATCAGGTGTGTATTTTTAGTGTTTATAGAGTAAATAAATAGAGTGGTATGGTCTGATCAGAGGCGGGGGGCACAAACCAGTATCTTGCCTTGAGCCCAATGGGATTTTAATCTTTTTCTGATCTTCCTTATTGGAGCAAACTGTATTAACTCCCTAAGGTTATTAGTACAGATACTCAATAACCCTTGTTAGTACAAAGCCAAAGCTATGGTTACCTAAATCAAAGGCTGTCATGTTGTTGTTATGTTTTTACTGTCTTGTTGTATGTTTTTGCTGCTCTATTGTCTTAGAAATCCATTCCAGATTTTGCTGAATGTCAGAGTTGTTGTATTTCCATTGCTGAGCAACCATACTCACACTGCATGCAGCTGATTTATCAGCTCTTCCATGACTCATCACTGCTCATTACCTAGCAGCTGAGCAGTCAACAGTTTCTGCTCACATGATTTCTACCCAGCAGTTGATTGTACATAAATACACTTATTGCCATAATTGCCTTACTGGTGTTAGGTTTACATAGGCTAGTCCCTAGGCTGTATCTTTGTTTTATATAGATTGGTATATCTTCTGTTTTTTTTCAGTGTGTTTGACCTTGGCTTTGTTTACTGAACCTTGCTGTTGAATCTGTGCCTGCCCTTGAACTTTTTGCCTGTTAATTAACCTCAATTACCTCTCCTGTCCTCTTACCCAGCTTGCCAATGAACCATCCTCTTTTTTTTCCTGTTTGTCATGATCTGTCTACTTGTTGCTCTACAACTAGGAGTTTCCCTGACTCTACCTAATTCACGGCAGATAACAACTATACACTACTGGTAAAGACAGCTGCTAATAGTGAAAAACATCCCGTGCCATCGGCTCTATATAGGGATTATCAGTCTCTGATTGTGGTGTTCATAACAGTTGTGTTTCCCTTATGCTATTTGCATTTCTGGACAACAAAAACAGGTTTTACCTATAAAATAAATGTAATAGCAGTACAAAGCAGTTTTACTATATTCTAGAAATCATTGACTCCAGTGATTTTATGCATGCAATTTATACTATGTGTGAGAGATGTGTTCCGGTTGTTGGTCATAACATAGAGAGACTTTTTTTTTGTACATTGTGCTCCATCTTAATTTTACTAAAATATCACAAATGTTTAACTGTACGACATGTATAATGCTGTTATATGTCATTTTTATTTATGCAGATAAGCCCAGCATCATCTGTTTCTCTTTTAAGTGACAAAATAAGGTTCCCGTCCTTTTTACGTACTGTTCCAAGTGACACACACCAAACAAGAGCAATTGTGGAACTTATCAAAACATTTCAGTGGAACTGGGTTGGCATCATTGCAAGTGATGATGATTATGGACGATCTGCTCTGGATCTTTTAAATAGTCTTTTTAAAACTGAAGGAATATGTACGGCATTCTCCAAAACTGTACCTTCATATGTAGGTCATCCTACTTTGCAAGAATCTTTAAGGAGTGTAATAAATGAATTAAACAGGAGTTCAACAAATGTTTTGGTTGTCATTGCAAAAGATCCTGTTGTCAGCAAGCTTCTAAAAGAATGTATTAAAGTGAATATTTCCAAAATTTGGATTGGGAGTGATAGCTGGTCAAATTCGAAGGAAGTTAGAAATATTAAAAACATTGAAAAGGTTGGTACAGTTCTTGGACTAAATTTCAAAATGGGCCACGTTGAAGGATTTGAAGACTATCTAAAAAACCTGCAACCACAAATATATAATGCAACAAATCATGGACTTGAAGAATATATGCAGTTAAGATTTAATTGTACAGAAGAATACAGGGAATATCTGCAATGTATTAATTCATCTTCCTATGGAAACTGTTTTCTCAATGACTCTCTAAACCTGAAGTCCCCTCTAGCATGCCAGAAGAACCTCTCTTTTGAAAATGATAACTACTTATTGGAAAACATTGAATGGAGCAAAACATACAGTACACATCTCGCCATTATAGCCATAGCTCACGCAATCAAGGATATTTTGTGTATAAATGGAAATTGTGAAAATAATTTAGATTTCTCACCAAGTCAGGTAAGAAAAAACATTATTAAATTTTTTAACCCAAAAAATATTATTGAGCCCCACCAGATAAATGTGTCCAGTGTTTGGGGCATTAGCTGGGTTTTATTTACTTTATCTTTTTGTTTATGAGCTGCAAATATTTCACTGTGTTATTATGTTTGCTGAATCTACCTCAGGAGTGTGGTTATATCATGGAGGATGTGTCTAACAAGCAAGGGGCGAGTCTCATGCTTTAAAAATACTGAGCTACCCTCCAATCCCCTCTCCCTCCATGGGAATTTCTCATTGTCAGTATCCTCCCCTCAAGCAATCTGAGTCCTGTATCAAGGAAAGAATCTGCTAAAAGTTAATTGACTATGTACACATGTGTGGGGTCATTGTACACAGCTCCTTTATTAACTGTATGATGAGCTGAGCATTGGGACACAGGGGAGCTGTTAGTAAATGTATAGAAATGCAATAGAAATATGGCATGTATTGTCAAATTATGGGCCACATCAGCATCAAGGAGTGTATTGCTATCATCTAAAAAGCGATATCCACCTTACAACCACTTCTGTCTCCCTCTTTCCTTATTTAATAAGTTCACCTCCAACTGGTTTCTGTCACATGTAAGAGAAGTGAGGTATATGAAATACCTCCTTTTTTTTTGCATTTCAGTTCAAAAGTCACGGATAGCTGCAAATATTGCTCTGATTTGAAAATATAAAAACAAAACAAAATGCTCCCTGTTACACACTGATCACTATACACAGGTCACACTGATATAACACACCCGATAAACACTAACATTCACCCCACTGTCCACCAGCTTTTATCTGACTTGTCAACCCCTACCCACAAGCTTTTCTCTCACATGCAGGGCCGGATTAACCCGAGGTCTAACTGGGCTATAGCCCAGGGGCCTCGGGCATCCAGGGGGCCCTTCAAACTCCTCAGCAGCATTATTGATCGGGCGGGGGCGCCCCCGGCCCGATCGATGCTGCTAAGTACTGTCAGTGCAGTCCTCCATCCCGGCGCGCTGTAGTCTGCTTACTGAGGATATCTCGCGAGAGTTCATGAACTCTCGCGAGATCTCCTCAGTAAGGAGCTTACAGCGCGCCGGGACGGAGGACTGCACTGACAGGTAAGTGCTTGGGGGGTGGGGGGCGGCGGACGGCTCACATTGGGGGCCTCGCGGGGAATGGAGGGCCCCTTAGCCCAGGGGCCTCCATTCCCTTAATCCGGCCCTGCTCACATGCCACCCTCTGTTCTGTCTACCAGCTTTTCTCACATACACCTTGCCGCAAGCTTTCCTCTCACATACTCTATTGGCCACTGCCTTTCTCTCACATGCCGCCTTGAATATAAGCTGTTCTATCAAAAGCCTCCGCCTACCAACCATCTTTTCTCACACACCCCTCTCTGTTCACCAGTTTTTCTCTCACATGTCCCCCTTCTCGCCAACTTTGCCAGCCCATGACCACCAGCTTTTCTCTCACATGTCTCTTGCTTGCCACCAGCTTTTCACTCACATGCCCACCTGATTGTCACATGCCCCTCCTCATTATTCCACGCATTTCGATCTTTTCACCAGTGGACCACACATTACCCCTTTTTCTTACCTGATTCTTCTCCATTGCTTTCATCTACACATGAATACTCTGTCTCAATCACATGAGACCGAGTATTCATGTGGAGGGAATTCAGTTTTGATACAAAAACAGCCCTCAAATAGAATAAGAAAAATAAGAGTGGGATAGCTCAATCTTATACTATATAAATATTATAGATCCCAGTAAATCTCACTGGCAGCTTGACTTTGCATAGATGAAGTTATAGTCAGTAATATGCTTTTGTACTTTAGCATTTACAGCATTATGTGTCATGTACAGTAACATGATCTGCAACACGTTATATACAACTGCACTAGTCAAAGCTTAATTCTACTTTACATTTTGTGAAGTCACTTCTGTAAAACATAACCAAAGAAATCGCACATACAAAACTTCAATAGAAATTCTGTTTAAGACATTAAAGAACAGGATTACATTATACAAATGTGAGAGAAAGGATAAGAGTCAACCTTAATATACTTTCATATGTTTAAATTGAAAATACATATAGAAGTCATTGTTTTTTGTTTGTCTTTTTTACTCCATTTCTAATTTTTATGATTAATTGAATATGCATTTTTGCGGTCTTAAATATATTTTTCTGTTTATTTCTTTCTGTATGGGTCCATTAAACCTAAACTTGACCAATATTATATACATTAGCTGAAGTACCTGGCGATGCCCGGGTATAAACCTTCAAGTTATAAAGTTATCATTGAGTTGGCTGTAACTGCCAACATTTTAAAAATAATTAGCAGCTTAGCAACTCTTCCAATACACCCCTGAGGTGGCTGCCCAGTGTTGTTTTTGTTTTTATATTGAATGACATCCAAATCCATCCAGTGGAAGGCCAGAACAGGCTGCCTGTGTCAAAGTTCTTTCCAGCGTACACCAATGGGAGGTCGGACCAGGACTCTAACCCCCCTAAAAGCTGGCCATAATCCAACTGGCCCACCTCATGTTGGTTTTTATCCTAATTAGTGCAGGGGTGTCCGAATGCAGGCTTAGAACAGGCTCTGTGGGTCAAAGTAGTCAAGCAGGATCACCCGACATTGTGCAGGTCTGATTTGTAATGTGTAGCAGTTTTTATAACTTAGCAAATTATTTGGTGAATAGACCAAAAATGTTATTTAGAAAATAAGATTGGTTGCTTTGTTGCGTTGTCATTATATCGTGTTGTCGTGAAGGTTTCCTTCCAGCAGTCAAACAATTGTTTATATTATTGGTCTAAAAGCTTACTTTTTTTATACTAAATAAGGCTGGGTACACGCTACATAATTTTCCGACCAATGTGTTATCTACATTGATTTGCTAACGACTGAAAAAAAAATAAAAAAAGTTCCGATCAGCGTGCCAATTCATGCGTATACACTATACATGTTTTAAAAGATTTACCTTCAGATCTGTGCTCATCAACTGTCATAACCGTCAGCTGAAAAGATCATGATTCTGCAGGATTGAAGGATGTCGTTCCATGGCGAAACGAGATTTATAGTTCTGCTGAACAATAAAAACAAATGATGGTCGGTGGTTTGGAATGACTATCATTCATCGTCTAAGTGTACACCCTAATGTAATATCAGGCAGCTGAAAGGTTGTTTATCGGGTGATTGGCCCGATAATTGCTGAAAACACTGTAGCGTGTACCCAGTTGCATTATCATCATCATCCTCAACATTTATTTATATAACGCCAGCAGATTCCGTAGCGCTTTATGTAAGTTGTGGCAGCTTTACCTTGAGAGTAGTGGAAGATATTCGCCAACAAAGAAAGAAGGAACAAAAGAAAGAAACTTCTTCTATTATCTATTTTTATATACATATATATATATATATATAATCTTGTGGCAAGAGCCTGCTACTGCAGAAGCACACGCGAACAACAACTTCCTTTTTATGGTGCTTTATTGTCAGGATGGTAAATGTTTGACACCGTATATTTGCACAGCAATCATGGAGACCCTAAACACTATCTATACATAGTCCAGCTCTCTCTCAGAACCAGCCAGCTCACCCAGCATTGGTCTCAGTGCACAAATGATATAAACAAGCTTTTATACCTGATACTCCTCCCCCAGCCTTAGCTTAATGGACAGGTGACACACCCACACCATCATCATTTATTTATATAGCACCACTAATTCCACAGCGCTGTACAGAGAACTCATTCACATCAGTCCCTGCCCTATTGGAGCTTACAGTCTAAATTCCCTAATATAGACACACGCTCACATATAGACAGACAGAGAGGGAGACAGAGACTAGGGTGAATTTTTGATAGCAGCCAATTAACATACCAGTATGTTTTTGGAGTGTGGGAGGAAACCGGAGCACCTGGAGGAAACCCACGCAAACACAGGGAGAATATACAAACTCCACACAGATATGGCCATGGTCGGGAATCAAACTCATGACCCCAGTGCTGTGAGGCAGAAGTGCTAACCACTAGGCCACTGTGATGCCTTCTCTTTAAAAGGAAACGCCCATCACTGGCTCTGTAATTCAGACACACCCTGTCTTTTTGCTGAGAGGAAGGATTTCAAGTCATGTAAGTTAAACCAAACTTAAACTATTGCTTTTCATACATAGGTCTTTATATTCAATCTAGGTGCATTACTGCACAAATATTTTACTCTACTTCCCTGCTTTCTCTGGATATTGCCAGCTAAATGCCTCCTTTTGTTACATATCCCTCCCCCTAGCGTCTCCAAGTAGGGGGACGCGGACTTCGCGATTAGCGCATATTTTCGTGACAACGCATCTGCATTTTTGTGTAGAATCCCAGGTCTATGTTCTACTGAGAACTTGAAAGGTTGCAGTGCCAAGAACCAGCGGGTTACCTTGGCATTTACCTCCCGGTTGTTCTGCATCCATCTCAATGGTGCATGGTCTGTTATTAAGGTGAACTCTCGGCCTAGGAGATAATAGCGCAGAGCTTCTGTAGCCCATTTTATGGCGAGACATTCTTTCTCCACAGTGGCATATTTTTGTTCCCTTGGAAACAACTTACGACTTAGGTACAGGACAGGATTTTCTACTCCATTCTTCTCCTATGACAGGACTGCACCTAAGCCAACACCAGAAGCATCAGTTTAGAGGAAGAACCTCCGGGTAAAATCCAGTGCTTGTAGAACTGGGGAGGAACAAAGAGCTAACCGAAGATCAGACCAGGCGGTTTCTGCAGAGTCAGACCAGGTTAATCTATCTGGACAACTTTTTTTTAACATGTCCGTTAGTGGAGCAGCTCTAGTGGCGAAGTGGCTTACAAACCGCCTGTAGTAACCTACTAAGCCTAAAAAGGCTCTTAACTGTGATTTTTTCTCTGGTCTTGCCCAATTTTTGACTGCTTCCACTTTGTCTAGCTGGGGTTTGACATGCCCTCAACCAACAACATACCCCAAATATTTGGCTTCTCTCATGGCTATGGCACATTTCTCTGGATTAGCTGTTAACCCTGCTGACCTTAATGAAGCTAAGACCGCCTCAACTTTGGCTAAATGTGATCCCCAGTCTGGGGTATAAATCACTATATCGTCCAGGTAAGCGGCTACATAAGCTGTGTGAGATCGTAGCAATTTATTCATGGCCCTTTGGAAGGTGGCAGGTGCCCCATGCAACCCAATGGGTAGGACTTTATATTGTTAGAGACCATCAGGGGTGGAAAATGCAGTCTTTGGCTTGGCCGTGGAAGTCAGGGGAACTTGCCAATAACCCTTTGTTAGATCAAGGGTTGTCAAATAATTGCTACCAGCAAGATTTTCTACTAGTTCATCCACACGTGGCATCGGATAGGCATCAAACTGCGACATACTGTTTAGGCGCCTAAAGTCATTGTAGAACCTAATTGTCCCATTGGGTTTCGGGACAAGCACAATGGGACTATTCCACTCACTAGTGGACTCTTCAATCAGATCTAACTGGAGCATCTTCTCGACCGCCTTTCTCACATCCACCCGTCTTGCTTCTGGTATACGATACGGCTTCTGCTTTACAATGACTCCTGGCGCAGTGACAATGTCGTGTTCGATTAAGGTAGAGCGCCCAGGAATGGAAGAGAAGACATCCCTGTTCCGGCGAATCATTTCTTCAGTCTGTTGTCTCTGCTGAATGGACAAAGCTGGCTCTATGGCCACTTCAGACTTTTCAATGGCAGTACTCACTACCTAATGGAAAGGTTTCCTCATCATACCAAGGTTTAAGGAGGTTAACATGATATATTTGCTCCTCCCTTTTCCTACCTAACTGGTGGACTCTGTAATTGACAGGACCGACAGCCTCTAGAACTTCATATGGACCCTGCCAATGGGCGATAAGTTTGCTTTCCTGGGTGGTAACCAGGACTAGGACCTTGTCCACAGGCTTGAAAGATCGAGCAACAGCACTTTTATCATAACTTTTCCTCTGTCATTCCTGAGCCTCTTTTACATGTTGCTGCACAATGGGCCCTATCTTTCCTAGCCTCTAATACATTTTTGACACAAATTGTACCAGATTTGGCTCCCTGGGACCTTGCTGCTCCCACCCTTCTTTTAACATATTCAAGATACCCCTGGGCTGTCTCCCAAACAATAACTCAAAGGGACTAAACCCTGTTGAAGCTTGAGGTACCTCACGGATGGCAAACATCAAATAGGGAATAAGAGTGTCCCAATGTTTTTTTTCTTGAGCCACTGCTTTCCTGAGCATGTGCTTTAATGTGCAGTTAAAGCGTTCCACCAAGCCATCTGTTTGTGGATGGTATATAGAGGTGTGAAGCGCTGTAACCCCTCGCAACTGGCACATGTCCTTAGTCAGTTTGGACATGAATGGAGTACCCTGATCTGTGAGAATTTTTTGGGGTATTCCCAAGCGTGTAAACATCAATACAAGTTCCTTAGCTATGGTGCTGGACTTTATGTTTCGTAGGGGAATTGCCTCTGGATACCTGGTTGCATAGTCAAGCACCACTAGTATATATTGATGCCCATGTGCAGATTTTTCCAGTGGCCCCACAAGGTCCATAGCTATCCGTTCAAAGGGAACTTGTACTATTGGTATTGGAATGAGAGGTGCCCTGTACATGGGTTTGGGACAGGTTCTCTGACAAATGGGACAGGACCGGCAATACTTTTTCACTGCCATGTGTACACTGGGCCAGTAAAACCTAAGCAGAACTCGTTCCCGTGTTTTATCCTCCCCTAGGTGTCCCCCACTGACATGTGTATGTGCTGCTTTTAACACTAGGGTTACATGGACCTGAGGAACCATTAATTGTTCTACTTTAGTCCCCTGTACAGTAGCAACTCTATACAGGAAATTATTTTTAACAATAAAATATGGTATACCTTCTGCAGGCTGGGCGGCTTTCGCTACCCCATTTACCTCAGTCACACTTTTAAAGACATGTTCCAAAGTGGCATCATTAAGTTGGTCTCGAGCAAAGTCCTGCAGAGGAAACAAAATTGGTATTGCGGACCAGTCCGTATCCTCACTGACAGGCTGGGAGGGCTCATCTGCGACATCACCGACCAATGCTAGTTTGGACTGTCCATGTTTCCCCGCAGGTGGATGCTTTTGTGGAACTCCTGCTGTGACTCACAGGATGGCATTCCGGTTTGGCGGTTCCCAAAGATCGATGTCCAGATGTTGTGGATTCTTAGGCGGTTCTTTTAAGACCGGGTTTCGGACCGTTGCATCAGTTGCCGGCATGTCTGTCTGGATCCGCTCACCGAGGACATCATTAAACAGTGGGAAGTCTCGCCCCAAAATGAGTGGATATGGGAGTTTAGGTGCTAGGGCAGCTACCACCATAACAGTTTTGTCTTTGAGTGTGACTGGTAGTATTGTTCTTTCATACTCCTCTGTCGTGCCATGTACGCAAAGAACCTTCACCTTGGGCAAGCAAGAAGTTATGGTTTCGGGTAAGGCAGAGCTGGAAACCAATGAGAGTTCACTCCCCGAGTCAACCAAGGCCAGAACAAGGTTTTGGTTGATTAGCACAGTCACCCGGAACAAACAAGGACTTCCTGATGTGGGACTCATGGTAAAACAGCTTGGAAAAGCAGGCCCAATATGTGCCACGGAACAGTCCATGGGTTCTGGTAGTTTAGGACACTCTGCCTTAAAGTGGCCTAGCTCACCACATTCAAAACACTTCAGATTAGACGGCTTTGCACCTGGCCCTCTGTCCGTAGCAGTTTTGCCATTGGGCCCTGTAGCAAGGATTGTCAAACCTGGCTTTTGGCGTGGCAGCGGCTTTGGCACAGATGCAGGTTCTTTAGTCATTTGCTGTAGCGCACAAAACCTTTCTTCCACGGTGGCAAGCTCTTCATAAGTTTGTGGGTCTGATTGCAGCACCCACCTTTGCAAATCGCGGTTCAGCCCCCGGATGCAGTGATCTATCGCCAGAACCTCAATAATCCGAGAAGGTGAATTTTCCTCAGGCTGCAGCCATTTCTTTAAAATTTTAGAAAGCTCAGCCACTTGCGCTCTGACCGGTTTTTCTTTATCATAGCGCCATTGGTGATATCGCTGGGCTCGGCCTGGCCCGGAAAACTCCAATGCGAGCCAATATCTCAGACTTTAGGCACAAATAATCAGAGGCCCGTTCCTCATCTAGATCCATATATGCTCGCTGAGCTTCACCAGTCAGATATGGCGCCAGCCTCTCAGCCCAATCTTTAGGAGGCCATTTTGCCCTTTTTGCAAGTCTCTTAAAGGACACCAGATATGCTTCTATGTCATCCCCTGGCGACATTTTCTGGAGAACAGGACCAAGTGGTTCATTTCTGTCATGTCTCACCTAGCTTAACTCTTCTCTTAAGAGCCTTGTGTTTTCCACCTGTGCCTCGGCAACTCGTAGCATCTGAGCTTGCTGCTGTTGCTGCACAGCAGCCACCTTCACAAGGGTTCTCAGTACTTCCTCCATGTTGAGGTCTGCGTGGGTTGGGTAGCGGAAACTTGCTTCCCGGAGTTTCCCACTCCTGACACCACTTGTGGCAAGAGCCCACTACTGCAGAAACACACGCGAACAACAACTTCCTTTTTATCGTGCTTTATTGTCAGGATGGTAAATGTTTGACACCGTATACTTGCACAGCAATCATGGAGACCCTAAACACTAGCTATACATAGTCCAGCTCTCTCTCAGGACCAGCCAGCTCACCCAGCATTGGTCTCAGTGCACAAATGATATAAACAAGCTTTTATACCTGATACTCCTCCCCCAGCCTTAGCTTGATGGACAGGTGACACACCCACCTTCTCTTTAAAAGGAAACGCCCATCACTGGCTCTGTAATTCAGACACACCCTGTCTGTTTGCTGAGAGGAAGGATTTCAAGTCATGTAAGTTAAACCAAACTTAAACTATTGCTTTTCATACATAGGTCTTTATATTCAATCTAGGTGCATTACTGCACAAATGTTTTACTCTACTTCCCTGCTTTCTCTGCATATTGCCAGCTAAATGCCTCCTTTTGTTACAATATATATATATATATATATATATATATATATATATATATATATATATATATATATATATAACTCATGTAGCCTGATGAGTGGTATTATACAATTTCACAAACACTTCAAAGAGCAAAGCTTTGCCATAAATCTAGTATACTATAAATAACAACAAATATAATGTGCTGTAATGCATATTATACAACATTCTAGGTTTATTTCCAAGTCAGTTAAGCATTTCTGGCTATGTGTGAACGCGTTTGCATCTACTCTCTATATTTTACTATGTCATATGTATTGCTTCAAATGATTGTACTCATCAACATTTGATTAAGCTCAAGAGACTGGTGTTAACAATGATAGTCCCCAACTACAAGATCTTTAAAATATGGCATATTGAGTTAGATCAATGTCATTCTTTTTTAAAACGATAATGCTTTGATTTCTGCAGGTACTTGAAAAACTAAAGGATGGTCATTTTTCTTACAATGGTGAAACGTTCCACTTTGACAAGAATGGTGATGTCTTAATTGGCTATGACTTAATTACTTGGCAGTTAATAAAAAACACTACAGAGGTTAAGATCGTTGGTTCATATGACATATCGGGTGGTAAGATTGCCTTAAACAGGAGTCTACTTCTGTGGAATACAGCCAATAATCAGGTATGTAAGATGACAAATTTATGATTGATTATGATTATTATTTAGCTGACAAAAAACAGTTTAAAACAGCACTTGGAGGAAAGTGTGCAAGGGAAGCCATAAATACTGCAGAAGCATATGTTCCAACAATTTTTCTACATAATAACGCTTTCATACTGCCGCCCCGGCAATATCCCGGGTTTTTCAAGCCGGGTTTTTGCCGGGGCTCGGAGCGTCCCAGCTCAGAAACACCATTCACACTGCACATCGGACCCGGGAATTTCCCGGGTTGACCCCATTCATACTGCACAAGTCTGTGCCCTGGCAATTTGTGGGAGTCATCACCAGAGCAGTTTTCATTGGCTGAAAAATGGTGATGTCATTGAAAGGTGACTGGTTTTTTGACGCATAAAGATGATGCAAAAGTGGGTGGTGATTGTTTACCACATTACTTTTCATAATCCGATTCTGCTTCAGCTTGATCTGCACTCCACCATCCACCATTTCTCCTAAACTCCTTCTCGAATCTTCCACGGGCTCCCACCGATGACATCATCCTCCAGAGACAGGCAGACAGCCAATCAGCTTGTTTTCTGTGCAACCCGGGTTGAAAAATTTTCAATTGACGGCGGGATCGCCGAAAATCCCGCGCTCCAAAAATATTACCGTTATCACGATAATATCTCGCTGGATTTCAGCTCTGAAATCCAGCGAGTAAATTACTGTATTAACGGTTTTCCCGCGCAGGATTACCGTAATAACGGTAATATTTTTAGAGCGCGGGATTTTCGGCGATCCCGCCGTCAATTGAATTCCCCCTATGTATCATGTTATTTTATGAATGCTGTCATTCTCAACATGCTTGAGTGCGAGACCAATTACAATTTTGTACAACTAACCACATACATATCAAACAAGATAATTGTAAACACACTCATTAATTATGAAATAAAAATATAATTAACTATGCACTTGTGCACTTCTACAGGTCCCCTTTTCTAATTGTTCCAAGTCATGTATTCCTGGATATTACAGAAAGTACTCTCTCATAAGCTGCTGCTATGAATGTGTTGCATGCACAGAGGATTATTATTCACCTGAAGCAGGTAAGCGATTTATTCACTAGCGGGTTTTCTTTATATACTGGTTTAACTTACAAATAGCAGGCTTGCATGGCATGGTGCACCTATCAATATATTGATATTGAACTGCGGTCTTACAGGTTCAAATATACATAGGTACATGTCCAAATTCATTGTCCGCCACGGTCTATCTGCGCATTTGTTGTGCACCATCATTGTGGTTAAGGTGAAACTTAAATCACATGGAAAGACATCACTAGAGAGCATTAATATCACATTTCACCCCTGCACCTCAATAATTGAATGTTTCATCCCATATAGTGCACCAATGACCCTCATTTATATTACAAATAACTCATGAAGGGGACATTGGGGCCTTAAGGGGACATAAGGGGACATTGGGGCTGTCTTTGTTTCAAGTGACTGATGTGATAATGTCAATTTTCTTAAATAGATTAGTTTCCATGTGTACATTTATTGGCATTGTGCATTGTTTGCACATTCTTAGTACTCCAATGGTTTAATAGTTAAAGCACATGGATTTGGCCGTCAACAAGTTGTGTTAGTTTTAGGTCCATTGGCATGGCTAAAAAGCATCTCAGTGCCACACAAAATCAGGAATAACAGGTATGCACAGTCTCTACCTCAAATAGTTGAATTACACATCTCATACAACAAAGCATGACACGATTCGCATCTTTTTGGCCCGGCCCCTGCAGTAAAATTGCGAATTCGAGGCATTGTGTCCCTATCCTTCCTCACACTTCACCTCCCCTCCGGGAGAAAGAGTAAAAAGTTGGTAAGTATGCTATACTGTGGTGAAATGCAACTCTTCCATGTTATGTCCCATAGAAATATGTAAATATAGGTCTGTGCCCTAGAAATACTTTTCTTTTCTGTTCCACCACTTAGTAAATGACCTCCTGGGAGAGAAAGCCAGCTGTGAGAAGATTAATGCATAGGCTGTGAGAGAGCTGAGAAAGGTTAAAATGACACAGGACAGTGGAAGAGAAGCAGCAATAACTGGTGTCAGAATAGTAATCTGATTTCATATAATACCTCTGTGCTGCACCATTAGTTACATGATTAGTTGGACACAGAAATTATCCTGCATCCAGTAGTTGTGAAAGTTATTGTTTTAAAAGGGTTTCCAGAAATTCTAGAAAAGCTTATACACTGTTCTCCTCTAGAGAGAAAATACGTCTGGAACATCATCTACATTAGATCTCAGAAGATAAATACATTTTGTATACAGTCATTTTAAGTTACATAGATTATCTAATTATGTAATTTAATGAGTAGTACTGTTATGACTACTGTATTGTTTTTAAACTGTTGTTATTTCAACAGTTTGAGAAATAACTTTTATTCACATGTAAATTACTATGTGAGTGGTGACAGCTTTTAATATTTTTATTTTAAAATTGTATCCAGTATATAGTCCAGGTCCTAGACTAAATAATACACCATCAATGTATTCAAATGGTAATTATCATGGTGATAATTGTTCATTTTACATTACAAAATAAAAAAAATAATAGCTAAAAGCATATGTGAACATAGAAATAAAAGTGAAAAATAATTAATGAGTTATAGCCATTGAGGATAAAGGAGAGGGCTAACAGACAACCAAAAAGGAAATATGTATTATGTCCATAATAATGTAATTATATGATTGAGACAATGGACAAAATGAAACATGAAAATATTAAAATGAATACATGTAACAGACTAATGAAACTCTGATCAAAATAACATTTCATATAGCCATGGATGAGCTTCTTGCTCCTCAATTTTTGCAATTCGGTCCACTGTGCAAACTCCACCAGTTCTCCCATGTTTCAAGGGTACTTATTTCCAACTGCTGTTTTCAGATCTCTCAGTTCTATGGGTTTTGATCTTGACTCATTGCAGAGCAGTCCAACGTATTGTCTTGGACCATTCCTGGGTGCTTTTTGAAGTCTATTTAGAGTCATTGTCCTGCTGGAAAACCCATGACCTTCTACTGAGACCCAGCTTTCTGACACTGGTCATGCACACACTTAATGAAAAAAAGGGTGAATTATTAGAAAAAAAAAAATGCAAGGGTGGCAATATTTTTGGCCATGACTGTAAGCCTATACCCAGTTGTTTAATCTCTTAATATATTTATATACATCCAATCCATCTATTTTTCTTCAATATTAATGATTCTCTACCATATATTATACACTTGATATGTACCATGTAATCTCACTCAGTTTTTTTCATGAAGTTATGTATTTTATCTTACACCCAAAAAACTACACATGCTGCTCTTTGACAATGACCATGATCTGTAAGTGAGTACTGTCATTAGCCGACCTAGGCTCATCTGATGTTGCAACTTGGCTACGTAGGTTAAGACAGCCTAGGCAAAATAAATATATCATGTATGGATTACTGTATATTGTTTACAAATATATGTTTTTTTGTTACAGATATGACTGGATGTCTAAAGTGTTCACAAAGTCAGTGGTCGAATATTGGAAGCTCCCGATGTGAAAATAGAATAACTGAATATTTTGAGTTTAAGGATCCATTTGCTATTACACTGATGACTTTTGCTGCTACTGGTATTGTGGTTGTGCTAATAATAGGAATTATGTTTGTGAAAAATGTTGACGCTCCAGTGGTTAAAGCAGCAGGAGGAAATTACACGTACTTATTGATCGCATCTTTATTAATTAGCTTGGTAAGCATTTGGTTTTTCATTGGAGAACCAAGTGACACTATTTGTAAGATCAGACAACCACTCTATGGTATCAGCTTCACCATCTCTATCTCCTGTGTCTTGATCAAATCTATTAGAATTCTTCTAGCATTTGAGTCGGCCTCCAGAGGACAAAAGTTAGGAGCATTAACTTTCAAGCCAGTAGTTATTATCATTGTCATAACTGGTATTCAGTCGTGTACTTGTATGCTGTGGCTCATACTGAAAGGTCCCTCTTTAATTAAAATCTACACAATACCTCAAGTCATAAACCTACAGTGTGACGAAGGATCGTATGTAGCGTTTGGCATCATGTTGGGCTACATTGGATTACTTGCATTGATTTGTTTCCTCCTAGCTTACAAAGGAAGAAAATTACCAGAGAAATACAATGAGGCACGGTGTATCACATTTAGCATGCTTGTTTACATGTTTGTTTGGATTCTCTTCATCCCGATCTATACAAATACCACTAGTGACATGTACCTTTCTGCTGTGCAAGCTGTTGCCATATTGGCTTCAATCTACGGAATTATATCTTGTCACCTTTTACCTGTTTGTTGGATCATAGTTTTCAAAAGAGAAACTTGTAACCGAGAAATATACCTGCAGAGCGTTTGTAAATTCTTCCAAAGAAAGGTTCCATCAATTTATCGTGGGAACTCAGATGTAGTGATTCCTTCTACTATCCTCAAAGCAAACTCTGAAGCTGTACAGCCTTCTCGGATGAGTTTAAGTCGTTCTCTAGTAATAAGAAAAAGACATAGGAGCTGTTAGTTGTAATATACTATATCAGGGGACAACAACCTTTTTTTCTAGCCTTGTCCATGTTTACCAGTTATTTTTTGTATATATCATCATCAACATTTATTTATATAGCGCCAGCAAATTCCATAGCGCCTTACAATTGGGGACAAACACAGAAATAAACAAATTGGGCAAAAGAGACAGAGGTGAGAAAGTCCTGCACGCAAGCTTACAATCTATGGGAGACATGTGTGTGTGTGTGTGTGTGTGTGTGTGTGTGTGTGTGTGTGTGTGTGTGTGTGTATATCAAATTTATATTATTACGTATTAGTTTATCATAGTAATAACATGATGGGACCAAAAAATAAGTGTAACTTATATTAACTTATGCAACTATTACATACAAGGTTCATAATTTTGTGGTTTGAAATGTATTAGAGTACTGCCCCCAGTTTATATTATGCCACAGTAGTACCTCCAATTCATAGTATACCAGACAGTAGTGCCCCCAATTCATGATATGCCACATAGTAGTACTCCCCAGTTCATATTATGCCACATAATAGTGCCTACAGTTCATATTATGCTACACAGTAGTGCCTCCAGGACATATTATTCCATAGAATAGTGACCTCAGTTCAAATGATGCCACACAGTAGTGCCCCAATTCATATTATGCAAGACAGTAGTTCCCCAGTTCATATTACGACACACAGTAGTTTCCCCAGTACATATTATATGTTACCAATTTAATGTATACACACAAATTTATCAGTAAAGAAATATATCAATAAAACATGTATGCAGCTCTGTTTTCTTGCGACTCACCTTCGGAGTGAGCACACAGGGTCCAGACATCTTCAGTTCCAAGACGGAACATGGGAGAAGCTGGTGCACATGCTCCGTTCCGACTATCTTTGACTGCTTGAGTAAAACAGCTTCAGCTTACCAGCCATGCCGGGGGTTGCTGACCCCTGCCATGACACAAGTATCAACTGGAGATGTACTAATTAGAAATAGTTACTCAGTTTATTCCAATACAACTTTGCCTGTCGATGCACACATACAAAAACCTGATTTATGAAACACATTGAGACACTAAATTGCTTTGGCTTTGTATTGGTGCATCTATCACTTCTGTAATAGCTTGTATAACTGGTTATGTTAAACAGTGTGGGCCTGATTCATTAACAAACGCAAAATCAAAGTAATGTGCGTTTTTCGTTTTTCTCAAAAAAAAAGGCACATACATTGGGCATACGCACGTCCGTATTGAACAAGGAATTGATCTGAAGATACATCTGTTTATGCTCTACCAGACAAAACACTGCAGGATATGTCTAGTACATATGTGGAATATAAAGTCACAACAGAACACAAAGAAAAAAAAATCAATTAATGTCACCTGTTAATAATATAGTCATTAGTGACAAGACATTAAAAAATAGAAAAAGGGTTTTTTAAAGTTTTCTTTTCCATAAAATACATTTATTAGGATCTTCTTAATGTCTACTGTACATAAAATCCATTTTTACAGTTGCTCCCAACTGCAAACTCATGCTCTAGCATGCATACACAGTCGTCATCACTAGTAATCAGCACTTACATCAGACCTGTAGCTGGTGCAAGTGTTACGTCTGAATCGCATACCTTTGAAATGCCCAAAGCTTGAATGGGACACTGCTGTGTGCACTGGAGCTTGGAACACCTTTACTGTACATCAACTATGTGCATACGCACATAGTTCATGTACAGCAATGGCCCTTTGCGCTCAAAGATTAATTGAACGTTTCTGTGTTCTATGGCGTATGGGCCGGTTCTGGCCATGCGCAGAGCAATTGTGCACATTATGCACACCATATCATCATCATTTACGTTCATTAATGAATCAGTCCCTGTGTGTTTTGAAATATAATTAAAGTCTAATTGACAGTCAGGTTGGTAAATAACAGCTAGCAACACATGGAGGAAAATAATGTCTGGTTTGACATTTTAAGAATTTCACTGGTTTCAAGCCCATGATCATGCTTGTGGAACAATTGTGATTTAGCCATGATTGAAATTAGTGCAAGCAAGTTTGAACATGGTTGAACAATCTCAAACATCGTCACACTTGTTCAACTTGAATTTAGATTGATTTTTTAATCAGACAAATATTGGAGAAATTCTGTGAATTTACTGGTTCTTTACACAATACGCAATGTTTGAGGCTCCTCTAAGAAACATGGATAAAATATGGATAAAATAGTGAACAGTCAACATGATTTTCTTTCATATTTGATCTAATCGTATCTTTTCATGTTTTTATGGTTCAGGATGATCATTTTGGGGTATTCACAAGTGTGAGTTTTGGATCAACTTGTCATTTTGACAATTGTGACTAATTATGATTAGCTGATACATAGGGATGAGTGAAATCATGGTGGAATTTTGCAAGAATTGGCTTTTATCAGTGGAACAGGCTGTTTCACAGAGCTTCCAAGTTCCAGTGATACAGGGGGGAATTCAATTAGCTGCGTTGTTCCTCAGAACAAAATCCTGCGGCCACGATGTTCTGAGGAACGTCGCAGCTAATTGAATTCCCCTCACAATGTTCGAATTTTGCTTTTCATTATTTTGCAAAATGTCCCTTTGCACTGTATTTGTAAATGACAATTTAAATTCATTCGGCTGTAGTGTGACTGGGGTTATAACTTGAAACACTTTAGGTCAAATTCTGTCAGCGAATCATGCAAAGCTTTGCGGACAAATAAATTATGAAGTTAATATTTGAAAAAAAGTTTAAAAATGTTCTCACAATTCTTCTGTGACCTTTGTAGGTATCAGTATGTATACCCAAGTCATATTCCTGTTGTTAGACAGTTTAAGTTTTTCTTCTCTGTTATGTTTTAAATGTTTAAATGTATAAAGTCATTCCTATTTTACCATTGCTACTGTAATAAAGAATGTGTTAAATAATGAATGAACTTTTCATCTCTGTGTCTTAATTTTGATAATACTGTCCCTTGATCCTTTTAGTGCATACAGAACCTGTGATATATTTACTAACAATATATCTTTGATTAGGACTAAAAGTTGAATTCTTAGAAACTCATCTGGGAATTCAACTGTTAGTCCAAATGGATGACCAAATACTACAGTACTTTGCTTTTAGTACTAATACTACTGGACTAATATATGTGTAGCAAGCCTGTTCACTGGTGAGCGATGTCTGTAGGTGCAACTCTAAGTCACCTAATGCATTCTCAGTCACCTAGGTGCTAGCTCATCTTCAGGGTGCTTTGGTTAAATAGGTAGAAAGGTGCCCTTTCACCTGAAGGTTTATAAACAAACAGTTTAGTGTAGTGCAGACACAGGAACAGTAGCATAATGTCAAAATAATGGGCCTCTGACCATCTCTCTGATGAAATAGACATTCAGCTTTATGATATATTTGATCTCCAGCACACTTCTTTATTTCATTAATAACGTTTGGGATATCACATAATTAATCATCAGAGCTGGCAATCTCGCTGATTGGCACTGACACTCTGTGTCTATTACATTCATTTCACTTGGCCTACTCTCATTTGGTATCATGCTTCATTCTCTCCATTTCGGACTTCACTGCACTTGCTCTGGCCCCTACACATATTCAGAAGAGCATAACAAGAGCCTTGGAAGGGTGGGCTGGTATCACCGGCCCTGCCCCAAATTTTGCTATTCGACCTGGTGATGCCGTCTTCTGCCCCTGGCAACATCATTCTATATTGTATCATGAAATAAAACAAATGGCAATACAGAGTGAAGGTGTCTCTCTATTCAACTCTAAAAATGCACATTTGACATTTGGTGGGAAACCAAGACAACTTGAGTCCCAATCATCAAAAAAATAAGAGCTGCAGCGCCAAAATAACATAAAATCATGTTTATTTGCGTTTGGCTAAATAGACAAGAGTGTAGATATTGTCCAATATTTTCAGAGTACAACCTGCAATTTTCAAACAAAAGCACCAATAACAGTCCATTAATACAAAAGTGCTTTGTTTTTCTGTACATAAAAATCCCCCATGTCTGTTCACCTTCCATGCTTAGTCGCTCTCTTCCTAGTAGGAGAGATCTGACACAGTATTGTTAATAAAAACTGGTTTCTAAATGGAGATGCAGGGGTTATTCTAATTCGGCTATTTTTACAAGTTTGTGGTTCACCTCTAAAACCTAAAACACATGATGATTGAACCCACTTGGTTAAATTGGTCAAAACATAATCCGAACATTGTTGAAACTCTTTCATGGAAAGTTGAAGTATCGCAACAAACTGTTTGATGTCTCCATCAAAGAAGACTGGAGGAGGATCTGATGACTTGGAAGAGGCTTTTGGGCGTTCTGGTTCAATAGCAGACTCTGGGCACTCTGGCTCAATAGCAGGCTCTGGAGAGTTCCAAACTTGTGCAGCAGTCTCTGGAGAGTCCCGGATGGGACGGCAGAGCAGGAGTCCTCGGATGGGATGGCAAACTGGGCAAACTACTCAGACTGGATAGCACTGTGAGAAGCCTCAGAGCAGACAGCACTGTGAGAAACCTCAGAGCAGACAGCACTGTGAGAAGCCTCACAGCAGACAGCACTATGAGAAGCCTCAGAGCAGACAGCACTAAATGATAACTTGGGCTGAACCACATGGAATGGCAATTCGGGCTGAACCGCATGGAATGGCAACTCGGGCTGAATGGCATGGTATGGCACCTCGGGCTGAACCACATGAAATGGCAATGTCGCTGGAGCAGGCTGTAAGGGCAGCGCCCCCTCTGGAGCAGGCTGTAAGGCAGCACCCCCTCTGGAGCAGGCTCTAAGGGCAGTGCCCCCTCTGGAGCAGGCTGTAAGGGCAGTGCCCCCTCTGGAGCAAGCAAAGTTTCTGGAGCGGTAGTAGGTACTTTGGAGCTTTAGGCAATGGCAGGAGAATCCACGCTGGATGCAATGGCAGGAGACTCCATGCTGGAGGCAATGGCAGAAGACTACATGCTGGAGGCAATGGCAGGGGACTCCGCACTGGAGGCAATGGCAGGAGACTCCGAGCTGGAGGCAATGGCAGGAGACTTTGCGCTGGAGGCAACTGGAGCTGACACCACAGGACAGGCAGCAACTTGAGCTGGCACCACAGTACAGGCGGCTGAAACTGGCACCTCAGGACTGGTGGCCCGAACTGGCGGATTAGGCTCCATCCCAGGGAACAGATCAGGTTGTAATATAGCAACAGAAGGTAAAGTGCAGACAAATCCAGGGTCTGGAGAGGAGCACACTGAAGGCTGCTCCATAGGATGTTGTGGTCTGCAGAGTGGACAGTCTTGTATGTAATGTTCACCCCTGGCGCAGTAGAGGCATAGTTTACCAATCCTTCTGCATCATCACTTCTTCTTGGTCAGATGGAGATGCAGGTAGCTTGCCTGTTTAGAATCCCTGATGGTAGAGACCACCGGCACTACCATAGATGCAGCACCATTAATGTCCAAAAAAGTTCCGGGAGGATTTTCTGCAGTCTGCATGTTTTCTTTAGAGGAGTTTGTTGCTCTAGAATCAGTATTTGTGTTGAAACTGTTAAACACAGAAGTAGGAAGGGTTTCAAGCAGTTCTTGGAGTAAAGTAGATATACCTGTATGATTTGGTAACGGAGCTGAATAATGTACATTTGCAGCATTTGTAGTTGCGGATTAACTGACATGGTCTCAACAGCCAAATACAGAGCTCAATACAAAAACACTAGGAATCCCAGGACTAAAGCAGAGGGTGTGCAATCAGCAGGCCTAGATTGTATGGCAGTTCATCATGTTATGAATCCTAGTGAATTCAGGACACAGCAATGGTAGTAGAAAAACGAAGTGTATTTAATCAGGCAAAATATGTAAAGAAAGATTGAGTTTGTGGAATATGCAGATTTCGGGTAGCAGAATAAATAGGTATACTCCAATACACAATTATGAACAGGTGTGATGAATGGCAGGAATAGTTCACAGAAGCAATAGGTTCCAAGCAATGACAAATGCAGTTTAAATGCAGGGACAAGTATACTGAGTTACCCAATTGCCAGGAGGCACGAGAATCCAGACTAAAGGAGGCAGGGATCAAGATTCAAGACTGCCATAGGCAAAAGGCAGTCTAGGGAAGCAAACAGACTAGCTGAGTCCAGTGACCAGGCAGAGATCAGGGCAACAAAAGTTCAAGCAGAATCCAGTAGCCAGGCAGACGTCAGGGTCACAAGCAAACATGCATAGTCCATTAATCAGGCAGAATTAGGGCAACAGGCAAAAAAGCAGGGTCCGGTAATCAGGCAGAGGGTCACAACAGGAAATCAGACAGCAGCAAAGCAAAACTGGAACAGGGATAAACAGAAAACAAGCAGCAGCCAGGTATAAACGATGAACTGCACAGAGCTCAGATTGAGGAAGGTATTTGAAGCTGTGAGACAGGTGCAGTTCTACTCAAGTAAGGAGATTAACTTCTACAGGCATGATGTAAATTTCAGGGGCAGAACAGCAGCACCTCTGGTGGATTTAAGGTACTGCTGCCACATACAAAGTATAGGCAGAGTCGAAACACACTGTGAGGTGGTAATTAGAAAATAGGCTGTAAATGACTGTAAATTAATGTTAACTATATAAATGCTAATGTAGGAACAAAATCAGCTCACAGTTACATGATTTTACCTGTTTTCACAATTTGTATTTAAATCCAGATCCAAAACCAAAACCAAAACACATGATGTTTTTAGGACAAAACCAAAACTAAAAGATAGTTTTAAAACCAAAATCAAAACACTGGTGGTTGCACACATCTCTAATTTAAAGTGGGACCCTACCTATTGGTTACATACCTCTCAACTGTCCCAATTTAGGTAGGATAGTCCTTATTTCTTATTTGAGGCTTCTGTCCCGCCATCATGACCAGGACAGCTATGTCCCTCAGATCAGGAGGTTAGAAGGTATATCTCCTGTTCACTGCTGCTCTGCATAGCAATGAATGGGTGTTGGCATTATTATAAGGGGCAGACACATTCCCATGAGTGTGGTCACACCCCAACCATGACAAGACCATGTCCACCGTGAAGTGATCACCTCTCTGTCTTGGTTCTCGGCGCTCCAAAATTAGGAGATATGGTTTTAATCTAACAATAGTAATTTTGAATTTGTGTATCACCTTTAATTATTATCTTTTATTTATAAAGCGCGAACATATTACACAGTACTGTACATTGAGGGGATCATAACACTAAAAAAATACGTACATTGACATGAAAAATAAGGTAAAGATGGCCCTGCACACAAATGGTGTGGGGAAAATGTGACATATAAAGTAGTGGAATAAAAAATTTAGCTGCTGGTGGGTAAAGTGTGTGTTGTATAGTAAGCAGCAACATTATCAGCCAACAGTTGCAGTTGTTGGTGACTGGTATTTCTATACAGTGTCACGAGCCGCGGCGGTACTCACAGCCGCCGCGGCTCGCTTCTCATGCGCCCCAGCATCCCGGCCGTCACCTTGACGACCGGGACGTCATTTCCTCTTCCTGTCCGGCCGTTACCAGGGCAACGGCCAGACGCTAGTACACTAGCGCTGCGTCCCGGCGGTGCTGGTAGCCGGGCGCATGCGCATAGCAGGCAGCCTGTGGGCTGATTAGGCTTATTAACGGGCATTAGCCTGCAACTGTGTAGGTCAGGGGCAAGCCCTGATTGGCCCTGCTGGATACTAGTAAATTAGCCTGCAGGAGTGTGTTCAACTGCTGATTGGTCTGTGTCTGTACTTAAGGCAATGAGGTCTGCTGCCTCATTGCCGGTTATAGCTTCTGTGCTCCAGTCTGCTGACCTGCTTGTTCCAGTTCCTGTATCCTGTATCTACGTTTGACTTCCCGTGTATGACCCTTGGCTTCGTATTGGACTTCGCTTGTGTTTCCTGTGACCCTGATCCTTGGCTTGTTTACCCGTTCTGCTACTTTGCCTGTGACCTCTGACCTCAGCTTGTTCATCATTACTGTTACCTGCTGCCGGCCTTTGACCTCTGCGTGGACCTGACTCTTCTTGCCTGGGTTCTCCCCAGCCGGTACACACTTCACGACCCTCTGTCAGTCTGCAGCCCAGTCTGTCCCCACCATCAGGGGCTCCAGTGAACACCTGACTGGCAGAGTAGACTCCGGGTTGTGTTGTGCCGGCTGGAGGGGTTCCTAACATTATAACCGGCCCACTCACGGAGACAAGATTAGGATGGATGCAAGTGGATCCACACCGTCTCCGGCACAAACCATAGCAGGCCATGTTGAGTCTTTGTATCAGATGATGCAGGGATTGGCTGAGCGTATGTCTGTTCAAGAAGAAGCCACAAAAGCTTCACAACCTCCTCCAGGTCCCATCTGTGAGCCCAAAATGAATTTACCGGATCGGTTCTCCGGAGATAGAACCTTGTTTCGGAACTTCAGGGAGAGCTGCAAGCTCTATTTTCGGATGAGACCCCGCTCCTCCGGTTCAGAGCAGCAACGAGTTGGGATTATTATTTCCCTTCTACAGGGTGACCCCCAGTCCTGGGCGTTTTCTTTGCCACAGACCAGTCCGGCCATGCAGTCCGTAGACTCCTTCTTTGAGGCATTGGGTTTACTGTATGATGACCCGGATCGAGTGGCCTCCGCAGAAGCTCATCTACGGTCCTTGAAACAAGGCCGACGGTCAGCAGAAGAATACTGCGCGGAATTCCGTAGATGGTCACCTGACAGTGGATGGAACGACCCTGCCTTACGTAGTCAGTTCCGTGTCGGCCTATCTGAACAGATTAAAGATTCGCTGGTGCAATACCCGTCTCCTAGCTCTCTGGAGGATCTGATGCACCTCTCCATTAAAATTGACAGGAGATATAAAGAGCGGAAAACTGAAAAGGAAACGTCATCTCCTCCATCCGCCTTCGTTCCTATCTCCCAGGATGGTGAGGAACCAATGCAATTGGGAGCATACCGTCTTTCCTCTGAGGAAAGAGACAGGAGACGGTCACAAGGCTTATGTTTATATTGTGGCGCAAGAGGCCACTTCTCCTGTTCTTGCCCAAACAAGTCGGGAAACGAGCATGCCTAGGGAACGAGGGGAGAGTTCACTTAGGTCTACAAATTGTCTCCCAAAAAAATGCGGTATTGGTTCCTGCACAGCTCACGTTCAGTGCTTGTTCTGTGGGTCTGGCGGCCTTCATTGATAGTGGAGCTGCAGGTAACTTCCTGGACTTCGAGTTTGCCCGCTCTGCTGGAATTCCGCGGGTTAAACTCAAATCCGCCATCACGGTATGTGGCTTAGATGGTGCTCCATTGCCAGGCGGTAAGGTTACCTGGGAGACCCCGCTACTACAATTGAGGATTGGGGCTCTCCACTCCGAATCTATAGTCTTTCGTCTCATTGAATGCCCGTCAGTGCCTTTGATTCTAGGTCATCCTTGGCTATCCTGTCATAACCCTGTCATAGATTGGGCAAAAGGAGAGATTGTCCAGTGGAGCTCTCATTGTTCACAGTCCTGTTTGACAGTACCTCTACGTGTGGTTCGGTCCATTCCGGAGCAGCTTCTCTCCCAGTATCATGACTTCTGGGATGTCTTCTCTAAAAAGGCTGCTGATATTCTACCACCGCACCGGGAGTTCGACTGTGCCATCGAGTTAATTCCAGGTACTAAACTACCCAAGGGACGTTTGTATTCTCTCTCCGGTCCAGAGACCAAATCCATGCAGGAGTACATTGATGAAAATCTGGAGAAAGGCTTCATCAGGCCATCTAAGTCTCCAGTAGGGGCTGGGTGCTTCTTTGTGTCCAAGAAGGACGGTGGACTCAGACCATGTATCGATTATCGGGGACTGAATATGATTACGGTTAAAAACACCTATCCGCTTCCTCTCATCTCTGTACTCTTTGATCAATTAAGAGGAGCAACGGTCTTCACAAAAATCGACCTTCGTGGTGCTTATAACCTCATACGCATTAGAGCAGGTGATGAGTGGAAGACGGCGTTTAACACGCTCTCGGGCCACTACGAATACTTGGTCATGCCGTTTGGCCTTAGTAACGCTCCTGCTGTGTTCCAGGATTTGATTAATGAGGTGTTACGTGAGTTCCTGGGACACTTTGTTGTTGTCTACTTAGATGACATTCTCATATATTCCAATTCATTGCCGGCACATCGGAGTCATGTCAGACAAGTCCTACAGAAACTACGGGAACATCATCTCTACGCGAAACTCGAAAAATGTGAGTTTGAGGTTAAGAAGGTATCCTTTCTTGGCTATATAATCTCTTCAGAGGGTTTCTCCATGGACCCCACCAAGGTCCAGGCAATCCTGGATTGGGTACAACCCAATAACCTCAAGGCGGTCCAGAGATTCCTAGGATTCGCCAATTATTACAGGAGATTTATTGGCGGTTTTGCTGACATCGTGGCTCCTATCGTTTCCTTGACCCGCAAAGGGGGTGATCCGGCTGTTTGGTCACGGCAAGCAATAAATGCATTTAAAACCTTAAAGGAAGCTTTTGTGTCCGCTCAGGTCCTTAGACACCCGGACCCAAAGGTACCATTTATTCTCGAGGTAGATGCTTCTGACGTCGGTGCTGGAGCTATCTTGTCACAAAAGGATCCTCAGACTCACCGCTTGCATCCATGTGCCTTTTTTTCCCGCCAATTCTCCTCAGCAAAGACCAATTATGACGTGGGAAATCGAGAATTACTAGCAATTAAATGGGCCTTTGAGGAATGGCGACACTGGTTGGAAGGCGCTGCACACCAGATCTCCGTTATAACGGATCATAAGAATCTGCAGTATATTCAGTCAGCTAAACGCCTAAACCCCCGTCAGGCTCGGTGGTCACTGTTCTTCACCCGATTTAACTTTATTATCACTTATCGTCCTGGTTCTAAAAATATTCAAGCAGACGCTCTGTCTAGAAGTTTTCTGGCACATCATGCCCCAGTCACTAACCCAGAGCCTATTGTTCCTGTATCCATGGTCCATGCCGGATAAACTCAAGATCTGAGCTGTACCTTACAAAGGTTTCAGAAGTTGGCTCCTGACAACACTCCGGTAGGACGGTTGTTTGTCCCAGTTCATTTAAGGAAGACAGTTCTTGCTGAAACACACAACAGTCGGACTGCTGGACATCCTGGCATCTACAAAACACTAGAGATACTTTCCCGTACTGTATGGTGGCCGTCTCTGTCTGCTGACGTCAAGAGTCACGTCCGGTCCTGTGAAGTTTGTGCCAGGAACAAAGTTCCCAGGACTCGCCCGGTAGGTCAGTTAGTTCCGTTGGCCGCCCCTGGTAAACCTTGGACACATCTGTCCATGGACTTTATAGTCGATCTGCCACCCTCTGCGGGACACAATACCATTTGGGTCGTGGTAGACCGGTTCAGCAAGATGGCGCATTTCATTCCACTCACTAGGCTTCCTACTGCTCGAGATTTGGCAATCTTGTTCATTCAACACATTTTCCGCCTCCATGGACTCCCTACAGACATCGTCTCCGACCGGGGTTCCCAGTTCATAGCGCAGTTCTGGAGATCATTCTGTACCCTCCTGGGAATCAAGGTCAGTTTATCATCTGCATACCACCCTCAGTCAAATGGGCAGACTGAAAGGGTTAACCAGTCCTTGGAGAAGTTCTTGCGATGCTACATATCGGAGTTCCATGACAACTGGTCCTCCTTGTTGCCCTGGGCAGAATTTGCCTGTAACAACTCCTGTCACTCATCCACGAAAACCTCTCCGTTCTTTTGCAATTATGGTTTCCACCCCAGATCTAACTCTTTGTATTCACTCCAGTCCGTTGGTATTCAGGAGATCCGTTCCACTGCCAGGGATCTCAGAGTTGTCTGGAAGAAAGTACATTCATCTTTAAAACAAGCCTCACTTGTTGCAAAAAAAAATTCGGACCGACACCGTACCCCCTGCTCTCTTAAGGTTGGCCAGAAAGTCTGGCTGTCTACAAAAAATATCAGGCTGAAGCAACCTTGCAAGAAGTTGGGCCCTAAATTCATCGGGCCGTTTCCCATCATCAAGCAGGTGAACTCTGTTGCATTTAGGTTAAAAATTCCGGGCTCGTTAAGAATTCCAAACACATTTCATTGTTCTCTGTTAAAACCAGTTCTTTATCCAGCTCAAGCCCAGTCTTCAGGCAAGCCACAGAGGTACAGTGTTCAGAAAATCTTGGATTCCAAAAAAGTGCAAGGACAGGTGCACTTTTTGGTACAGTGGAGGAACCGCGGGTTAGAAGAACGATCTTGGGTTCCGCGGAGACAACTCCATGCTCCCAAACAATTGAAGGAATTCTTCAGGAAATTTCCAAGAAAACCTGGGTGTCGGGGTCCCTTGACCCCTCCTCAAGGGGGGGGTACTGTCACGAGCCGCGGCGGTACTCACAGCCGCCGCGGCTCGCTTCTCATGCGCCCCAGCGTCCCGGCCGTCACCTTGACGACCGGGACGTCATTTCCTCTTCCTGTCCGGCCGTTACCAGGGCAACGGCCAGACGCTAGTACACTAGCGCTGCGTCCCGGCGGTGCTGGTAGCCGGGCGCATGCGCATAGCAGGCAGCCTGTGGGCTGATTAGGCTTATTAACAGGCATTAGCCTGCAACTGTGTAGGTCAGGGGCAAGCCCTGATTGGCCCTGCTGGATACTAGTAAATTAGCCTGCAGGAGTGTGTTCAACTGCTGATTGGTCTGTGTCTGTACTTAAGGCAATGAGGTCTGCTGCCTCATTGCCGGTTATAGCTTCTGTGCTCCAGTCTGCTGACCTGCTTGTTCCAGTTCCTGTATCCTGTATCTACGTTTGACTTCCCGTGTATGACCCTTGGCTTCGTATTGGACTTCGCTTGTGTTTCCTGTGACCCTGATCCTTGGCTTGTTTACCCGTTCTGCTACTTTGCCTGTGACCTCTGACCTCAGCTTGTTCATCATTACTGTTACCTGCTGCCGGCCTTTGACCTCTGCGTGGACCTGACTCTTCTTGCCTGGGTTCTCCCCAGCCGGTACACACTTCACGACCCTCTGTCAGTCTGCAGCCCAGTCTGTCCCCACCATCAGGGGCTCCAGTGAACACCTGACTGGCAGAGTAGACTCCGGGTTGTGTTGTGCCGGCTGGAGGGGTTCCTAACATACAGCTACCAGTGGTGCATCGTTGTTGGAATGAGGATAGGCAGCAAAATGCAGAGACACGAGATGTGTCAACTGATAACTGTAGAAAAAGTCAACTCATGTCAACCATAACTGTCTGTCACTAATTTCATTTCAGCCTTCTCAGTGGAGACTAGTGAAGGGGAGCAAAAGCAGTATGAAGGACACAGTGTGAAACAGGGAAGATAGATGAAGGGGAGCAAAAGCAGCATGGAGGCCACAGTGTCAACAATAGGGAAGAAAACATTAATCTTTATTTTTGTTTATTTATTAATAATAGCCATATTCATATGAGACTTTTTAATTTTCTTGCGACCCATGCAATCTTACACTTTGGTTATTTGGCCCAATTGGGGTTTTGAGTGTGAGATGCGTGATGTAGGCAAATGCCATTAACAGAAGTAAGTGTTATGGCTAAAGACTGCTATCATGAGCTTGTAGAACAGGAGGTAGAGGTCTTCATCTGTAGCAGCTGCCTTTCCCATAGAGCTCGTTGTGCTCACAGGTACTCGGATGCACCCAGGTCTTATGCTCAGCGTAGTACAAGCTCATGAATGTAGAGCAGTATGGAATAGTGGGAGATGACAAGCAAAGCGAGGTCAGGGACAAGCTGAGGTCCAGGGTCCGAAGCAGTCAATGTGACCAGGAACAGGAAGATGGTCAGGGCCAGCAGCAATCAAAGGCAATCCAGAAAACAAAGCAGAGGCGCATGGCGGAAGTGACAAGGTGCGGGCAGAGAGCGAGCCACGGCAGCTGCCGGATAAGCCATGGCTCGTGACAGTAAGTTCCTTATTCCAGAGTGCAGGCATTTAACTGAGTGGTAAATATGAGTGGTGGACATAATAATGTGATCAAAATGTGTGCTAAGAAACTCATGTTTTTTCCAGATATTATATTACACTGCAGTTTTGCAGACTTCCGCAGACTTTATTATAATACATTTCCTACTGTACTCAGTATTTGATTTGTAATTTAAAATGAACTAAAATTAGAGATGGGCGGGTCCGGTTCCCCGAGAACCGAACCCAACCGAACTTTGGGTATCCAAGTACCGAGCCGAGTACTCTCTCGTCCGCTCTCCCGCCCGCTCGGAATCTAAATGGAGGCCGAACGTCATTGTGACGTCGTCGGATCTTGGGGCTCGGTTCTCGTGATACTTGAAGATTATAAATACACGCCTCCACAGCAATCCATCGCCATTTGACAGAGGGAGAGAGCAGGGTGTAGTCACAGGCAAATTAGAGCAGGGACAGAGAATACAATATTCTTATTCCAATTGAGCTATCAAAAATCGCTAGAAAAGAGAGGAGGATAGAGGATTTTTTTTTCAATATTTGGCACTTCCCAGTGCTTTTGGGGTGTCCTCCATAATTGTGCATAAATCTTTCTGGCTGTCAAAATTTCTATCTGTCAGCAGTATCTACCAAATACTTTTTAACACTCCCCAGTGCTTTTGGGGTGTCCCCCATAATTGTGCATAAATCTTTCTGGCTGTCAAAATTACTATCTGTCAGCAGTATCTACCAAATACTTTTTAGCACTCCCCAGTGCTTTTGGGGTGTCCCCCATAATTGTGCATAAATCTTTCTGGCTGTCAAAATTACTATCTGTCAGCAGTATCTACCAAATACTTTTTAGCCCTCCCCAGTGCTTTTGGGGTGTCCCCCATAATTGTGCATAAATATTTCTGGCTGTCCAAATTGCTATCTGTCAGCAGTATCTACCAAATAATTTGTAGCACTACAAGTGCTTTGGGCTCAGAATGGATTCAAAGCAGTCCACATATGAGCAGAATGAGCAACCAGGTTCTGTCACCAGTCCTGATGGTAGTGTTCCCAGTACGTCATCTGGGCAAGGCGATGTCAAACTACACAGTGTTTCGAAATCAGTCCAAAAAACAAAAAACAAAAAAAATGCCAACATGCCATTCTACACACGCAGTGGCAAAGAGAGAATGAGGCCTTCACCTTTGGCTATTAGTGGCAGATCCCAAAAAGTTACCGACTCTACAATTGGTGCACAACTACTGTTACGCGTCAAAGCCGAGTTGCAAGATAACAGTAAGGCATTAGAGGATAATGTTTGCTCTGCTTCACAAATGACACCAATCCCTGTGGAGAGTCCATCCAACAGTGGTATGTCTAATCGTGAGCATTCTGTTAGTGTACCCATAAAGAAGGGCCCTTTCAGCAGTTGTGCTGATGTGTACCTGAACAGCCCGAGTGTAGCCGGTGATACACAAATTGAGAATGCCACTTTGGAAATAGAAGAGGATGAGGGGGAGATTTGTGGAGGTGTCGAGGGCGCTAATGAGGATGTTGATGATTATGATGCAGACAGATACTAAATTGCCTTTCTCAATTTCTATTTATATTCTAGATTATATAACGGCTGAATAGTTTTCTATTTTACTTTTAGTGGCGAGGGGATCTGATGCAGACAGATACCAAACTGCCTTTGTCCATTTCTTTGTATATTCGAATTTCTAGTTCTACAGTCTATGCAGGCTGCTTTTTTTTCTATTTTACTACAAGTGGATGAGGGGGGGGGTCTGATGCAGACAGATACCAAACTGCCTTTGTCCATTTCTTTGTATATTCAATTTTCTAGTTCCACAGTCTGTGCAGGCTGCTTTTTTATATCCAACTACAAGTGGAGGGCAGGGGGGGCATAGATAGCCACCAAACTACTGTGGTCCATTTAATTTTACTTTCTAGTTCCACAGTCTGTGCAGGCTGCTTGTTTTAATATTCAACTACAAGTGGAGGGTGTAATATACACCCAAAGACGATGGCTACATTGCCAATAATCAAAGATGGAGGAGGTAGACAACCAGGTTTGTCTGTATAATTTGCAGACAAGTGTTCGAATTAAGGACGGCCTACCAGGGATTAAACTGTTTTTTTCATAATTTATTAGCTTTAGAATTACCTCACTTATCTAAGAAACTGGTGGAGCACTAAATTAGGTTATTTTGTACCAAAAAAATTGTATTTTTTTCAAAAATAGCAAAACAAAACCAAAACATGCAAGGGTGGTTTTGCAAAACCAAAACCAAAACCAAAACACGAAGGTAATCCAGATCCAAAACCGAATACAAAACCAAAACACGGGGGTCAGTGACCATCTCTAACTAAAATGGAGATTACATTTGTTTGGTAGTTATAAATGGGGTTGGCAGAACTCTCTGAAGTTCTTGACTCTAGTTCTAGTCAAGAACTTTTTAGAACTGGGAGTAAGAAAGATAGTAATGAGAAACATGTAATAGAAAAACTGTTTAAGGTGAAAGAAATGTTCATGTGTGGCATTGACAGGAATACAACTAAGTTTATCTATAGTTTATTCCGTTTTTAAAGCCAGTAACTTAATAAGTAACAGGGTCACCCATCCATTTGTTAAAGGTTTTCCTGCAGCTGCATCATAGTTCTTTAGTGAAAGCGAGAGGCACATTAGCCATTTAAGTACTCAGTTTTATTGACTCATAAATTTACATTAAAACAATTACCTTATTTCATCATTAAAATGAGTAAATCAACTGTTGCAATGTTAAAAAGAAAGCTTATATAATACATTCAAACCAAAGTATTGCAGCCACAGCACATGGATCTGTTGCACAACACATTGAGGACTGATGCTATGTCGATTTTCTGCCAGTTTGTGTAGCGTAAAATACACAAAATAGTTTTGAGCATGCCCAGAAAAGATTGACCATACATTTGCACATATATTGATTTGTGTAAATTGGACATTGTGTCTGAAAAGGTGGGATAAGAGAGGGAAGGTGCGGACTAAAGCTGGGTACACACTACACTGTTTTCGTCCAATAATCGGCTCAAACTGCCGACATACGACCGCTCGTTCAAAAGTCTGGTTAGTGTGTACAGTTACACAATGGTCGAAAGTCTGCCCAAATGGACGATTCTCGCCTCATTTGGTTGGTCGTACCGTTTAATATTTTCGTTCCAATCTCGTTACCACTGTGTAGTGTGTATGAACTTCCGACTGATCCACGACAATCCTCGACCTGGGGGGGCGTGTGTATGTAAATTTTTATGTCAATCCCAGTCCAACGTGGTACGGAATCCGCATCACTGTGTTTTGTATCGATGTATATTGCACCTGTCTGGCTGCAGACCATTACACTTGTGTAAAGCACGTGTGTTATTACCCTTTGTGTCTATGTATTCATATTTACTCTTTATACACTTATACCTTTATAACCTATTACATTTATATTAACCTTTATTAACCTATAATTGTGAATTACTCAGAATAAACCACACAGTGTTCAAGCAACATTTTTATTGCAAGAAAAAGGTACATTTGTGTGAGTGCTTTAGCAATTTCTTTTTTTTTTGTACACGAGATCGAGAGCTGTACACATGCTTCAGTTTGTTCCACAATAAGTACATTGCTAAATCTATACCAAATAATCATTTCAGTCCATGAGGAATTTCTTCAGGGTCTACTGTAAGACAGTGGACATATATTTCCACCATGCAGCCATAATTCACAATATTTTTATATACAAGAGGACACCTTAGCAGGGGCTCGGTGGTTTTTGAATTTAGTGCCCTCAATTGTATATATGATATATCCTTATATGCAGTGGTTAAAATGGAAATTTAGAAGTGGTAGTATTGAAAATGTTAATTGATAGAATATGAAAGTTTTACAATGAAGGCAGCAGGAGAATTGCCTTTATGGCATACCACCTTATGCCAGCCCACTTCGAGCACTGCTTACATGTTCTCTTTAAAAAAAGAAAAAGAAGCAGAAAATCTGCATCACCAACTTTACAAGTAATTATAAATTGAGAAACTGTCCCTTAAACATAACATGCACCGTCTGTAGCCATATTACATGTTCCTTAAGTTAGTATGAATTGAGCAGGCTCAGACTAAGTGTGAATATGTGAATAAAAGGACTAAAAAACAGCCATCTTTTACACCAGCACACATTCCACCTTAATTACTCTCAAGCACATATTCCGACATCCGCCCCCCTCACCAAAATTTTTAAACTACCCCCACACTTATTAATGAACAGGGCCAGGGAAAGGTTTCCCAGCACCCTAGGCAAAAGACTCACACACTTTTTTTTAAGATAAAAATAATAACTTACCTCCTTTCTGGCTGGCAGGAAAGGCTGCAGTCTAGGTGTACAGATGTTTAATGCAGAATGCTGTCCTAGGGACAACAACATGGGAAGGGGCGTTCCATATGTTAGATTTTGAAAAGAAAACATGACAATGTGCCAGCAACAGCCCCAACCCTCAATCCACACAGTACATCAAAACCACACCCACCCCTCTTCTCACACAATACACCAATCTCCCCCCACCCCTTTCCCACAAACATTATACCAATACCACCACCGCGCCTCTTCCCTCACATAACACATATAACACCCCTACCCCTCTGCCCACACATCACACCAATACCATCCCCACTTATCTCCTCACACATTACAAAAATACCACTCCCACTCCCACCATTTCCCCCCAATACCACCATGACCTCCTCTCCTCACACATTACCCCAATACCACCACCCCTCTCCTCACACATTACATGAAACTCCTCCCACCTCTCTCCCACACACACTATACCAATTCCATCGCAGCGCCTGTGACAGACCTGGGTCTTATATTGAGAATATCGTGCCAACCCGGTCTGTCCTCAGTGAGCCAATTGAACAACCATGGCCCACTCTGTTATTAAATGCCACCCGGTGGCCAGATCTGTTAGTGTTGTGGTGTCCAGAGAGGGAGGGGGCAGGCAGCTCACAGGAAGTGTGAATCAGTTGTGGACCCTGTGACATTAAAAAGTAGTGAAAAGGGTTAAAAAGAGGAGGGTCAGGACCTTATCTAAAATCAGGAGGGGGTCTCTCCCTGTTTGCTAACTATTGTTCTAGCAACTCTGCAACACAGTCCGAATGGCACCATCACCGCAGGGGGGAGACCACTGATGTCATGCTCTATTTCCACCCCTGTTACCACCCAAACTCTTCACACCACCAATCACAAGAGGACAGTGAGTGGGAGGTTGACCCGTGGAGGTGGCCAGGATCAGAGGTCTTGTGAGAAGGGACAAAAAGGAGCTGTCTGGGGGAGGGGGTTGTTGTTGGAGAATCTTGAGACAGCGAGGACTTGGACTGTTTGAGAATAACCGTATTCTCGCAGGGCCTTAAATGAATGCTTGAGGCAGGAGCTTCTTGACAGAGATCGGACAGTGTACCTCTAGGACTCATTCTGTTACCACTCCATCGGGAGACACTCGCAGATTCTGGGGAATTGGTGAGCCTACATCGGTAGGGAGACTAATACACAGGATCCCACCAAGCTGGTGGAGATTTTGCCGAGCGGCTGGGATCAGCAAGATATACAAACCCACCTTAAGGATCGGAAACCCTGGCCCACTTGGATTGTCAACTGTGGATTTTATTACCAGGAGTTTGGGCCTGCTAGGACTCTGTGCTTGGAGGTAACCTGCTGGGGAATTTGTTGGGGAGTTTTTACTTGCACTGGTGATTTTCTGACACTTGATATATTTGGTGGGGGAACAAGTTTCTCCTTGGGGAGCACTGTTGTAATTTACTAAGTGTGTGCACTTTGTTTAATAAAAGGGATTATTATTTCTTACGTGTGTGACCTGTGAACCTAGAGGACTGGGTATCTAGAGAGCTTTGGGTATAACCCTGGTGTCCTCACAATTTTGGTGGCAAGCAGTGGGGTCACACAGTCCCAATGTTTGGGTAGAGTGCAGGGACTCGTATCCAGATACGGTCAGGCTCTGTAAGGACACAAGGCAACAGTCTGTCAGCACCAGTGTTAGTAAAAAAAAAAACCTAGCTGGGAAGTCAGCAGGAATGGCCACAGAAGCAGAGCAGATCAGTTTAAAAGCTACAGAGAGATTCTATATGAAAGCAAGGAAACAACACTTTTAGGGGTTCTGCAGAACCAAAGGGGTGGAATTTGATGACACAGACGTGCGTGAAGTTCTGGTGGCCAAACTAATGGAATGGGAAAAGGCCCACCCTGAGGAGATGGAAGAGTCAGAGGTGGAGGAGGAGGAGGCCAAAGACCAGCCACAGAGGCCCCCCAGTGGGACACAGCCCAGACCACCGTCCGGCACTCCAGCAGTGCTGCAAGATTGGCTGACAGCATTGGGGGAAACCCTGCATGAAAGGGCAGCCGTACTCCAAGCAATGTTGGGGGTAGCAATTGAGGTACCCCAGATTCAGAGAGAAAAAGGTCGGGGAGAGGCCCGGTTGAGACCTCAGCTGGGATATAGTGAAGTCCCAATTTTTAAAGAGGCAGACACAGACATTGATACCCATCTCCAGGTTTTTGAAAACTTGATGGGAGTCCATGGGATTGAGGAGGAAGAGTGGTCCAAATATCTGGGACCCAGCCTGACTGGGAGAGCGCTGGAAGCTTACCAGGCTCTAAGCCCTCAAGAATGTGGGGATTATGGTACGGTGAAAAAGACACTGATGGTAAAATTCCAGTCAAATGTTGAGACCTACAGATACAAGTTCAGAACTTTGAATAAAAGAGGGTCACAGTCGCACCAGGAATTTGCCAACCAGCTAGAGAGGGCCTGCAAGAAATGGTTGGAAGGGAAAGGGGCCCGTTCCGCTAAGCAAATTAAAGAGCTCATTATGCTGGAGTAGCTGACTCTAAAAATGTCCCCAGAGATCCGGGAATGGCTGGCGGACAGAAAACCTGAGACCCTGGAGGAGGCAGCAGGGCTAGCTGATGAGTATGTGGTGAGTCGACCCAGGTGGAGAGCCCCTAGTATGCCTAGTCAAGCAGCTGCAGGGAGGGGGAGCCGACCAATTCCAGCAAGTCTAGTGACACCTGGAGCCCCCTTTATTAGAGAGAACTCTGCCCGGAATCCAAGAAATGAACCAGCCCGATCAAGACCCTGGGACCTGAATCCAAAGAGGTGCTATCGGTGCAACCAGGTGGGGCACTTCCAGGAGCCAGAGCTGCACCAGTGGCCGCTGTACAGTATGCCCCAGGAGATTTTGAAATCGGCATTGAGGTCGAGCCACCCTGTCCTGATGTGCCAGAGGCAAGGGACGGGGTGTATGTGGTGAACCTGGGTTTGGGGGAGGGGAGGCAGAGCCCTAGGAATATACAGGGTCATCTACAGGACGTGTGGGTGGGGGACTGCAAGGTCCAGGGGTTGAGAGACTCAGGAGCATCCCTGACCCTGGTGGAGCCTGATATAATTAAAAGATCCCAAGTTATGGAGGGACAGCAGGTCCGGATTTCCATGGTGGAGGGCCATCTTGCAGATATTAAGGTGGCCCGGGTACATTTGGATTGGGGGGCGGGATTTGGAATGGTGGAGGTGGGCATCCTGGATGGACTACCAGCAAAAGTGATTTTGGGGAATGATTTGGGCCAGGGATTGGTCACTCACTTTGTGCAAGCTGTGACCCACAGCCATAGCCGAGCGCAAGCCACAGCAGCACAAGAAGCCGCAACGCCAAGGAGACCACCAAGACTAACCCCGGCAACCAGAACCAAGGAGCCAGAGTCAGCACCGTTGGTGAGTAACCCAAAAATATCTGATGTACCAGAAATTGATTTGGGGGAGGAGGACAGAAGGGAATTTAGGAAGGCCCAACAGTCTGACCCATCCCTAGCCAAACTGAGGAGTGCAGCAGACGCTGGGGGAGGGGAAGTGGCAGGCAGTAAAGTAGTGTGGGACAAAGGACTGTTATATAGGGTAGTCACCCCCACCCTAGATCAAGACCCAGGGACAGAAGTGAAGCAGTTGGTAGTACCATGGGCTTACCGGACCCATTTAATAGCGCTGGCCCATGACTTTCCAGCAGCGGGGCACTTTGGGACCAGAAAAACGTTGGCCCGGGTGTTGCAGACTTTTTACTGGCCTCAAGTCACCCAGGATGTGAAACGGTACAAAGCCTCCTGTGACACCTGCCAGAGAATAGGGAGAGCCCCTAAGAAAGTCCCACTACAATCCCTGCCTATAATTGAGGAGCCCTTTGCCCTCAGGCAATAGATATCGTAGGTCCATTAGCCATCCCCAGTTACACCGGGAAAAGATTCATCCTCACCCTCGTGGACTTTGCCACCAGAAACCCAGAGTCAGTAGCCCTGTCGTCCATAGACGCAGAGCATGTGGCCCAGGCTTTGGTGGACATTTTCAGCCGGGTAGAATATCCCAGGGAAGTGGTTACTGACCAGGGGTGGAGACAGTGACAGTGTGGATTCAGCTAGAAGAGGGACAGAGGCAGGAAATGAGGGAGGTGCTGGAGAAGAACCAGGCCCAATTTACCTGTAAGCCCAGGCGTACCCATCTAGCCACCCACCATGTAGACACGGGTGAGAAGCCCATAAGGCAGGTAGCATACCGCATGACCCCCGCAGTACTGGCCCAAGTACGGAAGGAGATAGAGGAAATGCTGGCCTTAGGAGTAATTAAGAAGTCAAATAGTCCATGGGCTGCAGGGGTGGTATTGGTCCCGAAGAAGGATGGGACCACCCGCTTCTGCGTAGACTACCATAAACAAAATGAGGTCACCACCACTGATGCTTATCCCATGGCCCGAATAGATGAGCTACTAGACAGGCTAGGGGCAGCCAAGTTTGTGTCCACTTTGGATCTGAGTAAGGGCTATTGGCAAATTCCCCTCATCCCCGAGGCTCAGGAGTGGTCAGCCTTTATAACCCCACTGGGATTGTTTGAATGTACGACAATGCCCTTTGGGATGAAAAATGATCCAGCCACATTCCAACGGATGGTTGATGACCTGTTAGGGGGGTGTCAGGAATTTGCCCAGGCTTACTTAGATGACATTACCATCTTCAGCCAGACGTGGGAGGATCACTTAGTGCAAGTGTCAGAGGTCTTGAGGAGAATCAGGCAGGCAGGGTTGACCATTCGCCCAGACAAATGCTTCATGGGCATGGCAAAAGTGCAATACTTGGGGCACCGTGTTGGTGGGGGAATCATACGACCTGAACCGGCAAAAGTAGAAGCCATTGTTCAGTGGCTCCGACCCACCAACCAAAAGCAAGTACGAGCGTTCCTCGGGATCGCAGGGTACTATAGAAAATTTGTGCCTCAGTATAGCACTGTTGCCAGGCCCCTGACTGACTTTACAAAGGAAAAATACTCAAGACATATAGAATGGACCCCAGAGTGCGAGGGAGCCTTTGACGCTCTGAAGGCAGCATTGACCCAGTCTCCAGTGTTAGCAGCCCCAGACTTCAAGAAACGATTTCTGGTACAGACAGATGCTTCAGGGTGTGGACTCGGTGCTGAGCTACGCCAAGTGGGGGAGGATGGGCATGAACACCCAGTGGTTTATTTATCCCAAAAGCTGGTGGATAGAGAGGTAGCCTATGCCACCATTGAAAAAGAATGCCTGGCCATAGTATGGGCCCTAAAGAAATTACAACCCTACATTTATGGGCAAGAGTTCACAGTAATTACAGACCACAACCCCCTTTACTGGTTACAAAGATCTGCTGGGGAAAATGGGAGGTTATTACGGTGGAGTTTAGCATTACAAGGTTATAACTTTACTATCTCGCACAAAAAGGGGAAAGACCACTCAAATGCGGACGGACTCTCCAGAAGAGAGGAGGAGAACCCTTCATTAAGGAACTCACCGTGCGAAGGAGAACATCTGGAGCCCAACCACCAGACTCCAACTGTCCCCTTGATTTAATAAGGGGGAGGTATGTGACAGACCCGGGCCTTATATTGAGAATATCGTGCCAACCCGGTCTGTCCTCAGTGGGCCAATTGAACAACCATGGCCCACTCTGTTATTAAATGCCGCCCGGTGGCCAGATCTGTTAGTGTTGTGGTGTCCAGAGAGGGAGGGGGCAGGCAGCTCACAGGAAGTGTGAATCAGCTGTGCACCCTGTGACATCAAAAAGTAGTGGAAGGGGTTAAAAAGAGGAGGGTCAGGACCTTATCTAAAATCAGGAGGGGGTCTCTCCCTGTTTGTTAACTATTGTTCTAGCAACTCTGCAACACAGTCTGAATGGCACCATCACCGCAGGGGGGAGACCACTGATGTCATGCTCTATTTCCACCCCTGTTACCACCCAAACTCTTCACACCACCAATCACAAGAGGACAATGAGTGGGAGGTTGACCCAGGGAGGTGGCCAGGATCAGAGGTCTTGTGAGAAGGGACAAAAAGGAGCTGTCTGGGGGAGGGGGTTGTTGTTGGAGAATCTTGAGACAGCGAGGACTTGGACTGTTTGAGAATAACCGTATTCTCACAGGGCCTTAAATGAATGCTTGAGGCAGGAGCTTCTTGACAGAGATCGGACAGTGTACCTCTAGGACTGATTCTGTTACCACTCCATCGGGAGACACTCGCAGATTTTGGGGAATTGGTGAGCCTACATCGGTAGGGAGACTAATACCCAGGGTCCCACCAAGCTGGTGGAGAGTTGGCCGAGCGGCTGGGATCAGCAAGATACACAGACCCACCTTAAGGATTGGAAACCCTGGCCCACTTGGATTGTCAACTGTGGATTTTATTACCAGGAGTTTGGGCCTGCTAGGACTCTGTGCTTGGAGGTAACCTGCTGGGGACTTTGTTGGGGAGTTTTTACTTGCATTAGTGATTTTCTGACACTTGATATATTTGGTGGCGGAACAAGTTTCTCCATGGGGAGCACTGTTGTATTTTACTAAGTGTGTGCACTTTGTTTAATAAAACAGATTATTATTTCTTTCCTGTCTCCTTACCTGTGTAACCTGTGAACCTAGAGGACTGGGTATCTAGAGAGCTTTGGTTATAACCCTGGTGTCCTCACAGCGCCTCTTCCCTCACATAACACATATAGCACCCCAACCCCTCTGCCCACACATCACACCAATACCATCCCCACTTATCTCCTCACACATTACACAAATACCACTCCCACCATCTCCCCACATTACACCAATACCAACAAAACCTCCTCTCCCCACACATTACCCCAACACCACCATCCCTCTTCTCACACATTACATCAACACCACCCCCCTTTCTCCCCACACACTTACACTAATACCACCACCCCTCTCCTCACACATTGCACAATACCATTGTCAATGTTGTCAATCACACTGATGACATTCTCCACCTGTCTACACAATGCAAATATCAGGTTAAGTGCCAACATTTACAGTGTCAGAATAATTAAGGCACCAGCATACACAGAGAGGAAAGACTGATACCCCACACACGTAAACACACATTGGGCCTGAGTCACTAAGGCACGCATACTGAGTGGATCATGCGATTGTTATAAACCACACGTAAATCGGCTCTGCAAACTCCCAAGGTACTCAACAATGAACGAATGTAAAGATACTCATGGTGTTGACTACGAGTGTAATAGTACTTTGCTCTACTAGACCAGACACTGCAAGATCCGTACAATACCTATGTGCAATATAAAATCTCAAAAGACTATACAGAAAAACAAAATATTAAGCAATATTAAGCAATGTAGGTTACCTGTCAAGATAATAGTCATTTATAAATGGAAATGTAAAACATTTATATGTATGTATATATATATTTCTTTTTTTCCCGTGGTAAAACATGTATTGGACTTCCATAATGTCTACTATACATAACGGACATTTTTACAGTTGCACCTGTTTGTAGACGCATGTTATAGCATACATACGATACTGACATCACCAGGACTCAGGACTTAGATTAGCCCTACAGCTAGTGCAAGAGATATGGCAGAAAAACAAGTAACTTGATTCGGACCTAGCTGTGTTCGCTAGAGCTTGGAATGCCCCTACTGTACATGGACTGCAGCCAAGCGCCCCTGCCCAGCATCGTTCCCTCCCTCAAGTTTTAGGCTGTATTAAGTGTTCTTTGTGTACAAAGATGGAGCAGACAGAGCTGCACTTTCTGGCATTTTTGCCGATTGTGGACATGCAGAGACCGATTTTGCAAATACATGCCTTAATGACTCAGGACCAATATTTCTATTGTTATACATTCACACCCGAGCACATACATAGAGTAGTTTAGTAATAACTTATAACATCTTGCCCATATATATAAATATATATATATACAGTTAAGTCCATAAATATTGGGACATCGACACAATTCTCATATTTTGGGCTCTATACACCACCACAATGGATTTGAAATAAAACCAACAAGCTGTGCTTTAACTGCAGACTTTCAGTTTTAATTTGAGGTAATTTACATACAAATCAGGTGAACAGTGTAGGAATTACAACGGTTTCAATATGTGCCTCCCACTTTTTAAGGGACTAAAAGTAATGGGACAAACTAAACAATCCTACATCAAACTTTCACTTTTTAATACTTTGTTGCAAATCCTTTGCAGTCAATTACAGCCTGAAGTCTGGAATTCATAGACATCACCAGACTCTGGGTTTCATCCCTGTGGATGCTCTGACAGGCCTCTACTGCAAATGTCTTCAGTTCCTGCTTGTTCTTGGGGCATTTTCCCTTTAGTTTTGTCTTCATCAAGTGAAATGCATGCTCAATCAGATTCAGGTCAGGTGATTGACTTGGCCATTGCATAACATTCCACTTGTTAGCCTTAAAAAACTCTTTGGTTGCTTTTGCAGTATGCTTCGGGGTCATTGTCCATCTGTACTGTGAAGCGCCGTCCAATTAGTTCTGAAGCATTTGACTTAATATGAGCAGATAATATTGCCCGAAACACTTCAGAATTCATCCTGTTGCTTTTGTCAGCAGTCACATCATCAATAAATACAAGGGAACCAGTTCCATTGGCAGCCCTACATGCCCACGCCATGACACTACCACGACCATGCTTCACTGATGAGGTGGTATGTTTTGGATCATGAGCAGTTCCTTTCCTACTCCATACTCTTCTCTTCCCATCACTCTGGTACAAGTTGATCTTTGTCTCATCTGTCCATAGGATGTTGTTCCAGAACTGTAATGGCTTTTTTAGATGTTGTTTGCCAAACTCTAATCTGGTCTTCCACCTTTTGTGGCTCACAAATGGTTTACATCTTATGGTGAATCCTCTATATTCACTCTTGTGAAGTCTTCTCTTGATTGTTGACTTTGACACATATACACCTACCTCCTGGAGAGTGTTCTTGATTTGTCCAACTGTTATGAAGGGGTTTTTCTTCACCAGGGAAAAAATCTTATGTCATCCACCACAGTTGTTTTCTGTGGTGTTCCGGGTCTTTTGGTGTTGCTGAGCTTTCCGGTGCGTTCTTTCTTTTAAAAATGTTCCAAACAGTTGATTTGGCCACACCTAATCTTTTTGCTATCTCTCTGATGGGTTTGTTTTGATTTTTCAGCCTAATGATGGCTTGCTTCACTGATAGTGACAGCTCTTTGGATCTCATATTGAGAGTCGACAGCAACAGATTCCAAATGCAAATGTCAAACCTAGAATCAACTCCAGACCTTTTACCTGCTTAATGGATGATGAAATAACGAGGGAATAGCCCACATATGTCCATGAAACAGCTTTTGAGTCGATTGCCCCATACTTTTGGTCCCTTTAAAAGTGGGAGGCACATATAGAAACCGTTGTAATTCCTACACCGTTCACCTGATTTGGATGTAAATACCCTCAAATTAAAGCTGAAAGTCTGCAGTTAAAGAACATCTTGGTAATTTCATTTGAAATCCATTGTGGTGGTGTATAGAGCCCAAAATATGAGAATTGTATCGATGTCCCAATATCTATGGACTTGACTGTATATATATATATACCGTATATACTCGAGTATAAGTCGACCCGAATATAAGCCGAGGTACCTAATTTTACCACAAAAAACTGGGAAAACTTATTGACTCGAGTATAAACCTAGGGTGGGAAATGCAGCAGCTACTAGTAAATTTCAAAAATAAAAATGATATATACAATCTATAAAAACAAATGTATTGTTCCCAGACTAGATAAATAAATAGGATGATTGACTGGTGTAGCAATACCAACATGTAATATATCACAAAGGATATATAGGAGATGCAGACCTCAATAAACAGTACTGAAGGGAATGGTGGTATATCCGGAGGCTCCAAACTGTATAGGACATAACAATAAGGAACAATGCAGAGCAGTGTTGGTGTGTATAACTCACGATTTCTTGATAGCAGTTCTCAGTCCGTCCGCGGTATTCCTTAAAGACTGCAAGCAAACAGATGGGGTGCGCTGACTATAATAGCCGTCCAGACACAAAGTCTTTTGAAGGAAAGTTCCTAGCTCCGTTTGGTCCTACCACTCCAATAGCGCTGGTTGAAGTAGTGATGTTTCCATTCTTCAGACGCGCCTGTGCAGGAGGTTCCTGAAGTCCCGGCTGTGACTGATTTCCTCATGTCTCACTAAACAGGCTGTCAGTGCAGTCCAGCGCTGCAGCGGGAGAGGATGAATGGGATGTGAAGCGATGAAGCGATGAATGGTAAATGAATCATCGCTTCACATCCCATTCATCCTCTGCCGCTGCAGCGCTGGACTGCACTGACAGCCTGTTTAGTGAGACATGAGGAAATCAGTCACATCCGGGACTTCAGGAACCTCCTGCACAGGCGCGTCTGAAGAATGGAAACATCACTACTTCAACCAGCGCTATTGGAGTGGTAGGACCAAACGGAGCTAGGAACTTTCCTTCAAAAGACTTTGTGTCTAGACGGCTATTATAGTCAGCGCACCCCATCTGTTTGCTTGCAGTCTTTAAGGAATACCGCGGACGGACTGAGAACTGCTATCAAGAAATCGTGAGTTATACACTCCAACACTGCTCTGCATTGTTCCTTATTGTTATGTCCTATACAGTTTGGAGCCTCCGGATATACCACCATTCCCTTCAGTACTATTTATTGAGGTCTGCATCTCCATCACCCGAGTATAAGCCGAGGAGGGCTTTTTCAGCACAAAAAAAGTGCTGAAAAACTCGGCTTATACTCGAGTATATACGGTATATATATACATACATGTATGTATATATATATTCCAGGTGGTGTGGCACTCAAGGATTTAAGACAAATTGTGGTTAGTATTAAAAGAGTGTATTTAGTCCATTCCAACGTTTCAGTATAGTACTTTCCTCAGGGATGTCTTAAATCCTTGAGTACCGCCTCACCTGGAATCTATTTATTGTACTATCCATACAAGTTAAGTACCGAGGAAGGCAACAGGGTAATGTACACAAGTTATTTATGAGTGCCAAGCACGTGGATACTATATATAAATAGCATGTGCACATTAGCCTGTTGCCTTCCTCAGTGCTTCACTTATATATATATTCTCTTAGTTGTCTCTGCAAAGTTAAAAATTTGTATCTTGTGTTTGCCTGTGTGTTTCCAGTCATTGAGGATGAATAAATGGTTTGTCAATATTCATAATACATTAGAGTTGATGGCAGAAACGTGGGGCTTTAGTGATTAACACAGAATTGTGTGCTATTGGATGTGGAGGTCAATAGATGTGTGATACTTGGAGAATGTAGAACCCAGTCAAACAAAGGAGTAACATGGATAGCTCCCAAAGGCTCCTAGTTGGGAAGCAACTGCGACTCCCTGTCTATGGTTGTAGTACTACAAGATGAATGTTTAAAATTTTTAGTAGAAAGATGCCTCTTGAGAACAGGACAGTAACACTAGTTTCTTGGGGTAAGGCCTTGATTAGTTATTTTCACTGGGTGATCTCAGGTCTAAAAGAGGAAGCCACCGATCCCTTCCAGGATTGAGGACTTCATTTCCAAGCAACAGGCAAAGGAAGTACTCAAGCAGGTCGTTAAAATGATCGGGAAGGCCAACACACTAAAGGTAGATTTGGATTTTCTAAAAATTGGAAAGCTCACATAGGTTGCATGTTTAACCCAGCTCTACCCACTAGTTATTCATCTGTGGAAAAAATATGGTTATAGCTCCTAGGTTTATAGTCATGAGAAATAGTGCATTAATAAGAAAAAATAGAAAAGGCTAATGTGGTAAATCAGAAAGACAGCTGTTAAAGCTCTGTAGAAAAAGACAAGGAGATCGCTGAGTTATGCACAGAACTAAAAACTGCTCATGATTGAATGTTTGCTACTGAAGGCCATATGGCATATTTAAATCAAGATTTAGAAAGTAAAGCTCAGATGACCATGAACATGAATATTTTGAGCATCGATCTATCTAATTCCACAAAAGAGCTATCTAAATATAATCCTCCCGTGGACTCTATAGGGTCAATACCCACTAAGCAATTTGTGTATACAACAGGGAAATTGACTTAATTTAGCGTGGCCTCAGAAGATAGCATGAACATATTCAAGTTGTGGATACTCACTTTTACCTTAGTCAAAGATCTGAGACCACTAGGGACTCAGATACCAAGAATGATGTCTTTCATGACAAGGAGGAAATAAATGCAGTTCTCATGTTACTAACAGCAGATCATAGGAAAATAACTCCCAATATCATGGACAGCTTAAAACCCACCATCCACTATGAGCCTTTAGCTCTATGCAGTTGGATTCAAGCTATGTACAGGACAGTAACATAGTAACATAGTTGATGAGGTTGAAAAAAGACACCAGTCCATCAAGTTCAACCTATTTTGGATCTCCTGCGATCCTGCACTTATATTTGAAATTATTCCAGAGTAAGCAACCGCCAATCTGTTTCAATTGTGAAAATCCCCCCAGACTCAATATTGTAGTCCTATTTTTACCCTATATCCACTACTATCCTTCATTTTAAATTAACGGTCGTATCCTTGGATACACCTTTCCGCTAAAAATTTGTCTAACCCTTTCTTAAACATATCTATTAACTCTGCCATCACAACCTTCCCTGGCAACGAATTCCATATCCTGACTTCCCTTACTGTAAAGAACCCCTTCCTTTGCTGGTTGTGAATTTTCCTCTCCTCTAACCTTAGGGGATGACGACGTGTCCTGTGTATGGTCCTTGGGGTAAAAAGTTCCCATGAAAGCTCTCTGTATTGACCCCTAATGTATTTGTACATAGTAATCATATCTCCCCTTAGACGCCTTTTTTCTAAAGTAAACATGCCTAAACTGGCTAACCTTTCCTCATAACTTAATGACTCCATACCCTTTATCAATTTTGTCGCCCTTCTCTGAACCCTTTCTAGTTCCAAATTATCTTTTTTATAGAGTGGTGCCCAGAACTGTACTGCATATTCAAGATGAGGTCTTACCAACGATTTATACATGTCACTCACCGGACTGTGAGTGCCATTTCTCCTGTGTTCAGGAACCGTGGCCGTCCGCCATCCTGAGGGTCTGCGCATGTGCAGCCCTTATGAAACCTTCAGTACCTATTGCTTTTAATTGATTGGATGATCAGGCAACCCTCCCTATTTAAACCACCTGTGATCATTACCTAGCGGCCTGATCTTGGAGTCTCATTCCCCATGAGCCTCTGAAGGTGTTCCTGTGTTTCCTCGTGTATTCAGCTCCAGCTGATTCCTGTCTTCTACGATTGTGGTTTCCAGACCACTTCAACTCTCCTGTGTTCATCGTGTCTGCACTCAGCTGATTCCTATCTGCTACTGCTGCCGGTTTCCAGACCGCCTCTACTCTCCTGTGTTCAGCGTACCTTCCCTCCGCTGCCTCCGCTACTCTGCCGGATTCCAGACAGCCTCAACTCTCCCGTGTTCTTCATGTTTCCAGTTTTACTTACTACTGCTTCCTGAGTATTGCTCCGTTGATTACCGGTTACCTTCCGTGCGCTGCACCAACCTGATTACCGCTTCCAGCCTCCAGTGGTCTCTCCTCCTGCCGGCGTTCAGCCGTTCAGGTATCCCTGCACGTCTCATTGACAGCCTGCTCTCCTGAACCGCGGTATGCATACTTTCCATTGACTTTGCTATTGTATTGCATATCCGTCTGGACTGTGTTGTGTTCATCTCCGGAGTCTTCTATCTACTGAAGCTATTGTTACTATTGACTTTGTTTCCTATTACCTGGATCGCTATAGTGACTTTGTATACTTCAAGCAGCGCTTGTCAGTTATTATTGTATTGTGGATATCATCGTGGGATCAAGTTCCGTGTGCCCGTGTATCCTCTGCATTACATTCATCTCCTCGTGCCCCTCCTCACATATATATAGCAGTGGTACAACTTGCTGACGCAGACCACTGACTCCTGTTTCCCATTTGCACCAGTTTCAAGTATCCTCTCACAGAAGCAGTGGTACAACTTGCTGTACGCAGACCACTGACTTCCCCGTTACCTACTTGCACCTGGAATCCATTCCTTCACTATAGACAGTGGTACAACTTGCTATACGCAGACCACTGACTCTCACTACCTCCTCTCTACTCCTGGACATTCCTCCTCACTATAGCAGTGGTAGACCACTGACTCTCCTCACTTTTCCTTGTCCATCTGGTTCCTCGTGTACATCCATCTAAGTCATTACCAGTTGCTGCTAGTCATAGACTTTCCTTGAGCATTCTCTCACATCTGCTGATTCTCCTGTTCCGTTGTCACCCTGCTACCAGAGGACCATAGTACCAGCTATATTACTCTGGTAAGAACATCATCTGGTGATATCCTGGGCAAAGACTCCTAGTGCCCGTGACAGTAAGATCAGGCCATGACAGACCCAGGAGCGGAACCTACAGCTAAAGAGATGCTGCAGTATCTGGTTACTCGTATTGAACAACAGGATGTTCGCCAACAACAATTGCTGCAATGTTGCCAGGCGTTAGCCTCCCAAAGAACGTCTGCGCAAAATATCACAGCTACTGTTGAAGCTCCTGTGCCTTCCTCCGTTTCCCCAGTGCCATCCCAGGTGTCTACTGCTTCCACTCTACACCCTACTTCTTCAAAATATGATGGAGACCCCAAAACATGCAGGGGTTTTCTAAATCAATGCTCAGTTCATTTTGAGCTTCAACCTCACAATTTCTCTACTCATCGTTCCAGAGTGGCCTATCGCATTTCCTTGTTTTCCGGTCAAGCTCTCGCATGGGCTTCCCCTCTGTTGGAGAGAAATGATCCATTATTACAAGATAGTGCCAAATTTATTTCCACGTTTCGAAGTGTATTTGATGAACCTGGTCGTGTTATTTCCGCTGCATCCAGCATCCTCCATCTACGTCAGGGTTCTCGTACTGTAGCCCAGTACGTCATTCAATTTCGGATATTAGCCTCTGAACTTCAGTGGAACACTGAAGCCTTAATTGCCGCCTTCTGGCAGGGGCTTTCTGAGAAAATTAAAGATGCACTGACTACTCAAGAATTACCTACTTCTCTAGAAGATTTGATTTCTCTTTGCCATCGTGTAGACATGAGATTTCGTGAAAGAGAGTCTGAAAAAACAACTTCATTTAAAGCACCTCTTCGCTCAAGTTCTCAAGTTTGCCAAGTTTCATCTCCATTGATACCTATGGAGATAGGTCGCTCCAAATTAACTTGAGAGGAGAGGGACCAAAGAGTAAAAAATAGACTTTGTATCTATTGTGCTGATTCTACTCATATGCTCAATTCATGCCCTAAAAAATTGGGAAATGCCAGGCCCTAACCAGTTCTGGAGAGGTGAAGTTAGGGTCCCTGGAGTCCTCTCCATGTTCTACGAAATTAAAAGTTTGTGCTTTTGATGTTACGGTTTCCTTTGCTACCAAGGGCTAGATTTACTATCAGGCGTGATGCATGGCGGCTTGAAGCCGCCATGCATCGCGGCGGTTTTCCGGCGGGTTTGCATTGCAAACAGCCGGATTTACTAATGGGCGCATATCAGCTTCAATTTGAAGCGGCCGGCGATGTCACGGCGGGATGTAATGCTCAAAGCCGCCAGCGGCTTTGAATAGAACATGGCGCTTTTGCTTTAAATGATGGCGCTTTTGTGTAAAGGCGGTTTTTTTGAAAATTACACCTGTCTCCTGGCCTGTTACTATTGGCTATTTTCAAAGTCAGGAGATTTGACATCACAAGCCCTATATAAACCACTGGCCTGACACTTTTTTCTCTGATAGGGTTTAGAGGAGTTTTGTGAGAGGAGTATTAAAGTAATTCTATCGTTTTAAAATAAGCATTGCCCAATCAATTGAATGTGTGTCCAAAGCACAAAGTGATTTATTTTTAACGGATGTAAATAGTCAACAATTCAATACATTATTATATCATGATAAAGTACAGTACAGCACAGTCAATACCAAAAGATAATACATACATACAGCTGCAATCGCTTGCGCACGCTGCGCAACCACGGGACCCGATGGACAATATTCTGTATAGAATATTGTGTCAGATTTGACTGAGGCCCCAGTGAGATGCAGCTAATATATATACAGTCAGTGTTTCATTGTGAACAATAGAGATGACGTAGATTGTTTCTATAGGTCCAGACGTTGGGTGGGTCCAGGCCAGACAGGTAATAGGTTGATTCAATCTAAGGAATCCAAAGGTGGGGGTCTTCTCTCCAGGGGGTCTGCTCCTTTTCATAGCCAGTATCATACAAAGGTTTTACTCTCTAATATCAATAACTAAAGTATGCAATGTGCGATCTCTTTGCCGACTGCACCGGACAGCTGCTGATGATTAGGGCTTCAATATGATATCAGGCATAACACCTTTCCTATTACCTAAACCTTTAATAACACTACAATGTACATATAATCAACATATATATATATATATATATGTATATATATATATATATATATATATATATACACTAATGATAAACCGAATACTATCTGCTCCTGAATTACAGTGTAACAAAACCAATATGAATTTATATAAATAACTAACTGTTGTAATGCGGGTGTGTGCGTGCGTATTTTGCCAACACGTGGCGTACGCTTCGCAATACGCACGGCAAACCAATATTAAACCAATATACTTTCGTTCATCCAATTATACGACTTTGACAGTCCACCCTTTGATAGTACAATAAACTATCACCTTAAAGATGTTATATGCAGGATCTCAGTACCACGTTTCATTGTTATGTAATACAAATCCCCCTTGGTGTATGTCCTCGCTGTTCGTAGATCTAAACAAGTTATCATAAGAGAGAGAGTCTTAATCCTCTAAACGACTTCTTCTTTTACTATAAACCGTACACTTCTGGAGCTTGGAGATAACCTTTTGTATGCCCTTCAAGGGTGCAATAAAACACTTAATACATTATTTGGAAAGGTACATGGTACAGTAGAACGTGTATCAGCTATACAGAATTCTCTACTACAGTTCTTCAAGTTTAACAGGTTCTTCTGTCCAACGCATGTCTTTAAGCTCAGAATACATTTAAACACTTCATGTTCATCAATAGCATCATCCTATGTCTATCAATAATGTCATATGCAATCTCCTTCAGCTTGCGTTAATATACACACATCTAATAATGTCACCAGTTCTTTTCGTCAACACTTGTGGGCAGGCTATTGTCTGTTCGTTCTTCCCAGTCTCTCAATACTCAGATTTAAAAGTGATCGGCTTGCAAAGCATTGGGAGACTTCAGACTAAGGGACCTAGGTGTCCTATTTTTTTCCCTAGTGACCTCCCACCCATAGTTCGGGTACCTCAAGAATATTTAGTGGAAAGAGAACTAATCCTACTTGATATGATCACTGAGGCACGTGTGAGCACGCCCAGCCCTTTGTTTGGTCTAAAACCTTACCCTCCCAAGAATGATAATCATTCTCAAGGATGCCTGCTCAAGTCCAAATATTACTGGACTGGCATCGCTGGGTGTATCTCTTTTCTAACCATGGGATCGCCATACTTACGGACGTAATGCTACTCAGACAATAGCCCCTCGCACTTTCTCCAAGCTCCAAGGTTTCCAAATTTTCCTTTACCCCTGAATTGAATAGAGTAATTAGCTGGACTGATTATGCTACTAACTTCTTCCTCCCTAACACCTCCTTATCATTACCTGAACCAGTCTCTGTCACCTGCTAATAATCAAAAGAATTAACCGTCCTGAGAAGAGAGTGAAATGAGAGAACACAAAACAGGAAAAACTACAACTTCATGCTGGACAACAGTCTTAGCCTTTGGCTCAGGTGCTACTAACTGCATTTGAGGCCTTCCAGTACAGACTCATGAGTGCCCTTGGACCCTTCTCTGAGTGTTGGCCCCTCTGCAGTGGGTGGTATGGGCACCAGTGTGTCTCTGCTACCCTTGAAGCCGTGAGGCTGGTAGCCTACACCTGCTGTCTCACTATTTACCTTCTCTCAAGGTCTAACCTAGCCTCCCAGTTACAATCTCATCTCACGAGGGGTCAAGAACATTTCAAAAACTGACAGGTTAGGAGTCTGCCCAGGGGTGATCTCTTGGTAGCGGGAAAGGACTAGTGGCACTTCAATCAAGTTCCAACTCTTATTCTATTCAATTCATTCTACCGAGTACCACTACTTTATGTTCACACTGGTTTATGGCTAATTGAAAGTATGTGATTTGTTACCACTACTCATACATTATACAGCTATTATCAATAACATGAATACCCCTATCATCCATTATAACTCTAGGACTATCACATTGAATAACAAAAGTTTTGAGTATGATACAGTAATACATTAGACACATTTCAATACACCTCTACCCAGACATTTTTCATTGGTACACCTGTGTATACTTGAGGATCCTGCATGGTGGTAATTGGATGACGTGTATTTGTTTTACCTGGAGGAAAACCCATCAGCAGGAGAGATATGGGATGGCTCTATTGGTCTACCTTGTCAATCTCTCCAGAGTCCACCAGACTCCTCACCACATCTCTTCACCTTCCAGACAGTTTATCCCTCAGGTAACACAAATCTTCCTATATTAACCAATATGTGTATGCGTGCATGTGTGTGTGTGTTCACATTTTAAAACTAAAACAATACAACGAAAAACAAAACAAAACATAGATTTGTTAGCTGTCACATAAAACCCTGCTGTCTATTTGACAGCTATGTTCTCTCTGGTGTGACAGCCCTGTATGGTTGTGCGTGTAAGTGTGGACTTTACTAGCAGCTACTTCAGTTGGTAACTGTGTCACTGTATAAAGTCCTCTATGTAGTGTCCTAATCATGTGCTGGTATTGCTATAAAACGATTTCTTAGTCACCTCAACATCGCCCTCTAGACTAGAAAAATGCTAAAGACCAATGTACATCAATTGATTTTCCCTCTGCCAACTCACATGTCATTCTCAGTACCTCATATTCAGCTACTTGACTAAGTGGGAAAGGCAAAGGGGTCTCTTTCTATAACACTTTCTTCAAATATAACAGTATCCAGTACATGTCTGTCTAACAGTGAAAAAATATAAAACATGAAAATTCTACATTTTCTAGGGTTTCACATTATGTCGTATCTTGTGGTAAAAATCCTACTCCAATGTTCTATACAGAGATGCATATCTGTATGCCTCACCTCTAGCATTCTTCTGTCCTCCTGTCCTGCCCACCCTTTGTGCATCCATATAAAGGCACATTTTTGTACAGGAGGCACGAGCCAAAACAAAAAAACAAAACAGATATGCAATCTATAACACATGAATCGTATTTCCACAACAGAACCTTTCTGCTTAAAATCAGCAGTTTCTATACACATGAAAACAAAACCCCTGACTGTTTCTGTAACTCATGTCAATCTAGTGTGTGTATCTCTGAATTTGTCTTATGTAAAAACATAAAATATGTTTTAGCCCCATTGTTGAGACTGTCTGATTTTATCTCTACCAGAGCAGAGAGATAGAGAGAGAGAGAGAGAGAGAGAGAGAGGGGAGAGAGAGAGAGAGAGAGAGAGAGAGAGAGTAGAGAGAGAGAGAGAGAGCGGGTAGAGAGAGAGAGAGAGAGACTAGCATTTGTGTAAAGAATGGGAAATAGGAAAGCAATGAATGATGGGAATACAAAGGTTTGAATACAAACATACATGTAGAAAGGGAGATTTTTACAACAAACTGACAGCTGGATTGGACTCTGACTCTATGGGGAAATGGCTGTATTCATTCCACTGTTCCCCTTAGCTATTTTCTAACTATGACCCCTCCCCATACTTGACTAGGGGGTCTTAACAGTGCAATCCAGTGTCGTCCGTCATTTGTTCATTAAGAACTCGGTATCTGACTACATACCTTTTCAACGGACTTTTCTAATTTATGATAGAGAAATGAAAAAATGTACTCTTAGTGACTCTTATTTTCTCTGAAATACATAAAACGATATTTTGGAGCAAAGTATGTACATACTTCATTGTTGGATAATGATTCTCAGCCAAACAAATTATCATGAGTCACTGCAGCCTAAAACAAAAGAGTGTTCCAATTGTCTATTGTTAATTAGTCTTTCAAGAGTAATTCTTCTATTTCTCTATCTCACCCCTTTTAAACACTTGTCTATACTTCTTTTGTGTCCCTTTTATCTGTGAAAAGAAAAACAAGATAGTTATCTTAAAACAGCAAACAAAACAAACATTTCTATTCTTTGCCGTCGGCTAGTGATTTAGGAAAACAAACATGTGACAACATAAAACGAACAAACAAAATCAACAAAGATTACTTTAAAAAAAATAAGTTTCTTTCTACATTTTGCACCTTAATGCTCACCACAGATTAACTCTAGAGTCGGCTATATTTCTCCCCCAGAATATTAGTTGTTACAGAGTGTGCAATCAATTAAAGGGGAACCTCTGAGAGAAGTGTACGCCTCCTTTGTGGATGTCTATGTGATTTCCAACCCAGGTATTCATTCTTCTCTCTACACAGTTCCTACTCATGTGTCCCTTCTTATGGCAGTAGAAGCACGTCCCTGTCATGTCTGCACAATGTTTTGCTAGGTGTCCTATTTTATTGCCTTGAAAACACTTCCTCAACTCGTGTTGTTTCTCTTCCTTTTTACAATCTTTCCTAATGTGTCCTTCTTCTCTGCAATTGTAACATCTCACTATTCTGGGTTTCCTGTTATGTGGGTTGTATTCTGGTGGTCGTGTGTGCAGTCCCTCTAGTGCTGGGATACTTATCATCATTACCCTATCACTTAGTGTCTCTTTCTGTTTGTTTATACTTTTATCATGTTCTATAGCTGACTCCCTGAGAGCACTTACAGTGGTTCCTTTCCAGTATGGTAATGAAGTTTGCACCCTTCTTTTCAAGTTTTCCCTGAGGCCATCCATTAGAACTTTAACAGCAACCTCTCTGTAATATAGATTATCTTTTATGTCTGGTACCCCAGTATATTTGCCCATTGCTATCAAAGCTCTGCAAAAATAGTCTGCTGCATTTTCACTATCTTTTTGCTGGATACTAAAAATTTTACTCCAGTCCACTATCACTGGGAAATATATGGCCAACTGTGTGATTATATGTCTAATATTGTCCTGATTATCATCCTCGGTTAAGGATTCATCCTCTTCCAACATACAATCCTTAATGAACTTTTGTATGTCAGTATTGAGAGGAAGACAGGTCTTCAATAATACTCGCCAATCGTTATTAGTTGGCTCATACACATTACCATAATATCTAATAAACTGCTGACATTTGGTCAAATCTTTCCTAGGATCAGGGAAATCAGACAAAATTGAAAATGTTTCAGACCTAGTGCATGGATCATGCTTTGCTACATGTTTTAAGGGAACATCACTATTCCTGTCTGCTTTCCCATTGGGAACTGCTGCTGTGCAGACAGGATGTAAGTCTACCAAATCACTGAAACTAGTTGCTAAAATTGCTGCTGCAGTACAATGGATGTCTCCCCCTGTGTTAACCTTTTCATTATTCTCACCATTTTCAGCAGCTGCCCCTGCTGGTGGGACCGTTCCTCTTCTTTTTCCTGAAACATTACCTTTAACGTTACTTAAAACAACATACAACTTACTAGTTACAGTTTTTACATTTTTGGTATTGGCTGTACTTCCCGCCCCGACCGAATTTATCGGGGGCGTGTTTGCGCTCAGTTCGCCACGCTTTGCAACGCACACTTCCGGAATGCTTGTTTCCGGTACGCTTACTTCCGCTGAACACGTGTTTTTCCTTACACTCACTTCCGCTGTGCGTTCGCTGCTCTGCCACGTGTTACCTTCCATTTGCCACGATTTTAAACAATGATTATGTGCATTTCTCACTTTCGTTGACTTAATCAACCGTACTTTATCTTTTACGGTATTTAGCACATCTGCATTAAAACTCCCTGTTGTTGGGAAAGGCCTATCACAATCTTTGGTTATTTCGACCCACGTGTCACAATACACAGTTGCGTATGCACCATATTTTGCACACATGAGAAATCTCGCTGACTCAATAAGACCTTCCTTAGGCAGTAAATTGGCAATCTCTAGCGTATGCCTAGCACCCATGTTGCACAATATATTTTCTACCCGGAACACAGACACACCGCAATGCTCTGTTCCTTCCGGCCAAATGTGAAATACAGACACACCGCAATGCTCTGTTCTTTACACTAAATAATTTCAACTCTGTTGCTATACTCACCGCTAGAGATCTATAATGCTCGGTGAACGTATTTCCTTTAGCCGCGTTCACTCGCTTTTCTCGCCCCTGGCGAGGATCCCTAATGCTCGGTGAACGTATTTCCTTTAGCCGCGTTCACTCGCTTTTCTCGCCCCTGGCGAGGATCACTAATACAGAAATATCACTGTGGGCCCCAAGGGCTATCAGCTCCTCGATACCCTGGCTCAACCACAAAAATCTGCTGAGTTTATTATCGCTGGGAGCGCAAGTTAATACAATCAACCTGCCTTTCCAGTATAATTCCTCCTAGCTGCTTCACCAATTCGCACTAACGGTGCGATCGGATCGCACTGCCTACCAATACTAATTATTAGTAAACTTTGCGATCTATTGGTAGCGCTTTGCGAAAACCCGGTTTTCGCATTCGGTATACCTGCCCTGTATACCGTCCTTCAGTTGGGCAATCCGCCTCGTCAGACAGCAACTGAGCACCTCAACAATAAACAGTGTATCTACATTACAAAATCGCACACTATACACCTTTTCTGCGCAGAAAATTGAAAGTTCCCAACAACCGTAATAATGTCTCAGAGGCTTTCACAAGTAATTATACTATGCATATAATAACTATCAAAACAATTGTTCAACCACGTGGCAAATCTACCGGAAGTTTGCGTACGCACAGCAGGAAGTACACATACGCACAGCAATGCAATACACTTTAAACCATTAAAACGACAATAAAAATAAACATTTTTCTTTCTTGTCCCTAGATTCTAATTAGCGTTCCTTCAGTCTATGCAACAACGGACATTCGGTTTCGCAACACACAGTGAACCACAGGTATTAGACGCATTACGTTCTTTCCTGCTTTATGCGACGCGTCCGTCAATCCACCCTTTGTTGAGGAACCGAATATCGTAAGCGTTGCATACCTGCCGGTAACGTAACTCCTAACTCACGAGCCCCCATATTATTAAAGTAATTCTATAGTTTTAAAATAAGCATTGCCCAATCAATTGAATGTGTGTCCAAAGCACAAAGTGATTTATTTTTAACGGATGTAAATAGTCAACAATTCAATACATTATTATATCATGATAAAGTACAGTACAGCACAGTCAATACCAAAAGATAATACATACATACCGCTGCAATCGCTTGCGCACGCTGCGCAACCACGGGACCCGATGGACAATATTCTGTATAGAATATTGTGTCAGATTTGACTGAGGCCCCAGTGAGATGCAGCTAATATATATACAGTCAGTGTTTCATTGTGAACAATAGAGATGACGTAGATTGTTTCTATAGGTCCAGACGTTGGATGGGTCCAGGCCAGACAGGTAATAGGTTGATTCAATCTAAGGAATCCAAAGGTGGGGGTCTTCTCTCCAGGGGGTCTGCTCCTTTTCATAGCCAGTATCATACAAAGGTTTTACTCTCTAATATCAATAACTAAAGTATGCAATGTGCGATCTCTTTGCCGACTGCACCGGACAGCTGCTGATGATTAGGGCTTCAATATGATATCAGGCATAACACCTTTCCTATTACCTAAACCTTTAATAACACTACAATGTACATATAATCAGCATATATATATATATATATATATATATATATATGTATATATATATATATATATATACACTAATGATAAACCGAATACTATCTGCTCCTGAATTACAGTGTAACAAAACCAATATGAAATTATATAAATAACTAACTGTTGTAATGCGGGTGTGTGCGTGCGTATTTTACCGTGCGAACGCACCACGTCACGTAACACGTGGCGTACGCTTCGCAATACGCACGGCAAACCAATATTAAACCAATATACTTTCGTTCATCCAATTATACGACTTTGACAGGAGTTTGGAGGATAGTGGTTTGCTGAGAGTTGGTGAGAGTTGGAGTTTGGTGGATTGGTGGAGCGATATCTGTTTGAAGTGTGAGTAGTCTTGTGGTTTTTTCCTGTTTTGTACATTTATTTTCTCATTTATTTTCTGTCTTGTATTTTTTGTATTTGACTTGTCCTTTGTCTGTGTTACTTGTGTGTGACTGTGTGGAGAGTGTGTCTGTAGGTAGTGTAGTTTGTTCTTTGTGTTTTAAGTCCTTCAGTGTTTTGTGTTTTTCTGTCTTCTGGGTAAAAATGTCCAGAGATAGGAGGGGAGAACAGGCTGAGGAGAGGGAGATGGAGGTTGAGGGGTCAGAGGAGGGAGAGGGAGAGGTTGAGGAGACAGGACAGGGCAGGAAGACCAAGACAGGGAGGAATGTGCGCTTCTCACATGATGAGAATTGTGTGTTGGTGCACAACATCATTCCCTGCTACGAGGTCATCCTAGCGAACCTGGCAGCCCGGACTCCTCTAAGGCGGCGTCACCAACTGTGGGGGAGAGTCTGTGATGCCGTGAACGCGGTGGGCCCACTGAAGCGGACAGTGGCACACTGCCGCAAGCGCTTCTCTGATATTAAGAGGAGGCTTAAAGAGAAGATGACCCAGGAAAGGAGGTCGACAAGGCGCACGGGTGGTGGCCCCCCACTTCGTATGGAGTACACCACGTACGAGGAGGAGCTGCGCCAGATAATGCCGGCTGAAATTGTAGAGGGCATAAATGTCCAGGACACCGACTCGTCCTCTTTTGGCCAAGTAGTTGGTGAGTTATTTGTTTTTTTTACCCTAACAGTATTTTAACTGCTTTTCTCTTTTTAAAACTGCTTTTCTCTTTTTAAAACTGCTTTTCTCTTTGCAAACGTTTTTTCTTAAAAAAAATTTTTTGTTTTTGTTTTTCAAAGTGTATTTTTGCCTCTAATAGTTTGTAAAGGTTTTTTTTTCTCATAGAAAAAAAAATAAAAAATTGCAAACACATTTGTGCAATAAACAGTATATTTGGAAATTGTTTTTTTCTGGAAATACATTGTATGCTTTTTCTAATACATCCAGAATCGCCAGGACCGCAGTTCAGTCCCAGTGCCAGACCTACACCTCCACCTTCAGCGAGAGATTCGGGCACAGATGAGCAAGCAGGTGCGTGATTTCTGTTTAGGAGAGAAATAATGGAGTTACTTGATTTTCTGTGCAAATGTTGCGGTCAATGTTGTTTTTTTCCCCTTTTTATTGTTTGCAATGAGAAGTTAGGGCTACATTTTACTAAACTGATATGTTGCCTATAGAAACCCATCAGAATATACCTTTACTTTATTTATTGCATTCAACAAAATGACAGCTAAAATCTGATTTGTTGCTATAGGCAACATCTCCACTTTTTATAGCATGCAGTTTAGTCAAAATAACCCAGCATGTACTACACAGTCCAAATGATAATGGGTATTAAAAGGATAATAAGTGCATCCGTAAGCAGGTAGCATAGGACTAGAAATCAGGAATGCAAACATTGTGAAAGAATCTGTAGTTGCTAAAGAATATTCTTTCCTATCCAGTGTTCAGAATGCAATATACAAACATATTATATACTATATACTTACCGTCATTTTCCATACACAGGGCCCTCTTCATACCAGCCACCTCAGACGGAGTCCCTGGAAATGTCCCCTGAGCCAGAGGATCTAACGACCATCACCCTGGTAACAGTGGATGCCCCTGTGTCTGGCCTCCAGGAAGTTTCACCTGGCCCTGCTGAACCATCACACCACCAACCTGCACCTGAAATTATGGACCCAGCCAGAGAAATGGCGCTGTCTATTGGCGCATTCCAGCAGCAACAGACATTGTTCATGGACAGGCAAACTGGCCACATGGCACAAATTGCGGCCCAGTTGAGGCAAATACACCGCTCCACTAGCCAAATCCCTGCTGCAATAAACCGGCTGGCAAGCGCTTTGGAGCAGACGAATGTGCAGCTGGCCCAAATGTCTGGGTCTGTGGACGCCATGCATTCCTCCGTTCGTGAGGGGAATGCCAATGTTATCCGGCTGGCAGGCCAACTCCAGCAGGAACTGATTGCCCGCTTGCCGGCCCCTTTTTCATCGGCCTCCACCAGTACTGCTAGTACGCCGACCAGATCAACATATAGCACTCCTCCAAGGAGATGTGCTCGCACCAGGGGTGGGCGAGGGAGGGTAGAGAGTGGGCCTAAGCACAGTGATATGCCAGCGAAAAGACGGCGCTAGGGCAAAAAATGTATTTTTGGGGAATGTGTTGTGTAAGCGTTATACTTTTTCTTTTATTATGTTGTAATGCAATAAATGCTGTTATATTTCATTCATATCATTCTTTATTTTCTTCCCATTAAACAAGAGTATACTGTTTTCTATAAAACGATGCACTAATTTCACGTACACATTGACCTCTAACTGTCACTTTACAGGGATTTTAACTATTACAACATTCACAGTACACACTATCCTCTGTTTAAAGGGTCCAATTTTATTAAAATATTCCATTAATAAAACCATTGCACTGACATAAAATCAAAAACCAATATATGTTTTTTATTGTATGCACTTACATTTAAAGTAGTTTGTAATGAGACGGTCTCAAATCTGCCTCCCCCTGTGTTGATGTAAAGCTAGATTATGTATCAGACAGCAAGCCAGGATAATATCAGACACCTTAACAGGTGCATACATAAGCACCCCACCAAATATATCTAGGAACCTGGTTTACATGAGTACAAACATTGGTACTACGTCCACATCAGGCAAAGATTCCAGATTCATACACACTTTAAATGCACGTGGAGTAAACCTTTACAGTAAATAGGATTCAATAATACAGGATGGGAAAAAAAAAAAAAATCCTCAAATTACATGCCAGTTTGCCCATTTCCCATATACAATGCTAAAGGAGGAAACTTTGCACAAAATGGCTCTTTCTCTTATGTTAGAAATGGCTAAATAGTTCAAACAGCACACTGTTTGAACAATCTCGCTGCTCACAAGCAGCGCTTTCATTTTGGTCTATTGAATGGCGGTTTTCGGGCGGCTTTATAAACCCCCTAATAGTAAATCCGGCTGTTTGTATGTAGAACATTGTTGAAACCGTCATGGCGCTTTATACAGAGGCGGGTTTGGAAACATCATTTTTGGCCGTTTGGACGGCGGGTTTAGCCTTAGTAAATATGGCGATAGCTAAACCGCCGCCAAACCCGCCGAAAGTCGGCGGGTTTACAAACACGCCTGATAGTAAATCTAGCCCAAAGTCTTTCATGTCCCAAGCACTTATTGACTCTGGAGCTACAGGAAACTTTATTTCTAAATCCCTCGTAAATCAATGGTCCCTACCAGTGATTACTTTGAAAATACCTATTACTGTGACTGCTATCGATGGATCACGCATTATTAATGGTCTCATCACCCAGAGTACGTCTCCAGTAACCCTTCAAATTGGTGTATTACACCAGGAAGAAATTTCATTTTTAATTCTTCCTGTTACTATCAGTCCGATAGTATTAGGCCTTCCATGGCTTCAACGTCATTCTCCCCAGATTGACTGGCACACTCCTCAAGTTACGTCTTGGGGGCCTGAATGTCATCATCGTTGCCTCTCTCAAGTCGTTCCTCTCAAGATACAGCAATCCTCCATTTCACCTTGTTCACCGGGACTTCCTCCTCAGTATGCTTCTTTTGCCGATGTATTTGATAAAACTCAGTCTGAACATCTTCCTCCTCATCGTTCGTGGGACTGTCCGATTGATCTTCAACCTTGCAAGACTCCTCCCAGGGGTCGTGTGTATCCACTTTCGTTACCTGAAAATCAAGCCACATCTGAGTACATCAAAGAGAATCTCCAGCGAGGATTTATTTGACCTTCTAACTCTCCCGCTGGAGCAGCGTTTTTCTTTGTAAAAAAGAAGGATGGGTCATTACGTCCTTGCATAGATTTCCGTGGACTTAACGCCATAACTATCAAAAATCGGTATCCCATCCCATTAATTACTGAGTTATTTGATCGTATCAAGGGAGCCCGGATCTTTACCAAGTTGGATCTTCGTGGTGCCTATAATTTAATTCGAATCAGGTCCGGTGACGAATGGAAGACAGCTTTCAACACCAGAGACGGGCATTATGAATATTTATAATGCCCTTCGGGTTATGTAACGCCCCCGCTGTTTTCCAGGGTTTCATTAATGAGATCTTCCGGGACTTGTTATATGTTTATGTCGTCGTCTATCTGGACGACATATTAATCTCTTCTCAGGACCTGCCTTCTCATCATCAACATGTGGCAGAGGTCCTTTCCAGACTCCGGAAAAATTAATTATTCTGCAAGTTAGAAAAATGTTCATTCGAGTTGCCCCAGATTCCATTTCTGGGATATATTGTCTCCGGAGTTGGTCTTCAGATGGATCCAGAAAAGGTGAATGCTGCATTACATTGGCCTCAGCCAACTACTCTTCGTGCAATTCAGCGTTTTTTAGGTTTTGCCAATTACTATAGACGCTTCATTCAAGATTTTTCCTCGATTGCATCTCCTATTGTGGCCCTAACTCGTAAAGGGGCCAATACTAAACAATGGTCCTCTGAGGCCCTTCAAGCCTTCCAGTTTCTCAAAGAGTCCTTCTCCTGCGCTCCTGTTCTTCGACAGCCTGATGTGACGCTTCCCTTCTTCCTAGAGGTAGATGCCTCTAATGTTGGCTTAGGAGCCATTCTCTCCCAAAGATCGGAGCAACAAAAATTCCATCCTTGTGCCTTTTACTCTCGGGGTCTTCTAACTGCGGAGAAGAATTATACCATCGGGGACAAGGAGTTGCTGGCTATAAAAGTAGCATTAGAGGAATAGAGATATTTGTTGGAGGGAGCTCGTCATCCTGTGACAATTTTTACTGATCATAAAAATTTGTCATATTTACAGTCTGCCCAATGTTTGAATCTTCGTCAAGCAAGATGGTCTCTTTTCTTTTCTCGTTTTGAACTAATCATAACCTTCAAACCAGCTGCGAAAGATAAAAAAGCAGACGCCCTATCTCGAGCCTTTGTGACATCCTCAGACGTTGAAGATGGTCCTAACCACTCTATATTAGACCCCAAATGTGTTTCTCTGGCTGCTTCTACCACTAAGGTGCTACCATTTGGGAGAACCCTCGTGCCTCCTGCTCTTAGGAAGAAAATCCTTTCGTGGTTTCACTCTTCTCGTTTTTCTGGACATTCTGGTGAACGCAAGACTTTTGAAATTCTTTCTCGAAGTTACTGGTGGCCTTCTATGAGGAGAGATGTCAAAGATTTTGTGGCTGCTTGTGAATTGTGTTCCCAGTTCAAGACTCCCCGCAGAACTCCAGCGGGTTTGCTTCAACCACTACCCATTCCTTCCAAGCCGTGGACCCATATTAGTATGGACTTTGTTACTGATCTTCCTCCTAGTAAAATAGTGCAATACTATTTGGGTAGTGGTGGATAGATTTTCGAAGATGGCACATTTCGTTCCTTTGACCGGTTTACCTTCTTCATCTACTCTGGCTGATTATTTCATCAAAGAAATCTTCCGTATTCATGGATGTCCTTCCGAGATTGTTTCAGATAGAGGAGTGCAATTCGTTTCCAGATTCTGGCGGGCTCTCTGTAAGACCTTGGGTATCCGATTATCACTCTCATCCTCCTACCATCCTCAATCAAATGGACAAACCGAAAGGGTCAATCAAGATCTTGAGACTTTTATAAGGATGTTCTCTTCAGCCAACCAAGACAACTGCGTAGATTTGCTTCCACGGGCTGAATTCGCTCATAACAACATGTATCATGAATCATCTTCTAAAACTCCATTCTTTGTGGTTTACGGTCACCATCCGTCTTTTACGGAATTTCCTGCCCTCCCTCCCACCCAAGTTCCTGCTGTGGAGACTGTTTGTCAGACCTTTAAAAATATTTGGTCTCAGGTCAAAACCTGTTTAAAGAAGACATCTGCCAGATATAAGTCTTTTGCAGATAAAAAGAGACGGGCTATTCCACCACTTAAAATCGGAGATCGTGTATGGTTATCAACCAAAAATATTCGTTTGAAGGTCCCATCTATGAAGTTCGCTCCTCGTTTTATTGGTCCATATAGGATCATTCAAGTGATAAATCCAGTTTGTTTCAAACTTCTACTACCTAAGAACCTTCGTATTTCCAATGCCTTCCATGTGTCTTTGCTCAAACCTCTTATCATCAACCGTTTCTCGGTCCCTCCTTCAGCACCTCGGCCAGTTCAAGTTCATCAAGAGGAGGACTTTGAGATTACTCACATATTGGATGCAAAAATTTCGCGAGGAGTGCTTCGTTTCCTCGTTCATTGGAAGGGCTTTGGTCCTGAAGATCGTTCATGGATTAAAGCAGAAGATCTCAACGCTCCAGCTCTTCTTAAGAAGTTTTATTCCCAGTTTCCGGACAAACCCGGTTCCAGGTGTTCTGTGCCCACCTTTAAAAGGGGGGGTACTGTCACTCACCGGACTGTGAGTGCCATTTCTCCTGTGTTCAGGAACCGTGGCCGTCCGCCATCCTGAGGGTCTGCGCATGTGCAGCCCTTATGAAACCTTCAGTACCTATTGCTTTTAATTGATTGGATGATCAGGCAACCCTCCCTATTTAAACCACCTGTGATCATTACCTAGCGGCCTGATCTTGGAGTCTCATTCCCCATGAGCCTCTGAAGGTGTTCCTGTGTTTCCTCGTGTATTCAGCTCCAGCTGATTCCTGTCTTCTACGATTGTGGTTTCCAGACCACTTCAACTCTCCTGTGTTCATCGTGTCTGCACTCAGCTGATTCCTATCTGCTACTGCTGCCGGTTTCCAGACCGCCTCTACTCTCCTGTGTTCAGCGTACCTTTCCTCCGCTGCCTCCGCTACTCTGCCGGATTCCAGACAGCCTCAACTCTCCCGTGTTCTTCATGTTTCCAGTTTTACTTACTACTGCTTCCTGAGTATTGCTCCGTTGATTACCGGTTACCTTCCGTGCGCTGCACCAACCTGATTACCGCTTCCAGCCTCCAGTGGTCTCTCCTCCTGCCGGCGTTCAGCCGTTCAGGTATCCCTGCACGTCTCATTGACAGCCTGCTCTCCTGAATCGCGGTATGCATACTTTCCATTGACTTTGCTATTGTATTGCATATCCGTCTGGACTGTGTTGTGTTCATCTCCGGAGTCTTCTATCTACTGAAGCTATTGTTACTATTGACTTTGTTTCCTATTACCTGGATCGCTATAGTGACTTTGTATACTTCAAGCAGCGCTTGTCAGTTATTATTGTATTGTGGATATCATCGTGGGATCAAGTTCCGTGTGCCTGTGTATCCTCTGCATTACATTCATCTCCTCGTGCCCCTCCTCACATATATATAGCAGTGGTACAACTTGCTGACGCAGACCACTGACTCCTGTTTCCCATTTGCACCAGTTTCAAGTATCCTCTCACAGAAACAGTGGTACAACTTGCTGTACGCAGACCACTGACTTCCCCGTTACCTACTTGCACCTGGAATCCATTCCTTCACTATAGACAGTGGTACAACTTGCTATACGCAGACCACTGACTCTCACTACCTCCTCTCTACTCCTGGACATTCCTCCTCACAATAGCAGTGGTACAACTTGCTGTACGCAGACCATTGACTCTCCTGACGTTTCCTTGTCCATCTGGTTCCTCGTGTACATCCATCTAAGTCATTACCAGTTGCTGCTAGTCATAGACTTTCCTTGAGCATTCTCTCACATCTGCTGATTCTCCTGTTCCGTTGTCACCCTGCTACCAGAGGACCATAGTACCAGCTATATTACTCTGGTAAGAACATCATCTGGTGATATCCTGGTCAAAGACTCCTAGTGCCTGTGACAATACAGTGGCAAAATTACACTGTCTTCCCTTGCATTTATGCCCCTTTTTATGCATGCCAATACTTTGTTTGCCCTTGCAGCTGCTGCTTGACATTGACAGTGACAAATGACTATAGTCCCCATATGCTACCAGGCATGATTCGCACATTTGGGGAAACATTTCTGAACACAAATGTCAATCTGAGCAGAAAAAACACAAAAGGAAACCACACTTGCAGGTGTAGCTAAAATTATTGAGGAATTCAGACAAGAATTGTTTTGGTCCAAGAAATTGGTAGATTAGGGAACAAGGTACGTATGGAGGCATAATACAATATTGTCACCAGACATATCCTTCCCAGTAGTTATTCTGCCTTCTACTCCACCAGTGGATAATGAGGAAAGGGTATGTTACAAATGTAGACAGGTCATATGAGAAGAAGTTGTCCTACACAGCTTTTCATTACAGCTGGAAATAATAACGGCTTCCAAAAGACATACAATAGCTCCATACAGACAAAAGGTCCATCAGTTGCACACGCAAGGAAAAGTGTGACAACCATAAGTGTACAAGAAGACAAATAGCCTGCTTCACCTGTGAAACCTTCAAAGACAAAAAGGTATTAGTCCATACAGCAGAAGTTCCTACAGGAAATCTGGTGTAGACAGACTGAAGATTAGGAGACGAGATGGGGGTGTCAAGACAGGGGTCTAGCCTGCAGAACAGTCCTTCTCATCCAAAATGGTGTTTCACGTTGCCTGTATTATATTCTATTGTATTGTATTAACCATGTAAACATGTTTCTGATGTTGTATTTTCTAATGTACAAATTCTTAAATAATGGCTGGTGGGGTAATGAATATAATTGCATCCTTAGTATTAGTATATTGTGATGCAGTAATTGAATTAAAGTATTGGAATTTTGTAAGAGAGAGTCTACACACAGAGTATGTTAATGAATCTATCTCATAAGGAGCATCTTTCTTACCACATTCCTAAGGTAGGGGCCACTGGAGTGAATCAACTGGGGGAGGGAAGGACAAATGTAGTGGGGGCAGCATGGTGATTTACTGGTTAGCACTTCTGCCTCACAGCACTGAGGTCATGAGTTCATTTCCCAACCATTGACTTATCTTTGTGGAATTTATATGTTCTCCCCATGTTTGCGTGGGTTTATTTCTGGTGCTCCGGTTTATTTCTGGTGCTCTGGTTTCCTCCCACACCCCAAAAACATACTAGTGAGTTAATTGACTACTCTAAAATTATTATTAGTCTATCTTCTGTGTGTGTGTGTGTATGTATGTTAGGGAATTTAGACTGTAAGCTCTAATGGGGCAGGGACTGATGTGAATGAGTTCTCTGTACAGCGCTGCAGAATTAGTTGCGCTATATAAATAGCTGCTGCTGCTGATGATAGCGAAGAGAGAACAAAAGAGAGTTTTTTTGTATTTTTAGAGAACAGGAGATACACTGATGCATGATGAGGTCTTCTCATTCTTTGTCTCAGGGTGGCACAAGTTTGGCCGCATGAATGTTTTGAAACCTCCATGACATCGGACCGTGGCCCTACCACATGGGCAGAGGAGTGACGAGCATGGCTCAGCAGCCAGGATGAGTACTGGATGTAAGTGCTGTGATGATGCAAGAGAGAACTTGAGGCAAAGTTGTTGGTGAAAAATAGAAGAAGTGTATATTGATGCATAGTATTACGTATTTTGTGTATTGTGTTTGTGTATTGTCTAGATCCAGATAGCCCTCAATATCATGTGATAGGATTTTAACAGATTTGAAGGGGCAGACAGATTGCAGTGACAGCACACATGATTGACAAGGTTATTGCAGAAATAAAAATGATTTCTCTTTAAAAATATCAATGTGATCTTACTCAGGATACGATAACATTATCATAACTGATGTAATAACACAACATGGCTGGATGCTAGATCTGGCAAATTTTGTGGTGTGGAATAAAACCATAAAATGAGGGGTCTGTGTTATACAGGGGCATCGTCGCGGCCCCCACATACGTGCAAGTGACACAAATGACAAATAGCTTGCACATAAATGGCTGAAGGTCTCACACAACACAGACCTTTAACATATCATTTACAAGAATCGAGAATTATGAGCACAACAGAAAAATGACTGTGGAAGAATGGTTAACGTTCAAGTGGACATACAAGGTGGGAGACTCCACCAACCACCTTGAAGCCATTGAATCTTTGGTAGAAGCCATAACTGACTTAGGAGTAAATGTATCAAGCTGTGAGTTTCCGGCGAGTTTGAAAAGTGGAGATGTTGCCTATAGCAACCAATCAAATTCTATTTATCATTTATTTAGTACATTCTACAAAATGATAGATAGAATCTGAATTGTTGCAATAGGCAACATCTTCACTTTTCAAACCCGCTGGAAGCTCGCAGCTTGATACATTTACCCATTAGTGGTGTTTATAAAGTGGTATTTATTTACCCACAGTGGTGTTCCTAAAGGGAAATGCAAAGTGCCACAATCTCTTATGGTCTTTTGTTAATGTGTTTTCAAAATGGGTAGAAGCAATTCCAATGGCTCAGCTAGCACTACAGCATGGGTCTTATGGGAGCAGATTTTGTAATGCTGGGGTATCCCCAGGATCATAGAATATGATCTTGGGACCCATTTCACTGGCAAGTCATTATAGCTCTTTGTGTTCATCTGGACATAAAGCAGCAGTGTTATGTTCTTTATCATCCACAGTCAGTAGGGATAGCAGAGCTGATGAATCAGACCACCAAGACCCGATAGCCAAGAAACTCTTACAGAAGTTTCCACTTCAGGAACACTCCATTCTACCTCATGACAGGTTGCAAAATTCCACTTTGCCTACGCAGTGAGCCTCAGCTTTCAAACCCCATAACGAATGTGATCTTGAGAGACGTGTTCCTACAGCAGGTACAAGAGAACCTGAAGGGACTTCTGCCATATGCAGAGGAGCCTGTTGTCTATTGTGAGACTTAATGCTCTCAGCAGCCACACGTAGCACAACCTGCTGTTACTCCAGCTGCCTGGGGTCTTTACTAACTAGAGTTAGGGGTGAATCTGGCCAAAAACCAAGGCACCTCTTATTCATCCTCCTCAGTTTGATAAAAAAAAACTCATGCAGATAGAATATTTGAATTAAACTATTATCAAAGGAAAAACAAATAAATTCAGATATTAATTCAGAAATTAATTACTAAACTTACTAATATGAACCAAAGAAACTATTGCACTTCTTAAAATATAAGTAAATCCTAACTATTTTACATAAGTAAAATAAGTGCAATAAATAAACAATAATTAAATTAAATAATAAAAAAAATACATTTTAAGTACCATTCCTAATTTTCACTCTATTATGGGACTTATTTAGTGTTAGAAGCAAACCCAGCAAAAGGGTGCATTTGTGCACCTGGATGACACAACTGCATATTGTAAGCAAACTGCATATTATAAACAAATTACTCTAAATGATTCTAGTCAAGAGACCCCAGGACGTTCCTTCACTACCCAGGCAATCACAATGGGTTTTTTTATACTAGCTGCTTGTAATTGGCTGGTGCTGAAGTCACAAGGAAATCTGACCAATCATTCTTGTGTTCGCATGCATTGTTTTTTATGGGAATTTTTCCCCTGATTGAAATACGAAAGATCAAGAAACAATATGAAATAGTATTTTTTTATATTTTATTTTACTGTTTTAGTACAATGTGTAGGACCTTGTACATTATATGATTGTCATTGGTGTGGAAAAGTTACCACTCTGGATGGCCCAATCCTGTTACTTTGTCCAGTACCAGTAACATTTTTTTAAATTGCCTGGCATGCTCCTGGAATTGTACTTCTCTATTGAAGTGAAACAAGTCCCATTAAAAGTATAGGACAAGAGCCAAAGATCATCTCCTCCACTCCACATAGCAAGTAACATTCCTGAAAATGTGCCCTCAACACTCCTGTATCTAATTTCATTTTTGCACTGCTCTGCAAGTCAAGGCTCCATTCCATACTCTTCTTGGAACGCTTTTCTTTTCCCAACCGCCTGTGCATTCTTCTGTTTCTCTACAAAAGTTGCCAACAAACCTCGTAATCCCATGAGCCTCTGCTGAAACCCATGCACACAAACTGTGAAGGATGACTCGGTTAAACTGCTCTTGCACTGAACAGTGGTCACGTCCAGTGACTATACAAGGAAAATCTCAATGTCTGTCTGCTTGACATTAGTGCTGATTCGTGTTACAGCAATTTTTATATTTTTCTTTATGGTTTTCCGAATATTCTTGACAGCAGGTTTTCGCATCTCATAGTTATTCCAGACCTATACCAATTTTCCATTCCATGAGTTTACATACTTGTTTATCAAAACAATCAATGTATTATTTTTTTTTAAAATTACAAATTGATTCATTTTACTTTATAAAAAAAAAAAAAATATTCTTCTTTAAGCTGGATTTAAAGCACATTTTTACAGGTATATCTGCTTTTAGTTGTATTTGTTAAATCAGACAGTGTTCAAATGTACTCTGCAATCATTTTAATTATTCTTTCCAGCAAGTAGTAAAGACTACATCACTGACTCAGTCATGTAGCTTTAGATGTGGAAACACATAATAAACAAACATCACTTTGACTCACACGATCAGACAGGATTGTTCCAACCTGTTAATCATTAATATAGCTGAACTGATCACCACCATTTTTTCTATCTTTTTGAGACAACAGATAACCCAATTCATTGCTGTAACGTCACATCCCAAGTAATTATCTCTGCCCCTCTGTGACTTTTTGTCAGAATAAAAGCACCTGGGATTCTAGCCACAAAGCTGCTGATGAACAACTGCCTTTCGTTTGATAGGAGATTTATGCCAACAAAAGGGTGTGTTTATAGATATACTTTAAAATAGCAAGTGATGTCAAGCCATTCCGTATGGCCTTTGTCAGACCTGAAAGCAAATAGTTTTTGAAGCCTGTGGAGGACCATACAAAACAGAACATAGAATCTCTGATAATTTTTATTTTTTATTATATTTTTTGCATGATTTTCTAGGGGAACGGTAGTTTTTTTTCCCATTTGTTTTATAAATGCACAAAAGCTCACACATTTATAATTCTGCCTTGGAATGATATTTTGAACTCCGTTTGGACTGAAACTTGGCTTTGGACTTCTGAATGATACATTTCATGATTTGGAATAATTTGAAACAGGTATAATGCCAATTGAGCAGTTTTCTGCGACACAAGAGGGAGATTGTCCTTTCCGGAATGGAGACTCGCATAAAAAAAATGCCCCAAGGATAGAGAATTGCTATGGGACTATGGTGGGGAAAGAATTAATGTCATACTCACAAGATAGCCTATGTACGGAAGGCGAGGATGGGCTAATACTTACACCAGAAGAGGTACAAACTCCAGCTAACCTTGGAATAAAAACAGGTATGTACCAAAAACCCAAATGCTATGATAAAATGTGCATTTATGATTTTTAAATATGTGTGTGCTACATGTGAATAAGACAAACTATTTAGGTATGCTAAACAATATTCACAAATATATTTTGGCTGATTAATGACATTTTCATATTTTCTATTTTTTTAAACTTTTTCAAAATCTTGAAACAACAATTGAAATGATTATTTTGCAAGAAGTAGTATTGCAACAGTAATGTATCTGGATTCACTATCATTAGCTGTTGAGGAGATTGGTGTGAATACGCAGAACATATTTGCTGAATTTGTTTTCTTTCACTGCCTGCATTCAGAGATGCACCTGTTGAATGACACATATTCATCTGAGGATGAGGATATGGATATTATTTATAGAAAAAACAATACAATCTGCAATAAGGCAACTCAGAAGAAATCAATCACGCAGATTATTAAGGATAAAAAGAAACAGACACAGCTCACTTTACAGTGGTAAGTACAGTATATGCCTACCACACTCAAATTTATTTATATTTATTTATAGCTAGGTTAATTACTATCTATTAAGTATATATATATATATATATATATATATATATATATATATGTGTGTGTGTTTATATATATATATATATATATATATATATTTATTTACAGTACATGAGAGGAGCACAATGGTGTAGTATAGTATAGAGAGATTGGTGCCCAAATGCAATTAATATTAATGAGCATACATTTAATGGGGTACATATACAGCTTATCTAGGTATTTGTACACTTCACCAATGGACGCCTAACATTTTTTGGAAATTATTCCTATCCATACTTAGATACATGGTCACTGTATCTCTGTGCTCCTTTAAAGCAGTGTTATGCTACACAGACCAGACCTTCATTATATGCACCATAATCATACCAGTCTGAACCATGTATTCTTCACTAAAAAGTTAATTGAAATATTCGCAAGGATGTGAAAAAAGTTAAGGGACATATACAGATAACTCCTGTTCCTGCATGGTGGGTGCGCCATATAGCCCCACAGTAACCCACTCTCTTGTATTTTATTTCAATGTTTTTAGCTGCAGGGTTAAGTATGCCATGCAACTGGTGTAACTGGTGCTTGTTGGTGCTGTGTGTGTATATTTAAATATGTGCCTGTGCGAGTTTGTGTGCATAAATACAGGTTTAAAGAATATAGATTATATACACAATTATCTGTTGTCATGACAAATCAGTAGCTGCCTCACAGTGCTGGGGTCAGTGATTCAGTTCCAACGAGAGCCCTATCTTTTTGCAGTTTACATTCTCTTGCTACGTTTGTGTGGGTTTGCTTCTCTTTAGCTTAGACCACTTTGCTTTTATATATATATATATATATATATATATATATATACATATGCATATATGAGAATGTTTAGTTGCACTACACTTTATTGATAGGGCATTTAAACACAATTGTCTTTCCCTAAAACATGTTGCATTGATACCTCTAGTCAGTTACGGAATTTAAGCATCTATCTGCTTAGTTGCTTTGGTTACTGTACATTTGGTTACTGATCTTTGATTAAAAAATATACACCCCACTGATTATACAGACATTTAGATTGAGCTCCAAACCTTGAGTTTGTGTTTATAAAATAAATATGTAAATTTTAAACCTTACAATAAAATGTCTGTAATTTACAGGACACTATGCTGTAACTGTATACTACATTTGCGTTAATTATATTATTAATGTTTGATAAAGTGTTTCAGATGGTAAAACTAACACCTAGGAATGTAAGAATAATGTAACACAGTTCACTTTAATATGTATTACTTGGATTTGATGACTCTTTTATGCGTTTTTGCTGAATTAGGCAAATACGCTTGGATGTAATTTATTTTACCTAAACAACAGACATATTTGTTTTGAGGTTCTAACGTTTACTTTGGAGTCTGCTGTATTTAACTAATAAATGTGTATGCACACCCTATTTATATGGATCTCATGCACTTTTTAATGTCATCTATAACACATAGTCACAAACTGAATGATCCCAATCCTCTAAATGTAAAATTTGTGGATCTAGTTGAGGGATAAAATTAATTTTAATGTGGGGAAACCTTCAGATGGTTTAAACAGGAGTCATAATGCAAATCTACTAACGAGAAAAAGACAAAAACCAACGTGACAAAGTAACATTTGGTGATATCTTATTATGTCCACTGCACAAGCTCAGAATTAACCATTAAACATAGAATTATCCATTCAGCATGTACAGCACCAACCAGCAATTGCATTAAACTTGAATTCATAACCATGACTTTGCTTTGCAGGTTGGAGGAGAACTATATTGTATGTGAAGGTGTTTGCCTACCACGCTGTATATTGTATGCACACTACTTAGACTTTTGCAGAAAAGAGAAACTGGACCCAGCATGTGCTGCAACATTTGGAAAGGTATATAGATTTTATTATCAACAAAATAAAAGAGTTGTATTGTGCTATGCGGTGATAGGTCTTACAGACTAATTTATTTGTTGCATGTAATATGGAGCTAAAAGCTTCCTAAACCTAAACATGAAAAAGCATCTCAAAAGTTTATATGTCCTATAGTTATACCATAAGTGGTTTACATGTATTTCATTGTATATAATATTTCATATGTCTATGTAAATTACATTATCTAAAGCTGTGTTATCTACATCACTGCAAGCTATTATTCTCTGCTATTAATTAAGGCTATGAAAGACTTTCTTCAGTGTCCTTAAAAAGGATTAATGTGAGAAGTGTGCATAGAAAAATAGCCTCCCTATTAGTCAAACTCTTATTACGTATTATTCATTTTAGATATGCATAAAACCCTAGGATAAAAAATGTAAATGTTAAAAACAAATTTAGCTCCTTTTATTTGGATAGAATGTACTGAATGAAGCTGGGTACACACTACACTGTTTTCGTCCAATAATCGTCTCAAACAGCCGACATACGACCGCTCGTTCAAAAGTCGGGTCAGTGTGTACAGTTACACGATGGTCGAAAGTCTGCCCAAATGGACGATTATCGCCTCATTTGGTTGGTCGTACCGTTTAATATTTTTGTTCCAATCTCGTTTCCGCTGTGTAGTGTGTATAAACTTCCGACCGATCCACAACAGTGAGTACGAAATTACAGTCATTGCTCACAACAACATGGCTGTACAAAGTCGCTAAAGGGACGTCCGCTCTTCCCTTTATCGTCCTAAACAAGGCTAGTGTGTATGCAGTCCATGGACCGAGCGATCAGATCATCGATCGCATGTAAAATCGCTCGGCATAAAAAGTTGGTCGAAATTTCTGTAGTGTGTACCCAGCTTTAGCCTTTTGTCCTTAAGATGTTAATCTATTTTGTTTGTCCTATCTTGCAAAGTGGGCAGCTAAATAACTAATTCATACTATCAGTATGATCTGAAAACAATTTTCATGTTGCCAATAATGTTTGCTTTTATTCATGAAACTGGTGACCATTTCTAATTTCTTAGAACAAGTACAGCTCAGCTTCTTTTATGGGTATAGCAGACCTAAATACATAAAATCAGCGTTTTACCTATGCCATCAATATGCTTTTATTGGTCCACTTTCCACATCACTCTAACATTCAATTCAAATCATACATTATAATTTTAATGTACTGCCGCTTTTAGTTCACAGACTAATAGTTACAATATATATGATCCATTTTCTTTCATTATCTTTTGCCTTGTCAAAACACAAGTGATGCTTAGCTGTGGTGCAGAAAAAGTGGATATTTACTCACATGCTTTCCACATCTAAAAATTGTGCAAATAAAGCGAATGTAGTTTTTTTTTCTAATAATCACCAAGAAATAATTTGAAGGTCTTGCGTTGGCATCAATACCCCTTTCCAAAACAGCAAAAAAGCAGGATTCTACACATGAATATTCAGAATAAAATCTCCACTTTAAAATTATAATGCATTTTTCTTTGCTTGTTTGCACTGTATTGAATGAAATGTATAAAATGTATAGGAATAATACGGATAATACATTTTTTTAAATATACAAACCACCAGATCAAATGAGAGTACTCGGAGTTCGTTGGCAGGGTGTGGGATCTGGCATTTTAGCACCTTCACCTTCCCCCCTCTCCCTGGACTTCTTAACATTTTCGGCAGTGCAGGATGTGACTGTAAGTTGTTACCCAGACAATAACTACTAATAGGGCATGTCATTTGAAAGAAGGAGCCATCCTCATTCAAATTAGATGTCCCCAAAGTTTCTTAGAGCCAAGAAGAACTGGGCATTGACAAACCCCTTCCTCATCTTGGGCTCCTTAGTGTTTTCTGCAGTGTAGGGCGTTAATGTCTGGTGATCACAATTAATCACAATAATAACTACTAAGTGGCGACATCATTTAAAATGAGAGTACCCTTGATTTTATTGAAGCCAGAAAGGCAGAGATCCTCTCTCATCCCTGGACTTCTTAATGATTTATATAATGGAGGTGTTATTGTCTGGTGATCACACATGATAACAAGAAGATAACTTCTCAGGGGACACATGTTTGAAACAGGGTACTCTCCTTCTTCAAATGAATGTGTCACTGAGGCTGTATGAGCCAAGAAGGGGGCAATGGGACACTTTCAGTGTCCTCCCCAATCTTTTGGCTCTTCTAGTATTTCAGTAGGGCAGGGAACTGAGCACCGGCTCCTTATGCCAGCCCCTTTTACATGGTCCCCACCAACAAGAAATATTGGTGGGGAATTGGTAACTTTTATTTTTTCCTATTTGAATCCTTTATTTGCTAAGGATGAGTGGTACTCTTCCTTAGCACTTCTGAGTTATATGTACAGGATATTTCACACTTGTTCTTAGCACTGAAGTGGTTAAAAAATATCATTGGGTACAAATGTTTTACATTCACAGTCAATGCCTCCATACACTAGCCATACAAGTGTGGGGTCAAATCTGAAAGATTAAACCATTTTGCCTTGTGACACTTTCACTGCGGTTGTATGTGAAATTGACACCTGTCCTAATTGACATCTGATTAATCCTAATCATATGCTGATCAGGATCACTGGCCTTATTGGGCCCATACATTATGTGATTTGCAGTCTATTAAGTCTAATTGGTTGTCCAATTCAGGGTTGTCATCTTATTAACCCTGAAGACAATCATTGCTAATGTCTGGAGTGAGCAGGGAATAAGCAGCAATCAGTACCAAGTATAAGCTGACCAATATTCAGGGATGAGTGGTGGTGTTTAGTAATGAGCAATAAATAAAACATGTCCTTCTTACTAACTAGTGCTATATGCTTTACAGCTACTAAAGCTGAGCAGTATCATGTAAAATGAAATTGGAGTGGGTAATGCATACTCGACACCTGGTGTGTATGGAAGACCATGCAAATAAAAACATAATTCTACGTCCCACACAATGTGAAGTGGGTAAGGTGTTTGAACCTTCTGACAATGGGAGTGTGTGATAGTTTCTTCAACAGTGGATGACTGGGTAATTTGATAGTCCACAGCCTAGTTTAAGAGTAACAATACACAAATAAGTCTTACAGTCTAAATGATGGAAGAAATTAAACTCAAAGTTTACGTGCTTGCTTGGTACACTTACCCTACCTCCAATATATAGGGGTTATGTTGGTTATAAATGGGCTGATTCTGTAGCTCAAACCGGGTGCTGAGTGACAGGATCAGCATCTAGTTTGGTGTCAAATGTAAGTGGTCCAATTGAATAAGATCCACACTGATCTCTTTCAGCTTCACTGGTGCTTGTTTGTGTTGTTTGACAGCACACATAGACCAATAACTGTCATCATCAGACTGCATTTATAAAAATCCTCAATTATAATCCAGTTGATGTTGATTTAACTGTTATTATTGGGCATCAGGGTAATTTGGGTGTGCTTGCAGCACTGGGATGGGAGTGGAATCTTGTAATAAAAGAAATGATCATATGTCTTTGGCAGATCAAATTTTATATAAGATACTTCCTGTTTACGCTATTAGTCCACTAATATGTTTAAATATAAATTTTCTACTCAGTCGGTGATGTAGATTATTGAGGTTTCATTGTTTCTACTTTAATAATTCAAAGGATGCACTAGTACACTAATTGACTAAAAATGCAACTTTTGAGAAACTTTATTTTCTATGTTTTTTTATGTTAGTTACTTACAAAACCTGTATTGACATAAAAGAGTCCATTAGCAAATCATCACAAATAGTTGTGATCTAGTTCATGCTGTCTGGACCATTGTTGAGTGAAACATGTTTACTTAGATTGTTTGACTTTATTTATACACTGATAATCACCCTTGAGTTATCTGTTGATGACATCACTGACCAGTGAAACTTGAAAGGGAGGACAATTCAGAGCTGAATACTTTGTAACATTAAAACCACAAGAGGAAATGCAACTCTCATGTAGAGAAATCTCCCAAATACACAGCCCAGAGTAAGGCTGAGTACACACTACAGTTCTTTTTACCCATCGTGCCAACCACTCGATAAATGAGTTAGGGGTGATATCACATTAGTGTGTACGCTCCAACGATCGTGTTTTAACGTTTCAAAGCACATCGTGTCGTTTGATTTGATAATATAAATAGACTAAAAAACTCTATAAACGATGGAACAATTTTGGACAAATACTGAAGTGTGTTTGCAATCATGACTAGCAGTGTAAGCAGGGCCGGATTAAGGGAATGGAGGCCCCTGGGCTAAGGGGACCTCCATTCCCACATGAGGGCCCCCCTCCCCGTTATCTGAGCCACCCCCCCGGTGAGCTGAGCCGCCCCAAGGCACTTACCTCCTTCTCCTGGCATTGCAGTCCTTCCCCGGCGCACTGTACACTCTTTACCGAGGAGATCTCGTGAGAGTGAGACTCACGAGATCTCCTCAGTAAGGAGTCTACAGCGTGTGGGGGAAGGACCGCATTTAAAGTGCTCAGCAGCATTGATCGCGGCGCGGGCGCCCCCGACCGATCAATACTGCTGCTGAGCACTTTCAAGGGCCCCCTGGATGCCCGGGGCCCCTGGGCTGTAGCCCAGTTAGCCCTAGGGTTAATCCGGCCCTGAGTGTAAGCATATCTCTATAGAGTTTACAGAGTCACAATCTTTTCACCCGATGGTTATGACATATAAAGAGCACAGATCTGAAGGTAAATCTTGTACAACACGTATAGTATGTAGACATGAATCAACATGCTGATCGGGACTTTCAGTCGTTGGTAAAATCGGTAACGATAGCGCATCAGGAGAAATTTTCTGTAATGTGTACCCAGCCTAATGGTGCTATCACAAATGTACAACTAGAGTATCTAACACCACCAAGTACTCTACATAATCATCATATTAATGGACAAATCAGATTGTTGTCCACTATTCTTAAATGGCTACATAGGCAATTACAGCCAAATGGATGAGCGCTTTGTGCTCTCTTGGCCACGCCTCAATTAGCAAATGATTGGCCATTTGCTCTGATAGATTTGTATGGGGTTAAAAAAGGGAAAAATATCACTGCTTACTTGCATAGTTGGACCTTATGGAATTTAAATAAAACATTTCACAATGTCTCCTACTGATAAATTGATTCTCATAAAGGTGTTAAATAACTCATGAGATCAAGATGATATTAGGACTGTCTATATCTCATGTGCCATGTTTATGCACTATACTATTTTTCTTTTTGTCTTGTTTTGTGTTTTTCCATTTTTCTCCATTTACTTTGGAGAAGCATCAATTTCTTCCTGCTCTTTGATGTTGTGCATCTGATTCTCTTGTCTGTAGGGTCATGAGCACAGATTAATGTAGCAATACTATGTTGATTTTTTGGGGGTGCACATTTTTACTCCTTGTAAAGGGAGGAGCTGGTGGAACTTGGGCGAATCATGGAATTACATAAAGAGAGCGAGATCTCCAGGACAACATATTCTAATCAATGTCAAGGATTGGACAGTGTGTATATTTGGAGGCATCAACATTTAGTTAGAATTTTCAGAGCTGCTTTTTAGTAGGACAAAACAGCAATCATTTCCAAATACCTTTGATGGCGGTAGCAGGCCTCTGCCTTTCAATCTTTTTAACGGATGGCATCGGAGCCATCTAGGCACAATTCATTTCATAGCACATTGATGTGTGCACATAAATGAAAACTCAAAATGTAAAGTTCTGCCTCATGAAATTAAGGTAGCCATGATTACCCATCACTTTCTTGATTTATATAATTAGGGCAGAATAAATGGTGTTTCCAGAGACAAAAACAACCTAATAAATAAAGGGGGTCATCAAAATCCATCAGTAAGTAGTACCGTAGTTTGAGGGAACATTTCTATGTGAAATGAAAACCCACAAAAAGAATGCTGTAAAATCTGTTTGTAGGTGAAAAGTAACTGTACTTACACAACATAAGTACCATGAGCCTCTGCATTTCACGGGTTATAAATGACACCTAGAGTTTTAGAGAAAGTTGTATTTCTAAAATAAACACTAATGTGGATTGAATAAGGAATCATAAATTCACTTTAAGGTATTTCAGTGTATAAAAACTTTAATTTACAGATTAGTGGATGCTATTAAATGTGTGCCAATTTGCACTTTAATTGCACTCTTATTTTTAATATGATAACATCCAATTGGCTTACACCAATGTGTTTATACACACTGTTTTCTTTGGCATGATTCCTTAATTGTCAGATGTTAAATAAAAATTGATATGGTAGCTAACACAGCTTAAGCTATATTCAAGGAGAAGCTATACAATACAAAGCAATTAATAGCACAGTAGTATTGTGTTAGAAGATTTTAACTGCTATGAAATAATAAGTTGATACAAACATTTATTTTTATTTATTTATTTTCTAGACAATTCGCCAAAAGTTCCCACTTCTGACCACAAGAAGACTAGGTACTAGAGGACATTCAAAGTAAGACCAGTAGCTTATGTGTATGCACTGTGTAAATTGTCTGTTAGTCATAATGTTTATTTCCCAACAATTAAGCAGGATCCACTTGGCCCACAAGCTGCAGCCATAAAATGCAAAGATCTGCTTTACTTGAGGTGAACTGATGCATGAACTGTGATTAGAATACCATTCATTTGTTTAACAGCAGCTACAACATTTTACCCAAGCTTTAGTTTTACCAACAAAGAGTGAAAGCTACAGCCAACCTTATTTATCAGTTGTGATTTAGAAGGTTGAAAAAAAAACTGATATGACAGCTGGCCTCATGATAACATGTTATAAGGGCTTGAGATAGCTTCCTTCTATCAATCTGCTTATCAGTCATTGTTTGTTGCACTGTATGATAACAAGAGGTCTTGTGGGTGCACACACAAAAGTGAACATATGCTGCAGGAAATATATAGTATCTTTCAAATAAAGAAGCCATAAATAGAGCAAATTAAATATCAGTCTCCTTTTAAGATTAACAATTGTGTAAATTGACAAAAATATGCAACAATCACCATGTGAAATATAAATGAGAAAAGACAAATACTGCTTGTTTACAAATACATGTCACTTGGAAAGTAATAAGCTAGAGTTTGTTTCGTATATAAGTTTAGTATGTGTGATTTGTTTTTAAACTGGGCATTATCACCAAAAGGGATCATTTCCATACACATAATGGTGCTAAGTGCAAAGGACAAACTATGTAGAAAGGTTCAAGTAAATGCAGTCAAATAATTAAAGTGTGGGGGACATTGTTCTCAGTCCAATGAGAAAGGATAGATACCCAAAATTAAATTACATTATTTAACGGAATGTCAGGACATTCAACATTGGTGCATACCTGGCTAAAGAAAGTGTCACAAGAGTAGATGTACACAGATCTTTAGCGAATTAACTCTCACTGCTCCAAAGCACCCCAACCTATTGCTTAAGATAATGCAAACATTTTTCATTTTAAGATTTTTAAATGTACAGGAAAAAATCAGCTGAAGACTCCTGATACAACAGGAACCTGACAAAAAGTTTATATAGTCATGGGTAAAAATATGGGCCCCCATGCAGTTTTTTCTAATAATACACAATTCCCCCAGGAAAAAGGGTGAAATGTAAAGAAAATATTTTAAAATATTCACCTAGGTATTTCTTTGGTTTGCAGTAGAATAAAACACAAATAGCAGAAATAATTACTATTTATAGCTTATTTCACAGAGAAATCCTTAAATAGACAGGACAAAAATATTGGCACCCTTTAGAAATAGTTAGAAATAATTAAACTTTAAGCCGGGGATCTTCCTTTGCTTTGGAATTAAACTCACCTGTGGTGAGAAGTTGTTGTCTATAATATAGATATCAGTCATTAAATTAGTTTGAATAGAGAGGGGCTAAATCTTCAGTTTTGTGTCATTGTGTGTATCACATGAGCATGGAGAAAAGTAAAACATGATATGTCTGAGGAAATCAGACAAAAGATTGTAGCCAATCATGGACAATGTTAAGGCTTCAAAACAGTCTCCAGAGTTCTTTATTTTCCTGCTTCCACAGCATGTGGAATTAGGAAGATTGAGGCCCATGGCACTGTAGCCAACCACACTGGAAAGATAGCAGCTCACGATTGTTTGAACGGTATTAAAGGCACCTCAATAAACTTTGCATGGCATTGTGAAATCTGGAAATTACCAGGCCATTTTGGAGTGCAATGTTGAATCCTATGTCAGAAAGATGAGTCTAATTCACAGCTCATGGGCCTTCCAGCAGGACAATGACAAAAAACACACTTGATCCAGATCTAAATCCCAGAGAACACCTGTGAAGAGATCTGAAGACAACAGTTGGGAGAAGGGTGCCTTTAATTCTGAGAGAGCTGGCACCGTTAATCTCAAGAAGAGTGGACCAAACTGTCAGTAGAGAGGTGCAGGAAACTCATCCACAGCTATAGTACATGATTGATTGCAGTTATTTTGACAGCAGGCTCCTCTACCAAATATTATATCAAGGGGGTCAATTAGTTTGTCAGTACAACTTCTTTTCATTTAAAGTGATGTACAGTATTCAATTTATAATTAAAAACAAGACCAAATTCTGTAGTTAATTTTACCTTATGTTTAGAGGAAATTGTGAGTTATTTGAAAAAAGGGCAACCGTGCCAATATGTCTGACCACGACTGTATATGATGTATTCAAAGTGAGATACAAAAAGAAAAAGCCACACATTTAGATTGTAAGCTTCCTCTCTGTCTGTTTGCAGTACCCAGTATAGTTTTATTATTGTGTTTGTTACCAATTGTATACCACTATGGAATTTGCTGGCACTATATAAATAAATGATGATGATGATGATGATGATGATTAAGCATTATACCTGTTTCTTTTTGGCTGGCTAACATACAGTATGCTATTTCCATAAGCTGCTGATCCATTTCAGCCCATCATTGTTTCAGTTTACTAGAAATGTGCTATCATTTTGCAGCTAGTGTGCAATTTAGTAATATGGATCTCTAATTTCAAATGTATTAAATTATGTCCAGTGGTGTATTTCTAAGTGTCAGTACTGTACAGAAAAGGCATGTAAATCACATTGTGGGCTTTGCTAGTATTATAATCAACATCTAGAACATGTTTATACTCTTAAACAACATTAGCTAGAAGTATGAAAATGATTGACTTGTTAAATATCCAAGCACGTGGACAGATGGCACTACAAAGTATCACGCATCTCACTGGTTTAGTTCCATTCTGAGCCTTGTATATATTGGTTTCCCATGTTTACTCCTATCTGTTGTACAGCCTGGCGTTCCTATATCCTCAGACGCCATCTTGCCAAGAATTCTGCACATGTGCAACCCTGGGAACCTTTTAAAACCTCTGCTCCACGGTGATAGGAGGATCACCAGCCAGTTCCCTTTATAAGGGTCCTCCTCCTTTCTACCAGGGTCAGTTCATCAGGTCTCCCTACCTGATAAGAAGCATCTCCTTTGAATATCGTCCATGCTCATACTTACCTTTGTTCCTGTCTTCGCGTGTTAGGCTGTTCGTTCATTGGCTGCAGCATCGCTCATCATCGGTCCTGTTCCAGAGTTATACACTTGTGTGGATCTCAGTGCTTTTGCTCTCCGCAGTTCATCGCTTCCCAGCATTACCTGTTCTGCTTACGTCACACTCCACAGTCAAGACCTGTGGCCTCACTGTTCCTCATTGGTCCTATTCCAGAGTTATATCACCTGTATGGATCTCAATACTTCTGCTCACCGCAGTGCATCGCTTCGCAGCTATATCTGTTCAGCTTATTCCGCTGTTTAGACTGTACTACCTGCTCAGCCTATTATCGAGATTCGTGGCTATACTGCTGATCAGCGCACAGCACCCGTCCTGTTCCGGAATTCCATACACCTGAGGCTACATGTCATTCTGCCTTACAGTTATTTTGTGGATCTCTGTATTATCTGCTCTGCGTCCCCTAGAGGACCGCGACCTGCGGTTGAGAGCAGCTAAGACTATATTCCCATTCAGGAATCACTGGTGAATACCTCTCCTCTGTTAGACTTCGCACCTCTCTGGGGGTAGCTGTCACTCAAGCAGAGATCAAGACCATTCCAACTATCTGACTTTCGTGACACAAAGTACACAAACAATAAAGATTGGCTCAACAAAATGTGAGTCTTTCTTTATCTTGCGTAGGTAGTCATATAAGTAAATAGGCTTTGCCTTAACTTAGTTTCACCTTTACTAATATTTCCTGGTACTATTGAGCGACTATTATTTTGGGATTTTTAAGAAATACTGTCATGAAATAGTGTCCAGCATCTTTAAATATAGGATACTGTTTGGCAATCAGATTTTCCAAAACTAAAATATGATTTGCCGCTCTGCTATATTAATTTATACATGATTTATAATCTCTCCGTATATATGTCCACCAGACCTAAATAAATCAGCTGTTAGGTCTCAACTGGTGATGTGTCTTGTTTCATTTACTTAATTGTCTCAGGCTATCTATGTTATAGGTAATTCTAGGTAATTCTATCAGCTAACTAGTGATAAAAATATTACCAGTGCAGTGAAAAAATTAAAAGCCTTTGAAACTGAGGATGTAAAGTAATCACTTCTGCAGTAATTATTTAACAGTAAAAATTAAGTTATCCAAGCATTTTAGCCATTAAAATAAAAACTTAAGATATGTTGAAACCTAAATATTCATTATACAGATTGTCAAATTGTCACGTTTCAATTTGGATAAAGCGAATTAACATGCAAAGAAGAGAATAGAAGATGCATATCTATTAGTTAACAGTGTAGTAAATTTGAATATTACTACTTAGGGACACTATATAAAAAGAATGCAAACTGGAAAAGAAATTGTGATTTTTTTTTTAATGTATATCCTTAACAATGTCCATAATCTAAAAGTACAACATTAACTCTACTTGATATAGAATTTGTGTTGAGAAAGTATATACAGTGGTTTTTTTTTAAAGCAGCTACAAATATGCAATGCCAAATTTGATATTTTGTACAATTTACAAAGATAAATGCTATGTGCAGGGGTTCAAATGATAAATATTATAAAAATATGATAAATTTAAACTCATATTACAAACATCAGTAGTAACAAAGACATACCAAACTGTAATAAATACAAATAACATGCTGGTATAAATGAAGGAGAATTTGCAACCTTCAACTCACTTTTCAGCCCACCTGCATCTCCTCCCCCTTTCTCTCTCACAGCCCATGATATTCCTACCTACTTCAAAGACAAAATCGACACCAATCGACAAGATACTTCCTCATGTCAAATTCCACCCACTCCACCCACTCTATGCAACTTCACCTATACTCTCTAATCCAACCTTTAATTCATGGTTTCAGTAACTGAATACGAAGTCTCTACACTTATCTCATCATCTCACCCTACAACCTGTCCCCTTGATCCTTTTCCCTCCCAACTTCTCCGATCCCTCTCCTCCACTGTATGGCCACCTCTAGCTCACCTCTTCAACCTGTCTCTCTCCACTGGCACATTTCTATCCTCCTTTAAACATGTGCTCATCTCACCAATTCTAAAGAAACCATCTCTCGATCCAGTCTTTCTCTCCAATTACCACCACTATTCCTTTCCTCCCTTTTGCCTCCAAACTTCTTGAAAGATTAGTGTACAAATGCCTCTCTCACTTTCTCTCCTCTCTCCCCAACATTCCACTGAAACTGCTCTCACAAAAGTGATCGATGATCTACTTACTGCAAAGTCTAAGGGTCGTTTCTCCATACTCATTCTCCTGGATTTCTTTGCCACTTTTTCCACTGTTGATCACCCTCCTCTCCTCACCCTTTATTGGCATTCATGGCACAGTTCTTTCCTGGTTCATTTCCTACCTATCGAACTGCTCCTTTAGTGTTTCTGCCTCTGGCACATTCTCCTCTCCACTCCTACTATATTTTAGGGTCCCACAAGGCTCTGTTCTTGGCCATTTAGTTTTTTCACTGTACACCTCTTCTCTTGGAGCACTATTTTGCCCATTCGGCCTCCAGTACCACCTCTGCGCTGATGACACCCAAATCTGTATCTCTTCCTCTGACCTCTCCCCTTCTGTACTGGATGTCCCAATGCTACCTAAAGCTCAACATGTCCAAAACAGAGCTTATTATCTTCCCTCTTGCCAGAATCACCACCTCCCCTCAAATCTCCATCACTGTCAATAACCCCTCAATTTCCTCAGTCTCCCAAGCCCCCTGGCTTGGTGTCACGCTTGTTTCCGCTCTCTGATTTATTCCTCACATCCAGACTCTCTCCCAGCCCTGGCAAATTCACCTTATAAACATTGCCAGAATACACCCTTATATTACTCAATATGCTACCAAAACTCTTATTCATTCTATCATCTTCTCCTGTCTTGACTACTGCATTATCCTGCTATCTGGCATTAACAAGATCCATATATCCATACCTATATTCATCCTAAAGGCTGCTGCAAGTTTGATCTTCCTCTCTCACTGCTACACATCTGCTCCACCACTTTGCAAATCCCTACACTGGCTCCCTGTGTCCTCCCATCATACATCTCAAATCTCATATCAAAATACTTTGCCTCCCACCCTCTCAGATTTACCTCTGGCCTGCGCTTTGTCTAGTCACTGGTGACCACCACTCACTCCTGCCTGCAAGACTTCTCCCAACTTATGGAAATCCCTACCACGCCCAATCAGACTTTCCTTATCAGGTTTTCAGAGAGCATCTTTAGATGCTCTCTGAAAACCGATCTCTTTTTTAGAGCTTGCCTTATCCTTGATGACACTATTCACACTAATACAACTTCACAGCTGTCCCAAACTCCACTCTAAGCCACACTCGCTCCTCTTGTGTCAACTGTGCCCTCTTCTACTTAGAAGGTAAGCTCTTTAATGAGCAGGGTCCTCCATACCCTTTTGTTTTCATGCCTGTATTAATTTTGTCTGCCTTGTATGTCCTTGTTTTATATTTGTCCTGTTTTCCTTACTGTATGGCGCTGTGGAGTACTGTGTGCCCTACAAATCTACAATAATAATAATAATAATAATAATAATAATAAGGTACACACTGAGATATTCTAAGTGAATACTATTTTCCCAAATATTTCTCTTGAAGGAAAATCTGTGAACAGGGGTCTATGAGAAAGGCACATCATTTAGCCACTAAGCTTAAAAGTACCTGGCTCCATCTCTATGGCATATTGTGTACCAGTACAAATGACTGGAATGCATGCACCAATGATGTTTAGAACAAATGTTTCAGAGGAACACACACTGCCCAATGTCAAGTCATTTTGGTAAAAAAGTATCACAGTATAATTTTGGTTTGCTCTGATATTTATTCTTAATTATATGCTTTTCTACAGTAAATACTGACTGATCACAAATATATCTTCTGTCTCCTACTGTAGGTACCATTATTATGGCATAGGGATAAAGGAAAGCAGTGCATACTACCATTCGGTTTACTCTGGAAAAGGACTGACAAGGTAGATAATGGCTAATTAATAGATATATAAAACAGTTATAATTTCTTTCAATGTCATTGATATGAATGCTAAATCAAATGATATTCTTTTTGGTACACATCTTAATATTTACATTTTTTTCAATAAATGTGAGATTTAAGCCTTTATATTACATGTAAATGGAGACAGTGGTTACCCTCATGGGCTATATAGATAGATATATGATAATTGAGCATTACCATGACAGACAATCAGTAAATATCCCTTTATATGCCATAAATATATTTTTCTTGCTTGTGCTGGCTAGAGCCAAAAGTCACTGATCCCTGAGCCGTCAAATATGCTTATGTAATACCCTGTTGGTGTCAGCAGAGGTTATTTTCTAACAAAGTGCAAATTTGCAGTAACCTAAGCAACCAACCAATCAGTCAGATATTTGCTTTCAACCATTTCATATGTGTTTGAGCACTGGTTGGTGGCTATGGCTTACTGCACATTTTTTATTAGTAAATAACTGTTATTGTTTAAAACTGAATTTAAAGCAGGGTTATTAGTCTAGATGACAGAGAGGAATTATCATACATAGGAAACATGTGACTGCCAATCGTTGCAGATTGCACTTCCTGTTTATCCCTTTCTTGAAAAAACTCTTGAGGCAATGCTAAAGAGAAAAAGTGCTATATATCTTCTTGGTTTCTGCAACCATTCTTTAGAAGACAGTAATAATAATTATCATTTAAAAATAGTATATTTACATATTATTCACATAATTTACTATACCTACGCACTGAACACACATATCTATTATTTATAATAATAATATATTTAATATATATATACCTATATATAATATATATTTTTCTCATAAAGGTTTTCTGGCAGCAAGCTGAAGAGTGAGGTGAGTTTTTGTTTTGTATTGAAGCTGCAGAGTACTGTGTTCATTGTATATATATATATTGTGGCAATTGGGAAACTTTGCCACCTTTTAAAGATGTTTGAGCTCTGTGTGGGAGACTGAAGCAAACAAGTGGCCAGTGACCAGTTAGGGACCTAAATTGGAAGACAGAGTTTAGGGCTATGGACTGTGTTTGTTTCTGTGAATGTTTCATTTGATTGCTGAAGACACTGCCAAGACTGTTTATCCATCCTGACAAGTAAATAAACGTCAAAGTGGTCCAACAGAAACCTGTGGGAAGTGCCATCTGTTTGCACGCTTTTCACAATATATATATTTACAACTATTATGTCAGATTGCTACTAGTGCGATCAGTTTCCTGCTCAACTGGATTTTATTATTATTGTTATTATTAGTATTATTATTAGTAGTAGAAGCAGTTATATTAGTAATATTAGTAATGGTAGTAGTAGTATTGGTCATAGCCGTAGTAATACTAGCAGTAGTAGTAGTAATAGAAGTAGTATTAGTAGTAATTTTAGTAGCTGCTGTTGTGTTAGTATTAATAATAATGTGAAGTATGAACTTAATGGACATGTGTCTTTGTTCCACCATTGTGTATGTAACTATGGCTATATGTGTGCATGTAAACTTACAACTGCAAATTTTGTATTGAGGAATAATTTTTCAAGCATCAAAGCATTCTTTACATGAAAGTCTTTTCATGTGTTCTCCACTAATGTAAGCAGTAATGGAGCTGCTGACAGGTGTAGTTAAGCAGGATCTGTCAGACATATAGTAGGTAGCAGGTTTCAAACCTATAGGAATGTGCATTAAAATAGCAGGTGCATTTTTTCAAAGTCATTGTCTGTTTTAAGGTGAACAGTGAGAGAAAAAAATAAAAGGTTGTGGAAACACTAAAAGCAAAGAAGCAACAATGATGTAATTAATATTAGAGATGAGCGGGCTCGGATATCTGAAATCCGAGCCCACCCGAACGTTGCCGATCCGAGCAGGATCCGAGACAGATCCGGGTATTCCCGCCAATTGCAAAACTGAAACCGAGGCTCTGAGTCATAATCCCGCTGTCGGATCTCGCGATACTCAGATCCTATAAATTCCCCGCTAGTCGCCGCCATCTTCACTCGGGCATTGATCAGGGTAGAGGGAGGTTGTGTTAGGTGGTCCTCTGTCCTGCTATATCTCGTGCTGTGCTGTGCTGTTCAGTTCTGTGCTGTGCTGTGCTGTTCAGTTCTGTGCTGTGCTGTGCTGTGTTCTGCTCAGTCCAGTGGTGCTGTGTCCTGTGCTCTGTCCTTCTGAGTTCAGTGGTGCTGCTGGGTCCTGTGCTGTGTCCTGTTCAGTCCAGTGGTGCTGTGTCCTGTGCTCTGTCCTTCTAAGGGCATTGTTATTTCCCCAGTATTCCCAAGTTAAAAAAAAAATTAAAAAAAGTTATAAAAAAATAAATAAATAAAGTAATTATAAAAAATAAAAATAAAAAAAAAATATCCAAAAACAATCCTGCAGTATAAGTCTATTGGTACTGCAATATTACAAAGTTCACTGATTCTGCAGTATAATTCCAGTGGTACTGCTATATTACAAAGTTGACAGATTCAGCAGTATAAGTCCAGTGGTACTGCAATATTACAAAGTTCACTGATTCAGCAGTATAAGTCCAGTGGTACTGCTATATTACAAAGTTCACTGATTCAGCAGTATAAGTCCAGTGGTACTGCTATATTACAAAGTTCACTGATTCAGCAGTATAAGTCCAGTGGTACTGCAATATTACAAAGTTCACTTATTCAGCAGTATAAGTCCAGTGGTACTGCTATATTACAAAGTTCACTGATTCTGCAGTATAAGTCCAGTGGTACTGCTATATTACAAAGTTCACTGATTCTGCAGTATAAGTCCATTGGTACTGCTATATTACAAAGTTCACTGATTCAGCAGTATAAGTCCAGTGGTGCTGCAATATTACAAATTTCACTCATTCTCTAAGTCCAGTGGTACTGCAATATTACAAAGTTCACTCATTCTGCAGTATAAGTCCAGTGGTACTGCAATATTACAAAGTTCACTCATTCTGCAGTATAAGTCCATTGTTGTTACTGCCATATTACAAATTTCACTGATTCTGCAGTATAAGTCCAGTGGTACTGCTGTATAACTCCAGTCCAGTGGTACTCTCCTGTGCCGCATATAATGTTTAAAGGCTTTGCCGAGTGTGTGTGGCTTCGGGGTACACTCTCTTGTGCTACATATAATGCAGAACAAAAATTTGGAGGATAAAGTAGGGAAAGATCAAGACCCACTTCCTCCTAATGCTGAAGCTGCTGCCACTAGTCATGACATAGACTATGAAATGCCATCAACGTCGTCTGGCAAGCCCGATGCCCAATCTCCTAGTACAGGGCATGTAAAATCCAAAAAGCCCAAGTTCAGTAAAAGTAGCAAAAAGAGAAACTTAAAATCATCTGAGGAGAAACGTAAAGTTGCCAATATGTCATTTACGACACGCAGTGGCAAGGAACGGATTAGGCCCTGGCCCGTGTTCATGACTAGTGGTTCAGCTTCACCCAAGGAACTAAGCCCTCCTCCCCCCCCTACAAAAAATTTAAGAGAGTTATGCTGTCAGCAACAACACAGCAAACAACTCTGCCTTCTAAAGAGAAATTATCACAAATCCCCAAGGCGAGTCCAAGGGTGTTGGTCGTTGCGAAGCCTGACCTTCCCATCACTGTACGGGAAGAGGTGGCTCCTTCCACAATTTGCAGCACTCCCTCTGCATATGCTGGAAGGATCACCCACAGTCCAGTTACAGATTTGGCTAATGAAGGTGTGAATGTTGTACACCGGGAGGAGGATATTGATGTAGCTGGCGCTGAGGAGGATGTTGATGATTATGATGCAGACAGATACTAAATTGCCCTTCTCAATTTCTATTTATTTTCTAGATTATATAACGGCTGAATAGTTTTCTATTTTACTCCTAGTGGAGAGGGGATCTGATGCAGACAGATACCAAACTGCCTTTGTCCATTTCTTTGTATATTTGAATTTCTAGTTCTACAGTCTATGCAGGCTGCTTTTTTTATATTCAACTACAAGTGTAGGGCGGGGGGGGTATAGATAGCCACCAAAGTGACGTGGTCCATTTAATTTCACTTTCTAGCTCCACAGTCTGTGCAGCCGGCTTTTTTTAACTTCAAAGTATTTACAAGCCTTGCAATCTAAATTAACAAGAGGTAGTGACGTGCGAGAACTCCACCCTCTATATGCTGCAGAGGATGGAGGAGCATCAAAAGGCCATTCAAGCCTACACAGCCACCTACGACATAGGAAAAGGAGTGGGGATGTGCCTGAGTCAAGCGCACTGGAGAATGATTTTCGTGTTGTGCAAGGTTCTGTAGCCACTTGAACTTGCCACACGAGAAGTCAGTTCCGACACTGCCAGCTTGAGTCAGGTGATTCCCCTGATCAGGCTTTTGCAGAAGCAGCTGGAGAAAGTGAGGGAGGAGCTGGTACAGCATTGCGATTCCACCAAGCATGTAGCTCTTGTGGATGAAGCCCTTCGTACGCTTTGCCAGGATCCGAGGGTGGTCAGTCTTTTAAAGTCAGAGGAATACATTCTGGCCACCGTTCTCGATCCTCGGTTTAAAGCGTATTTTGTGTCTCTGTTTCCGGCGGACACAAGTCTACAGCGGTGCAAAGACCTTCTGGTCAGGAGATTGTCCTCTGAAGAGGACCGTGACATGCCACCAGCTCCACCCTCATTTTGTTCCACATCTATGGCTGCGAGGACTTAAAAGTTTTAAGTCAACATATCTCAAGAGGGCTCTGCTGATAAAACTTAAATGATTCTAAAAAAAAATTGTATTTGCAGCTTAATATATCAATGAAACCTGGCTTTTACCTGTGTTAGAAAATATATTTCTTCTGAATAATTTTAATGTCAAACCTACCATGGCGCAATAAAGGTTCTACATAATCCACAAATGCGTCTTGAGAAGCCTGCATTGGGGTGGGGTAAATTTAGAGGTTATTTATTGTTCATTCATTAACACATTTATGGGAGATGTTTAGGTTACACTGACAACATAATAATATGAGCAGGAGCAGGAAAGTGTTTCAATACCAAATTTTGATAATTCTGGTCAAGCTATTGCTGTTAATTTTTCAGCAGAGCCTAATCAGGTGGAAGTGCTAAATTCAAGTGTGCTTCCCCCATTTTCTGTCCATAGGTTCCAGAATTGGGTGTCTCTTCATCATCTCTTCAAAAAACGTCTACTTTATCTCCTTGAAAATAGATGTTTGTGGTGATTGTTAATACATTTTCTCTTTCCCTGGGAACTTCGGGTCTGATTCATTAAGGATCTTAACTTGAGAAACTTCTTCTTTCAGTCTCCTGGACAAAACCATGTTACAATGCAAGGGGTGCAAATTAGGATTTGGTTTGCACATAAGTTAAATACTGACTGTTTTTTCATGCAGCACACAAATACTTGATAGCTTATTTGTACACTTAAATTTAAAGTTGATATTTGTGTACTACGTGAAAAAACAGTCAGTATTTAACTTATGTGCAAAACAAAATCATAATGTGCATCCCTTGCATTGTAACATGGTTTTATCCAGGAGACTGAAATAAGAAGTTTCTCAAGTTAAGATCCTTAATGAATCAGGCCCTTCATTATCAGTGTCATCACCACTGACATGAGATAATGGTTATACATGACTTTCTTGGTAATGTGCAAGCATTGACTCTTTTAGATGTAGCAAAACATTGGGTTTTTCACCTGTTGTTTGCTCCGGTTGATACACAATGTATTGTGTGGGTATTTTTACACCTTGACAGGTAATGGTGCTACAGACAAAAAGTTTGTTTTGTGCCAGTCAGTGCTCTTAAACAAATAAACCAATTGATCATTGTTAGATCATATGTCTACCCAAAACTGAATGATCAGGAACAACCCGAAAAATGCCCAAAGCTTGAAATGTACATTGCTGTGTGCGCTTTAGTTTGGCACACCCTTACTCTAGATTGACTACAGGCGAATACCCTTTCCCCGGCATGTTTTCTCCCAGAAATTGCAAGTTGTAGTAAGTGTCCTTTGCGTAAGATGAATTGAACATTGCTGCATTTAGTTGTGTATGGTCCTGTTCTGGGCATGTGCAGATTAATTTTACAGATTATACGCACAAAATCGGCATTTACATTTCTTGATGAATCAGGCCCATGAATTGGAAAAAAAAAAAGTATTTTATGGTAGTAAAATGGTATTAACAACAACTACAGATAAATGTGCGAACTCCAATATTTGGTGGAGGAACAGGTTAAGTAATTGGGCATCATAATTGATGGGACGAGTAGGAGCCACCCAAAAAAATCCCAAGAGTCTCTCCACATGGTCAAAGATGAATAGACGGGTTCTGTGCAGATAAGTGGTTCTCCTACTAGACGGCATGACAGAATTTTTTTTTCAGACCTGCATCTGAACAGATACTGATAGAAAGTCAATAAAACTTTTCCAGGTCTCAAAAGACCTCTGCATATTTTTTTCTTTCTGCAATTAAGCTTCTGTCAAATTCATACAGAATATATCAAAAAGTTTCTCCCAAAATAATGTCAGGATAGAGTGGTACTATTCTGGTTGCATGCTTTTCCTAGCTGCTGCTGATACTGCCAAGAGGATTTTTTGCTCTCGCTGATGTTGTGATACCTGTTGGTAAAATTCCCAGCATGACCCCTTCTGGGGTAAGTGGAAGCTAATTTCTAAATAGATATTAGTGAATCGCCAAAATTTGTTTGCTCAGTGGGCATTCCCATAGGCAATGGGTAAGAACAGACCTAGGAAAACCACATTTGGTTTTGACCGCCCCATTTATGGTAAATATTCCACATATATAGCCATCAGAAAAATTCTAATTGACTCTGCTAAACAGCAGAGTAAATAATCAATAGACAGCACTAGGATGCATTCCAACCATTGTACAATTCCTGTTTTTGCCATTTCATCGTCAAATGTTTCCCTCCAGAGGGCATAATTTATGGACATAGCTGTGCGTTTAGAAATAACACATGTCAAGGTTGACCCAATCAGGTCAATCATTGGTCCACTATGTTTAGGATTAAGACAAGATTGGCCTAAACATGCTGCGAGAGTTTCTTCACTACTACATTAGTGTAATGTTGAGCCTGTATAGAGGCTAGATTAAATGGTATAATTGTTTATATTCTCAGCAAATATCAGATGTTTCTGGTAGGAAACTTTGTTCCAGAGATATATTATCATCAATATCAGTACAGTGGATTCAATCTCTAAGATATCTCATATGCGCCGCCAAACTGTGCAGCTCCACATTAGGCAAATTTATTCTACCACTAAATTTAGTTTGTTTGGAGTCTGATAAACCCCATTCTTTTTTTTTTTTCCAGATAAACCTACAAAATATAAATTTTATGGCTGTGTGAGTGTTGATAATTCTGGTATTTTTTTTTAAAGGATATAATGCTCTCAGGAAATATATAATTTTAAGTACATTCACTTTTGACTGATAGGAGAAATTTAGATGACCCCATCCTGACACTTTTCTGCTTATATAATCAATGGCGTTTGTAGTATATAAGTGACTAAGATTTTCTGGTAATTGTATTCCTAAGTATAGGATGGATTTTGTTGTCTAGTTGATTGTCACATTTCTTGTCCAGTATGGACATGTGTGCCATTCTTTTAAAAATTGCTTTTTGGTTTTATCAAAATTGACATTAAAACTTGAGACTGTACCATATTAATTGGTCTAAGCCATTAATGGACTAAGTGAGTCTCTTGGGTTTGATATACATATTAATATATAATTGGCAGAAGCAAATATTTTAATTGTTTTTTTCCCAATACAAATGCCTTGTAATAGAGGGCGGTTTAGAAGACTCATAATGTGGGTTCCAATAATAGATTTAAAGAACAATGGAGACATCGATCAACCTGGATGTATGCCTACGTAAAAATTAATGATCCATATATCAGCAGAGAGGTAATTTGTGTATTATTAAACAATTTTTATGAAATTGATGAAGTCCTCTCCAAATATTCTGCCCTCTACCTTAACAAGAAATTCTCAAGAGAGGGGCATCGACACCCATTCGGCTCTTTTGTAGGAGTGGAGAGAGAAATGGCATTGTTAGACCAATGGGTGACCTACGTGAATCTGTCAAATATAGTGTGGAAGGTAAATGTTCATTTTTTTTTTTATCTCATGAAACTCCACCTTTAACTACATTTTTAATTTTGGTAGAGTTATCCTGTAACTCTAATTTTGTATAATTTAACTTTGATTTTTAGAGTAAATTCATGAATTTTAGTGTTCTAGGAATCTCTTTGTTCAACAATTTCCACAAACAATATCTACCATGAAATTTTCCATGATCAAGAGTATGTGTTCTGCAGGCGAAATTGTACTGAATCTCTCTATCTAGTGCCAAATGCCAACATAACAGACAGCAACACAACAATAGTAATGGAAGCACCTGCTTACACACTGAGTTTATCTGTGAATGTCAGGTTTGCTACTACATAGTCAGTATTAAATCTTTTCGCTCAAAGTGAACTGTAATTATGGGGCAAAGTTTACTTACATTAATGGTGCAGTCCAGCACTCCCAGAAGTTCTGTGTTGAACGGCCAACACTTTTGTTCCAGTTTATGTTCCACCTGAGCTTTGGCAGAAGTGGTCACCTCTACACCTTTATGTTTGGAATATCGTTCCCAAATTTATGGCAATAAAAAAACTTAAAATGTTTCTTTTATCCATTATTTACATTGAAAATAACTTAATTATAACTATCACATAAATGTTATATAAAGTTCCAGTAGATTTAGGATGCTGGTTGTTAATAAGTCATTAGAGTTGCAGTTTTCATCAAACAATATAATGAATGATTATCTTATCTTCCTGCACTTAGTGTTAATTAACAATTACAAGCAGATGGCATGTGACGTAGCAGAAATATAAGTAACTGTATATCAGATACAAATTCAAATTAAGTCCATTAGTTTTACTAAATGATCCTTTTCATTAGAAGACCATTACTAGAGAACCTTTTTTCTTAGCTTTTAATAGACCTAATGGGTAATAAAATAGCTTAATTGCATGCTTTATCAATACACATAAAACTCAATATTTGCAGTCAATTGATATTCTATAAAATATTGATTCAATATACAGTTTTATTTGTTAATTTCAGCTTCAGTGTGAGATGTGGATGTTGTACATAGCGGATTTATTTTCACCTTCACATTTCTTATCTGAGCACCAATACCACTGAGCACCAATACCACTTAAGTCATCTAATGCTCAATAAAACAAAACAGTAATTAATGAGACCACTGTGTATTACATTTTATCCAGAGGCGTAACTTTAAATTTCAGTGTTGTGTCCTGGTCGGTCGCCCCCTATCACACAGCCCTAGTTAGGGCCCTGGTTTTACCTATTTTCTAATATTTCATTCATTAATGAATGGTCACAAAAACTTTAATCTAAAAAGTCATTTGGACATTTCTGAAACCTGTTGCTGGTAGTCAAACCTATATACCCCTCTAAAATCACCACTGGTTGTGACCCAGTGAATAAGTAGCTCTTCATATACAAGCGAATTTTAGCATGTGGTTAGCGCAGGTACCTATCAGAAGGGACTTCAAAATATGTTACTAATTACAATTTCTACACAACACTGACACTTAGAGAGATTTATACTTTCATTTTGTAATGCATACATGCCTACTTTTCCAGAATTCCTGTGAGGTTCCTGAAATTGGGCATCCTACTGGGTCCTGGTGGTGGTGGGCGGGGCTTAATGATGCATCAACACACCCCCTCCTGCACTTGCCACGGAGGGAAGGTTTTAAAAGTCAGTAAATATATTTTAGTGTGTTTTGGATAAAATTCAGTCATACTGAGCTGACTTCAAGGATATATAACATGCATACTGCTTTGTGGTTTTGGGAGAATTGTTCTTTATTGAAATGAAGTTAGTATTATGTTGCACAGGCCACATCTATACACTAAGGGCTTGATTCATTAAGGAATGCAAAGAGAATGCAATTTGCATTTGTTTTTAAAACATCTCGAGAAAGGTTTCTAGTTGAATACAGGTGTATTGAAGACAGACATTACACACAGCAGGATGCACACAATTTATATATAAAGCCCCATCAGAATGCACAGAAAAAAGTAAAATGATTAAATATGTTAACACCTGATATTAATATAATCATTAATGAAAAACATTTTTAAAATATTTTTTACATGAAGCACAGTTATCAGGATGTTGTTAATGCCTGCTGTAATTTTTTTTTTTACAGTTGCTCTTGATCGCAAACACATGTTCTAGCATACATACACAACCGTCATCACTTGTAACCGGCACTTACACCTACCTTGTAGCTGGTGCAGGCAATACAACTAAAAATCACGTACCTGAGAGATGCCCAGAGCTTGAATCTCAAATATGAGTGAGTTCAACCTTGGCACACCCTTATGTATATTGCATACATGCATACACCCCTTACCCCCCGTTCTGCTAACCGTAGGCTGTCGAAAGTGTCATTTGCGTTTTAAGGTTAATTGCATACACTTGGGTTCACTGGCGTACAGTCCATTTCTGAGCATGGGCAGAGGACTTATAAGCAAAATACGGCACATATCAGCATTTACTTTCCTTAATGAATGAGGCCCTGCATGTGTATAAAGGCCTGAGTGGATGTAGAATGCACTGTGGTGGGTAACTGGTAGTATATTCTCACAGACACCATACTTGTGTCATTGCTGTTGCCTGACAAAGCATGTTGCATCTTCAATCATGTTTGTGAACATTTTACTAATGGACGCTTAAAAACAAAACAAAAAAAGGTCAACTCATCTGTTTGTTAACTCATAAACACATGTTCAAGACGACAACATCATCTATTCAATTTATATGAGTGGGACATACGGCATAGACACTTTGGGTTCATTTAGAGGTGGATGTATGTTGATATATCTGTAATTTCTTACATCTGGAGAATTGAAATGGGGTAGGGAAGGAAAAACATGTGTACAGTAGGTTGAGTACAGTAATGGCGTGATCACTTAATTGCAAATTTAAATTTAGACATGGTCTTTCAAGAGGCATATATTCTGCATATGCTGGAGGGTTTTTGCAAAATAGATGTAATAATAATGACAATCACCAATACAATGTTGCTGATTGCTGTTTGACCTCTATAGCATTAAAAACATTAGTGTCCCTGCTATATTAGGCTTTTTAGTTCATTTAATTCATTACCATCAATTTTCTTTATTTAATTGTCATTTTCATACGAATGACTGCAGGAAAGATCATTCTCATTTAATTTTTAGAGGGGAGATGTTGTACTTATTTGTTTTAATACGGTAAATACGACTTTCACTATTATCAATAAAGCAATATTCTCTCTCTCTAGTATCTTATCCCATTACCCTATTTGTGGACAACATAATAAAGTATTAAAACATGGTAATGTCACTTTTGCATTGAGCACTAACACATATGTCTAATGTTTGTGTATACTATTCTTCTGTCAGGTGTACATACATAAACTGATAACCATGGCGTATGCCTGACATAAGTACTACTCCTTTTGAGTTGTTTACAAGACCCTACATATGGGTGCAAGTACACTTTTTCTTGCATTTTTCTACATACTCCAAAGGTGCATTTGTGTACACCTCTAAACGAGTCAAAAACACTTTGATACAGTGGTCATTTCAAATGTGCTGAGAGTAACCCCTACCACCCAGTACAAGATGTTCTGCTCCTGAATTAACTTACTATTGCAGTTAACTGTGCTGAACCTTTCTCATTTAACAATTAATTAAGCCCAGGCAAGCAATTGGAAAATCAGTAGGAAGTTAAGGAGCAGAACATCCTGTTCAACCAAGACACCTGGAACTAATGCATAAGATCACTAGGCATCGATTTGTCAGTTTGTCCCTTTAACAAAGTGCACATAAGAATTACACAGGTGTCATGCAGACATGAGGTACCAATCATCCAGCCACAGAATTTTCCCTTATTAAGACATTGTTGATTACTTTAAAGCTACATCAACACGGACTTTCCATGAGTTTTCATTGGTGGTTGAAAAATATAGTATCTATTCAAGCCCTTATTTTGTTTTGTTTTTTTGTTTTTCTTACAAGCCTTCTGGGAATGTAACAATCTTTATTAAGGAATGCTTTGGAAAAGATGCTGGTCAGTGTTTGTCTGAATTTTCTACTACTCATAAAAGTGTGGAAAATGAAGCAGTCTGGGGTCACACCAGTTACTGAAACCATAGGTTCACATACCTTTTCCATCAATGATGTTCGATCGTTTTGATCATTAAATGAATGAAATAATTTATCCTTTTGTGTATTATTTGATTTATTGGGTTCACTTAATCTATTTTATGACTTTGTTGACTTAGATGAAGATCTGAACACATTTAAGGTCATATTTATTCCGAAATTCAGAAAAATGTATAGGGTTCACAATCTTTCTAGCACCACTGTATATGTATAACATTATTATAATACTTGTTTATACTTGCATTGTTGAACTATAGTATATTAACAGATTATTTTAATACCTTTTCAGTCCAGAGTTTTATAAATTAAGGGCCTGATTCATTAAGGAAAGTAAAGCAAAAAAATGAGTAACTTTGAACCGTGGCAAAACCATGTTGCAATGCAAGAGGTGCAAGTTAGTTTATTATATTGCACATAAGGAAAATACTGGCTGTTTTTTCATGTAACACACAAATACTTGATAGCTTTATTTGTACACTGAAATTTAAAGTTGATCTAGGACATGCTCTACCCCAACTATACATTTGTCCCCAAATGTTATATTTACCTCGCTCTGAATGCAACATGGTTTTGCCAAGGTGCAAAGTTACTATTTTTTTTTTATTTACTTTCCTAAATGAATTAGGCCCTAAAAGTCAAATTAATTATTTAAACTATAATTTTTGCTTTTGGTCTGCCAATATTTTCTCTTAGTTTACCATGTACTGATACCGAAATCCCTATAATTAAATGGATTCAGCACCCCCTAATCAAGGCAGACTCATAGAGCTGTGGCCATTGATATATGCACCCTTTCACTTTTTTCAAATAACTCACAATTTCCTCTAAGGAAAATTCACATAATGTGAATGTAAAAGCAGAGTTTGCTCTCACAATTTCTTTTCTGGTAATATTAGAGAAACTTTGTTTTTTTTTCTGAATATCACTGAATATTACTTTAAATTTGAAAATGAAAAGAAATGGTATTGATAAAATTATTAACACCCTACACTTAATATTTGGTAACACAGCCTTTTGTCCAAATGGCTGTAGTGAGACACTTCCTATAGCCATGGGTGAACTTCCTACACCTCTCTACTGCCAGTTTGGACAACTCTTCTTGCGCGAACTGCTCCAGTTCCCCATGATTCGAAGGGTGTCTTCTCCCAATTGCTGTTTTCTGGTCTCTCCACAAGTGTTTTATGGGATTTAGATCTAAACTCATTGTTGGCCACTTAAGAATATTCCAGCATCTTGTGTTTAAGCATTCCTGGGTGTTTTTTAAAGTGTGTTTGGGATTGTAAAGATAGGGGGTTCCCAAATTACTCAGACACGGTATTAGAGGAAAGATAGATTGATGATTTATTCTGCAGAACAGGATTAAATACAGCACGGCCCCTTAATGATAGCAGGTCCAACAAGTGAGGAAATCAGTTCAAATAAATCAAATGGGATAGGTACAGCACGGCCCACTTAACAATAGAAGGTCCAACAAGTGAGGAAATGAGTTAAAATAAATCCAGGGGGATAGTTATGCCCCCCTTAGAAATAGCAGGTCCAAACAAATGAGGAAATTAGTTCAAATAAATCCAGTGAAATAGGTTCCACAGCACCTCTCTAGCAGAGCATCACCTCTTGACAAAAATCAGTCACATATGTTTCCAGCTTCCAGGGTAGCCTCTTTTATCACCGCATAATCACACCTTGGGAACTGCTTGCCCAGGGAAGTTGCTAAAGGTCTCGATTGGTGGGCTTCTCACACTAGCCAGCCCCCTCCCCCTACCTCCCCAGGTGTCTTCCCTCAGGTGACCTCAGCTGGGTCTGGCTCCTGGCTGTCTGTAGAGCTCACTAGTGGACAATAGGGAGCAAACAGAAATAACAATGGTAGCTTAATTCACTCAACTCCTGAGTGTTCCCTGTGAAGGTGGAATGTAACCCCTGAAGTACATATCCAAGGAGATGTTATAGTTACATCACTGATACTTCCGGATAACAACATGGCTAAAAAGTTGTCACATACCGGTCCCATAGATAAGTGCCGGCGTTGTTACCTTCTTCCTGGAAGCTCTGATCCAGGCTACTACTTCGCATCAAGGCTCCTATGTAGTTGGTTCTGCACATGTGCTGCCTGTTGCCCTTATTTGTTACCTCCTACCGGTTCCCATTGGTGCATAAGATTATGGAGCGCTATTTAAACCTCCCATGGTCCCTCTATTGATTGCCTGTTCTTTGAGTTACATACTCTTCCTATGGGATTAGGCTTCTGTTGGTTTATCCCCTCCATTGTGCCTTGCTTCGCTGCCAGCTCTACTCCGCTACTACTTCCACGCTGGAACTGCTGCTGTAACAAGCAAACTCACCTGTGGCCAGAATCACTATTCATCGATCAGCCGCTTCAACTCCACTACTACTTCCACGCTGGGACTGTCGCTGTAACAAGCAAACTCACCTGTTGCTAGAATCGCTATCCATGGATCAGCCGGTTCTACTCCACTACTACTTCCACGTTGGGACTGCCGCTGTAACAAGCAAACTCACCTGCTGCTAGAATCGCTATCCATGGATCAGCCAGCTCAACTCCATCGATGCCTCTACGCTGGGAGTGCCGTTGTACAAGTAACTCACTTGTTATTGGAATCACCATTTACGGATCAGCTAAGTTCTCCTTCCTTATTATGTGCATATTGAACTGTCGCTGTAACCAGTAACTTCCATGTTTAACTGTAGAAAAGGTGATCTTTTCTCTTGCTTTCTCTAAACATAGAGATGATGTGTTTTACTCAAAAAGCTGCAATTTAGTCTTATCTGTCAAAAGAACATTCTCCCAGAAGGAATTTGTCTTATTTGGGTGTGTTTTGGAAAATTCAAGTCGTGCTTTCTTATGTCCTCCTGGGCACCCTACCATATAACCCCTTTTCATTGAGTTGGCGACAGATGGTGCGAGTTGAAACTGCCATACCTTGTGTCTGAAGGTCAGCTTGAATGTGTTTGTCAGTTGATCGAGTTGCTGTTTCCATCATTTGTACAATCCTGAGCACAATCTTCAATCAAGTGTTCTCTTGCGGCCATGACCAGGGAGGTTGGATACAGTGCCAAGGGCCTTAAACTTCCTAGTAACATTATGTATGATGGAAACTGAAACATCAAGAGATTGATTTCTATTATTGAGATTGTCCATGCTTTGCTTGATCTCCTCAGACAATGATCTGACTTTCTTTTTTCTCCAAGCTCATTGCAGTACACACAGGGCCTGATTCAGAGTGAAATGCAAGTGTATGTGTATGCATACCATATTCAGACTTGAAGATGCGACCATGTCTCAATGAGTAGTAGATGTGTCCGCTTGACATACACCTCAGACACTTTATCCAACTTGTGAACAGGTACAAAAACCTTTTATTTATATGTTACGAATGCAATTGCTATGAAGCATTATTTAACTTTAATAACCTAGCTAATGCAACAGGAAAATCCTCCGGACATGTGTGCAAAAAAATTTCTTTCTCTTTTTGCTACAACACATCTGGCAAATCCTAATCTATGCCTGAGCGACTAGTAAAGCCTCAATAAGCATCCGTGAATCCTTTGAAAACCTCTAATTACGAGCATTTTACTAGGTTGGGTGTTTGTCATCATCTTCATTACTCACTGCTTACACCTGCCCCTGACCAGCCGCATATAAAAGTACTTTTTTGTAAGCCAGATCTGAAACTACGTCCAAGTCTGAATCCATATACAATTGCTTGAACACAACCTTACTGTACATTGCTTACATTAGAACACCCCTTCCATCCTCCGTCATGCCTCTAAAGTCGTAAGTGCCAAAAACTCACCGACCTGAATAGCCGTAGTTGAATAGGTTCACTTTCTGAGCATGTGCAGAGCAAAACAATGTAAATATACACTGCGCTAATGTATCTACATAACACTCTGAATCAGGCCCACAGTGACTCAAAACAAGAGAATGAGTCCTTCTCTCTCGAAATGCTAATTTAATAAGGTACCTGCTACTCAACACAGGTGAGTTCAGTTCCAAAGTGAAAGAGAATCACTTGTTTGAATTCTAAGTCCATTTACTTCAATAAGGTGCCAATCATTTTGTATGGCTCATTTAAGGAATTATGTGACCAGTAAGCTATGACTCATAGACTTAATTTAGTAATTTTTTGGGGGGATATCAAAATATTGTTTAATTTTTTTGGGAAGAAATGGTATATTATTAGAAAAAACTGCAAGTGCACCAATATTTTTGGCAAGTTTCAGCAGCTACAACGTTTTATTCTCTTGTTTCCTTGGGTAATTTAAAAATTGAAGAAAATGTTTGGGAGCTTAATTGATAGGGGAGGAGATAGACACAGGGCAATGCATATCTTCTTAGAAGTTTTAGAACCATATGTTGTTTACTCCTAACCAAGACCACCATGTTGCTTAGCCATAGAAAATCCTATCTAACAATTAGAGATTGGTGAGTTGATTCAGCCTATTATAAAATCTAGTTGCATTTTAGAGCCTCAATGTTACAAAAATCAATTTTCACGTAGCTCATAATTTGCCCAAAAAGTGCATGAAATGTAAAGAGCTAATCAGGAAGCTTAAATAAATATCTATAGCCTTATTAAAGTAACTTATTGCCCCTCGAACACTAAGGCTAAGTACACACTACAGAAATTTCTGACCAATGTGTTATCTACAACAATTGTACAAATGACTAAAGTTCCGATCAGTCGGCTGATTCATGCATACACACCATACATGTTTTAAGGGATTTTTGCACGAGTTAAAGTCCGGGCAGTGATTTTTGTCTGTCATAAAATTGTTTTAAAAGACTGTCACTGAACCAATATACAGCCTCACTGCAGCAATATGCCAAATAAATTTAAATAAAGGGCTGAAGCCCAGCGCGAAAAAACTCCCACAAATAAGGATTCCGGAAAAGAAATCTCTCATGGATTATAGTAGAGGAAATGTCTACAATTAGTAATCAAGTCTACTATACACTTGTGTGTGCACTGTATTTGCTACACAACTGAGTAAACATGACTGCAGCATTGTCTACCTGACACAACAACGTTCGATTTCAGGGAAGGAACGAGGAGGGTAAGGGGTGTTTGGCTGTAGTCATTGTACAGTAATGGTGTGCCAAACACAAGTGCACGCAGCAGCATCCGATTCAGGCTCTAGTCACCTTTCAGCTACTTTTCAGCCGTATCTCTTGCTCCAGCTACAGGTTTGGTGTAAGCACCTCTTACTAATGATGACAGCTATAACAGATGCATGCAATCAGGAGCAACTGTAAAAATGTATTTTATGTATAGTAGACAATAATAACATCCTAATAAATGTATTTCATATTAAAATTTATGTTTTATGTTTTGTCATTAATACCTATATTAATAACAGGCGACAATAATTCAATATAAATATATTTTTTTGGTGTGTTCTTTTAAGAATATATAATCCACATAGGTATTTAATGTATCCTTCTGTCTTGTGTAGTAGAGCAGAGCAGACCTACACCCGTATTCATCAGTGCATGTATCTTCAGCTCCTTGTTGAATTTGTACATGCGCAGACCTGAATTACGTGCGTCCTGAAGCAAACGCACATTGTGATCAATATGGGTCCCTTGATGAATTAGGCCCACTGACCCCACAAAACACAACTTGTCAAGAGTGCAATCAGCTTTTAAGGTGTAGAAATATACAGGCAATTTTTTTTGTGATATTAACTGGTGTATTTGTTAAAATGCACTGAGTGGGACAAAACACAATTTGTTTCAGTACTTGTCATAAGTGTCATTTCTTATTTAGTTGTAGACACACAAAGGCAATTCATAATGATATCAATCAGTGTATTTGTTAAAATGAAAAATGAACACATTTTTGGCACATCTGAAAGGGAGTGAATGATCGTAAATTGTCAAGAAATACTTACTCCATTTATACAACCAGAAAAGGAAATATGTATAAAAAAATTGGTACAGAGTAGGCCATTTACGAAGTGCAAAATGGCCATGGTGCAGTGAAAAAGCAGCTTTGAACATACTCTGTACCTCAATTTGATCCTACATTTCCATTTGGGCACATGGGTTTACAGATCAAGATGGATCATTTGTGAAGGAACAGCATTTGCAGAGGAAGAAAGGATGAGAGACAGAGTGAAGGCATTCCTATGGAATATGTTCAAAGGTTCATCTACTCTTGATGCAGAGAAACAGATTTAATTTTGTGCAGCAAGAGTATTGTAATGAGATAAAAGGGTGGAGAGAGTGCAATGGCAGAAGTACTAGGGATGTGGATTTGGTCGCAATGGGGCCTGGATATGATGTAGGCCTAGCAATACTGGGTCCCACTCTGAGGCCACTGCACGCCCTCAGCACTCTATGAGTGCCCCTCTCTGCTCTGAAAAGAGTGGAGCTGAGTCCTCTTCTATGCGGCATATGCACCCAAGCAGAACAAGGGGCTTGGGTTAAACACTGTTTTGCCCCGAAGACGATACATTTTTCAGGGCATTCAATTTCCAGTCCACAAAAGGACTTTAGTTCTGCACCAGCTTAGAGATGGTGGTCATCAAGTCTCATGTTATACTTTTAATAAAACCTGTTTGCGCCGCTTTGTCGCACTTTGGCAGGAATGCGCATTTCTAGGTTCAGTCTGAGCAATGTCATCAAAATTAACACACTGTCAACTGTGACAGGTAATACATCACTCTCATGATCAATGTAATTGATAAATAAGATCTATTTTATCAAAAGGGATGGCTCTAAAGTGGTAGGAGGTTTTACTTTGTTGGGATAAAAAGGAATCATTTGCATGGGAAAAGATTAATACACTTTATTGTCACCCTATATAACTCTACAGGGAGTGAGGAGAGTACATCACGGCTGCTGATGCTCCACTTTGATTTTTGACCTGAATATGAAATGAGTATGTTTCAGTAAATATAAATTAATTGGAGTATTCCTTACTGTGTTTTGCCTCCTTTTTATATTAATTCCTACTTATAGTGACTTCTAATTACAGTAACTTTATCTTTTATTTATGGTTTCTTTATATTGTTTTTTTTTTGTTTTGTGTTGTTTTCTAGCTCCTTGGTTAGAATATTTTATTAACCTGTTGTGTATGATGCTTGGATATTGACTAAAACTGCTCCATAGATTTCCTGCCTGGAAGTATCCTGTAATGACGTATCTGGGGATCCTCTCACAATAGAAGTGTAGTACCAGCATCGCTTGTACGATCTTCAATAGACTGTGATATTGCATGGTAGAGAGTAGTGCTGAATTGATACCAATGTTTACTTAAACCCTTTAAAGATATAAGAGATTTTAGTAAAATATTATTGTGACAGGATGGACCGCCTATGCCACCCTGTCTGTTGTTGCTGGGAACCGGCTAGGCTTACTTTGCCACCGTTCCCTTTTGTTATTTTGAATATGCCCCTCCTGCTGCAGTGGGAGGGGCCTTCTGCCACCACTGGACTCCTATACCGACATCCAGAACCGGGTTTCTTCTGTGTAACTGACGCTGCTAGCGTGTCTCGTTGCTGGTGTACCTGGGCTGGTAACTCTGGACCTCTTACTATGGTGCTGTGAATGGATCCCCCCCTGGCCTATCACACTAACCAGGGCTGCATGGGTAGCTGGCAGAGCGGCGGTACTGGAAAAGCTTGGGTCCAAACCGCAGAGAGAGCTGGAGAACAGATTAGATTTAGGGTCTAGTCTGTAGATCACAGGAATACAACGATATTGAAGATGTTTCCAAGCAGGTCTTTGAAGCAAGATGGTTTATTTACTCACACACACTGGTTTGAGATACCAGTGATGAAGTCAGATGTTGAAGTCAGAAGAACACTTACATGCTCACACAGCTCATCTTTTATACAGTTCTGACATCGGCTATTTTTAGAATCGGGATGTAAGCCCGTTTACCAAAATATTGATTTACATACATTGCAAAGCCACTAATATTTATACTTAGCTATGAAATTCTTAAAAACCTTGCTGTGATATCCTGCAACTGTATACAGTTCTGACATCGGCTATTTTTAGAATCGGGATGTAAGCCCGTTTACCAAAATATTGATTTACATACATTGCAAAGCCACTAATATTTATACTTAGCTATGAAATTCTTAAAAACCTTGCTGTGATATCCTGCATCTTTGTTTGAGATGCAGGAAATGTAGCAGCACGTTTTAAATTAAACCTTCCTGTCTCCAAGTTAAACCTCACACATCAAAAGGCCTGAATATCATGTGGCCTTTCATCAGACCGTTCGGAATACATATTCACACAGAACAACAAAAGGACCCACAACAAGCCACTTCCCCAAATCACAATACACCAAAGGCTTGGTAAACACAGGCTCATTGTATCAGATATATACATCAGAAATAGGCATTTCCTATAGCAAGGTTAGACAATAGACAAATTTCTTCCCCTGGTCTCAGAAATAACGATTTCCTATCTTACAATATACACAATATCAAAATATAAGTGCAATTACATAAATAAGTGCCCTGCGCTTTTTGCTTTAAATACATTTTTACCAAAACTTATTTACTAGTGATATAGTCACAATTATTATGGTTACTTATCTCACCTAGAAGTTCCTTTGCTGCGGTTGCAGCTTCTGGGTACCACAAGGATACCAACTGTCACATGCATTATCCATCACAGTTTCATGCACCTAAAATTCCTGGGTTGCAATAATGTGCAAAACTGTAACAGTCAAATACTACAAGTCTAGCCATATATAAACAGGTATTGAAAGTGTTACTTAGCAAAATCATTGCTTCACTTTGTATTTTGATAAAATATGGCAGCAATCATGTGCAAAAATATACTATTGTTGAACTCAAGACACTTTGCCTTTGTATTTGTACAGGGTGGCTTCACTAGAAAATATTCTCTTAACTCAAAGACTGGAACTCTACTTCCTGAATTTCCCAGTGCCCAGCATCTTGTTTTACAAGGATGTTTGTCCAAAGAAAAGGTAGGATTAAATGATTTCCTAACTACCACCTTTCTCATATCTCAACTTCCCAAAATGCCAAGACATCAACTAAAATTGGTCACCAAACACAAGTGACTCATTTATGGAGACTTAATTTTGTAATCTAAAGTCCATTTTTCTAGATAACTAGTAATTTATTAATGTTTGCCTTTGACTTCAACAAATAAATACAGATGAAATGGTAAAAGACATGTAACACTAAATATTTACTCTGAGTTTGATATTTGCAGTTTAATATTATGTGATATTTTTAATTTCCCAAAATACACCAGAATCGAACACAAATAATAAATACATGGAATTTACAGATAAATCATATACTATATATGAGTACATCATATTTTGTCACTGAATTATATAGTCATTATATCATCATTATTTTACACATATAATTTTTTTTTAATGTGAACGTAAGCTACTATATTTATTATGCCGAGATTAAATGCGTAAGTATACGGATGCAGTATGTATTGTAGACTGAATGATGTATATTATACAGCAGGTAATTTATTTTTAATATTAAATATATTACTGTGCAGTAGTAAGTGAGTCAATACATGATACAGAGCAGAGACAGGTCATGAATACAGTATATAAATAATAATATATGAACTATTGTCCAGAAAGAGTAATGTATAATATACAATTGGAAATGTCCAGAGTGGGAATGCAGTCAACTGGAACATGAACTAATATAGCATTCACTAGCCGAGGAAACAGAAAGACTAGGCTATAGACTTTTTGTTGGAGTGGAGCACTAAAGAGACAGATGATATCGTTGGCTTTGTATGAGTGTGTGGTGCTGGAGCTGACCAGTAGAGGTAGTGGATTGGTATGACTCAGGACTCATCTTTGGCTCCTTGCCTAGGGAACCACACAATGATTATTGTTATTAATATTTTTAATAACATTTGTTTATATAGCATAAAGGTAGCCCTGTAGAATTGGGAACAATCAGTAATACAATAAGACTGGGTAATAATAGGCAAAGAAGTAAGAGGGCCTTCCTTGCAACCTTATAATCTCTGGGGAAATAGTGCCACAGACTAGAGCCACATTTGAATGTGAAAAGTGATTACTGTGGCTAAATGACCCCAGTAGCACAGCAATGTTGGTTTGTTGGTCAATATGTTGTAGAGAACAATAATTAAGTCTATTTACTGTAGTGGTAACATCACAGCTGGAAAGACGTGGTGTGTTATTTGACAGGGAGATTTTTGATGGAGGGAACAGAGAAAGCAGTTTATTATCTGGAAACGATGGGGGGCTCGTATGTGACAGTTGATAATGATCAAGGGACAGAGTGGTTTGCTGTTATGGGGGATTGTTTGATTGAGAGAAGAGAACTGTTTGATGGAAGAGTGAATAAGATATACTGTAGTAGGAATGTTGTTTGTTGGAGTGGGAAGGATGAATTATTTTTGAATGGTTATAAAGATTTGAAAATTGGTGCCAGATTTTCTCACTGCACCCAGCTGTTTCTGATATATAAATTAAAATGTATCAAAGGGGATTGTTCAAAATACAGTAAAATTGTCTAGTGGTCATACCATGTTCTGAGATGCTGTCAAAAATATCTATACAATTGGAATTATACGTTGATTTGCCATAATGTTGTTACTTCCTTTTATAGGTGGATACTCTCATCATGATGTATAAAACACACTGTCAGTGTGTGCTAGACAATGCAATCAATGGGAATTTTGAGGAGGTATTTATGCTTTTTAGAAATTCAGCATATTATTTATTATTCTGTCTTTAGGAAAACTAATTATGATTGATATATTTGTTTTAGATCCAGCACTTCTTGCTGCATTTTTGGCAAGGAATGCCAGATCACCTATTGCCACTGCTTGAAAATCCTGTAATTATAGATATATTTTGTGTTTGTGACTCAATCCTTTACAAGGTAGGATGCTGCTTTTTTTTTTACTTTTTAATAACTTCATTGGGAAATTTAAGAATGTAGATAACAGAATTATGTTTGTTTTAGGTTCTCACGGATGTCCTCATACCAGCAACCATGCAGGAAATGCCAGAAAGGTAAAAATATGATATTATTGTTTTCAATAAAAAAGCCTAGTGTTTAAATTTGTGCATTATCCCTATATCATGGGAATTTAATATGTAATGTAATACAAGAGAAGGAATAAGGCTTTCTATGTCCTTATATCAAATGACATAGCTTGGTATTTTTCAAACACAATAAAACAGGTCTCGAAAACAATACTTAATATTCAAAATATTTGACATTTACAGCCAACACTGCATTTCCTGGAAATACATGGGACATTTTGAGATGGCAATATTAATTAGCATTATTATAGAGACAAAGAGGCTCATTTAGAGTTGGACGCATTTGGACGCGTCAAAAGCGCAGGCATGAAATACGATAGGTGCAATTCAAAATAAACTCATAAATGTGTCCGCATAAGGATATGTTTAAGGCATATGCTTCAAGTGTATCATCATGTGGTGGGTTACTGGAGACACCATTCATCATTATCATCAAGATGATGGCATCTACCTGTTGAAAAAATAAAATCAATTTAAAAAAAATGGTGCTCCCCTCCAACCCTAAAAAGTACGATCACCCATATGTAGTACAACTGGTTCCAGCAAGCCCTAGCAGTCATGAGCTGGTTGAGTATGCTGGCATTTGTAGAACTAGAAGCGCCAGCATGCCCTGACATCCAGAGTCTGCTGGGACTTATAGTGCACCAGAAAAAGTACTGTTAAAAAAGATACACCATGAAAAAAACACTTATTAGAAAACATACCACCACACACCTTATTTAACCCATTTATTAGTCACCTAAATCAAGCGGGAATCCTCTTCAGTCTTGAAGCTTTTAATCTAATGGTATTTAAAATAAAAAATAATTTGAAAGACGTAGACTTGCTCTGCAAGAGTCGCGTTGTAAATTACAAGTTTCCCAGCGTTTCAGCAATAATCAAACAGAGCAGCGTGGAGTTCAGCTGCTATAGAACTACAATGAAACAATGTGGTTCACTCATACGGTATGTGGTACATGTAGTTTTAAAAACAAAAGCATACCCAAATAGTTTATGCCTGCCAGGGCTTGCTGGGACCAGTAGTATCATAGACAAAATGCTAAAATATCTTATTTAACCCCTAATGCTTTCAACCATAGTTGCCTACTCTCCCGGAATGTCCGAGAGACTCATGAATTTTTGCAAGTTCTCCCGAGAGAGCAGGGCAACCTCCTGGGTCTAGCTCACCTCGTTGGTTAAGTGGGTGGGGGCGGGGCTAAATGCACCATCCTGCCCCGACCTCACCCCCTGTAAGGCTGAAATTGACAAATATTGGTATGAAGCATGTCCTAACGACACAATACGCATGGCCACACCCCCACGATGAAGATCTGTCTCGGACAGCTGGCTGCAAAATTTGATAAGTATGCTTTCAAAACAGGAATGCTTTCTTTGTTGCAAAGTGGCCTGCATTTTATTTGCTGAACAAGTTAGGGCTGGTTAACATTCTGATGGGGGACCACCAGACTGTCATAACCTAGAGCTGATAGCAGGGGAACCCCCACACTATTTTCCCACCTGAAATTGCTGCTATAAGCCCAAGCTAGTGCTGGTAGCGCAGTTTCTTTTAGATTAGCAAGGTCCACGCTAATGATCATCATCATCAATAAATACCCCTCCTGAGAGGGGTATCTACAACTGTCTAGATCGCCGAATACACTGTATGTACGCGAACACGCATTTAGATTATTTGACCTACGTTGAAACATCACTTCCCTCCCACATTATGCCTCTTCACATATGGATGCAGAGAGATGCATTTTTTCAATTCAAAACAGCGTTTGGGCTTGGGTCATTAAGGAAAGTAAGGCAAAAAAAAGGAGTACATTTTCTCTAGGACAAACCATGTTACAATGCAAGGGGTGCAAATTAGTTTATTATTTTGCGCATAAGTTAAATATTGCCAGTTTTTTCATATAGCACACAAATACTTGATAACTTTATTTTTACACTGAAATTTAAATTTGATCTAGGACATGTCCTGCCCCAACTATAGATCTGTTCCCACATTTTAAATTTACATCCTCCTCCAATGCATCATGGTTTTGTCCAAGTGCAAAGTTACTCCTTTTTTATGCTTTGCTCTCCTTAAGGACTCAAGCCCTTTATGTTCATCTCTAAATTACCCCCAAAATACTTTATAACATTGAACTGTACTATATACTGAAATTTTTAAAAAAATTCAGGTAATTTATGAAGCAACAAATATAGCAAGAACAGTAAACAGATTTTATTTTTACCCGTTTTGACATCACATTTCTGCTTTTAGTCCCATTGCACCTAAATGTATACATGCAACAATTTGTATAGCAAGGTGATCTTTTGCTAAGTATTTATTTATTTATTCTGGATGGTGTCCATTTATTCATGATTATCTAGTAGCAATTATGAACATGGCCACACCTAAATTTCTAATGTTGTGTTTTGTAATGTTTACAAAATGCTACAAAGAGCAGCAAGAGCCGGAGATGGCACAATCAAAGCTTTTTTTTATTGCAAAAGGCCTTGATTTTATTGACTAGCTTTAATGGAGCTCTATTTGTTTAGTCTAGGCACATACACAAGATGCACCTAGCTCATAATTAAATGGCAAGTGCCAATGTACTTTATATTACAAACTACACTAGTAATGACATTTGATATAAAGATAGTCTCGAGTGGTGGCTATACTTCTTTCAGAAGACCCCAGGAGGTATATTTACTAAACTGAGAGTATGAAAAAGTGGAGATGTTGCCTATAGCAACCAATCAGATTATAGCTGTTATTTTGTAGAATGTACTAAATAAATGATAACTAGAATCTGATCTCCACTTTGTCAAACCCGCAGTTTAGTAAATCTAGCCCCAGGTCTTTTAAGACCTCACTTAGTGTCACCTAAATAGTAGTTTGGGGATGGTTCAGTTCATTAAAAATAAATTGATATTTGCACTGCCTGGCTGGATCACAAATGACTCACCCTCGGGAGGCTCACACACACACACACACACACACACACACACACAGTCACAGTTGTTTTATTTCATGTGTAAAGTGTGTGCACACTAATAGATCTATCACATCTAATTGGTTCATTGTTTGACAGCTTATACTCTGTATGACTATTGATTTATAATTGACTAACTCTCTTTCTCTACATACCTAATTTTCTTTATTAGTTTATTAGCAGACATAAGAAACTTTGCTAAGCACTGGGAACAGTGGGTTATTTCATCATTGGAAAACCTTCCAGAATCTCTGTCAGAGAAGAAACTGCCAATCGTTAGAAGATTTGTGTCATCTTTGAAAAGACAGACCTCATTCTTACACTTAGCTCAAGTACGTTCTGAGTTACACATCCGGTTTTGTGCTTAAGGGAAAATCATTGTGACAGACTGTAAATCAAATGTGGCTTAAGCCAATCAATCAGCCCTGGATGGAAGCTGATCCCATAAAATCTTCCAGTTGAACAGGTCTATTTAACTAGGTTAGAGCGGTTCCTGAATATAAGGCATGCACTTACTCCTATTCTTTCTCAAACTTGTAAATTGGCTTGAAGCAAAGTTTTGTTGCTTTCAAATACTGAACAGCAAATTTCTATATATAAATGCATTGTATGCAGTTGGAGCAAAAAGTATTCAGAAAATATATACGGTAAGGGTTGAGACTTTAGATATAGAACTTCCCCAAAAATTTAAAACATTTTAAAACACAGTGGGCCTGATTCACGTACATCCATTTGGGTAGTATATCATCACCATTTATTTATATAGCGCTACTGATTCAGCAGCGCTGTACAGAGAACTCATTCACATCAGTCCCTGCCCCATTGGAGCTTACAGTCTAAATTCCCTAATACACACACACACACACACACACACACACACACACACTAGGGTCAATTTTGATAGCAGCCAATTAACCTACTAGTATGTTTTTGGAGTGTGGGAAGAAACCAGAGCACCCGGAAGAGAAACCCAAGCAAACACGGGGAGAACATTCAAGCTCCACACAGATAAGGCCATGGTTGGGAATTGAACTCATGACCCCAGCGCATTGAGACATAAGTGCTAACCACTAAGCCACCATGCTGCCCACCGTGCTCTGTGCATACTCAGAAGTGAACCTTACGCCATCGAATGCAACTCATGTCCTAACGTAAATAAAGCTTACTACTGACCATGACTTGAGAAGCAGAACGTTGGAGGAAAGGGGCAAACTAATGTAGGCTATGTACAGTGTTCTGAGGCTCATAAGTACCCATGGTTTCAGCCACATCATTTGCATCACCTACAGGGAAGGTGTAAGTACTATGCTGACTAATAGTCATGACTATCGAGGCATAGTATTTGTTTTAAAAAGTATATGTTTGCGTGCCACTAGCTAGCCCAGAATATATGTATGCAAGTAATATAGACTATAGAAAGCATTGTATCTACAGTATGCTTTAAAAAGCATCTATATATATTTAATTATAGTTAATGTAACATATATATATATATATATATATATATATATATATATATACTGTTAAGAGTTGTTCATTAATTTTCTAGTATAATTTTGTTTATATGTTCTGATGTGTGTTCTTCCTCTCTACGTACGTCAAATACTGTGCAGGCAAAGCACACTTACACCCAGATTCAAATGGAAACTTATCGGTTCGATTTGAATACAGTCAGTATTATGCTGGGTTTTTTTTAAAATCCAACTTGCGTGCAAGTTGTGTTTGCACATGAATCAGGCCCAGTGTATCATCTTACTTAACTCAGCTGTAGCATTGCATCTTTTATGTCTGGGGATGGCCATAGTATGTTATCACAATGTGGGTGATAAAGTGCCGCATATACTGAGAGTTTTATTATGAAGTATTCTGTAACACATTGATGTTAACAAGACAATTTATTTATTGATCCAAGTCAATTAGTTAGATTTTTTAACGGAAATATGGCAGCCTTCAGTAAGCAACATCTGAATGTAATTGTTAGTTAAGAGGGAAATTCTGTTCTTTATTAAAAAGTAAATAGTACGCTGTATGCTTCTCTACAGTTTTGTGTCTTTGGTTTCACTTCAACATAATCTCATTGAGGTCAAAAAACATCTTTCATTTTCTTAAGAAAAGACCATAACAGAATGACTTCCAAGAACTGTTATTTTGTTATTAGTAAAAATGCAGAATACTTACTAGCAGCTAATACATGCTGAAGTCTCTCTGCAAACATAACGTATAAATGATGATTTACACTATTATAACTGATAGCCAATACACTATGGGGCATATTTAAGAATTTACGGTAGTGCACTATCGTGCACTGCCACTTACCGTGGAAATCAGGTCCTGATGTGCCCTCCGCAAATTTATTAAAGGTGCATCGCAGCAGATATCGTGGATATCTGCTGCTTGGCACTCCTGATTGTTTTTGCGAGCAGTCACCATTCAAAAGTATGGTGACTGCTCTGGCCGCAATCTAACAAGTCCCGAAATATTTTTTTTTTTCGGGAACTTGTCATGTTAATGTACATCAGCTGAAGCTGGCGTACATTATCAAAATTGAAAAAATCCAATGCTGTCAGCTCTGCTCCGAAGATCCCTCCCTGTCACTCACAGCTCTCTCTGCAACGATAGTTGCAGAGACAGAGAGGGGATCTTTGTGCGCATGTCCAGTTCTTGGAACTGCACATGCGCAATTGAAGAATGAAGAGAACGAGGAGAAGATCCGGAGACAGCGCTTCCAAAGAGGGGGGTAAGTAAGATTTTTTTTATCACAGAAACAGCAGTTTTTCGGAACTGCTGTTTCTGTGATCTGTTGTTCATAAATTTGAGAAATAGTTCAATCTTTATCCATGCGATAAGGATTGATAACTATTTCTCACTTTTGCCGGACATTGATAAATGTGCCCCTTTACCTCATAGTCAAATGCCATTCTAATTATAAATGAATCAGTTAGTAGATAATTGAAGATTAAACCAAGTTAAGGTATACAAGCCCACACAAATGCACTCAGGATTCACTACATTTAATGCAGTGTAATGCAGAATTTGATGCAAAAGCAATGTTTTGATGATCATTCCACTTTGTAGGGCTCAACTTACCCTACTGGCTGTCACATTGTATAAATCCTAGTGCCCATATCACAGTGGTAGTGGGGTGGAGTTTATGTACTAATTGTATAAAATTACAAGTAGAGTATAATCTTGAAAAAGTGGGAACGAGTTGCCAATTTTTTCTATATTGTACACTTAGGAGGGAATTCTATTGGCCGCATTACTCTCAAAACTAACGCAGTCTGCGCACTATTGCAGTTCATACAGTAATTTAAAACCAGATTTCTGCTCGCGGCTCCCAGGGCTGCGAGCAAAAATCAGTGCTAAAAATTACTGTACTAAAGGTAATAATGCACATTATTACCGTAGTAACGGTAATAGTGCGCAGGCTGCGTTACTTTTGAGAGTAACGCGGCCAATTGAATTCCTCCCATAAAATAAAACATATTTATGCTGCTAAAAGTGAGCCATATTTATAAAAAACCTGAGACATCACAAAAATGGGGAAATTGGTTTGTCCAAGAAGAGACAAAAACCTTCCAGACATTTGAAAGATGCAATAATTCATGACTAGCACATGAGTTTCTCATTTTGTCCCGTATGTTTCCATATGTTCTTCCAATATGCTAATAAGTTTGCTTGTCGCTATTTTATGCCCCTCTATATCTCTATATTTGAGTTTCTGATCAGACCTATTTAGCTCTTTCTCTGTCATGTAAAACAGAGAGGATTGAAATCTCCAGTCAAATTGTTTGCACTAATACAATACTATGGGTATTTTGCTTATGTCAAATCCTCCTAAATAAGCTATTGTTAGATTTTTTTCCTCTCAATATGAAAAACAAAATTGTGAATTGACTATAATCAACTATAATATTTTTCTATTTTAATTTCTTAGATTGCTCGGCCAGCCCTGTTTGATCAGAGTGTGGTAAACGCTATGACATCTGACATTGAGAAAGTAGACTTGTACAGTATTGGTTCTCAGGCTCTTCTCAGCAGCTGTACTGGTGCCGACTCAGACAGTGATGTCTACACGGAGTGTAAGTTCAATCCTTGTCCATACTATTTGTAAAAGGGGATATATATATTTTTTTAAACAAATGAATGTATTGGTATTTAATGTAATTGATTAAGCCATACAAATCTGCATAAATAAAGCCATTTATAGCAAGCAAATGCTTTTGCATGCTTGTGACATCATTTCAGTGCTTTATGTGCTTTGGCATTGGGACCCTTTGGCACCTGTAGTGCCACATAAAAAACTGTTAAAAATCACACACCCTGAATTTTTTTTTTATTAAAATAAACTCCCTTTAATCCCCTTTAACCAATGTATTATTCACCCAAATCCTGTTGTATCCTCTTCATTTTCCTGATTTTAATCCAATGGGAAAAAAATAAAACATAATGTTTTTCGGTCTGTTGGCTGCTAACCAATACTAACCGGTTTAACTCTGGTTGGTCAGTGTGGGAGAAAGCAACTCTGATTGGTTAGTAGTGGTTAGACCCAATATTAACTACATTAATACAAACGTTACTTAGGGAGAAATAATAAGAATAATATCCTGGTAAGTCAATTTCTCCGTTTGAACTACTATGTATTATGTGCCAAGACCGTAAACAATCATCTATCTATAAATTACTCAGAACTTTTCACTTCTCTTCCCACGTTAACAAATGTATGAGATTTAGAACTAAGTAGATCTTTTGATCAGTCATTGTGGTCAACAGTTTTCCCACATACACAGACTTGCTCTCAAAACATAATGGCCCCAGAAATACAGAACAATAATAATATGTCATGGTACAAATGCCCCAATGTTTTAAGCAAACAATTCCATAGTTTACCAAATAGGTGCTGGAGTCCTCAGATAGCAGCAGGTGAACCTTGGCGTATTCGTGGGGCCTGCCCTAAGCTACATGCATTTTGTAAATTAGATATATTTAAGGAGATATTTGGTGAAGGTGTGCCAGCTGACCCCGAGTCCTGGATTCTAATTATAACAAAGAAACCCATCTTTAAATACAAAAATCCCTTTAATAATGCAACAAATGTTGTTATTCCAGCAAAATTAAAGTCACCATCTTTAACAGACTGGTTTGATCAATTTGATTTCTATATGTCAATAGAAGATATTACATTGTCAGCATTAGATCAGATTCCATAGTTTGCACCTAATCTAATATGTATATGAGAGATGCATTAATTACTCTACCAGTAATCTTCTAAATTCAAAAACCTTCTGACATTAGTGTACAGTTTGACTTTTTCTATGTGCACACATGACCCTTCCTCTCACCCTATATCCCCTCCACACAACTCTTTCTCCCTCTGTTATTTTACATAAAATCTCCCTGCACATGCCCTGAAATGAACTATGTGCCAGAGAATGCAGCAACATTCAATTAATCTTTGAGCGCATAGGACCATTACTACAATTTTAGGGGCGGAATGGGGAGGGGACCAGGCGTATGCACATAGTCAATGTACAGTCAGGGAGTACCAAGCTTGAGCGCACGCAGCAATGTACGATTCAAGCTTTAGGCATCTCAAAGGTACGTGTTTCTCTGTCATATAACCAGATACAGTTCCGATGTAAGTGCCGATTATTAGTGATGATGGTCATTATGCAAACTAGAACAATGAGAATCAACTGTATAAATTAATTTTATGTACAGTAGACATTAATAGCATCCTAATAAATCTATTTTGTGGGTAATAAAATGAGAAAAAAACTATTTATTTTTTAAAAAAATGTATGTTTTATCATTATTTTTTTGGACTTAGAGAAATTTTTATTAGGTTTTTTAAGATTTTAACAGGGGGGGTACAAAAAAAAGAGAGGGGAGAGGGTAGGACATTGAATTGGGGGACCGGAGAGGGGGGTACATAGAGGGTCTGGAACACAGCAATAGATCATAAAATACCAATCTAAACAAATACACACATTTCTAACATATTGTAGTATGCTGTAGCAAACACATAAACCCGCCAACCAGGTCATCCCTTGCATAGAGCCGTGCCAGAACAAAAAGACACACTTCACTGACTGATGTATATGGGCTTGAGGGGATATCGTTAGTTCTCTGCTGTGAGGCTCGTATTTGTGCTCCCTCCCCCTCAGTCATGTAAATGTGCCAAGTACACCATTTCACTAGAGGAGAGGTAGCTGCCGTGGAGTAAGGCATTCCCAAGGTTTTCATTTCGAAACTAAAGTTTTTTTTGGAGATAATCGTTGACATTGGATGCGGGAGATGTTGCTGCTATGCCTGTGCAATAGCAGCTCTAGTTGCTATAAGGTCCTGGCCCATCACATATCTGTTCCATTGTGGGATGGAGACTGGGTAATGGTGTAGAAGGGCCAATTCAGGGGATGAATGGACCGGGTGATGAAAGATCACCTTGAGTAAAGTCACAGAGGTAGAAGGCCACATCTTATGCAGTTTTACAGGGGTAGCATTCATTCTATTTATGAGTTTCACCAGCATTTTCGTGTGGTTAAGACATTTAGACATTTTGAAAGAGTTCTTAAAGATACGCTCCCAGTCCTCTCCTGACAAATCCAAGTGGAGATCTGCCTGCTACTGGAGTTGCATTTTAGACTTAGGTGGGTCTGTTTGTGTTCACAATGTATTATACCAGGTAATTATGCTTGATCTACCCACGGCTTCCTCCCCTTTGGAAGAGACAAATACCTCAGCTAGGATAGCTTTCTCAAATCGGGAAGGGCCAATCCACTCTGTAGTTTCCCTCGAGTAATGCGCTGCAATGCCATGCATTTGGGCTTAGCTTTCCATATATATGACTTCATGGTGGCTACACGCATCAGACGAACAGGAAGGCGGAACGGCAGTATGCGGAAAAAGGACATCAGCTTCGGGAGGAGTGTCATCTTAAACGCTGAAACCTAACCATGGGACCTCAAAGCACATCCATGTATTTGTCAATTTCACAAGTTGATGTTGAAGTAGAAAAAAGTTTTTATCTATTACTGTGTCTAAATGCGGAGTTATCTGGATACCCAGATACAAGAGTTCAGTAGATTTCCATGTATAATTTAAATTTGTCTTTCAGCCCCTGGAGTCTTTCTGGAGAAATATTAATTGGAAGTACCTCTGTCTTAGAAGTATTACGTTTATATAGAGAGGATCCACTAAATAGAGACAATATACTATGGCAGCTGGCAGTGAGGTCTCTTGATCAGTTACAAAATCATGATGTTGTCAGTGAATAAACATAGTTTGTGCGGCCCCCCCCACATTTCCGCTCAATCCTCACCCATGTGGCCAGCGGTTCTATTACCGGAGGTATATGAGGAGAGATAAAGGGCACCCTTGACAGGTACCATTGGAGATACTAAAGTTACATGAAAGAAACCCATCACTGAACAGGTTTGGAATACAATGCCAATATAGCTTTCAAAATGTCTCATGCAAACCCAAACCGTTCAAGAACCTTTGCCATATATGGCCAATAGAGTCTGTCAATTTCCTTTTCAGCGTCTAATGAGAGCAAGAGCATAGTGTCTTTAGTTTTATGAATCTGTTCTATGAGATGAAATATCCGCCTCGGGTGAGGCCTGCCTGCCCACAACAAAGCCCACTTGATCCAGATGGATCAATTTGGGGATAACTGAGGAGAGCCTACTAGCGATAAGTTTCACAAAGATTTTAATGCCAGTATTTAATAAAGCTATAGGCCGACAATTTTTACAGTCTGTAGGGTCTTTCCCGGGCTTTGGAATCACTACAATGTGGGATTCCAACATTTCAGGTGAAAAGCTTCCTAACTCTGTGTCAGCATTATAAAGTTGTTCTAGTATGGGTATCAATTCCTCTTGAAAGGATATAAAAAATTAATTTATGTATCCGTACGGGCCAGGTGCCTTATCTTTGGTTAGCTGTTTATTGACCTGCCGAATTTCTTCCTGGGACCAAGGGGCATTCAGTGTATCCCTAGTGAGGGGTTTTATCATTTTGAACATTGAACAAGTACCAATAATTGAATACCTTTTTTGTGAGCATTTTTTTGGGGTATTCCACATACGTATTAGACATCAGGGGCACACGCAAGATTGTCAGGGGGGTTCCCCCCCCAACCCAAAAAAAAAAACCCGCGAGAGAGCTGCTGCACATGCGCCCGCGGCGCTGTCAAAGAAGTGTCTGCGGCGGTGCGATACAGCACCGCCACGGACGCTTCTTTGACAGCGCCACGGCTGCTGTATAGGACAGTGCCACTATGGTGGGCAGAGCCGTAACGAGGGTGGTGCGGGCGGTGCCGTCGCCCAGGGCGCAAGGCCAAGGGGGCGCAGCAGCCGCCCGCTACCTGCCTCTACCTTCAGCCCTTAAATTCCGCAGTGGAACGCATGTGCATTCCACTAACAGGAAGTTTGGCATTTGGAACGCATATGCGTTCCACTGCGGAACTTAGGGGATGAAGAATATCTCTCTCTTTCTCCTTTGTTTCGTTCTCCCTCTCTCCTCAGTCTGTGTGCCCTTCTCATGCTATAAGTGGGTTTCCGGCACCTGGCTTCCTGTTGTTAGGGTCCCGCACACTTTATCCCGAGGTGAAAAGGAAGTTCACAAGGAAGTAGGGTGAGTAGCACTGCGACATGTACAGTAGGGAGAAATGCTAGGTAAACTTTATTTAAAAGCAGAATTGTGTGAACTAGCATGATGGAAAGGATAATGTAACCGTAAGTCTGTTTTAAAATGATTTGACTTTTTAGCACATGCATGGTGCTTTATAACACAAACCTTAATTACTGCTTGGTATATTTTCCCAATAAGTGATATATTACCTTCTTTGTAACTTCACAGTTACTCGCTGTAATGTCATTTTGCCCCGTTCAGTATGTAATATTTTACACGACTGACGGCTCAGAGCTGGATGTCGGTGAGCTGGAGACAGTTTGGTTCTAATACTGCATCTAACTTTGATTTACTTACTTTCTTTGCCTCTGTGATGTTAAACAGCCAGTTTGTCTTGCTCCTCTATAATGTGTACAGTGGTTGCTTTTTAGTAAGATATACGACAGTAAGAGCGAGGTAAGAAGAGACTAGGGATTTGAAAGAGGAGGGGAGATCATCCATCTCTGTCCCCCATAGTGCTTTAAACCTACCATCTGCAGGCAAGGACAGAGGTCACGGTTCAGGGTTAAAGTTCAGATGTGTGTATACCTGATTTTTGTGCGTTTTTAAAAAAACGCACTATACGTTCGTTTTACGTGCCTTAATGAATCAGACCCTTTGTGTCCAACTCTAAATGAGCATCTTAGTACAGAGAATACAATGTAACACACATTTCCTTTCATTCATTTTATTGCAGTGTTTCAAGAGCTAAAAGATCTCTTAAAGAAAAATGCAACAGTGGAGTCCTTTATTGAGTGGTTGGATAATGTTGTAGAGCAAAGAGTTATCAAGGTGAATTACTTTTTTTTGTGAATAAGAAACTTGTAAATTCTATCTTGTGTGGTGGAGCCAACGGTTGGAACTGCACATACTATATACATTTATTTAATAAAATAATTTGGAATGTAATCATTTAAACATACCACTTGGGGCTTTGTGATTTTAACATGTCATCATCATTATGACATTCAATGTCATTGTGTCATTCTATGGGTTTTCCATAAGAAAAAAAAATAGATGGAGTTATGTAAAAGTTGACAACCACTTTTTAAGAAGTGGTGGCCCTAATCTACAGTGATAATAAGGGAATACCAACACAGTAAACTTCAAGTAATAATCAGTAAAAACTAGCCAATAATTCCCATCTATCAAGCATAGCAACAGTTACCTACTGTTCCAATGTTAAATATCCCAAACAAAGTTAGATAGAGTTGTGGTCATGGTTTCAGAGATATTTTCCTATATACAGAGTACTCCCTGTCAGTAATCCCATTAAAGGACCCTTGTACTCAGCTACTGTGCATAGCAAATGTTAATACAAAGTGAAACATCTCAAATTACATTTTATATATATATATATATATATATATATATATATATATATACATATCTATATGTTTTTATGAATGTTGTTTGTTGTATTTTTATATAAACCAGTTTGTATTTTAATTGAAATGCTTCTTTAAACAACTCAACATTGTAAGATAAACATTAGCAAATAGTTGTGAAAGTAATAAGAGTATTTGTAAAGCTATTTGCTCCTGCCCTGTAATAAGAACTAATCCAGGCACCAATATTTCAGCATTAACACCAACTGGTGAGCCTATTTGTCAGAATAAGTACAGTCACCTCTATTTTCCATTCACCATATGCATCTGACTCACTGACATCACTGATTAATAATGTAACAATCTGTTCCAATGAAGATGTACTAGGCTTTGTAGCAAGAACTAATATTGATTTATTATTATTCTTCTATTTCTAGACCAGCAAGCAAAATGGAAAATCACTGAAGAAGAGAGCTCAGGATTTTCTTTTGAAGTGGAGTTTTTTTGGAGCCCGAGTTATGCACACTTTAACACTGAACAACGCATCTAGTTTTGGTATTGGAGCTTAATAATAAATGTTCTAATGTCTTTAAGTATAGTGTAAATATAATTTCATAAAGACGGAAACAAAAACACATTTAGGTGTTTGGAAGTTTTACAGTAAGTCAGTCTAATCTTCTGCGCAGTACAATATTAGATTATATGCCAGGAGGTATTAACACCTGAGTAGAAGGGTATAATTGTGACATGTGAAATATGATCAGGCTTTGACTGTTTGGAATGCAGTAGAGTACCTTTTTCTTATGTGCGCGCTTCCATAAATCTCTTAATGTGCTGTGCTTGGACTGTCTGGTCTGTCTACTTCATCATGTGCTACCTTTTTTAAAAGGAATGAAGAAATATGTGGTTTACCTGCATTGAAATGCTTCTTGAAATTATTAATTTATTTATAACATAAAAAAATAATTAATATATGCATAAAGTCCTGTAGAAAGCATCACTTTTGTGAGTCACATATATAATCATACACATTGCACAGACTATATATCACATAAACTGCCCACCACAATTGCCTTTTTATAGTTACTTCCCTCCTCACTGACTTCTGATATCCATATTACTTACATAAAAGAGCTTTGCTGTAACTTGAAATGTCTGGGTCAATAACATTGTTTTTCAAACAGCTTCCCAATTCAATGCCATACTGACGTAAGACAGATTTGCTCCCCACCCAAGTTTAGACCAAATTGCAATGCACTCATGACATTTTTAACAATCTGAAAGAACTGATTTAATTATATGTATCCTCTACCCATACTGGCTATCGATTCTGATTGATACCCCCTCACAAATAATATGCAGCCATTAGAGGGGGTACTCAATGTTTTCCTACAGGTTAAGGGCTTGCTAAACTAACTGACCCTATAGTAACACAGAATGTCATGGCTATAGTTATGCCTTACCTAGTAGGTATGTATCATATAAAATTATATATATATATATATATATATATATATATATATATATATATATATACATATATATATATATATATATATATATATATATATACTCTGTTTAATAATAACACATTTTCTATATAAAAATGCACAGAGGCAAAATGACCCATTATTGTTTTACGCAGTTATTGTCTAGGATTAAATAAGTAAGGTGTTAAATTTTTCCTAAATGTGTAGTCTGCTAGTTGACTCTGGAAAGTTTGTGTTCCGTTATATTTGCACAAAAGAAAAGTAAATAGAAATAGATCAGTAAAGCTTATTGTAAATCAAGTCTTATTTGCTTTAGAATAGGACATCTTACTTTCATCAGTATGTCCTTTGATCTAATGTGTGTGCCATCAAATAGTAAATAAATTGAACTATGTGTCTCATTCAACTAAAGATTAGAGTAAGGTTCCAGAAACTATTCTTTGTTGATATTGGTAGGTCATTCAAAGTACAGCAATCACTGATTTTTTTTTGCCTTCACTTGCTCCTTGTAGTGTGGTGAGATGGTCATGTAGATAATAACACTATTGCTTTCTACCTTCTATTTGTCCTTAGGTTCATTCCATTTAATAAGAATGCTGCTTGATGAATATATATTACTTGCTGTGGAGACACAGTTTAACAATGATAAGGAACAAGAGCTCCAAAATTTATTGGATAAGTACATGAAGAATGCAGGTAAGTTGCCGCAGATATTTTTCAAACTTTATAACTGTTAACAGCAATAACAATATGAAATCATAATAGAAACAAAAATACCTATACTCATATGTACTGTACTAATTTAACAGAGCATGATTGTTTATATAATTTATGTAGTCTTAATAAATATTTCTCCATACAATCATGAAACAGAATGGCATTTTAAATTTTTAATGTCACACAGCCATGCTCGAGTTGAGAAAATGTATAGCTTTAGATTGTTAGATGTAAGGCTAGAACAGTTATAATACAATTCTGTTTTCCATCCGTCAACCTGTTACACTTGCTTTTTTCAATGTGCCCCATTATATTTGTTCACATGTGTAAGTGGATCCAAAAATAGATAACAACTTTGCAGCATACTGGTGCACAACAGGGCAACAGTCTAAATGAAGGTCCTGTTTAAATCACAGAAGTCTTTCCCGCACAGAAAGGAGGGATACATCCTCTGATGATGTCAGATGTGCTGTTAGCACTGAGTGACCTCTTTGCGTTGTGCGGAGGAGGTCACATGATGCAGAGAGGGTCAAATGTTGTAGAATTTGTCAGCTCCGGGCAAAGAATATGATGGAGTTCAGTCTAATTCTCTGTGCTGTGACCTGTCAAGCTTCACTTGTTGCCTCAGCATTCAATAAAAGCTGCAGTCATGTTTAGTGGTGCATAAAGCAGACAATAAGAGCTGGAGCCAAAGGAGTGTAAAGTGAGATATGGCCCAACAGGTCATAAAGAAGGATAGAGCAGGGGGAGCTGAAGATGATGGGCAAAAGGTGACTGCCTTTTGCCCATCACTTGTATATAGCGATATTATTTTGGCAGGTTATGGTTAGAAATACAAGATGATGTTTGTTTTACAGATAGGCCTTATTGTTATCTTTCCAGATGCAAGCAAAGCAACATTTACTGCATCACCAAGCTCTTGCTTCCTTGCTAGCCGAAACAAATCTGGGGGGCTTCCAAACGATCCTGCAGTTAAAAATGAATGTCTTCAAGAACAGAATTACCCAAATCTGTCACCAGACCAGCATGCCGGTCTTGTTCGTGGTTTACACTCCTTTAATGAAGAAAATGAAAATATCTCACTAACAGGTAATTTGTATGGTAAAATGCCGCTACTACAGTGATGAATGAAAATGCATATCACAGCATAGTAATGTAAAATATATCGATCCATGCAGATAATATAATTTTGAAAATGGAAAAACAGGACATTCTAATTATCTTAAGTTTGCTCATATCATAAACACACCACTTACACTTGTTTTATAAGAACTGATCCATGCTTACTCTGTTCATTTTGGCTCTTTCAAAAGTCTAAATTTTGTGAAAATGAACTTTTGCAGTAAACATTTTGCTGACTATCCTGGTAAAACCACTTCATGTGGGATATGGGGAAATCATACTGTAACACTTTATGTAACTTATAAGGCACTTAGAAGTCCTCAAGAAATTGAAGGCCAGTGTTGTAGCTAATAGCCACCAACCCATCACATCTTACTGACACAGCAATGTGTTATACAGCTCCAACTGCCAGCATCTTACACATTAATAGAAATGAACACATTTGTATCCACCTTCCCTTCCCAAAGGGGTATATTTAGTAAAATGCAGGTTTGAAAAAGTGGAGATGTTGCCTATAGCAACCAATCAAATTCTAGCTGTCATTTTATAGAATGCACTAAATAAATGATAACTAGAATGTGATTGGCTGCTTTGTGCAAGACCTCCACTTTTTCAAATCTGAAACTTAGTAAACATACCCCAAAGAGTCAATTTTGCAAATAAAGAGCATAGCCTAACTTCTTAGTTGGATGGATACATTCTCTAGTAGAGTCTGAAGGGAGATGAGTCTTCAGAGGCTTTTCCTGCAGGCATAGACAAGCAGAGGGGTAATTACAGATGCGCTGAATCCCCCCTCTGGAACGAAATTATTGATTATTGGAAAACATGAAGAAAATCTGTTTCATTTGCTCCTATTTGCAGGACAGCCTGATTTATTTACTTTTCTTTTTTTATTCAATATGTGTGTCTCGGGAACTGAGGGCAGCTGGGGGCATGCACATTAGTGGTAAATTAATTAATCACCTCCTGGAGCTAATTACTATTCACTAAAGCAATGGTTCCTGATTGGTTAGTATTACTATTTAAGGCATGGAGAGCTTAGCCTCCCTGCCAGTTATAGCGTCTGTGTGCTGATGACCAGCTCTGTCCTGTTCTATCCTGTGGATACCATGCATTTGACCTGATTCTTGTTGTGACCTTTGGCTTTGACTTTGACCCTGCTTGAACGCTAATTGTCCCTGACCTCTGCCCTACTTCCTGATTATCCAACTCACTACAGACCGCCACCATTGGACTGTCTTTGGTACCTGCCCTCTATATACCGGTTATCCTCCATCCTGCGCTACGGTTATCCTGATGAGCTTTTACTACACTAGAGTGTGTAGTTCAGTTCTACGGGTAAGGCAGCTTCTATAGGTGAAGACCTTTATTAGCTTGGTTTTAAAAGCTTATCAAGTAGCCGTTAGCCTAACAGGTAGAATGTGTCCTGTCTATTATTTTACAATGTTAAATGCAGGAAGGGTGGGGGCAATTACAGCAGCCTGGTAACTTCTCCCCAGGCCAGAATTACTAAAGGCAATTTGCAAACCATAAAATTGCAGTAACGTGATTCTGTACCCCTTTATTCATTTAAACTTTACATTATTTCTTCTTTGTTTCAAAATATTGGTCGTTTTTGTTTTATTCATGGCTTATATTAATCATGAGAATGAGTGGGCATTTCTGGCTTTATTACACATCTATTTTGTTTGTTTTTGTGTTCTCATTACATTGGTCAAAACGCTGAAACGCTATTGTAGAACTTCACATCGCAGTAAGCCATGGCTTGTGAAACTACAAGCACTAGCATGAACAGTTCCAAAACAGTACTACACTGCTTGCCACTAGTGCCATTGTTTTCAATCAGACTAGAGGTCAGTACCTGGCCAATTACAAGTGGCTAGCATGAAAATCTTGCTTGTGATTGGCTGAGCTTTTACAATTAATTTCTATGGCTAATGTATTTCAATTGGATTTCAGTTCCTATAAAAATGCTTTGCCTATTCAAATTTCCCCAAACTGTCTAACTTTTCAAAAATCGATTTTTAATCAACTGGAGTGTCTAGGGATGCATTACTAGCTGTTAAGAGCTCCAGTCGAAAATGAGCTCTAAGTGTCAGTACAGTCATATATATATATATAACATAGTGATTTCCTATGGCCTGAACTCAGGGATTAAGTGCTATCAGCATGGGCTGGTTAAACTTAGGGGTGGGACCTGATCTCCCTAAGGAATCCAGCCCCTTGCTGACCAGCCTAGGAATGGTTTGGCATTATAGCAGGGGGACTCCACGCTGTGGGTTTCCCGGCTATGCTGCCACCAGGCCAGGCTGGAAAAGCCTAGTGCTGATAATAGGAAATTCAGGGGGACCCCACGCATTTTGTACCTCTGATTTTCTACATGAGGCCCATTATAATGCTTGTTATATACACCAAATGTAGTATTTGTGGTATCTTATTAAATTAGAAGTTTGTTAAAGTTATTGTAATAAGTGGCTATACTTTGCCTTAAAAAAATAAGTTAAACTGCTTCCTGCAGATTGTAGAATAAGCATAGAGAAAACAATATTTCCCCGTGATCACTCTGTACATGTTGTCAGTCATGATAAGCTTTTGAAGATTGATTAATTATGTTTTAATTTTTGTTTTGTGAATATTAAACACAGCTCATTCACATGTTAGAATAATCAGTGCTTAGTGACTTTAGCACACTTGCCAACTTTCTGACTCTGCCCCCGTGGTGATGTCTTTGCATCCATAGCTCCGCCTCCACTATAAAATGACGAAATTCACGTCATTTAATATCGGTGGTGGGGCTTAATAGTGTCATTAAGCCCCACTTAGGATCTGGGAGGTTTGCCTACTCTTCCGGGAGTCCGGGAGAGTAGGCAAGTATGTGTTTAAGGGACTTTTGGGTTATCAAGAACTAATATAGATAGGGGGAGATTTACCAATCTACAGTTTTACCCCTTCCATTGCATAAGAGGACAGCCTGCTCAGCATAAGGTATGGTCCTCTGGGGGGCCCCTAAAAAAGTGATCCCCACACCTTGAGAGTACTAGCCCAATGCTGACTAGCATTGAGCACCTCCTGGTATACCTGACTGATGGGTACCTGGGTAATACAGTTAAAATATAATGCTAGAATGTGTCACAAGAGTGGTGTCACATTTTGTTAAATAAATAACTTGTATTGCCCCAATAGCTAAATAATTAAAGTGTAAATTTCCCACATAATGGTTTATCAAGAATTAACATTTAGTACCATACAATTGCAAGTTAATTGTATGCTTCTAAAATGCTTTATAAACAGCATGAGTAATTGAGATTGATCTAAAATGTTTATTTTACATGTTCTATAATTAAATAGCTACTTGAAGAGAGCTGACCGTCCCTCGCTGGCTTCCAAGAGCTTCCCCTTGGTTTACTATGCCAATCATGCCTCTAAACGTAACGGTGTCGCTATAATGGTGCATAACTCTGTCCCTCTTGTGGTCTCTAAGGTTATAAGTGATACTGAGGGACGCTCCTTTATCCTCCTAAGCAAAATCAGCTTACATGATATTACGATTGCAAATGTATACACCGCTACCACAGGCCACTCAGTCTTTTTTCAATCTTTCTTACATGCCCTCTCTTTTAACCACTCTGGTAAGGTTCTATTAGGGAGTGATTTCAATACAGTTCTTTTACTCTCTTTGGACCATTTGGGAATACCTATCCCGGGAATCCGAGTCCCGGGCTCTAAATTACTTTACCGGCATATGGCCGAGGCAGGTCTGCTCGATTCTTGGTGGGTGTTGTATCCAACGGCCAGGGACAACTCATTCTACTCCCATCCTGATGATTCCTACGCCAGGATTGATATGTTTCTTTGCTGTGCCTCCCTTGTTCCTTCTCTGGTCTCTGCCTCGGTTCTTGCCAAACATCGATCAGATCATTCGGCCATTGAACTTCTTTTAGATCTTAATGTTTCTCCCGTAAATAGATCATCATGGCGTGTACACGAGACCTTGCTCAAGATCCCCCAGTTTAAGAAAATGGTCACAAACAAAATTAAAGATTATTTTGATCTTAACTCATGATCTGAAGTTCAATGTTTCACAATTTGGAGGTACACAAGGCAGTAGTTAGAGGAGAAATCATTAAATATGCCTCACACCGAAAAAACAGCAATAAGAATAAATCGATTCCCTCTTGTCCCAAATCCAGGTGTTGGAACAGATTCACAAGCGCACTCTATCTAGCCAGGTTGTTGGACAGCTGTCTTAACTGCGGGGAGAATTACACAACCAACAGGCAGAAAAAAAGGCAAGAGCCCTCCGCTGGTTAGAACAAAGATCCTATGAGAAGAGCAATAAATCTGACACTCTATTGGCTAACAAACTAAAATCAAAAAGGGCCACACAGTCTATCCTGGCGCTCCGGTCTAAAGGCGGCTCTTCGACCTACGATCCCAGGGGCATTAACTAAACGTTCTGTGACTTTTATAGCAAACAATATGACTTGCCCCTCTCTGGGATTGCTCATTCAAAGAATGCTGATACTAAAGCCTACCTAAACTCGTGTAACCTCTCTCAACTTAGTCTGGCCAAAGCCTCGGCCCTGTGTGATGACATTTCGGAGGAGGAGATAAAGTTTGCCGTCAGTTCCAAAAAACCCTCCAAAGCACCGGGTCCCGATGGATACGCAATGAGCTACTATAAAACCTTTGCTCCTGTCCTTCTACCAAAGTTGATGCAGCTCTTCAATCTGCCTCCTCAAGAATCATTGTTATACCCAAGCCCGACAAAGATCACACAATGTGCTCCAACTATAGGCCGATCTCATTATTAAACACTAACCTTAAGTTATACGCAAAAGTCCTCGCTAATAAACTCAATGGGGTCCTACCCTGGTTGATTGACCCTGATCAGGTGGGGTTTATCCCAAATAGACAAGCATCTGACAACACCTGTAGGGTTATCAATCTCTTTCACCATATCAATACCAAAAATCTCAAGATCTGATTTACTCTCTTGATTTGGGGTTCTGTGAACACTCTATTTAAATTGTCCCCATATCCCTCTCCACTGACCCCAATATGGAGACACCCCAAGTTCCCTACAGATAAATTAGATTCCATGATTACACCCTGGAAATGGAGAAAAAAAGATAGTTTCTCCACCATAATGGGAACTTTTAACCCGCCCACCTTCGCAGAACTATCGGCGAGACATGGCCTTCCAATATCTCTGCATTTCTCCTACCTACAGATCCGTAGTTTATCCATTTGCAAACACATACTAAAAAACTCCGACAATTGCTAACCTTTGAGCGTAACTATATTTATTCAGTGGGGCATAGAGGAAACATATCAATGTTATACCGCTTCCTCTTCAAGCTAAACTTACCCCTAATGGATCCCCACGAAGAGGCATGGGAGGGGGATCTTGGACTGACCCTGGACAGCGAGGGATGGTCAGCAATTCGGAAACGAGTGGACAAGGCATCCATCAATGTGAGTGTAAGGGAAATGGATTATAAGGTATATTCGAGATGGTACCGAGTCCCAACTAAACTTCACTGCATTTTCCCAACAAAATCAGACAGGTGTTGGCGAGGCTGCGTCAGACAGGGCACTCACTTACACATCTGGTGGCATTGTCCCATTATTCAACCACTGTGGAACACCGTACTAACTCTCGTCTGCCAACTCACATTAATTCATATCCCCAGAGGCCCCACAATTTTCTTGCTCAAGCAGACCGTCTGATACATCAGGTTAGTCAAGCCTGTAAACTATTGATAGCCAAACTTGTAAAAAGACACTTCCCCCCACTAAGCCAGAGTTAATAAATAGATTGCGGCATATCTCATCCATGGAATATATCACAGTCCTCCTTATTGACACCCTCCCCAAATTTCACGTCACATGGACCCAATGGTACAGATTACATGGTTCCCCCATTCCGGGCAGTGTGTAAATAAGAATTTGTAGTTCTTCTGCCCCCCCTTATGTACCTTTTTCCTTTCCTTCTCTTCATCTTTCCCCCTCTACACAATTATTAGAAAAAAACACTCTGTTATATCTAAACCCCATGGATAGGATATAATGTTGAACCAGTACTTATGTTATATTATTTTTTTTCATTGTACTTGTTCTACAATGTTGTCTGTTGTACAAAGTGTGAAACTAAAGAGATTTTTAAAAAATTTAAATTGCTAGATAGACATTAATGAAATCCACAGCTACAGCATTATATAGTCTGGTTTTAAAGACAAACCAATATTTGTGACCATAAGAGAATTAACATTGTCCATTATCTCCTCAGTTAACTTTTATTAACCTATAAAACAAACCTGCAACACATTTATAATGTATTTATAAAATATTTTGTTATAGCTGTCCTGTCATAGGTCATTTATGGTGCCACTAAAAAATAATTTCATGTAACGTTTGCATTTTTAGATCACATGGAGGTTTCCCAAAGCACAGCCCATCTGATGACTCCACCTATGTCGCCAGCCATATTGAACCGGGGAAGTGTTATAAATCAAGGACCAATGGCTTTAAGGCCCTCTAGTGTAGGTTCGGGAATATCTACCCATTCTCAAGTTTCCTCATTTTCTGAACCACCCTACCAGAATATACCTCAACCAAACCAGAACTATTTTGGAACTGGGTCAAACTATCAAGCAATGTTCAGAGCACATGTTCAGTCTCCTACAGGGCCCTTTCACAATAGGTTGGATCAGAGTCGATACCCACAGCTAAATGAGCCACAAGTTTCAAGAGATTATTTCACCAACAGCTGTGCAGTGACTCCTTTTAGCACTCGTCCTTCTTCAAACTATGGATCCTCACCAAATACACAAGACATACAGAACATGCAGTTCTTTAATACCAGTGGATTTAATTTTTTAAATGGTTCTGTCCCTGGAAACTGTCAAGGCGGTGCTTATTCTTCAAACACGTCCAACGGTATTGTTCAGAATTTCTATAAAATTATTTGTTTACTATTGTATTTTCTAATAATCTTCAATATTGTAGCCTTTTATAAACTTTCTTTATATTTAGCATTTATTAAATCTTAAATCATGTGAAAACAACTATTTCCAAATGATTAAGGCAAATATTAATATTTCCAAGTGCAAGCATGCCCAGGCAGCCATGGGCAGACTGGTGCTTGTAGTACTACAGTATGTCCAAACACTTAAGGGAAGCCTCGGCATGCAAGATTACCCCACACCCACGCCACCAGGAGTTTGGGAAGAGCCTTTGTGCTTTTCAGCATGGAGCTGGTTATAAGTAGAGGAGGGCCTGCAATTTTTGCAAGTCCGATCTCCCTAGGGAATCCAGGCTGGCTAGCCTGTAGTTGGTTTGGCTTCACAGCAGGGGGACCCTCCGCTGCAGGTTTCTCTACTACAGTGACATCAGCCCAGGCTGAAAAAACATAGTGCTGGTACCCTTAATGACAATTTCATTACCTACATTTTAACACCAATCTTTTAAAAGTAAGGACAATATAAATTACATTTTGACGATATACAAAATAAGCATACAAAACATTTTTTTGTAAATATGGCAGTAATCTAACTACTAAAATATTAAATTATATTTTACCCCACTTTAGAAATTACCTCAGATATAGTCACACAATATTGGCGCCATAACATTTCTGTCAGGTGCCGTCTCCGCACTGGCACTAAGCGCAGGACACAGGTGCCTGTGTCTTCCCAACAGCCTAGCAACGGGACACGCGTTTGTTTTCACATGCAGGCTGTGCATGTGCATGCCCAGCGGACTCGTGGGATGCTTTCCCTCCTAACCTGACACGCGGACCGCTGAATCTTATTCACCTAATCAGGGTGCACCTTATTGTTTATATAGGATCCTCTGGCACCATTAGGGTGTTGGCTCACTGCCAGCTCCAGTGTCTCCTGTTACTTCTGATCCTACATACTTCGATTCTGACTCTTTACTACTACCCTGTGTTACGATTTGGTACCTTGTTGCTCGGTTGGTTCGATTATTGACTTGACCGGACAACTCTCTGAATCCTCCCTGTGTACCGCTCTGCTCGACTGGCTCTGCCCTGGACCGTTTGACTACGCGTCTCTACTACTGTCGCTACACTGGTGACTGTCTTGGAGAACCGCAACCTGCGTACCCTCTGCAGCTGAGCCCAAACTCCCTTGCGGGGGTCCCTGGTGAATACTGGGGGTACATTAGACTCCACGCCTCCCTGTGTAGTTGCGCTAATACTGGTTAGTGGCCATCTCTGTCAAATTCTGTGACAATTCCACTGACATACCTATCTTTAGTCTGCTAACCTGGTCCTACTGCTCTTTTGTCAAACATGGGTAGCATTTGAATTGTCTAATTGTCTAAGAGAAACTATATTCAACAGGAAAAGACATGTAATATAAGAAAAAAGTTTTGTCTGTAACAGCATTTTGACAGATTAAAAAAAAACATTATGCCTAATACCCCTAGACTCCACCCACTCAGAATCCACCAGTCCTGACAAGCATGAATGAGCCTTATCTAGGTCTCATCTCAACTATTTAGTTCTCATTCCAGGAAAGGAAAAATCTGGTGATGACACAATGAAAAGTTACAACATTTTCTCTATCATCCTGGTTGCCAACTCATCCTTTAAAAAGAGGACATAAATTACACAGATTCAGTGGCTGATCTTAAAGTCCTCATCTGATTTGGTTCTGATCAGTTGGTCACAGAACCTTTTGTAAATAATATGTTTACCTTATTAATGGGGTGGTTTGACAACTCTAGTAGCCATCTTAGTGAGGAGTGGGACAATCATCTTACAAAAACTAAATGTAGTTCCCACTTGCAATATGGACTTAAATAATGGTACATATTTGAGGGCTCTGTTCCACCGTCTTTTACTTGGGGACCTTTGTCCCATGGGTAGGAAAGTTTGGAGGTATGTCCAATTTACTGCTGTTCTGCTGTTCAGATAAGCTGTGAACGTGGACTATGTGCACCTGCCATTGGTGCACATGGTAGTGAATGGGTGTCTTGAGAGGAGGAGGCTAAAGGACAGTCTAGCACTTCTTTATATGTCCTGATTCAAAGAGCTGCAAATCTTGGAGGTATCACATTGTTGATTCTGAGCTGTTTCTCTATTCAAGGCAATATTCACGGCTTGTATATCCATGGTCTGTCTGGGTTTTGTTAAGACTGTTGTGAGTAAATAAACATAACAAGTGAGGTTGCATTCACCTTCCGAAGAACACTGCACAAGGCAATGCAACACAGGAAAATGTTATATAGTGTAATGACCATATATCCATATGCCCTGTTTATATTAGTCATTATGGACTACCTAGGCCATCTTTTACATGTCACTGGCATAAGTGATTCTATATTTGAATCCAATTTGTACTGTGAAATCTAAATACAGATTTGTTTTACAAGTAAAGAAAATAATCTAAAATATTGTTAACTATTTAGGCCTGGGAACATTATGTGGCACATATACAGATTATACATGATCCCGCAAATAAAAATGGAGTCTCTAGCATTTACTTCTCTTCCCACTCTATTACTTGTTCACTATCCCCTACCAAAACAGTCATTCCTATGCTCATCCCAGTCTTAACTAGCATCTGTAATCTCTCCTCCACTGGTATCTTTCAATTATCATTCAAACATGCAATAGTCAATCCTGTTTAAAAAAAAAACACGTGACCCAAATTCTCTCACAGATTACCATCCCATTACTCAATTTCCATGCTCTTCTAAATTCTTCAGACTTCAGAGGATTGCCTATGCTCGCTTCATGTGCTTCATTTCTTCACACAGCCTATTAAACCCTCTTCCATCAGGCTTTCATTTCCAACACTGTACAGAGACTTCACTGACTAAGGCGGTTAATGATTTGATCACTGCTAAATCTAAAGACTACTATTCACATTTAATTCTCTTAAGGCCTTCTCCTTTCTACTACATTTGATATTGTCCATCACTCACTTGTCATGCAAACTCTGTATTACCTAGAACTTCCGGACACTTCCTCTATAAGTTGGCGTACATCAAGGCTAAGTCCTAAACCTTATGCTCTTCTCTATCTATATCACTTCTCTTTGAAATTTAATGAACTTTTTTGAGTTTTAGTATTCCCTCTATGTAAATGATACCTAAGTTTATTTATGCTCTCTGGATTTTTCACCATCTGTGTTGCCCTGCGTATTGCATGTACTGTCGCCACCTCAAACTCAGTCTTTCAAAAACTGAGGTATTAATCTTTCCAACAGCCAGTAAAAGCTACTTTGCTGACATCTCTGTTTCCGTTGACAACTTGACAATAATCCCTACCCCTCAAGCTTGCTGCCTAGGCGTCAATCTTGACTCAGAACTATTATTTGTTGCCCTGATCCACTCCAAGTACTATTATATACATCTAAGAATCATTTCCAGAATGCTCACATATCTCATAAAATACACTGTAAAACTTTAATTCATACACGGACAACTTCCTGCACTGACTATTGTTATTCCCTTCTTCCTGGTCTTCCCTTAACCAGACTTTCAGATCTACAATCCATTTTGAATGCAGCAGGAAGACTAATTTTCCTCCTGAAACAATCTTCTACTATTGCTCAGCTCAGTCCCTACATTGGTTGTCTTACCTTTACAAAGTCCGAAAACACTTACAAAAACACACAAGGCCATTAACAAAATTGTATCAACATACATTTCTTCACTTGTCTCAAAATAATTCTCAACTTGACCCCTACGCTCTGCCCAAGATCAGCACCATTAATCTTCATTCAATACTAGCTCCAGTTACAGGACTTTTTTCAGGCTACACACTTCATGGAATTAACCTCCTCATACAAGACCTGAGCCTCCAGTCTATTGTTAGTACTATATTTCTTAAAAAAAGTACATACACTAACATTTTTGAGCATTATATATCTCTATATCTATCTATCTTTCTATCTATCTATCTATCTATCTATCTATCTATCTATCTATCTCTACATATATATATATATATATATATATATATATATATATATATATATATATACACATATATATATATATATATATATATATATATATATATATACATATACATAGAGATATATTATATATATGTGTATATATATATATATATATATATATATATATATATGTATATATATATAAAATATATCTCTATCAGTGACATAACTTGTGCAGTTGTGCACTCTATGTAAAATGTTAGCTAAACAAATACATTTTCAAACAAAGTGATGCTTCAAACAATGTTATTCTCCTCTTTGATTGACATCTATATATATAACTTATATTTATAAATGATCCATCTTGTTAATTAGTAGAATTTAGCAGTCAGTTTATAGAACTGTTTTTTTATAATTTAGTCCTATTACTTACATTTAGATATACTGTGCTCCATCAGTGCTGCTACTTCTTTGTAATATCTTCTTAAAATATGTAAGAGGTTTCCTGCGGGTGCTCCAGTTTCCTCCCAGTATGTTTTTGGAGTGTGGGAGAAAACCAGAGCACCCGCAGGAAACCCACGCAAACACAGGAAGAACAAACAAACTCCACACAGATAAGGCAATGGTTGGGAATTGAACTCATGACCCCAGTGCTGTGAGGCAGAAGTGCTAACCACTAGGACACTGTGCTGCCCAATAATGTTGTTTAAAGATATTGCAGTCAATAAGTGCCTTTACTTATAGTCATCAGATTTCATACGTGAGCCTAATAAATTAAAAATTGAAAAGTCAATTGCATTTGTCTGCTCCTCTTCAAGGAAAGTGGAAGGAGCATGGGAAAAATGCCCCATTATCTCTGGCATAAATATACCAGTAAGCCTGTCTGACTCCCACATAAATGTTTATTTGTAAACCTTAATTTAAAGGAGTATGTAACAATATAAGCTTAATAATAACATGTCTATACCATAGTAAAGGTTATTCTTACCAAATAATTTCAACCACCCTGATGAACAAGTTTCTAGTAACAGAGGAATTAACCCCTACCTTGGGTAAGATGGTCAATTGCTTGGTCATAGTCAGCATATGTAACTATCTATCGTGAGCTAGGCAATTTTCTCAAGATCACATGACTAGCTGCAATGTTATACAACAGCCACACAGGTATGCACAGATATAAAGATAACATTGGAATGGTCAACTCTTTAATTTGTTTTTTAATCAACTGATCATTGCGACAAGTGAACATTCTGTTTTGTTTTCTCACAAAACAATTATTTTGTCATGTATCCTAAATATCAATATCAAATAGTGACAGACGGTCCTGTTTGGAAAGGGTGACTAAACACTAGAAGTGTGTATTTTCAGATATGGACTGTGAAGACAAACTTAAAGCTCCTTCTACACCTTTAGGACAGTGTCTTGATGGGATTGTATACAGGTCAAAGAGCTGATATTGTAATTATTTTAGTTGCTGTGACATCATTAGCCATGTCAAGAACATGAATCAACCAAGCTATACAGTGCAATTTTTCAGAGCAAAGCTGCAAGCCTCAGTCATATTTGAGTTAGAGAAATATATTTCTAATATCACATCCTGCTGCATAGAGAATTGATAGAGAACTTGAAAGACCTATTTAGTTAAGTACAAATCTTTCAGTTAATCATGTATATTTTTCAGCTCAGTAATGCACAGTCTTTGATAGATATTAGTGTCAAAATGTGGCTTGGGAATAAGCAGCTGTGCACGAGTAAGGTATTGCCTTAATAAGTGACCGATACCACACCACAATAAGAAACCATGTATAGCAGAATCTCAGTCCTGATTTGAATGGGATGAACTTCGACCTTATTTAAAAAGGCCAAAACCCATATGTAGAAGTTCTGCCCCTTTCAGAGTGCAAAAAGCAAGTCAGAAATATAGAAATATCGACAGATATGCTGTAGAATTTCACCACTAGGAAGAAACTGAATTCAAATTTCAATGCAGAGATATTCTCAAAGTAGCGTTCATTTTTTTTGGCAAGTCAGCTTATCTGAGATGAATGTTTCTCTCTGAAACATTACTTCTTCTAAACTATTTTGACTTTGATAAGTTTCATAGAAAAGTGCACATATACTCTCGATCGTTGCTAGAATCTCTATCACATAAACCAGTATATCTAGCTGAGAAAAATTCTATTAATATAAAATTGAATCTATGTTTGTACATTACATATGAAATTTAACAAGCTTGTATGTTTTTTTGTTTCTTTTCTGAAAGGTTACTATGGAAATCCATTAAACTACTCAGAATCCCATCGGCTTGGGTCAATAATTGATCAACATGTATCTGTCATTAGCAGCGTTAGTACCATTCGCCCTCTGCATTCATTTAATGACATTCATGATCCACTCAATATATTAGACGACAGTGGAAGAAAGCAACTTGGATCCTACTACACAGAATCGTCGTCACCCATTATTTGTCGTAATTCAGTGGGTAAGGAAAATACTGAGTCAAATATTTCAGTTATTTAATATGGGTTAAAGTAGTATAAAATAAATAATGGGATGGGTAAATATTTAGACTTTTCATTGAGGCAATAAGACAGTTTAATCTATGTACAACACACTGCAGCATATTCTGCTCAGCAGATTTTCAGACACAAACTGGGCTAGAAAGAATGAGTGAGCATACAAAAAAACTGATTGGTATTTTAAACTTTCTTGCATTATTAACAATTTAATATATATAAAGCAACGTTTGTGATTTTACCTTTCTCACATAATATATGTCTTCGTGCAATATTAGTAATAGCAATGGTCTTTTTCTATTTATGGTCTATCCAGAGGTCAAAGAAATGTAGAAGTGGCGTTATGGAAAATGTAATTGAATTGAATTTGATAGTTGATAGTTTTACAACAAAGGCAGTAGGAGAAGTGGCGGTATGGCATACAACTTCGACAACTGGGTGTATCTCATACTACACTGTGACACAATCTCCAATGTTTTGCAGTCTACGCAACCTGTACTGCAATTGTACAGCAAATGCTGTACTGTATAATAGGGCACTTGTATACAAATGTTATGTAATTAAACCCATGAGACATAGGACATCAAAACCCAAAACATCAAAGACAATGGCAAGATCTATTATTGTTTGTTGGAGTTCAGTGATGCTGGTCCCAGCACTATTCTCACCTCCCCTTATTACTTGGTGTGGTGTGTCCCCTCGATCAATAACTAGAACCTGCACAATGCAATAAACCGTTAGCCGGTGACTGGTGTTGTGTGGGTTCTATAACCCTCCATCCCCCAAACTGTGGAAATTCTTCTTGGCACTAATGGACTGGAGTGTTTGCAAGGTTACCCTTTTGAAACTGGCAAATATTAAGTACACTTTTAATGGTCTGATCGCAAGGCACTGCCTTCAAAGTTATTTAGGTAAAATGGGGAATCGAATCCATTTTGGAAGTTACTGTTATATTTCTATGTACAAATGAATCAATTAGCTAAAATATGTATTCATATCTATAGCTGGTACTATTAGTTTTAACATTTAACAAGAATAAAATAACACTTTGATGTATTCAGAAATTAAATTAAGTCAGACTTTTCTGCCTTATACTACAGCTCCAAATATGCAGAGTATAGCATCTGCCTCCGCCTCTCAATGTATGTATGGAACATCTGGACAATATGCCTCGCAAGAAGCAATGGAGTCTCATGTTCAGTCCAGTGAAGGCCAAGAGATGGTGTCCACTTTGCCTCCAATCAACACAGTCTTTCTGGGAGCGGCATCAGGAAGCACATGAGACCACACTGCTGCAATAACAATCACACTTTATAATAAAGCTCCAACCTTTCTGGACAATCCAATGACAAGTACTACTGTGTGTTGGTGTGGTTGGAGCTGCCCTTGGCAGAAAGCATAAAAATGTCACTTCAAAGTGCAGCCAATCCTTCACTAATTTCAACGTTTCCTAACGAAAACCTAATTTCTCTTAAATATTTAATAAATTGTGGCAGTAAGTGCACGTAGGGACTGGCTTTATTACACAGGTCACTTTTGTTTGCTGAAGTTTGTTTATTACATTGGTGAAAATGTGCCTAGAAATGTTGTTACCCATATCAATTGCCCATGGAATGTGCAAAAAGCATCCCATTGAAAGAAAAGGCCGGGGGCGGGTTTCTGCAACCTCCAAGGATATGGAAAAAACATCTATTTATGGAGAAGAAGGCTCTGTGGCCCCTGCTAAATCAAAACAACCCCCTTCCCTCAATTGTACCCTTTCCACCCCTTGAATCTAATTATCCACTAAAAAAAAACTATACACATTCATGCACCCGGTCAACACTCAGCAATGAACGCCAAGCGCCTCCCATGACAAGATGCATCTATGCTGCCATCGGGGCTCACAATAACAACTGGTTTGGGCTGCAACCTGAAACTGTTAAACTTTTTAAATTACCCTTAATTAGTTCAGCAATTTTTCATACAGTAAGATCTCTAGCTAGTATTTCCTGTCTTATCTTATACTAACCAGTTCCTGTGCAATACTGGCCTTCAGGTAATCAGAAAGTCACTTCATAATAAATTGCAACAGACATATTTCATGATTATTTGATCTCCAATTAATATGAAGTAGTGTAGTGGTTATCTGGCATGTACACTCTTTTTATTTAAATATCATTCTAAGCATGATTTCAATATTATTTGACTCTTCATGTATATATATTTTTAACGTGTATATGTGTGTCTATTTGTAAAAAAATATATATTTAAATATCTGTATCATATTGTTCTTATTTATTACTACTAAAGAGTGTCTGTTTACTAGAATTTGCTTGACAGATGGTCAGGATATGTTTTCTACCTCCTATGGAATTGTTTACAAGGTTAAATTTACCTATCAATAAATTTCCAACATTACTTCTGTTCATTAAAATATCTCCTTTCTGCTTAAAAAGGCTGTGTTTGATCCATTTTACGTTGACTTGATTTGACAATAATCTGTTTCAGATAGGACTTAGGAATCTTCATAAATTTAAATTTGACTGATATCACAATGTTACATCTTGATTTGGGGGAACTACAGAAATTCATTCCACTCCACAATTTTACATCACAATTTCCACGTCATTTATGTGACAGCAATACAGTTGCTATTATGCGTATGTTTTAAAATTGTATTTTCTAAGTTTGACAGAACATAATGGAATTTGCAAATATTTTAATTATTTTGTAAAATAGAAAATGCAGACCAATTTAACGTCTGATTATCTTTCCGTACAATTTATTAATTTAAGATCTATTTATTTATTTCTGTTTTGTAATTCAAAGATTAGTAAACACAAAATGAAATTGTTTATATATAAAACACAATAGTAAAATTCATAGTTCTGTTTTACTTTACTTATCACTGCAGCTTTTTAAAACAGTTTAAATGAGTATTTCCTTCACCTGCAGCACAACTATTGCCAACTCTAATAACATACAAAGAATAATTGATGTAGAACAAGATGCCTGATTCATTAAGGATCTTAACTTAAGAAACTTCTTATTTCAGTCTCCTGGACAAAACCATGCTACAATGCAAGGGGTGCAAATTAGTATTCTGTTTTGAACATAAGTTAAATACTGACTGTTTTTTCATGTAGCACACAAATACTTGATAGCTTATTTGTACACTGAAATTCAAAGTTGATATGTGTGTGCTACATGAAAAACAATCAGTATTTAACTTATGTGCAAAACAGAAAACTAGTTTGCACCCCTTGCATTGTAACATGGTTTTGTCCAGGAGACTGAAATAAGATACTTCTTCATTTAAGATCCTTAATGAATCAGGCCCATGGTTTTGTCCAGGAGACTGAAATAAGAAGTTTCTTAAGTTAAGATCCTTAATGAATCAGGCCCAAGAAGCTTAAGTGATAAAGTGAAGTCAACGTTACTTGCTGTGATACCTGTAACAGTTTTACTGTACATAAATCCAGCAATATATAGTTGGTATGTACCATTAACTGGAGCCCTCAGGGCAATCATTGTCAGCATAATGCCAAATTTGGAAGTATGACCCGCTAAGCATTTTACATTTATTTTAATGTCTGCTAATTAAAGATCAGACAGCATGAACAATGGAACAGAAATGGTTATTATTCATCCCTATGATGATCGCAGGTGGATTGGAGCATAGAAACATCCTGCATCTTGCAATCAAAATTGAACAACTCAAGCAAAGGGGCAAAACAGCCTAAGTTGTTAAGTCAGTTATTTAAAGTACACAGGTTTATCTGGTCCATGAATGGATGCTGAAGACAGTTTCAGCATCCATTCCTGGACCAGATAAGCGATATTACCTTCCTTTTTATTGGATAGGGTTTTTAACCATTCGTGTAATAAACATTTTGTAGACTATTATACACATGTGTGGTCATTTGTTGTGGCTTGTTATTGTTTTTCCTAAGGTCTCCTTTACATATTGGATTTGAGTTTCAGTGATATCACTCAAGCAGACTGAAGAGGGATAAGCGAGAATTTTATACGGATAATCCCTGCTTAATCTACCAATTGTGCGCAGTTTATATTGGAGATGTTTAGATTATATGGTAATTGGCAACATTAAACCACAAGCGCTCTCTGGCTCTATTTGTTTCTTCATCTCTAGATTTCTCCCTTTCTGATTGGGGCGATTGATCAGGAGTAGCTGCCATCAAACTTGTGGGCACTTATTACAGGACATTTTTATATATATATATATATATATATATATATATATATATATATATATATTATATGTAAAGCAGATTCTTAAAATATGAATATGTATGTATAGAGAAAAGAAAGAAGCCACAGTTCATCTAAGCGTATTTTCCAGGGTTCCAGGGTATGTATATGAGTATATGAAACAAAAACACAGTTTCTATAAGCACTCACCATTAATATTGCAAGCTTTTTCACCTATCTACCAAAATGAAAGTTTTAGGTAATATAAGAAAGGTAAGAATTGTTTCTCCAGGAATGTTATTACATATTATACTGGCAAATGTACCCAGTGATAATTCCCTGTGAGTGCTTAGTAGCTGTGGGGGAACCTTTAAATAGCACTGTAACCATTTTTTTCCTATAACCAGTAACTAGGGTCAATGTAGTAAAAAAACCATAGTAATAAAATAAATGAACAGACTGGCAATGCAGATAGAGGGTGGTCTGCGATTAGCTTGCTGTGTGTACAGCGGCTCAGGAATAGACTTGCTGTAATGCAGTGATTCTGTCTGAATGAGATCTCGCTCAATGAATTGAAGTAATGAAATCACAATGAGAATCGGAGACCTCTGGTAAAATGTAAAGTTCCTACCCATTTGTAACCTGTAACATTCTTCCTCAGGGCATAATATATTATTTAAGCTAAGCAAATATAACATACAAATAGAGCAGATGTGGTTGTCCAATTTCCTTTTTTAAGGTACATCGAAATAAAAGCAACAACCACAAAAGGTGGAACAAGTAAAGTAAAGTAAAGTAAACATTTTATATGTAGCATTTTAAAATTGAGAGTAAGCAATAACATTTTAGTGTATTTTAATGTATTTAATATATTTAAATATACGTGCATAGTAAAGTAGGACTTGTTAATTTTAATACATGCTTTGTGCTATGCCACCTTTTGTTTAAATATGTATTTCCTTTAGGTAATACATTTTTCTATATGTCTGCTAATGTACATTCGACATTTACATTGCTAACTTATTTTATTTCATTTCCTCAAATTAAACCTGGTTTCTGGAAATGGGTTAGAGCTTCCATTGATGGCACAGATGGATGTACAATTTAAAAACACATAAAAGATTATAATAACCATATGAAATGGGAAAACCAACTTGCTTTCCTGTTGGCTTGGTTGATTATTATCTTTGTTCAAATAATGGACCACATGTTCATTTCACCTTCAGTCGTGGCTGCTACATCAAAGATTGATAAAGAGCAAGAAATCCAATGTTTAATGGTAAAAGTGATAGCGCATGGTTTTATTTTGTTTATTTTTTCAGTCCTCAGTTTGTTTTCTTTTTTATTTAACTTAAAGGAATATAAATGCTTGGGACAACAAATTCAAATTTTAAATCCAAAACATGTAAACAGATAGATGAAGTCTGTTTAAAAAACTGATTCAAGAGAGTGACTATGATAAGCTTTTAGAGAAAAGCAGTTAGCAACTTAAAGAGGAAAGCAGCTTACACCATACATAGTGTAGTTAGGGTTATCACCCATATGTCAAATAAAAAACAGGATATTCATTTTATATAAATGTTGAATAAAACATTTGGTAACATAAGTTATTATGCATAGAAATATGTTTATGCTTGTTTTTTTGTTACAATGAGTGGAATGTGCCATATTGCTTGCTCCATTGAGGTAAAATAAAATATTATTCATAGACTCATGCAGGTGGTCCAGTGACTCAGCCCAAGGTAGCTTGTTATGGGACTGGCCTGGGGGCAAATGCCCTCCTGCCCCTCAGCCCAGCCTGCCCCTGACTATACTAAACAATAAATAACAACTCTCACACATGAGCATGACATTGTTTTATTCAGTAAGATGTGCTCTAGAAAATTGGTGCAATGAACTGCACTATCAGTAATGCTTCCATTCACCAATTGTGATGCCATTATTATCTTGAGAAGGAACACAATTCTTAATGTGATAGAGACTGGTGGAGACTGCATGCCAGCTTCTAAGAAATGTAGAATTGGTCAGTGGAAATTCTGCCATGAACAAACACACCATGAACATTCCACCCAAAGCCTTTATCAGAAACACCCTTCTGCCTCCACAATCTTGGACGGAGATGTATTTCTGTACACACTAAACTTTTTCCTGTGAAAGGATGATGCTAATTGGTTTATTTAATAAATTGGGGCAAGTAGAATGCATTTGCTGAAACCCACAACAAGCAATCAGGTATAAGCATTCATCAGAGGAGGGCTGGCAGTGTTTGTACCATAAGGCAAGCAGTAGTAAATGGCTGACTGTACAACAGCATCAATTCTCATGTTTACAATAATGTGATTAGGAGACCATTTCATAATAAGCCAAAAGCATTGTCTGCCTTTAAAATAATCATAATGATCAGGATTATCCCCTCCAGATAGGATTACTTTCATTGTGGCTATGTAGCTTGATATCGATGTTCCTCAGAAATTGTGTGGCCCAGTAGAAATGAAACAGGCAGCCCCACCTCCTCAATCGATTACAGTATGTTTTACTGACATAATGTCTGACAGTAGACACATATAAACATATATATATAAAATATTAAAAAAGTGTAGATGATTATATAAAATTTGAATGTTGCAGTTAACTTCCCCAGACAGCTTCAGTCTTCACCATAGCCGAGTCTTTCCCCTGCTTCATCCAAGTCCTCAGATTTGCTTGCAATAGGGTCATGGAGACAGTGAGCTATAGCCAGGAGCAGGCTGGCAAATTGTAGCTCGCAGGATGAGACTCAACTCAGCAGCCTAATAGGAATATTTTAAAGGAAAAAAAATGCTGGTAACCCAGAGGCCAAGCCCAAGGTAGCCCACAATGGGACCGGCCCAGATGCCCCATGTCCACCAGCCCAGCTAGCCCATGGCTATAGCAAAGTTTGAATAAGTCTTTAGGGGCAGTGTTGGACTAGGGTCCACTAATGGAAATCACTAGTAGGGTTCCCTGTAAAAGTATATATTGTGCAAATTGGCAACGAGCCACTGAAAGTCCATGCCAGCCACCAGATAAATGTTGCCAGTCTCAAGACGGTGCAGAGCAAAGAAGAATAACTGTCCCTGTCTCCTCACCTGAGTGATTCTTTCCTACTGACATAGTGTGTGTGGGTCGTAGCTATCAGTTTAGCCAATGCAAAGCAGTTCTACAACACTGTCCCACTCATTTGAAATAAATGGTCAACAATGAGTGGACTAGTATTAGGTGCACACAGATTGCCATTCTCGAGCAGAGTAGTATGAAATGGGACATACCTCCCAACTGTTCATGCAGTAGGGACAAAGTCCTGCCTAAGCAAGACAGTCACCCAAAATCAGGACCATTTTGTCCTCTCCTATCTGTTTTTGCAGATTTCATTGTTGCTACTGCTGGTGTCTTAAGCTCAGTTGCTGAATCCTGGAATGTTGGGTCCCTGTTTGGAAAAAGCATAGGTACATGAAATATGGAAAGTCTAGCACATAAACTGCCCACACCATCACCCCACCAATAAATTAATATCTCCCACCCACTGTTAAAAGATTAGCCCTTACCCTCACTGTTAAAAAAAAGCCCACTTACCCCTAGCCCGGCGGTTCCCAAAGTGTGCGCCGCGGCTCCCAGGGGTGCCGCGGCACTGACACTGGGGTGCCGCGGGCCAGCCAAAAAAAAAGAAAGAAAATTGAAACTTACCAATCCGCGCGGCGTCGGGACCCAGCAGCTTCCTCTCTCCCGCAGTTGTCACTGACGTCATTCAGTGACAGCTGCGGGAGAGAGGAGGCTGCTGGGTCCCGGCGCCGCGCAGATTGGTAAGTTTCTGTTTTCTTTCTTTTTTTTTTGTCTGGCGTGGGGCAGAGGAGGAGGAGGACAGATGGCAAAGAGGGAGGACAGAGAGCAGAGGAGGAGGGGGATAGAGGGCAGACTGAGGGCAGAGGAGGAGGAGGAAAGATGGCAAAGAGGTAGGACAGAGGGCAGAGGAGGAGCGGGACAGAGGGCAGACCGAGGGCAGACCGAGGGCAGAGGAGGACAGATGGCAAAGAAGGAGGACAGAGGGCAGAGGAGGGGGACAGAGGGCAGACCAGGAGGAAAGATGGCAGAGGAGGAGGGGGACAGAGGGCAGACCAGGAGAACAGATGGCAGAGGAGGAGGGGGACAGAGAGCAGACCGAGGGCAGAGGAGGAGGAGGACAGATGGCAAAGAGGGAGGACAGAGGGCAGAGGAGGAGGGGGACAGAGGACAGACCGAGGGCAGAGGAGGAGGAGGACAGATGGCAAAGAAGGAGGACAGAGGGCAGAGGAGAAGGGGGACAGAGGGCAGACCAGGAGGACAGATGGCAGAGGAGGAGGGGGACAGAGGGCAGACCAGGAGGACAGATGGCAGAGGAGGAAGGGGACAAAGGGCAGACCAGGAGGACAGATGGCAGAGGAGGAGGGGGACAGAGGGCAGACCAGGAGGACAGATGGCAGAGGAGGAGGGGGACAGAGGGCAGACCAGGAGGACAGATGGCAGAGGAGGAGGGGGACAGAGGGCAGACCAGGAGGACAGATGGCAGAGGAGGAGGGGGACAGAGGGCAGACCAGGAGGACAGATGGCAGAGGAGGAGGGGGACAGAGGGCAGACCGAGGGCAGAGGAGGACAGATGGCAAAGAAGGAGGACAGAGGGCAGAGGAGGGGGACAGAGGGCAGACCAGGAGGACAGATGGCAGAGGAGGAGGGGGACAGAGGGCAGACCAGGAGGACAGATGGCAGAGGAGGAGGGGGACAGAGAGCAGACCGAGGGCAGAGGAGGAGGAGGACAGATGGCAAAGAGGGAGGACAGAGGGCAGAGGAGGAGGGGGACAGAGGACAGACCGAGGGCAGAGGAGGAGGAGGACAGATGGCAAAGAAGGAGGACAGAGGGCAGAGGAGAAGGGGGACAGAGGGCAGACCAGGAGGACAGATGGCAGAGGAGGAGAGGGACAGAGGGCAGACCAGGAGGACAGATGGCAGAGGAGGAGGGGGACAAAGGGCAGACCAGGAGGACAGATGGCAGAGGAGGAGGGGGACAGAGGGCAGACCAGGAGGACAGATGGCAGAGGAGGAGGGGGACAGAGGGCAGACCAGGAGGACAGATGGCAGAGGAGGAGGGGGACAGAGGGCAGACCAGGAGGACAGATGGCAGAGGAGGAGGGGGACAGAGGGCAGACCAGGAGGACAGATGGCAGAGGAGGAGGGGGACAGAGGGCAGACCGAGGGCAGAGGAGGACAGATGGCAAAGAAGGAGGACAGAGGGCAGAGGAGGGGGACAGAGGGCAGACCAGGAGGACAGATGGCAGAGGAGGAGGGGGACAGAGGGCAGACCAGGAGGACAGATGGCAGAGGAGGAGGGGGACAGAGAGCAGACCGAGGGCAGAGGAGGAGGAGGACAGATGGCAAAGGAGGAGGGGGACAGAGGGCAGACCAGGAGGACAGATGGCAGAGGAGGAGGGGGACAGAGGGCAGACCAGGAGGACAGATGGCAGAGGAGGAGGGGGACAGAGGGCAGACCAGGAGGACAGATGGCAGAGGAGGAGGGGGACAGAGGGCAGACCAGGAGGACAGATGGCAGAGGAGGAGGGGGACAGAGGGCAGACCGAGGGCAGAGGAGGACAGATGGCAAAGAAGGAGGACAGAGGGCAGAGGAGGGGGACAGAGGGCAGACCAGGAGGACAGATGGCAGAGGAGGAGGGGGACAGAGAGCAGACCGAGGGCAGAGGAGGAGGAGGACAGATGGCAAAGGAGGAGGGCAGAGGAGGAGGGGGACAGAGGGCAGACCAGGAGGACAGAGAGCAGAGGAGGAGGACAGATGGCAGACCAGGAGGACAGAGAGCAGAGGAGGACAGATGGCAGACCAGGAGGACAGAGAGCAGAGGAGGAGGACAGAGGGCAGAGGAGGAGGACAGAGGGCAGAGGAGGGGGACAGAGGGCAGAGGAGGAGGACAGAGAGCAGAGGAGGAGGACAGATGGCAGATCAGGAGGACAGAGAGCAGAGGAGGGGGACAGAGGGCAGACCAGGAGGACAGAGGAGGGGGACAGAGGGCAGAGTAGGAGGGCAGAGGAGGGGGACAGAGAGCAGAGGAGGAGGACAGATGGCAGAGGAGGAGGGGGACAGAGGGCAGAGGAGGGGGACAGAGGGCAGAGGAGGGGGGCAGAGAGCAGAGGAGGGGGACATATGGCAGAGGAGGAGGACAGAGGAGGGGGAGAGAGGGCAGAGGAGGGGGACAGTGTGAGAGATGGCAGAGGAGGGGCCAGCATGACAGAGGGCAGAGGAGGGGGCCAGCGTGACAGAGGGCAGAGGAGGGGGCCAGCGTAACAAAGGGGGCAACATGAGAGAGGGCAGTGTGCCTGGTTGCAGAGGGGGCAGTGTGCCTGGATGCAGGGGGCATTTTTGCATACAACTAAATAAGTATTTCTGTCGTGACCTAAATACTTATTACAACTTTTTGACCCAACTACCTCTAAAACAGGACTGTTCAGTAATTATTTTGGAGGGGTGCCTTGAAAAAATTTGGAGACTCTAAGGATGCCGCGAACTGCAAAAGTTTGGGAACCACTGCCCTAGCCACATTACATAAACAGCCTTCATAGGTTCTCTTTATCAAGACTCTACCGACAGCAATTTTACACCATAATCGTTTAAAGAATCAGAATACTTGGGCAATTCACAAAAGCGAGTTAGGCCATTTCATATTATATAATAAACAATAAATAGTTTTAATAGTTACACAAAAATTAACAAGGTCTTTAACAAAAAATGGTAAAGTTATAAAGCAACAACAGTATTGATTGAACCATGCAGTATCTAATGTACACATATCATTTTATTAACTGCATTTACAGTCAATGCATCAGTCCAGAATTTTAATATTTAATAATTATATAACATAGGGCCAGAGTTATTTCTCTGCACCCCAAATCCTTCAGTTCCTTAATCATATCACCAGGGCCACCTTCAGAAATCAAGGAGCCCAGTACGGGCCCCCAGTGCCCCCCCCCCCGATGAGCACCCCCCCATGAGCAAACATGTGACAGCCAGAGCACATGATCGCAGGGGGAATGATTCCTCCACCCCTGCGATCGCATCCTGGTGCCTGGCTGTCACAGCGAAGACAGAGTAGCGGAGACCAGCGTACTGCGGGCCCCCAGGTAAGTATGTGTTGCATTGTTGTACCGGGCCCCCTGGGGAGCCCGGGCCCGATACAACAGTACCCCCCGTAACCCCCCTGATGGCGGCCCTGCATATCACATCACCTCATACATTTATAGACATAAGAGAATAGGTGGTATTTTCAAGGATGATACAGACCATTATAAAGTATTGGGTATATGGAATGTCTCTAAATGTCTCTCATACTTTAATTTAAAGCTCAAACCAGTTAATAGCATAATGGGTACAATTTACTTAGCCAACATACCAGATATTCATCATGCAAATTTGTAGAATAAAAGTATATACCTTCTAGTCAGTCTTTGCACCACATTACACAAGCTTTCATATAGTCCACTTATCCCATGTGCAGCACAGCCTCCTCTTCCACCCAGCTGGATAATGCACAGTCCCACCTTCACTCTACAGCAAATCTCTCCCCAACCTGCACTCTGCAGCACAATGCCAGATAAGCAATAAACTTAACACAAACAAAGTCTCTCAATGCAACTGTGCCATATGCACACTGAGATACATAGCAAAATTTAAATCATACCCTCGATCCTAACCATACAAATAGTATCCTTTAACTTTCTTAACTTTATCCAGGCATTTATATTTGGTCAGGCCCCCTGTAGACGGGCCTGTGCGGAGTTTTGTCTGCTCAGAGCCGATTGGCTTTGGTGGAAGGATCCTGCTGCAAACATATATATGAAACCCTTCTTAAGTATACGCCTGCCAGGTCCCCATTCCCCAGTTCTATCCATTCTGCCACTCTCCAGCTCTCCAAACCCTAAATTGCTTAACTTACCATGGGATTCCTCTCAGCATCTTCTTCGTTGGCTCCTCCCAGCTCTTCTTGGCTCCTCTTCACTGACAGCATTGTGACCCAATAATGTCCCAACACTGATGTGGGTTTGATTGCTCTTATGGAGGCAGGGGTTATGCACAGACTGCACCCCACCCCCATATACTAGGGGTCAGGATCCTTATGCGGTGGTGCCCATCAGGGATTTCCCCTGTACCTTGGTGGGCCAGGCAGACCATGTTTTGGGGGCCCAGGGCCCTTAAGACAGGGAGCCTTTCCCATGGTTTTGAAGAGAGAGCGAGGTTCTCTGAGACCAGGGGGCCTGGGGCACATGCATCCTGGTAGGGCTTTACGGCTCCTTTTATTTGTGCAAATTGACCTGAAACTTACACCCTATGCCTAAAACAGAGTTTTTGAAAGAGGCACTATAAATTTCTATCATTACTGATATAAAGAATGTAAATGTCAGTAAGAAATAATGACACTTTAACACTATAAATGTCAGACTTGAAAACAGGAGTTAAAAAGAATTGTGGAAGCCAATTTAACATAAAAAAATAACAAAAAAAATTTAGAAGGTTTTTAAAGAAAAATGTTAATAGTGAAAAAAACAATATTATTGTGACAATCGGGGAGCATTTAATATTACATGTATATCAAGATATATCTTCAGAATATTACTATTAATTATATAACATAATATCATTTAAAATATCTCTCTTCATTGTCTTAATTGCAACGTTATGATTCAAGATAATAATGAAGATAATGCATTAAATGTACACATACGGAAGAGGTGAGTGAAATTGATAAACCTTTCAAAATGTTTTCCACATTGTCACAAAAAGTTTTGATAGAGGAATTTTGTCTGAAGTGTTTCCAGTGCTACTCTAAACACACCACACAGCAGAATTGATGATCTTCATCCCAACTCATAGATTATAAATGCTTTGAAATGTGAATATAAAAATGCAGTACCAAGTGACATTTTACGGAATGGTGAGACCACGGAGGAACATTAGTAGCAATTTTACATTTTTAACTATAAGAAATTACATACAATAACATTTCAATGATAACTAATTATATTCTAAGCTTACTGAATACATTTTGGCTAAACATGCACATTATAACATGCACCCTGATAGGACTTTGCAGCCCTACGAGGGTGCAGCACAGTGGCTTAGTGGCACTTCTGCCTCACAGCACTGGGGTCATGAGTTTGATTCCCAACCATGTCATTATTTGTGTGGAGTGTGTATGTTCTCCCCATGTTTGCGTCGGTTTCTTCCAGGTTCTCCGGTTTCCTCCCAAATTTCAAAAAAAAACTGATAGGTTAATTGGCTGAAGTTAAAATTTGACCTTATTTTATATCGGTCTGTTGGTTCTCTCAGGGTGTGTGTGTGTGTTTGAAAATTTAGACTGTAAGCTCCAATGTGGCAGAGAATGATGTGAGTGAGTTCTCTGTACAGAATTAGTGGCGGTATATAAATAGCTGATGATGATTATAACAAAACATTTTAAAAACCCAATAAACTGAAAAATAAATAAATATTATTGTTTTACTCATACAAATTACCATGACATGTGTCACGATACTGGTGCACCTAAAAGTTATTTGCCCACATTGGCAGAGAGTATACCCCAGGTTATCCAGCAGTGACTCCCGCATCAAACCAGGCTATCTATTAGCATGTCACCCACATCCAGTACCACGAACATGGAAAAGTAGGTATCTAGGCAAATATTCAAATAAAGGAGGCTTAAGTTTATCAAATACAACTATGCACGAACAAAGCAAAAGCACTTTTAAATGAAGGGTTAATATTTTATCTGTAACATTGCAAAAGAACACATAGGTAAATAATATAATACAAGTTCTGGTCTCTTTAGCCAATCCCTGGGGTATCTGTCTTTCGCTGTCAGCAAGGCAGAGGTCATGCTTCAGTGTCACCCTGCTCTTTGTGGGCACACACATGCACAAAGACCTGCAGGGAATGAAGAGAAGAAGAAGAAGAAGAGCTCTGGTCTTCACAATCCTTTTATGTGGCTTCCAGTCCTCTCAGTCCAGCAGGAACCATAACTCCAAGCCCAGAGATGCACAACCTGGTATACTTTGGGGGTTCCATGGGTGGCATTAGACTCTAAAAGGGCTGCACACTACTCTCAATCTCAATAATAAGTTAAAACAATACATTTAATCAAAGAAGGAGACACCTATCTGTAGTAACATATAAACATTTTAATGTAAGATAAACAAGTGTTACAAGCTGGGGATGAAAGGTGCATTTATTGTTTTTATTGTATTCCATGTGTAAGTGGAATCAAAAACAGACACAAGCCGAGTCCAAGTATAGTAAAGGTATGTTCACACAAGTGAAGCAGAGCAGCACCTAGTTGCATATAAGCTTATCAGGAGCCATATCTTTTCAACCTGCTAGGGCAGGTGCAAATACATGCTTATGACTGATTGCACTCACCTCTGAAGCTGATAGGTGCTTTCTTCGTTGATCATGCATATATTATATGATTTTGTGGGCGTATCTTAAGAATGTTTTTTTTTTGCATCTCTCATTTGTACGCAAGAAGTATTATATTTTGTGTATTATATCAAGTCTAATATTAATTGTGCTTTTCTCTATAAAACGAATGTCAACAAACTTTTTTTTGTGCTTATGACCTGGTTGTGTGAATGCGTATATGGGTGTATGTATACCTTATGTAAGCCTGGTGTATATGCTTCAGGTACAAAGCTGGACGCATCTTGAGATGCCTATGACTCAGCAAATGGACATAAATACTCTATTTTTACAGTGTGGAAAAGTCAGCATCAAGCTCATTGGGTCTGAGTCATTAAGGAGAGCAAAGCAAAAAAAAGTAAGAGTAAATTCGATCCTGGACAAACCATGTTACAATGCAAGGGTGCAAACGAGTTTATTATTTTGCATTTAAGGAAAATACTGGATGCTTTTTCATGTAGCACACAAATATTGACAGTTCTATCCCATAGATTGTAAGCTTGCGAGCAGGGCCTTCTCACCTCTTTGTTTGTTTTACCCAGTTTGTTTATTAGTTTATTATGTTTGTCCCCAATTGTAAAGCGCTATGGAATATGTTGGCGCTATATAAATAAATGATGCTGATGATTTTTACACTGAAATTTAAAGTTGATCTAGGACATGCCCTATCCCAACTTTAAATCTGTCCTCACATTTGCATTTACCTCCCCCATCAATGCAACATGGTTTTGCACTGGTGTAAAGGTACTCCTTTTTATGCTTTGCTCTACTTAATGACTCAGGTCCATAAGGCTAGATTTAATAAACTGTGGGTTTATGTTACAAAATTTTACCTGCAAATTTATCTGTTTACATCTCGATTAAAAAGAAGATAGCCTGAAGAAGAGATCAACATGTGACACTTTCCAGTAGTTCAGTTTTATGCCAGTATAGTCCTGATTTTTAGACCTTAAAATGGGCATCTCTTTTTAGAATTTATGATGTACTTAGGTTTCAAATATATCATGAACCACAGATACCATTACTGATACAAGCTCAAATTTACCATAGTAAATTTAAAATGTATTTAAATTTCCTATTGAAGAAATTATTTTTTTTAATTTACTTTTCACAGTCTTTAATATAAGCTTGTCAAATAAGGTAGATTTATGCTTTGCATAAGGAATATGGTTTATATAAAAGATTTTGATTGAACCAAATTGAAACATTCTGTAATAGGAAGTGCGTTAGGTACTGAATCGATATAAGCTATAAAAGTATACGGAGCTATATTTTTCTGTTCCATCTGCCAAAAATGACCCTTACACCATAACAGATGGCGTTAAATGCAGTGATTATAAAAATCCTGAAGTTAAAATAGTTTAATTACAAAGTCAATACCACCTCCAACCTTTGCTGAGGCTTTAGTGTAAAAACAACAGACGGTATAAGGCACAAGGCAGGACAATATTTAACTAGAACTTTGCATTAGCGGCTTTCCTGCAGTCTTTGAATGTTAAAGATCACCTGCTTTGTAGTTTATTTTATTAACCAGCTCAGCTTACACAGTATGTATTTATTTACTAGATGCATGAAAACAAACCTCACTGCTGTTATTTATTAATGATGTAATTTCTGAAATTGCCAAGACCTATTGCTTCTTAAATAAACTTATAGGAATTTATTATTTAATTCATCATTTTATTTTTTTACCTTCAATGTATAATATAAAAGGGATCTTAATATATATATTTCCATCCTGGTAAATTATATCTGTACAAACAATACTGGACAATCTCATCACTTCTTGTCATTTCTTATTCTTGTCATTATATCCCATTCATTAGAAACAGTTGTGTTTGATAAGGAATAATATGCCACTATGAAGTTCTATGACTTGTAAAAAAAACATTTGGACTTTGGTTCTGTGACTATATTATAGTGTGCGCTCAAACGCTACTACGTGTCCTAGTACATTTCAATTAGCAGATCAATTTCCTGGTCCTTATTACCAAGAAAGTTGAACTTTAGGACCAGGACCTTTGTTCATTTAAGCTTTTCAATTTTCCTCCTAAAGTGCTGCTCTAGCCTCAATTTTTTTGACTATATAACTAATGACTATAAATGGGCTCTGCCTAAAGAAATGCAACTGGAAGGTGGAAAATGTGTAAAATTAAAAGTATTGGAAGAGGCCGCATCTCAAGCATCTCCTTGGTGGTGGAACAATTAACTATTTTTGTGAGGAGAGAGGTTGTGTGCCCTCCCGCCAAGTAGGGAATGGCCATGTAAGAGCACTCTCTCCATTCTACATCTCTAAACATATCTTGCCATACTAATTGAGAAATTCTTTTTGCATGTTCGAACAATGGAGGGCACACTAAGGTACGTAATCCGCACTCAACATGTAGCTTTGTGCACACTGATGCTGCCATCTTAGCTCAGAAACTCCATGCGTTTCCCTGCAAAACCAGGAGCTATTACACGAAAGGAGCATAACATTACAAATAATATTTTCTGCTGTAATTGTGTAGGTTCATGGGTTTGTAAATGACAATTTACTATCATCCATGTAATTTACACTAAACATCTTAACACATTGAAAGTCTGTACTTGCATATGTATATATACAGTCTGTAGTTGTTTATGTATATATATATATATATATATATATATATATATATACATTAATATATATATATACTAGGCATTTATATAGTAGATACTGTTGTCCAAACCTCCACCACGTCCCATTGGTACAAAATAAATACATGTATTTAACCAGTCTTTTGCAGATATTGTGCTTACCACGTCAACATTATCTGAGAAGTAGAATTCCTCCCATCATGTCCCTCTCCCCTATAAATTTATACTGTGAAGAAAAATAATTTTCATTATGTGCCTATGTGCTCCCTCCGCCGGGCAGATGCCACTAACTAATGTCTCTACTCGCTATCGATAAATCCACTAGCCTAATACAAAAGGCAATAGAGTCTATGGGCCTGATTCATTACGGAAAGTTAAGTAAAAAAAATTGAGTAAGCAGTCTCCTGGACAAAACCATGTTACAATGCAAGGGGTGCAAATTAGTTTTCTATTTTGCACATAAGTGAAATACTGTCTGTTTTCATGTAGCACACAAATATCAACTTTAAATTTCAGTGTACAAATAAGCTATCAAGTATTTGTGTGCTACATGAAAAAACAGTCAGTATTTAACTTATGTGCAAAATAGAAAAATAATTTGCACCCCTTGCATTGTTACATGGTTTTTTCCAGGAGACTACTTACTCTTTTTTTTTTTACCTAACTTTCCTTTAATGAATCAGACCCTATATCACTATGAGGTGACAGTCTGAGACCCTGTAGCCCCTGCTCCTCCTTCCCTCTAGTCCATGAATGTGAACACCTAGCTTTCCCAGTGTCAGAGCAATATGCAGGTATATGTATAGAAACATAGAATTTGATGTAATCTGCTCTTTGTGTGTTTGTCTTACTATTTTTGTTTGTCTTTTTGTGAAGGGTTGATTGGTTATATTTGACACAAACATAAGTCTAGGCAATTTTATTACCATACATGTTGGTTAGAGCTGTTGATTAGAACATTTGCCATGAATTATAATTAACTTAATTAACTAGCACCTGCATTTGGCCAGGGTTTCTCAAATACTCCGTAAAGAAAATAGACTGAGATTTATGGATTATTTCACTGAATCACACATGCATCAATTAAAAGTATTCTATTTAAATATTTATGATACAACAAGGAAGTACCTTGTGGGAGGTATTGTCCCGATTTGGAGTGGGCCCGGAATTTATAAAATGGGTTAAACTTTTGTATTCACATCCAGTGGCGCGGGTCTGTGTCAATGGGCATCTTTCTCAACAATTTCAATTAGAGCGGGGTACTAGACAGGGATTTCCGTTGTCTCCGGCCCTGTTTACATTAGCAATAGAGCCGCTGGCCTGTAAGATCCGGCATGATAGAGAAATTGTGGGACTTAGATCAGAGCACAGAGAGGATAAGGTGGCATTATATGCAGATGATATGCTGTTGTTCCTTTCAGATCACGACACTTCCCTAAAACATTTGCTGCGGGTGGTTGATGGATTTGGGTTTTTTTCCGGCCTAAAAATTAATTGGGATAAATCTAGCGTGTTCCCTCTGGGATGGGAGTGTCCCGTGACAATGCCAGAAGGCTTACAGTTAAAATGGGCATCGAAATTCAAATACTTGGGAATATGGATCTCTAATACCCCCGCTGAATATGTAGAACTTAATTTGCGGCCCCAGATCAAATACATTAAAGAAACAACTCATGTATGGAAGAAGCTCCCACTTTCTGTCTCCGGTAGGATAAATTTAATTAAGATGATGGTGCAGCCAAAGTTTTTATATATACTCCAGCAGTCACCTGTATATATTCCACCCTCCATTTTCCGATGCATTGATAGCTATTTGATTTCATTGGTTTGGGGAGGGGGAAGGGCTAAGGTCAAGCTCAGCTCGCTGTATAGATCCAGATCTTCTGGTGGATTTGCACTTCCTAACTTGAAATTATATTATTTTGCCTCTCAATTGGTCCACCTTAAGGCATGGGTTTCGGACCCCGATTACCATGAGCTACATTGGGTGTTGGTACACCAATTTAATTCTAATCACACTCCCTTACAGTCACTGCTGGCGGGGCGGCTTGGTATGCGGGCTCCTCCGCTCCTGATTCAGGCAGTTAAGATTTGGACAATCTGTAATAAAATAATGAAACAAACTGACATTGATCCAAATACTCCTATCTGGGGGGCAAAGAAATTTAAGAAGCTGAATACAGTGAAGAGGGCCAGGGAGTGGTCTCGGTTGGGTGTGGTGTCGGTAGGTCAGCTTTATCATACAAATGTACTTAAATCCTTCGAACAGTTGGTTGGGGAATTCTCTGTACCCAGAACAATGTTTTATTCTTACCTTCAGTTACGACACACAATTTAAAGGGGAGACTTTGGTGTTTGGGGTGGATCCACTGAGGAAACAATTACAGGCCTTGGGTTATAGAGGTCTGATCTCTCGAATGTATTCATGTCTTCTGTATGAATCCACTGCAGATGATTTGGATGGTTTGAGGAATCAGTGGGAAATAGATATTGGCCCTTTATCAGACAAGGAGTGGGAAATGGTTACAGACAGTACTAAAGGTTATACTTCATCATTAAAATTTCAACAAATACAGGTGTTTATCTTACACAGGGCCTACTTTACCCCTATTAGATTGGCAAAGTTTCGCCCGGATGCTACCCCTAACTGTCCGAAATGCAATTCGATCAATGCTAACTTTTGGCACCTTCTATGGGAGTGTTCATGTATACAAATCTTCTGGCGAAGGATCAGGAGATGTATTCAGGTTACTGGAATTGAAGTGTCTCTTAGTTCACCGGCCACTTGTCTCTTTGGGCTCCGATTGAAGGGGAAAGTTAATAAACTGACAAAAATGTACATTTCACAGTTATTGATGTTGGCTAAGGTCTGTATAGCGAGGCTGTGGTTGGCCCCGACAAATCCCACGGTTAAAAATTGGAAGGCACTGGTCAATACCACCATAAGACACGAGAGATTTGTTTATACTAGCAGACAGGCTCTGAAGGAATTTGAGAATATATGGTACAGATGGTTAGAGTCTCCATTCTATCCTATGTCATCTAGTACAGATGCTCTATCTACTTAAATGTATGGCTACCGCAGTTCTTATAATAAGTATCTGAGTCCATGTAATAAACCCTGCATGTGTAACATACTTATGTATAAGCATTTACGATGTATGATCCTGAATGAATATAGCACATTTATTATTATTATGCTTTAATGTAATCTTGTAAATTCCGTCATTTAATTCTGATATGTATGCGATTGTTTTTCTTTTCTTTTTGTTGTTTAGTATGTTTATATCTTAAAAAATTTCAATAAAAATTCTGGATTTAAAAAAAAAAAAAAAGTATTCTATTTAACTCACCTCTTAGCATGAGTAGCTAATTTAATTTTTCCATAGGTATGGAATTCCAATATCAGTGTGCCTTTTACAAACCAACACAATCATATACATTCTTTGAAATTGCAAAACATGACATAAAGGATAGTTCATTACCCACAAGTTATGTGCCTGTGTCACAAGCAATAAATAAACAGTGATGACATCTAAATGTTTCACTGCTACCGGTGAGAATCAGTGGGATATGTGGTAGTGCTGGGCAACCATAGAGAGATCTTGCATCCTGAATTAGCACAGATAAATCACATAGACTAAGGTGTATTCATGTGTACATAGCTTTACTAATCAGACAGTGTTCTTTCTGGATTTCTAAAGAGGGCTTTCACATATAGACTCACTAATCATAACATTTAAGTTACTTTATATAACACATACACTATATGGACAAAAGTATTTGGCCACACCTGTTAATCATTGAATTGAGGTGTTTCAATCAGATCCGTTGCTAGAGGTGTATAAAATCAAACACCTAGCCATTGCGTCTCCATTTGTAAACATTTGTGATACAAAAAGGGTCATTCTGAAGAGCTCAGTGACTTCAAACATGGTACTGTGATAGGATGCCACGTTTGCAATAAGACGGTTCGTGAAATTTCATCCCTGCTGGATATTCCACGGTGTAAGTGATATTATTAGAAAGTGGAAGCGTTTAGGAACAAAAGCAACTCAGCCACAAATCGGAACACCATGTAACATCACAGAGAGGGGTCAACGACTGCTAAGGCTCATGGTGCGCAAAAATCGCCAACGCCATGCTGATTCCATAGCTGAACAGTTCCAAACTTCCACTGGCATTAATGTAAGCACAAAAACTGTGTGAACGGGAACCTAATGGAATGGGTTTCTATGGCTAAGCAGCTGCATGTAAGCCTCACATCACCAAGACCAATGTCAAGCGTCGGATGGAGTGGTGTAAAGCCCAATGACCCTGGACTTTGGAGCAGTGGAAACATTTTCTGTGGAGTGACTAATCACTCTTCTCTGTTTAGAAGTCAGATGGGCAAGTCTGGGTTTGGCGGATGCCTGGAGAATGTTACCTGTCTGACTGCATTATGTCAACTGTGAATTTTGGTGGAGGAGGGATAATGGTATAGGGCTGTTTTTTAGGGTTGGGGCTAGGCCAGTGAAGGGCAACCTTAATGCTTCAGCATACCAAGTCATTTTGGACAATGCTATGCTTAAAACTTGGTGGCAACAGTTTGGGGAAGGCCATTTTATATTCACACATGACTGTGCCCTAGTGCACAAAGCAAGGACTACAAAGACATGGTTTGATGAGTTCAGTGTAGAAGAACTTGACTGGCCCGCACAGAGCCCTGACCTCAACCCCATCTAACAACATCGAAGGCCTTCTAATCCAACATCAGTGCCTGACCTCATAAATGCTCTACAGAATGAATGGGCACAAATTCCCATGGAAACAATCCAACATCTTGTGGAAAGCCTTCCAAGAAGAGTGGAAGCTGTTATCGCTGCAAAAGGGGGACCAACTCCATATTAAAATACATGTATTTGAATACAATGTTATTACAGTCCCTATTGGTGCAATGGTCAAGCGTCCAAGTACTTTTGTCCATATAGTATATGTATAATGCAGGCTTGCAGGGAACTTGTTAGAAAAAATGACTGTGTGTGTGTAGGTGCATGAGAATTGTCTAAGTACCTGGGGGACCCCATAGGGGTCTATCATATTCTCTTCTTCTCTCCAGCACTAAAGCCTTCATAGAACAAAAGGTTAAGTACATTCTGCTGAACCTATTCCATTTTAACCACCTTGAACATACATAGGTGTAGTCCTACTCTTCCCTATGGGTTTCATTTCATGTGTCCCATTTATATTTTTTAATGTCTTTATTACATAACGAAAAACTTGCAACTAAAGATGCTCGTACCAACCATTTTTTGATTCTCACAAAAGTTCTATGAACCGTTTCTAAAAATGTACTGGAATTTCCTGTATTTTAAAAAAAAATTCACAAATATTAAGTTGATTCAACCTTGATTCTCAAATGTGAACAGCAAATATCAAATGCTGCAAATTTCATTTGAATTTCGAACTGGTTCAAAATTTTCAAGCACCTCTATCATTTCTACTTGCGAGTATAAATGCGTAACAGATGGGTGCAAAAGCTGTCCCACTGAAATTATAGACCTTCGCCCATTTACTGGCCCCTTCAAAGATATGTAAAAATCAGTTTGAAAAAATGTATGCAGCCACATGGTAAAACATCTTTCACTCTTACTGGAAGGAAAAAAAATAAATTGTTCTGTTTCATAATGTATACTGTACAAGTCGATATATCTGATTGGCTGATAATGCAATTGCATGTATGTGTTTGGTCATTTCCTGATCATACTTTTATTAACAAATTACAAAGTCACTCTCCAATAGATTTCAATGGCCCTACTTATATGATTTTACAACATGGAAATCGCCTAAACACAATATGGTATGTTGTCATGGTACTGCTGTACAGTAACTTTTTCATGTGTATTAATTTAGTTTAATCTTGTACCAAACCCTTTGAATTAGACTGACTCATGTAACACTTGCTTAGAAAAATCACAAGAACAGTAGAAGAGCCGTCACATGATAATCCCGCACTTGGAGACCATTATTGTTAGATTGCAATGCACAGTCTGAATGATTGCAACAATGGATTTTTCCAAGACCATTTCATTATAATTATTGCTAGCTTAGTTAAAAGTTTGTCTTTCCTCGTCAATGCTGAATGTTGCTCCATTATTAATTCTGCTGCTTTAAGAGTGGATATTAAAATACTGTGCCCTAAGAAAAAATGTCAACAAAAAAAAGGAAGTACAGTGACGAATATGTTATATGGGTTCACATGCTATCTTGGCCGTGATGGAATTGAAAAACTGCAGTGTTTTTTATGCGCAAAAATGATTTCTTTGCAATGATAATATGAGGCTTACCAAACTCCAGAAACATTTCACTAAAGTACACCCAGGAAGCTCTGAAGAGTGACTGGAGTCACATAAATATAAGAGACAGAAGTGGCATATCTTGAATGCTAAGAAAAAAAGCCACACACTATTGGTGAGACTCAAGTAAAGTCTTGTGCATTTCAAATGGTTGAATCTGTTTTTGGAGAGCAAGAGAGGAACCAGATTGCTCAAATACCTCTGTCAAATGACATCATCAGATATAGAATTTTAGTGTCATATGATGTTTTGGCTCAAATGGTGGAAGAACTCAAGAAAGTATCTCTACTTTTTGTACTTCAATTGGACGAAACTACTGATAAGGCTCAATGCAGTCAACACCTGGCCTTTATCAGATTTGCCACCAAGGAGGATTGGGTACCAGAAAAGCTTTTGATGTTTACCGGCTAATTGATGAGTTCTTTCAAAAAATAAGTTGGACTGGAAAATAAAATTGGGTTTCATAACTACTGATGGTACCTGTTCAATGTTTGGGAATAAATCTGGTTTTGGTGCTTTGGTACAGCAGGAGGCTCCACACTTGAAGGTAATCTATAGTTTTCTACATCGTAATTCCTTAGCATCAAAATCACTCACTCAAAAACTTAAATCAGCCATGGATACCACTGTACTATACTTCATACGGTCTCAAGCTCTGAACCACAAACTATTCAAGATACTCTGTCAAGAAGTTGGAGCTAGTAAGAGCTAAGTGTTGCTGTACCACACAGAAGTACGCTGGTTATCATGCGGAAGAGTATTCACTCGGGTTATGCAACGTAGAAAGAAAATAACTGAATTTTTGAGAAAAAATGAAAACACGCTGTGTGAAGAGATTGAAGCCCAAGATTTTGTCATTGGCCTAACTTGCAGATATATTTTCACATTTGAATGACCTCAGCATTTCCCTTCCAGGTTCAGAAGTAACTGTCTTGGATGGAAATTAGAAAATCACTGCATTCCAACTAAAGCTAGCTCTCTGGAAGAGCCGCATGGAGAAGGATATATATGCAAGTTTTTCTACTCTGGAAAATATTCTTTTTGGAGAAAGTATTCCAGGTTGAATACAAAGTGATATGATAAAGCATTTGGAAAATATCATAGACACATTTGATAAATACTTTGCTCATGAAGAATTGAAAAATGTACCGTGGTTTCGAAAACCATTCACCTTTAACTTGGACTCAATGGATAATGCTGACATACCCATTTGGCCTGTTTAAGATTATGTCCATGCTATTTGGGATGAAGTACGCGCCAGCCACCTTCCAGCGTGTGGTGGATTACCGGAAGGGTGTAAAGGCTTTGCTTAGGCTTACTTTGATGACATTGCCATTTTCAGAAAATCCTGGGAGCACCATCTGAAACATGTAGGGCAACAATTGGAGAAATTTCAGTGGGCAGGTTTGACCATTGGAGCGTACAAGTGTGAAATGGAAATGTCAGAGGTGCAGTATCTGGGTCATAATGTCGGGGGAGGTAGGGTTAAGCCAGAACCAGCTAAGATAGAGGTATTCCGAGACTGGCCCAGACCACAACCCAGAGACAAGTATTGACCTTCTTAGGGACTGCAGGTTACTACAGATGTTTTGTCCCATACTTTTGTACTGTAGCAAAGCTCCTGACCGATCTCACTAAGAAGAATCTCCCCAAAGTAGCTGACTGGACACCTGCTTGTGAGCAGTCATTAAAGGAAGCCCTGTTTCATTCTCCAATACTGTTGGTGCCCAATTATGACAAGGACTTTATTGTGCAAACTGATGCATCACAGTACGAGTTGGGAGCAGTACTTAGCCTGGTGGGGCCAGATGTGCAGGTCCAACCTGTGGCCTATTTGAGCAGAAAACTGCTGAACAGGGAGGTGGGGTATGCCAGAATTGAAAAGGAATGTTTGGCAATTGTTTGGGCAGTGAAACAAACTTCAACCTTACTTGTATGGACGACATTTTAATGTGGTGACTGATCCTTTAAAGTGGCTATAACACACCTCAGGGGAGAATGGTAGACTTATGCGATGGAGCCGTGCACTTCAAGTTTATTTTTACTTTCACAGGCAAGGAAAGCCCACAGCAATGCGGATGGACTGTCTCGGAAGAAAGAGTCGGATCTCTCGGGTCACCTCCGATAACCCAAAGCGACTGCAGGACCAGGGGCCAAATCGTGGGGACATGACCTGCTGGTTGCCGCATGGTTAAGGTGGAGAGAAGTGTGGCTGGATGACATAGAAATAACTTATTGAAGATATTTATTTTAATTAGAACTGCAATGAACCTCTGTATGTCCTTGCAAATGCACTTATCCTTTTATATTGGTAGGTGTTTTGAATGGAAATGTATAGTCTTGTGACACATGTTTGGGTTTTCCAACTATCTAGAGGCAGGTAATCTCATGTTACTTAGACCTTTTCATTGCTCAGTGACCAAAATGTCTGTTGAGCCTGAAAAACTGGAGAAGGTAATTATACTTGCTGGTAGAAACCCTATACAAGTGATTGCAGATGAATGTGACGTTTGCAAGTTAAATTGCGTTCAAAGCAGGATTATAGAAATATTATATCCTGATGGTAAATATTAAATAGAAAACCTCATAGTGGTACTGCTAGCAGCAATATAAAAAGGTGTTAAACCCTTCCAGGCTGAGTTATGTGCAGGCTGCATGAAGCACCTGGATTGGTTAGAGTAGCAGGAGGATGGATTACCTCCTGCCAGGATAACTGTGTAAATATGTATAAAAAGGACTATAATGTATTATACCATCTGTACTTTCTGGATATCACTAGTACCTCAAACTATTGTAACTGTCCTTTTCACCAAGGACTTCCTGAGCTAACATTACTGCTTAAGGAACCCACTTAATGCCTACTTCCCTGCTATAATTCCTGTGACCTGCAGATTAGACCAAATCTCATTCGTTATCCGGCTGTTTTGAGGTTGGGACCCAGCATTCAAGTACCAACGCTTTGCCCAATACCTGCAGCTCTGGCCAGTGTGATAGGCCAGGGGGAACCATCCACAGCAGCCCAGATCTGAAGGCAAGAGTCCAGAGGTACCAGCCCATGTTTACCAGAAAATGGGTACACTAGCAACGAGAGTTACCCAGAAGGACGCAGATCTGGAAGCCGCAATGGAGTCCAGTGGTGGCAGCAGCATAAGCCCCTCCTACTGCAGTTAGAGGGTGCATTTGGGATAAAGAAAAGGGTACGGTGGCAAGGCAAGCTCAGTTGGTCCCCAGCAACACAACAGACAAGGTGGCATAGGTGGCATAGGCGGTTACAATTACATACTGCTTTTATATGTATATACATTGTAACAGTGTAACTACCTACATTACCTTATACCAGGGGTCAGGGAACTTTTTTACCCTTTACCCCAAAATATATTTCGATACGCCGATGTTACCCCCTTGATTTGAAAGGAAGGAAATCATATATTATTATTTATTGGAATTCATCATCATCATCATCATCGTCATCATCAACATTTATTTATATAGTGCCAGCAAATTCCATATCGCTTTACAATTGGGAACAAACATTGATAAAACAATACTGGGTAAAATTGTATTGAATCTATTCAAAATTTCTTTGAAAGCTTCAACTTCAAAACTTCAGGTTTTGGAGAAATGATGTTCCTTCATTTTTGATACGAGAGCATCAATATTGGGGCGTTTTGATGTCAGAGCAATTTGGATACAGTCTTCAGCGTCCAATCGATTTCTCTGCTTTGTTTTTATGTTCGTTAGAGTGAAAAATCCTTGTTCGCAAAGGTAGGTTGTTGCAAAAGGCAGCAACTTTTTGACTGCCTCCTCATGTGCAATTTTGAATGCCTTTGCAGCTGTTGACATCCAAAAATATGACAGATCTGCTTTGTTTTCAAATGTAATACGTGCTTTATTATTGCATCGAAGTTCAGAAGTGCCTCTGCCAACCCTTGAGGCTCTTCTGGTACAACAGCAATTTCACAATTAATCCAACTGACAGCATGTGAATCGGCAGCATTACCCCCAGGAATTTCATTTTTACCCCATTTGGGGTAATTTACCCCTGTTCCCTGACCACTGCCTTATACTAACACAGTATATTCTTTATTCACTATTTCAATTTGCACAGCTATTTTGTTACATTGTACCTCTAATGCAACAAGTAGATATTTTCATTTGTTAGTTTAGTTTACACTAGGCTGATCAAAGCTAATATCTAACTGGTTGTTATCGATTGCTGGTCATTTCTACTGTTCTTTGTAAAATATTATTAAACAGTTTTTTGTAGGTTATATATTTCAGATTATTTGACTATACTATATATGCAATACTTCATATTTACAATAAAGCGGAAAGATAAAAATATTTTAGGCGCATGTAATAAAACTGAGTAAGAACACACATCAAGAGAACAGTTGTAATATGAAATAAACTATTGCTCTTTTATTTACTTAATGAGGCTGGCAACAAAATTATTAGACTCTTCAACAACTTTTCACGTTTTCAGATAGCTCTTTTATTCCTAATATTAAAGGACGAATATGTTTAAAATATGAACATGATCCATTTGCTAATGTCTTTTTGCTGTTAAAATATCTCTGTTGGGAAGAATCATTAGTGGACATAAGTTAGCAACGGTGTAATTTAAAGTGTGGTTAAAGTAACTGAAGCAGATGTCGGATTGGCTATGTGTTTAGTGTGTTAACATTGCCACCTGTCTCCCATCGCAGTGACTAGAGGGCCTTTGCTAAGCCTTAATATACCAATAATCTTCTGTAAATATTCCAAAAGGAAGTTGCCCAAATATTTTATTTTCCTTTTTGTTTTTACTCATATGTAAATTCAATTCAGGTGTGCGATCTATTATCTAGAAACCTGGTATCCAGAAAGTTCTGAAAACAATAAAGAAAAAAGAAAAACAATTGGTGTTTGATAAAAATAACATGTATACAGAGATAATCACCAAACCGTTCTTTCTACAGCCACTGTAATGAGGAAGGATTTGCCAGGGGCAGTGTCTGCAAAATGTGGGTAATTTTTAAATGCAATTTAGTATATTTTAGGAGCGGTGCTTCAAATCATTTCAAATAAAGTTACTGTATATAAAAGTGATTGTCATTTGCCTAGCTCTAGCAAAACTACACCAAAATGGTCCATTGAAATCACATTTCACGTTACTGCCCATTACTTAATTAATCCTCTTGAGAAGGCTGACTTACCTAGTGACACATAGTTGGCATAGAGGTGAGGGCACATACACAATATCCCTTTAGAATAAAAGTGCCTACAATCCAAACTTTTGCTTGAGTCCATTACTGATCGTTTGTATTAAACCCATATTATGCATAAAGATATATGAAGCCTTATGCGACTATACAGTATATTTGGAGAAAGCCTAGCATGGAGATTGCAAGCTTGTGAGAGCAGCTTATGTCAAACAGTATGTAAGAAGTGACTGCTATTGGATAGGTTATCCACAGATACCATAAGACATTTCCTTGTTTGCAAAGATTGACATTAATACTTACTTCTAAACAGCAGGCATTACATGGACCATTTGATGCACATTAAATTATCTATGTCTGTTCTGTATACATAAATTAGAGTAGTTGTGGGACCTATTTATTAAGTGTGGCAGTAAAAACTATACATTATATATATTATAGTATAACATTTATGTGACCACTGAATTGAACCAGAGACCATTGTGTATATAATGCTACTGTACAAAACTAAATATTAAAGTAGCAATCCCACATAACATTTATTTATTTTTCTTTAGATAGCAACTAAGAAGGCGCAAAGTATTGCTGCCAGACACACACTTGGACTCACAGCTCTCAGTGTGTCATATGAAGGCAGAGGGGGAGAAGAAGGGGGGATTTACAATATAGTACCCAGAGCAGACAGAACTCAGAGGGAAGTTACAAATGATTGTTGTTGCAATTTTAGCCACATGACACTGAGCAGAATTATAAATAATTAAATCATTAATAGCAACCTGAAGAAACAAACAAAGAAGCAAGGTAAACACAAGATTCATCTTATAGCCTGCCACAGTGATTTGTATTAAAAAGCACCCCCTTATTTATCATGGGATTACTGCTTTAACATGAAACTAATCTGTACGAATGATCAATGTCAATATATCAAGCACAATGGGAAATATTGCAGCATTGTAGCCGCAATTCTTTCAGATAATAGGTCACTAAAAAGATACTTGTATACTGTGGATTATTTGGACAGTTTAGTTCATAGAACATATAGCATCATCTTGGACATGAATAGAAAAATATTTACAAACTTGTAAATTTAAACAAACATTTAAAACCACAAATGGTAAACTTGACAATACAAGGGGGGAGACTCAAAAAGGGGAGGGGTGTATGTGGACACAAAGTGGAAATAAGGTCAGTAAATATCATAATATTCACTAAGAGTAGGAGTCAGATATCAGAGAATGGCTTGATAAGAGTGCTGTGCAAACATTTGTAGTAGGACAGGTAGAGGGTGGCTGGGGGGTAAACAGGGACCACTGTGTAAGTCTGAAAAAACTGAGTCAGCTATGTTAAATGGTATTTAGTGTGTGTGTGTGTGTGTGTGTGTGTGTGTGTGGGAGGGGGGGGGGGGGTCGGCCTCATAGAACATTGTCCAGGGGGATCTTGTAGCCTAGAATATGTGAGGAGTAATCTGGTGTTTGTGATATGTTCCTTGGGGTAAATGATTCATATTATGTTGATTGTGGCATTTAAGGAGGGTGGGTAGGCATTCTTCCACTGGGTCGCAATTTGAAATTTAACTGCATTAAAATATATTTCACAACCAGGAGGTGAATCAGTAGGATCACCGCAGGTAGCAACAGAAGTCCAGAGAATGTTCAGAACTGTTTAAAAGGTATAGTGGATTATTCAAATCTTGGGCCAAGTGTACATATAGGTCCAGATATGCTGGGAAGCACAGGAACTGGATCAGATGGAGTACCACGGTAGGCAGCAGAAGTCCAGACAATGTTCAGAACAGTATAACAAATGTAGAAGATTATACAGATCTGTGGCTGAGGGTATCCTTGGGTCCAGTTATACTAGGAAGCACTGTAACTAGATCAGGTGGAATACCATGGCATGCAGCGGAGGTCCAATAATGTTCAGAACAGTATAGAGGTAAAAGATTAATGGAACAGGGAAGCCAAAACACGTCCACACACAAGAAGAGACTTCAAGAACTCACACTTGATTGAAGAAAAGAGGTCTCTTAAATAATACAGCCAATAAAGGGCACCAGCCTATAGGAAAGAATGGGAGCAGAGAAAAGGACAAACTTCTCATATGCAGCCTGACCTCAAGATGGTGCTAGACCGGCGGAGCAGCCACCAGCGTGGGACCCCTAAGGTAGGTGAACCGGGACCTGACCGAGCGATCGAGAGGCCTGGGTTGTGACAGTGCCAGAGGATGCATGGAACCAGGTGTGTGGCTTGATAGCATTTAAGGAGATTCAGAACACATAGTCCTCCCTGGGTTTTATTTTGATATAAGACACGCATACAAACCCTATGCATGCTACTAGCCTATATGGATTTGAAAAGATGCGTCCAAACCAGGAAAGAATAAACTTATGCCATTAAGCCATGTTAGATTTAATAGAGTCTATAACCTTATGGAAGTTGACTTTATAAAAGTGACTATATGATTTGGTTAGGTTTATGCTCAAGTATTTAGGTATATGAGTCTGCCATCTAAAGTCATAACTAGATTTAAAAATGGGGAGGGTCTCATTGGGATGTTCAAATGTAAAAATATCCACATTAAACTTGTAGTTAAATATCAGGCCATATTGTTGAATCCCTTGAAGTAGATTAAGAAGTGTGATATGAGGATTAGTCATTGTTAGCAAAACGGAATCTGCGTACAATGCGATTTTGAGATTATGGGAACCCACTTGATGTCTGAGATATCTAAGTTATTGCGTATGCATACTGCAAGGAGTTACACAAATAATGCAAAATTTAAGGAGAAAGGGGATGTCTTTGTGACGTGCCATTACCATCATCTGTTTTTTTATATAGCGCCACTAATTCTGCAGCGCTGCACAGAGAGCTCATTCACATCAGTCCCTGCCCTATTGGAGCTTACATTCTAAATCCCCTAACATACACACACACAGACCGACAAAGACTACAGCAATCTGAACAGCTGGCTGTGACTGGCGTCACCTTAGTCACTTACCAATGATTACACCTTTTCTGCCACTTACTATGTTGTCCTTACGTTCATCAAAACCACTTATTAATGTTTCACACATAAATCACATAAACATGTAGCATGAGCCTCATTTGGCTTTGTAAATTTACAAAGAATCACGGAGAATATGCAAGATAAAATTTATTTTAATCTGAAAAATGTTTCCAAGGCTTAGTTATAAAACAGTTATTAACAAGACATACAATAAGTTGCAAAAATAAGTTTCAGAAATAAAATAGGAAATAAAACCAGAGTTGCTATTTACTAGTTAAGACTTGGCATGTGTGAGGGAATGCAATTGATAAACATGGTATATTTCAGTCTTGATAGACCCCCTCATGAAAATGCACAATGTAATGTCTAAAGCAGAAGATTTTAAAACTTTCTTACAGGCTATTCACCCCCACCTTAGGATTTACACTTTCGATTAAGTCAGATTGATTCCCAAAATGACACAGAGCTTTTGAAGTAAATTATCTATCACTAAGATATATGTTGGGCACCTCAGAGACTCTATCATCTATTACTTGTATGATCAATAATACACATCTAGATTAGACAGCTAAAGACCACTAACAATACATTATATATTCAAAGGAATGTTCAAGGATGCATGCCCATGGGCAGGGCCTGATCAACCACTAGGCTGGGTCCCGGGGGGCGCGACGCTGCGGGTATTTTTCTTTTTTTCTCATTCTTTTTTTTTTCTTTTTTCTTTCATTCATTTTTATTTTTCCGGGGTGGGGGAGGGGGTCGCCATGGGGGGGGGTCACCGCGGGGGGAGGGGGGTTGCCATGGTAGGTAGGTCTTCACTTCCTGTCTGCTGATCTGAGGAGTGAGGAGCGATGCTGGCCAGCACAACTACAGGTAAGTGAAGAGGGGGACTGCCATGTATATCTATAGGGAGGGAGGGGGGGCACTTCCATGCATAACTATAGGGAGGGAGACAGGGCACTGCAATGCATATGTATAGGGAGGGAGAGGGGGGGCACTGCCATGCATATGTATAGGGAGGGAGAGGGGGGGCACTGCCATGCATATCTATAGGGAGGGAGACGGGGGCACTGCCATGCATATCTATAGGGAGGGAGAGGGGGGACACTGTCATGCATATCTATAGGGAGGGAGACAGGGGACTGCCATGCATATTTATAGGGAAGGAGGGGGGCACTGCCATGCATATCTATAGGGAGGGAAAGGGGGGGCACTGCCATGCATATCTATAGGGAGAGAGAGGGGGGGCACTGCCATGCATATCTATAGGGAGGGAAAGGGGGGGGACTGCCGTGCATATCTATAGGGAGGGAGAGGGGGGGGGCACTGCCATGCATATCTATAGGGAGGGAAAGGGGGCGACTGCCATGCATATGTATAGGGAGGGAGAGGGGGGACTGCCATGTATATCTATAGGGAGGGAGAGGGTGGACTGTCATGCATATGTATAGGGAGAGGGGGGACTGTCATGCATATGTATAGGGAGGGAGAGAGGGGACTGTCATACAAATCTATAGGGTGGAAGGGGGGTGCTGCCATGAAAATCTATAGGGAGGGAGAGAGGTTGATATGTGTGAAGGAGGGCAGAGGAGGGGGGCTAATATATGTGACTGGGGGAGTTTTGATTTGACGGGGGGATAGCTACAGAGTGGAGGTAAGGAAAATAGCTGCAGGGGGGAAGGATGCAGGGTGGGAGGTAAGTAAAATGGCTGCAGGGGGTGGTTCAAGAAAATGGCTGCAGCTGGGGTTAAGGAAAATACCTACTTAAGGAAAATGACTGCAGGGGGTATTTAAAAAAATAGAGCAGTTTTGGGGGGCATAATCTCATGATTGTGTGGCGGTTACATGGATGCTGTGTGGTCTCAGCAATCACTAGAATACTAAATATTAGTGAGATGGGGCTGGTAGAGGTTTGTATTTAATGGACCACAAATATTCAGATGTTAGTTATATATGCCTGTACAATGGGGTACTTTTAGCTGGTCATAATGGAGTGTTTTGTCTTAACTAAAGGGCCTAATCATTCAGGGTTTGTTAACATTTTGCATTATAATAAATTTTTGTATTTTCAAAACAGGACGCCAATTTTCCAGAAGCCAGCGAGAGGATAACAAAGTTGCAAGAGAGAAGAGCAAGAACAGGTAAGAGACAATGGCACAATCTGTCTAAATTTGAATGCTGGAGAATACACCTGAACATTCATATTCAGGAGTGTTCCTATACACCTATATATTCGGGGGGAGAGGTATGCTGCTGCCGTATTAGCCTAGGGCGGCCAGAACCCTTAATCAGGCCCTGCCCATGGGATACCTCCCAGGTTCAAATAAAGAAGCCTGGAAAGTTTCACCGGGAGCATGCATACAGTCCTACAGGAAACAGTTTACAGGGAGATACTAATTAAGCCCATGTGGACCCTCTGTGTTCAAGCGATATATCCAACTTGATTCCAATTGCATTAATTTATTATCTCTGTTTCCACCTCTGAGCAATTGTGAAACATGGTCAATAATTATATACCGGAGCATAGTCATTTTGTGTCTAGCATTCAGAAAATGTCTAGCAACTGGTTGTTCACTGAGGAACAACCTGTTCACTGCAGAATTAGTTGCGCTACATAAATAAATAGATGATGATGATGTTATGTTTTTCTAAGGACATTCTTATATCTGATCTGTGAACAGCCATCCTTTCCTTGAATAGCTCCTATGTTTTGCTCACGTAGTAAAGACCACATGAGCACATGATGATATATACTATGTATGAGCTGCTGCAGGATAACATAAAGTTAATTTTATATTCTTTGCCTGAGTGAGGATGTTTAAAGGTATTTCCTTTCTTCATATATCGACATGTTATACAATTTGGACACTTAAAGCAACCTGTGCGTACTTTTGTAAATCTATCAATAATCTCTACTGATTTGATGTTTGTTCATCCCTGTTTGTAGCAAGGCATAATGGAGACTTGTCTTAGTGATCCAGTTCTGGATCTGTTTGGATAATTGGCCACAAAGATTTCACTATTTTAGTTGTACTTTGGAGTTTTGTGTTATAACACCGTATCCATTGTAATTTATCGACCGATTTTGCCAACTTCTTGTTAATAAGTGTATGAGGTTTTGGAAACTTTCGTTTTAATATTTTCTAGTAGCTGTTCAGAAATCCTTGTTGGAGAAATGTTTTAATCAAGTCCATCTCTTTTAGGGTATCCTCCATTGAGTTTGTGATGCTATGTACTTGTAACAACTGTGAATAGGGTAAACCCTGTTTAAGGGCTATAGGATGGTGACTGTTAGCCAACAATATAGTGTTTCTATCCGTAGATTTGGGATATATAGCAGAGACTAACTGGTGTCCTTGTTTTTTTATTGTAACATCTAGATAATGAATCTCCTGCAGGTCATATTAGTAAATTTGATTTTAGAGTCAGAGATATTGATAGCTTTATAGAGGTCTTTAAATGTGTTGTTGCTGCTGGTCCATATTATGAAGAGGTCGTCCTTGTACCGAGTGTAGAAAAATATCTGTAACGAAATTTTATGCTAAAAAAAAACAAACAATTTTTTCTCTTGTTGAAACATAAAATTGTTCGCATAAGATGATGCCACATTAGAACTCATTGCGTAGCCTGTACATTGTAAATAAAATTGACCATAAAAATAAAATAAATATCTAGTTTGTGTTACTTCCAATAGTTGCATGAAAAAAAATCAATATGGTGACCTGCATATGTTGAATTATTTGATAAAAAGTCTTTTACTGCTGCAAGTCCATCTGCATGAGGACTGCTGGTGTATAAGCTACATACATCTTAGGTACAAGCAAACTGTCTGTAGGTACTGGTGGTATATTTTTCCGTTTCAACAAAAATGAGGTTGCATCCCTGAAATATGTCAGCTCCTTCTGTACATATGGTTGCAAAACGTTATCCAACTATGTGGCAATAGGTTGATATAAAGACCCACAAGCTGAAATGATAGGCCTGCCTGGCGGGTCCTCATCATTTTTATGTATCTTTGCAACTGTATGTATCAGTGGTGTAATCAGAAATTTCTGCATCAGTGCATAACAGGTGGACTTAGAGATTGTGTTTTTATTGGTGGTTTCTATAAGAATTAAATCCAATTCCTTTTTGTGCATATTGGAAGGATCACTTGCTAACTTAGAATATGTAGTAATATTATTCAGTTGGCGGTATACTTCTAATTTATATTTGGTGGGAATCTTGTTTGACAATAGTGTTTCCTTTATTGCCGGGACAGATGTTGGTATTTTTATTGAGATCTTTCAGTGCCTTAGCCTCACCCTTAGAGAGATTTGACCCTCTGTGTACTTTAGATGTTTCATTATTCCCTGTATTTTTAAAGAGTCTTATAAAGCTTTCCACTGCATTATTAGAAGGTGGGTTAAATGTTGATTTTCGTTTAACAATGGAACCTCGTGACTCCTCAGTAACAGCTTGTAAGCCAGAGTTGATGTTTTTATCTTTATTTAAATACTCCTTCAGTTTTAAATGAGGATTAAGCCTCATAATGTAAATTTTCCATCTTAGTTGATTTTGTACATTAGTGGGAACAAACGATAACCAACGATTAAGCACTGTAGTCTCTGCTTGAGTGAGATTATGTGAGGAGAGATTGAATATTAGGTTCTCTGTGTGTTGTAATTCTTTCTTAACCTCCCTCTTTCACTGACCGCCCCTTGTGGTGGATTTAATCTTGGGCCTCCTAATTGTGCCCTTGTTGTCAACCCAAAAGGGGGTCTCTTGTTTGATAGATTGGATTTAATGTCAGAATTGCCTCCATCACTGTCAATGATTAAAGAGGAATATTGTGCACTAAAATATGTTGCTTGACGAGTTTGCCCCCCTCTAGTGGTCCTAGGGGTTCTAAATTGGCTATTTTGTTGCTTGATCAGCTCCAGTGAGGCATTGATACACTTTTTGATCTGTGTAATCTGTTTACTTTATGTAGTTTATCATTTTTACAAGAAATAAGTTATTTTCCATACACTTCAAGCTGCTTATGTAATTTTTCTAGGCAATCATTATTGGTGTCATGTTGCAAACTCGCTATGTGTTGAGTCTCAAATGATTTGATTTTATCCTTAATTGCTATAATTTCTCTCTTTGACTCCTCCATCACCAATAATATTAAATCCAGAGAGCATTTATTCACAATGGCCACCCACCGTCTGCAAAATTCCACGTTGTATCGACCAATAGTCAAAATGTTTTTTATTCTAAACCCTCTGAGTATTTTCTTTTATCGATGACAATCAGATAAAGTGACACCATGTATATAAAAGTCAATTTGTTGAGCTTAGGTAACTCCCCATATATTTCTTCTATAGTGGCTGCTCCACTAGTTCTAGTATAATAATAAATTCTTTCTAAATAAAATATCTTCATCATCTATATCAGAAAAGCTCACAATTTCTCCAATTAGTAGAATAATACCCATAAGTATACCATCAATTGAACACGCAGTATCAGTCGTATTGCAAACAATCCAGACCTCAATTTGAAAACAAAATAAAATGACCCATGCAAATGACATAACCAGCAGTAAGATATTGTCAATTATCAAACAAAAGCTTGGGGTGCCTCAGCATTCTTTCCATACCACCATATATGTAAAAGGTTTTATATTATCCAGGTGCTTGGCACTCCTAAATAACATTTGAAGCTCTGTGTTGATTTGATGTGAAATGACCCAAAGCATATATTTCAGACCACGGCACATATGCTGACTAATGGAGCACATGTCAAGATTTAGTGTGTCCATAATATATATTTGCACATCACAAAACTCCTGTAATGCAGCCACCATTTCTGGAGCAGAGGCAGCATCTGCAGACATAGTGATTGATGTTACTGGCTTTCCCCTTGTGCAGGAATGCCAGATTCATCCTCAACAAAATGCAATTTGATTTTGGCGTCTTCCTGTGTGTCGGCCGCTGTTTCCTGTCAGCCAGGATCACTCTGGGAGCTGGCACACATGCAGGTATGAAGGTCCTGTAAAGAAAAACATATGTGTAAGTATGAATGTTTGGACATTATGGGCCTGATTCATGTTTGGATGCAACTTCCATTTTAGAAAAGAGCACAGAACTTGAGCGCAGTTCCAACCGTATTCAAATCAAAGCGAATCTCAAGATGTGTGTTGATTTGAATCATACGCATAAATACGCTCTGCCAAAATAGTATTTGCCTTATGAAGACAGACAAAAAGAATGGACTGCGGTATACACACAACTGTATATGCAATATAAGGCCACATCAGAGCGCATACAAAAAATATTCTATTATAAAATAAACAATTATTAACAGTATAATCATTAATATAAATATAGATTTTCCTTTTTTGTTTACATTCAAAACATAAATCAAGCTGTTTTCAATGCATACTGTATATACAATTAATATTTATAGTCTATCTTATGTGCATAAATGTTCTATAGTAGTAGCACGTATACATGTAACTTTTAAAGCAAAGACTATGCCGTGTCAGTAATCCCTATCAGTTGGCACTTACACCTGCCCTACAGTTGGTGCACATGATATGGCTGAAACCAAGTATCCTTACCATAAACCCAGGACTTGAATCAGCTGTACTTGCATCAGAACACCCTTGGCGCGCCCTTATTGTTCAATTTGCATTCGGACATGAATTGCAAGCAATTGCATTCATTGGTGTAAGGTCTGCGCAAGATTCCCCACACAAATGGAAGTACGTACGAACATGAATCAGACCCTTTATGTCACTTGTTCACTCATTATATATTACTTGTTTTTCTTGATCAGCACATTTGTGTGTGTGTGTGTGCGGGGGGGGGGGGCAAAGCTTGTACATGAATAATATTGACTAACAATGCAGTACAGTGCAGTGCAGAATGGGAAAGACTGAAGAGGCAGCTGTTAAAGCTTTTGCGCCTGGCTCAAATGTTACCCATTTCACCAAAAACTATGGTAAGTATGTACTCACTGGTTTAAGTATATTGTCAAAGGTATATATGGGAGACTTATATACACAGTCATTAAGATTTGTGTATCTATTTGTTTACATGAACATAATCTATGGGATGTCATACAAGTTTTGAAATGACTTATGTCCAAGAGAACCATCTCTTCAATATCCATAATTTTGTTGATTATATTTGCTAGTCTAGTTCTGAGTTTCCAATAGACTGGTATCTAAGATTTTGCGTACATTTAGTGTTAGTGATTTCTTGTCGAGATCTAGCCTTATGAGTTGTGGTGAAAAAAAGACAAAAGTTGTTTTGGAGGGAACCTCCATGTCTGTACCTCTGATCAATATGAGTAATAAATAATATCCTTCTTAATGTGGTACCTATAGCACAGGTCACTTCGACTAGAGCAAGAACAGGCAGAAAGAATACCACAGATGTTCTATACAGACATGCTGACAGTTTGTTGTTGTACTCCTCTTTATTGATAATTTACCTTTTTTTTTTCCACTGCAAAATATTTCAATATTTGATGGTTAGTTTTAAATTCAGGTCATACTCCCATTTCAAAACATATGAGGGAGTGGTAAAATATTTAGCTAATTATTGCAATATTGAAACAAGGTGCCTCCTTGGCCCATGAAAACATTCTCAAACATTGCATATAGATGGGTGGTAAGAAAATCTCTCTCCTGGAGATAATCCCATGTGTGAGTGAGGTTATTTTACCTTGCCTTACAAAGTGTATTGCTCTAGGCACAGTTAGAATTAATCAGTTCTCTAGGAAGGATGTATTCCTTCCTTCCCTGGGGGAATTCAAAATTATCACTGAGACGGAGAAGCAGGGAATATCAATGTAGATTCCTAAATACTGCTTGAGTGGGTGCCAAAAGAGGATGTGAGGCAATAGATCAGGAGCGCACTCAGGAGGGGGAGGGGGTTCTAGTTGCCTGGAAACCCACAATCTGCTACCTGAAGCTTCATTTGACCATCTAACAGCTAGTACTGAGTCGGGTGCAGTGCTGACTCTTACAGAAGCAGAGCAGCTGCTTTTCTTCCAGGGTATATCTGGAGGGAGGGGGTACGGTAATCGTCCACCCCCTAGCCCAGTTCCTGGCTCCCCCCCTCCTCACTGACTGACTGTCAGGCGTGACATCCTCACCACGTCCCAACGCTGTCAGGGAGGAACTGCGATGGGAGGAACTGCAGACAGAAGAGGAGACCAGGCCAGTAAGGTAGGTAAAGTATTGAGGAAAGAGGGGAACAGACATGTGATGAGGTGGAACAGAGGTGTGGTGTGTGTGTGTGTGTGTGTGTGTGTGTATAAAAGCAAGGATATCCGAGTCACAAGCAAAACGTTAGGGTCACCAGCAATAAAACACAGTCCAGGAAATGAGCCAAAGGTCATACACAGAAAATCAATCCAGGAATCAGCACACTACACAGGAGCAGGTCAGCAGCCAGGTACTGAACGTTATAACTGGCAAAGGTTCAGTGAAACCAACAGGTATTTAAAGAAGGAGTAGCCAATCAGAGCAGGTGTCAGATTGAGGTGCAGGCGAGAGGAGTTCAAGTGATCATACCCAGACTGAAAACAACACTGCAGCAGACAGAATAAAAACAGCAACTACCTGCTGTTTCTAACATTATCCCCCCCTTGACAAAAGGTTATGGAACCCCTTAATCTAGGTTTATCAGAAAACTTCTGAAAAAAAGCTCTCCTTAAGTCATTGGCATGCAAGTCCCTGGCAGGTATTCAAGATCTGTCTTCAGGACCATACCCCTTCCAGTGGACCAAGTAGTGGAGTTGGCGTTGTACCCATTTGGAATCAAGAATTTTTTCGATCAGATATTCCATGTGACCATCCACTATCACTAGAACAGGTTTACTTGGCTGTTTCCTGGGAAATCTCCAGAATGTATGAGCCGGCTTTAATAAGGATGAAACGTACATTGTATACTCAATGAGTTGGGCAGTTCCAACTGAAAAGCAACTGGATTAATTTTCTTGATGATTTTAAATAGACCAATGTATCTGGGTCCGAACTTAAAAGAAAGCTGACGGAGCTTGATGTTCTTAGTGGAGAGCCATATTCTGTCTCCTTTCTTGAATGTACAAGGTCATCTAAAGTGATAGATGGGACTGATGTGAATGAGTTCTCTGTATAGCGCTGCGGAATCAGTGGCACTATATAAACAAATGGTGATGATGATTAGAAAGACCAGATAGCCTAACACAATATTTGTAATGTCAGGAATGAGTATTAAATGTGGTCTTCCATTCATCACCCTTCCGAATGCGTATCAAATTATATGCTCCACGTATATCTATATTAGAAAATAGTGAAGCACCTCTTAACTGATCAAACAGCTGAGACATCATTGGCAGAGGATATTTATTTTTAATGGTGATTTGATTCAGACCTCTGTAATCAATGCAAATCAATCAATATCAAATAATATGCTCTACGTAAATCTATCTTAGAAAATAGTGAAGCACTTCTCAACTGATCAAACAACTGAGACATCAATGGCAGACGATATTTGTTTTTAATGGTGATTTGATTCAGACCTCTGTAATCAATGCAAGGTAAATCTTCATATTTCCTTTTTACAAAGAAAAATCCAGCACCACGGGGGTGTTCGAGAAGTTCTGATTAACTCTTTTTTCAGGTCCTCAGAAATATAGTCCTCCATGGCTTTTGTTTCTTCCACGGAAAGAGAATATAAACGAGTCTTAAGAATTTACATCCAGGCTAAATATCAATAGTGCAGTCATACGGGCAATGTGTTGGTAATGTATCTGCAGCTTGTTTGTAGAAAACATCAGCAATCTTGATTTTGCATTGGTAGTGTGAGACCTGGTTTGACCGATGCTATAGCAACCTTAACAGCTGTTGCTAAGCATGTCCCCTGGCAGTCTTTTCTCCATGCCACCAGTTCTCCTGTGGACCAGTCAAGGACTGGGTTGTGCTTGAAAAACCATGGGTAACCCAGAACCATAGGGTATGTGAGTAAATGAAAAGATTAAATGATAGTGGAGTGCACCCACACTCAGGGTGACAGAGCTGGTACTCTCTAGCACGCTTCCACTCAAGAGTAGGTGCTCATCCAAACCGCAAATAGGTACTGGAACTTCTAATGGTTGGGTAGGAACAGCAAACTTCCGTGACAGAGATATAACTAGAAAAGTTCCAGCTGCTCAGCTGGAAAGCTAGGACATCTCAGAGGCCAGGGAAATCTGTGCAGGTAACTAAAGGGAGTTTTTGTACTGTAAAAGGTAAAGGCTTAGATGAACTTTCCTTGTATCCTCTGTCTTCATAACTGAGTTATAGATAGAGAAAAAGTTCTGCAGATGAGTTTCCTTTTCTAGTCTTCTTCCATTTATTCGCCGATCAATGCGAATTGCCCAAACACATAAAGGACTCCAGAGAATCAGGAGCTGGATATTGCGCAAATATGTCCTTTATTAGTTCAGAGAGAACCAAACAAAACTTACTATAGAGAGCTGGGTAATTCCAAACACAATCTGAGGCACATCTGCGGAATTCTGTATAGTATTTTTCCACAGAACAACATCCCTGTTTCAAAGATCTAAGTTTAGACTCTGCAGAAGCGACTTTATCAGGATCATCATACAGGAGGCCTAAGGCTTGATAAAACGAATCTACAGATAACAATTCCGAACTGTCACGACACAATCCAAATGCCCAGGTTTGTGGATCTCCTTGCCACAGTGAGATAACAATACCCACTCGCTGCTGTTCAGAACTGGAAGTCCTAGGATGTAGTTTGAAATATAATTTGCAACTTTCCCTAAAGTTGTGGAAATCCCTTCGGTTGCCAGAAAATCTGTCTGGAAAATGAAGCTTGGGTTCTTGAACCTCAACTTCCTGTAAAGAAGTAGTCATGTAGGCTAGTTTATGAACAGATAGTCTGGTTGAAATGTCTTGAACAAACTGACATTGAGCCTGCAGTCGATTAGCCAGAACTTGTGCAAGGGATAGAGAAGTGGGATCCATAGGAATAAATCCAAGTATGTGGCCGGTTATATTGTTAGGGCTAACAGTTGAATGTTACGGCTAACAGCTGATTATCATAAGCTTGCAGAACAGGGTGTAGAGGTAGCTGCTGCCTTTCCCGTAGAGCTCGTAGCGCTTACAGGTAATCAGATGTCCCCAGGACTTAAAGTCAGCATACTACAAGCTTATGAATATCACCGCAGAGTGGTATCGGAGGTGATGATGACAGGAGATAACCTTAGCATCTCGGCATTGCTTGTCTTCAGAATTTATGTCCATAGTGTCGGATACCTTAGTGGTCATTTTTAAGGTCAGTATATATTTAGTTATAGTCACCTATGTAAGCTTCGGGTATTTAACGTCGCTTTAGTAACTGTCGGCCTTATCAGTATCAGATAAGCATACCCAACTAATCTGGGACTCCTACTGCCCATTTTCAATTTACATAAAGCCACAATGCTACTCTTTAGTCTACGGGATTATTTTGAGTCCAGATAAAAAGTACACTAAACAATGTATTTGTCCTTCCTTTCCTTGTTAGAATGTTACATCGAATGAACTAACTAGGAAAAGTTGAAGAATTACAGCAGCAAATATTGGTCTGTATTGCATGAAGCATGGTAGAATGGTTGAAATCAAAGATTCTGGTGAGGCAAGAAGAGATCAAGATATCCAGTCATTTAAGATTTAGAATTCAATTTAAAGAAAAAAAAGTGCTAACCAATTATGTTGAGCCTGTTGAACAGTAAGGTTGAGCATCACTAATTTAGAGAATCTTTTAAGGTTGAAAATGCCCCAATGAATCCAAAAAATATCCATTGATTTTGGTGAGCTTATAGCTTATATGTATTTGTGTCAAAAAGAACAACATGGGGGGGGCGTGATCAAGGGCCTGATTCATTAAGGATCTTAACTTAAGAAACTTCTTATTTCAGTCTCTTGGACAAAAACATGTTACAATGCAAGGGGTGCAAATTAGTATTCTGTTTTGCACATAAGTTAAATACTGACTGTTTCTTCATGTAGCACACAAATATCAACTTTAAATTTCAGTGAACAAATAAGCTATCAAGTATTTAACTTATGTGCAAAACAGAATACTAATTTGCACCCCTTGCATTGTAACATGGTTTTGTCCAAGAGACTGAAATAACAAGTTTCTTCAGTTAAGATCCTTAATGAATCAGGCCCCAAGTCAGCATACTTGGTGGACGCGTCTTAGCTGAAATCCTCCATCACTGTACAAAATAAAACCCTATTTTCAAGGGCTTCCCTACCCCTAACTAATGAGAAAATAGTGGGATAGCTCCAGCAATGAGGTGGGATCCCCACAGCAGCGTGAGAGGCCCTGACACCCAGCAGCTGATGCAGTTTCGCGCCACACTGAATGCATCAGGCCCGATATTCTATTCTACAAGTAGGCCCCCTGGAATCTCCTCCATGCTCCCCTTTAACTTACGTAGCATCACTGATCGCAGATCCTGTCATCTACAGAGTCTTCCTGTCGATCATCAAATACAGGAGGTTTAGGCTGAGCTGCCATGAGAGGACTCCCTTTGTGGTTTGCAGCCAGCGCTGCTTCAAGGAAGGAAGGTGCTTGACACACAAACTACCGAATCTGACTTGCTGCACAGACAGGCAGAGCAGTGCAAAGACATCACCATCATCCGACTGTAGCTGCTTGCAGTTTGACTGCACACCCAAAGAGACAACAACCAGGAGGCTTCTGCACTCACTCACCTGAACTCATGTGAACAGGAGAGCTGGCAAGTTTAAGCCCCGGGGCAAGACTCTATTCAACAGCCTATTAGGAACATTTTAAAGGGAAAAAATGCAGTTGGCCCAGTGACCCAGCCCAAGGTAGCCGACTATTGGACCAGCCCGGGGGGCAGATGCCCCCCCCTGCCCCTGCCTCCACTGATCATGCATGTCCTAGGCACTGCACCTCCCTAATAGCTCTTACACTGTCTCCTACAGCAGTATTTACCTGCATAAATGAATAGCATAGATAACATCTGTTCAGCATATATTATACCGATGCAGTGAAAATTCATAATTTATGGAGAGGTCTTTAAAACTCCTGTAATACTGCTGCCACCTACTGGAGTCTTAACCAATAACATCTTTCTCAGTTCAGAACTAAACTATAAACAGACTGCCATCTACTGGTTACTTCTCATATTGCTTCTATTTCAATCTAACTCCAGTGCTCCTGACAACATTTAGCAATCAAGGTCTCCACCATAAATATATTACTCCACCTGCTTAATATTAAACTCACATTTGCAGCTTATGTCAGAACAAAAATACCTTCCTTAGCATAAATAATGTGGTGACTCAGAAGGCAGACACCTGTATCAGGAGCCTGCCTGCTCTCCTCTGCAGCACCTTGTGATCCTGAGTGGCAGCTGCGCACCCGGAAACGGAGGTGACTCCAACTTACTCTGGACCCCTGATTAACACCAATCCGGGTAGGCTGACATTGATCTCTTGAGGCTGACACTCCCCTAGAACACATGTCTATACCCACCAGGCCACCAGCGCAGCCCAGGCCCTTTTAACAGCCTTGTCTACAAGTGTTGCTACACAGCACCCACATTGCTATTGGCCGGCCTGAAAGCTGTATATGCACAGCTAGTCCCTACCTACACAGACTAGCCCCATCTAGAGTATAGAAGCCTGGGTGGTCTCCTAGAGGGATAATGTAACTGTTGCTGATTTGGGTCTGGAACTGCCCTTTGGACGTTACCTACCTGGTGTCACGACTGAGTATAGCGTACCTGCTATCATTGCCACTACTCGGAGGAAGGTGCGGAGTCTAACGTGCCCCTGGTATTCACTAGGGACCCCCGCAAGGAGGTATGGACTCAACTGCAGGTAACACGCAGGTCGCGGTCCTTCCGATGAGTCAGATAGCGAAGCACGAGAGGAAATGTCAGACAGGCCAGTTCAGCAATGGTGCGGGCAATGCAGGTACACAAGGAGAATCCGAAGGGGTGGTGAGTCAAGTCGGGTAGCGTTCTGACAGCAAGGTACAAAAGGGAGATCCAAAAGAGTAGTCAAGGCAATCCAGGTCACGAGGGTCACAGGCAAACAGCAATTATCAGGAGGCAGGCAAAGGTTCAGGAGATAGGATATCACAGGAACACACTGGAAACGCTGGAGGACAGGAAGACCTGAAACTCTGGCACAGGAGGTGGGATCCAGAGAGGCTTAAATACTCCTGGTAGCCAATAAGCCTCAGCGCTGCAGCGCTGTCATAATACTAGCGCCGTAGCGCTGTCAAACACTAGCGCCGGAGCGCTTCCTTCATGCAGCGTCTCGTTGCCTAGCAACGGGAACGCTTTCTGAACTTGTAGCTGGGCGGCCGAGGGGGGGGCGGAAGTGACGCGTCTGGTTGCTAGGCAACCAGACGCACTGAACGGCACAGCGGGACATCCGTCCCGATCTCACAGGAGGTGCCTGACACCTGGCTACTGGCTACCCCAGTGCCTGCCTGAGCCACCCACATCCCAACACAAAGTCTGGCTTCTAACCTGCAAGTGAGAGCACAACCCATACACTTATGCTCCTGACATAGCCCTATCTTCTGCTGCCAGCACTCCATTCCCCTGCACTCTACAACTGGCTGTTACTTCTGGTTATGTTTGTGGGTTATTACACATATATCTCCACATTGTATATTTCTGGCAGCGGGAGAACACTCCCTTTATTTGTATGGATGTGAACTCCCGAGCTAGGGCCACGTTCCCTCAATTTCCACTTTTTCTGGATTTCTTTTGCTTCAGCAAACACTTTATTCCCATGATTTAGGCTATTTCAGTTTATGTTTTTGTCCTCTTCCCCCCGCCCCACCATCTCCCTCTCCCTTCCACAGCCCTTCTCCACCCCTACGGTATGCACATTCCACCTTGGCTCCCCTACGCTGCTTACTTCACAACTCCTCATATACTGCCATCCACTGCCATGCCATGGAATGGTTACGTTTTTATCACTGAATGTGAGGGGACCAAACTCCCCCACCAAACGCCACCTGGCTCTCTCATTTTTGCATAAACAGAAGGCAGATGTCATGGCAGTCCAAGGCACTTTTTGGTCAGGGCTCCTCCAGTGTTCTGAGACCACAGATTCCCTAAATGCCACCTTTAAGTGCAATGGAGTAGCCCTCCTGTTCAGCTCTAAATCCACTTTCACCCCAATCCGAAAATGGGGATAAAAATGGTCCCTATCTAATAGTAGTGGGATCTTTAGGTGGGTCAATGGTCACTATCGTATCCCTCTGTGCTCCAAATTTCTGACAGCTCCCCTTCCTCAGGTAGCCTTTCATTCTCCAGTCTCCTGGCAGAGTTCAGCCTATTTGATATTTGGAGGGTCTAAGCCCCTGAAGAGCATGATTACATGTATTATTCTATGGTGCCTAATACATACTCCCGTATTGACCTCATTCTGACCGATAAGTGGTCATTGCAGAACACAAGATTAGCCAGGATCCTTCCAATATCGTTGTCCGATCATACCCGGTGGTCTGGACAAAGCGGTTTTTCCAGCAGGTGATACTCCCATGTTCCTGGCATCTCTCCCCTGATTTATTGACCTTGTAAGAAGTAAAAGTGGCCCTCAAGGAGATGCTAGATATGTATATCGCTACCAACTCCCCAAAGGAACCTCCATTTTTAATTACTGCTGTACATTAAAGGCCGTAATGCAGGGTTCAGTCACACAGACGGGTGTGAGAATTAAGTGTGCTGCTCTTCATCACCAAATGACTTGGAGGCACAACTGTCTTCCTTAGTGGTCCAGAATAAATCACAGCCTTCCGGAGGCCTTAAGACCCAAACTGCCATGTTGAAGAGCCAGTTACAGAAATTACTTCTGTCCCGTACCCAACAAGCGCTAAACACACTGCGTCAGAAGTTCTACATCGCAGGTAAAAGTGCTGGCAGAATGCTAGCTAGGAAGCTACGAGGACAATGGGCCCAAAACCGAATCAAGTATTAGGTTAACGACGCCGGTACCTGACTTTCTAACCCACGGGATATAGCTAATGCATTCACTGTCTACTAAGCCAAACTCTATAATGTCCACACATGCCAATCCACACCCCAACCAACGAATTCCTGCGGATCTTCGCCTCCTGACTCTGGATGCAGCCTCTAAACCAGACCTTAATGATCCATAGATGCAGACTGATATTCTGAGTGTGATTAAATTGCTACCTAAAGGCCCTGGGCCCTGACGGCTTTATTAACAACTTCAACTGCACATTTACAACAGAACTGTCCCCTATCCTAGAACAAATGTTTAATGCAGGTACGAGAAAGCGAAGCTTTCCATCAGAAATGTTCGAATCTCAAATTGTGACATTCCCCAAACCGGGTAAGGATCAGACACTGTGTCATAATTATAGACCTACTGCCCTGCTTAATTCGGATATCAAGAAATACGCCAAATTAATTAGAAACCGGCAAACCCCCTTATTCTGTTCCTTATCGACCCCAACCAGGTTGGCTGTATCTTGGGCAAGCAGCCATTAGATAACACCCATAGAGAGGTCACCATTATTGAGCAAGTAACAAAATAGCCCATCCCTTACTGCTTCTGTCACTGGAGCCTTTTGACATTGTATATGCAAGTGGTCCATACTCGTTTGGATTCAGCCATGAGATCTTAATTCTATTTTAACTTTCTATACTGATCCATTGGCCTGTATCTACCGTAATGGCTTTACCTCTGAGAGGTTTTAAATCACCAACTGTACAAGGTAGGGGTGACCTTTTCCCCCCCTTATATTCCTGCTGGCCACTGAATCCCTAGCTGAACGGATCCGACTTACCTCCCACATGTCGGGTATTTCTCTGGCCAACATCTCACATAAATTGTGTCTCTTTGTCGATGATATTTTGTTGTTCATCACCGGCCCAACATTACATACTTCAAAGCTATAGTAAGACCTCATGTTATAAATTAAACATCTCAAAAACGGAAACTCCCTTCTTTCCTTAGCGACACTCATCCCTGTCCTCAACAACTCCTTATGGGCCACCAAGGGAGTGAGCTCTGATAGAGCCTTCCATTCAACAATGCTAGTCTGGGGCCTAATATTTTTTATTTTAATATTTTTATGCTAATATTTTTTATTCATGTTAGTATTTCTGCCTCACAGCACTGGGGTAATGAGTTTGATCCCTGACCAAAGCCCTATCTGTGTGGAATTTGTATGTTCTCCCGTGTTTGCATGAGTTTCCTCCGAATGCTCTAGCTTCCTCCCACATACAAGTAGCTGGCAAAATTAACGTGTGTACATGTGTTAGTGGATTTAAACTGTAAGTTCCACTGGGGCAGGGACTGATTTGGATGACAAATAATCACTGTACAGCACTGCATAATTGGAGTCGCTATATAAATAAATATTCTTAACTATTTTATTTATTTAGCAACTGGACATGGTATACTTCTCAGCTTAGTAAGTGGCTCAGCTTTGCTAGGTTTCATAGCAACTGGAGATTACTAGCTGTTACTCCAACTTCTTGCTGAATGCTGCCTAGGTTAAACTCACAATCTGTTATTATCCTATACAGGTTATTACAGGGTTGTCTGTAGCTTAATAAAGTACCCTACAATAACCGTTGAAGAGGAGTGATATCTGATATCACTGAAAGATATTGTCATTAAGAGGATGCCTAAGTATTCAAACACTGCATTTGTAAGTGAAAACCTGCAATAATGTTAATATTTTTAGTGCCAACACTGTGGAATCTGTGTCAGTGTGTACCCCAAATGTAGGGATCGACCACCGTAGATTCTACGTCAGATGACACTCACTCCCACAACTTTTTTGAGCTTTAGTGCCTCATTTAGAGTTTGACACATAGTTCACCCGGAACGTATTATCAAAAATGATGCTGAGAGAAGTGGCTTGGCAGCCATTGTGTGTGTGTGGTGATCTCTGCTGCAACTTCACAAAATACCTTACCCTCAGGGACTCCTGATCCCACAAATTAATACCACAGGTGCAGTTCTGCACCCTATCATCTTCAAGTTTGTCAAAGCCATGGTATAAGGCCTTAAGAAACATGGTAAGCCCCACCACCTTTGGCCTAGGAGCTGATTGCTTAGCAACACATAAGTAATTACCCTACATCCAAAGTCCCTGCATAGGGCCTGATTAAGGGTTCAGGCCACCATAGGATAATACACTTGTTGCACACTCCACACCAGGCTGTGTATGTACCAATACATGGTAGGTACAAACAAACTCATACTTTATTAAAAATCCAGCTTACTTCTCATTCCCCCACCAGTGTTTTCTTTACAAGTTTTTGAAACTCAGATCTGCTTGACTTTTGAAAAAGGTCATGGCAATCTTTGGCACTCATTTAGTTTTAGAATTCTGGAAAGGATCAGAGCAAAAAGCATTAAACAATGGCTATCAATTCAAGATCAGTACCTCCAGTAGCTTCAGTTCTCTTCAGAGATAGTTACTTAGAGGTTAGCCTCAATAATCCAACAATAACTCCCACTAGCCTGATGAAAAAAATTGAGATTTCTAAATTATATATCCTCGCCAGCTAAAATCCTTTATAACCTCTCCAGCATTTCCCACTGGGAACAGTATATAAGGTTTCAATAACTGGACCTAAGGGCTTCCAGATGAGTCAACTAGTGAGTTTGTCAGGGTCTGTCCATTTTATGAAAATGCAAACAAATTGGAAACTTTTATCTTTCATACATGGAGTTCTGGAGATGCTTGCAAATTCGCTGTTTAGATGCCTAAAACCTCAAAAGAGAATTCACCCGCTTTGAAAGTCTGTGTGTGGCCTCCCAGAAGTCTTCTCACACCATTTACACATTGTATTAACTGATTGTTGAAAATCAGATTGATACCCTGCCCCACTTCACACAGGCATAGGAAAGGGATATGAATGGTGTGGTCAGAGAAAAAGCTTAGCATAAGATCTTTGAAACTACACATGCTAGATCAACAAGTGCATCTATTGTAGAGACCCAATATACCTTCACATTGAGATGGTACATACACCGGAGCCTCTTGCATAGAATGTTCCTTGACATCGATTGGCAACAGTGGCTCAAGTTCAAGTACAGGCTCTAGTTTTATTTTTGCAATGGGAATTTATATACCTTCATTTTTTTCTCTGAATACTCTTCCCATGTTTGTATATTTTCTTTGTTACAATTTTAAATAAAAATTGTTTAAATAAAAGATATTCTGTCACATAAAATGCTCATTTACATGTGTTGAGTCACACTTATCCCAAGATATGTCCAACTCAAACTAAATCAGTATTTCTGCATCAACCATACAAATACATACATATACTTCCGCCACAAATGGAAGTGACAAATATGTAATCTATATAAAGTTTAGAACTTCACATGCAGGGGTGACAATAATTAATGATGTACTATCAGTAGAATGAGTTTATATGCAAACAGCCAATCAGAAGAGAGTAGATAGTGCTGCTGGTGTAATCAACCTCTCTGCGTATCTTTACAAGTGGCCACAAAAGATACGGCCTCCTAAGAAGTGTAGTGATGCGCCCAAGTCTCATTAGCTCGCATCTCCAGGGGGCATGTTACACTTGTATAGACATGTGTACACAACCTTGCTGTACTTAATTTATGTTTGTTGGATTTTCCTAATTGCTTGCTGAAAAATAAAAAGCCTTTTTTCACTATGATATTCCTTTCAAATAATAAATATGCAAATATTTATAACAGTATAAAACAATACATTATATTACCTACCAGTGGTTGATTTGGATATATAGCAAAGGCAGTAGGGAAAATGTAAATGAATGGAATGTGTTAGTTTTACAATGAAAGCAGTAGGAAAAGAGACAGTATGACATACCACTGTAAACCAGACCACTTTGATCACTGATCCCTGCAAGCTACAATGTATTGTTTTCCCTTAATACATGCTGCCTTTTCAATTTCATGGAAACTCACTAGTTAATAATATAAGAAAAAAAAAAAGAGGCTATAGAAATGGTGGGAAAGGGGTTGTCCTTGGCAGTGTTGTAATAGGTTGGCAAAGTTCCCGATAATCTTCTGTTAGAAACGAATGGAATGTACTTCTGTGCAATAGTCTGTGGCCATATCAGACTGAAAACTAAGAGCAGAAAGGTAGCTGCAAAAGGTAAAAGATAACTCTTATAACCTAGTTTCAAACTAATTCAAAGTAATTTGAAAGCACTGCTTAATCATGCCTATATATATATATATATGTATTTCTTTTGTTTACTTGAATATGTTTGCCTAACAAAACAGACATTGAGCTCTTGGCAAAGTCTGTATTGGCACTATTCTACATAAATACATGTTTATTTGAGAAAGTAAACTTTACACTGCAGGTTCAATGTCCATGATGTAAAGCTAATAATTAAGCGAAAGGGCTTTAAAAAAAAACACGATTCTAGTATTGTGAGTCTTGTGACCTGTAATCAGACAATTGTTTAGAGTAGAAATGCTGAAACTCAAATATATACAGGAGGCGCGACTTCTAATGTACAGCCTCAGGACCCTCATTTAGGACAGGGCTGCAGACAAGAGGGTAGCAAGACATTTCCTTACTACCATGTGTAATAATAGTTAAATGTATTCCTTAACCTGTTTTATTACCCATCATTCGGGTTAATGTTTTTTAAACAGTACTAACAAACAAAAATGAAAATTAAATACACAGGAAAAATACTATCTCTATACCCAATCAAATGTGTTAAAGGACCACTAAACTTAAATGATACATTTGCTTTTATATGAAAGACCTACTGATAATATTTACAAATACTATTCAAAATATATATATTGACAGATCTTGATATTTGTGACATTGTGGGCCTCATGTAGAGTTGGACGCAATTTACTCCAAAAACATTGGCGGAAAATGCATCTGTGAAAATGATGCAATTTGCGGTGTATGATAATTTAGCTACTTGCCGGCTGCATAGTGCGCCAATTGTGTACATTGGAGTAAGGTATGCTTAAAGCGTATAAAATGCTAAAGTTATTTAGTTTTGTGGCATTTATTTATTCTTATATACACCAATCTCCCCCCTCACTATTTTACTTTTGCTTTTTTTTACAGGAAGCACTGCTTAAACATGGACACGGTTACTCCGGTGTTGCGTGATTCAAATCTTTATAGATATAAAGGATTTTGCTTTTTTAAGGAACTGATGGAAAAAGAGTTCGTAGACTCATTGCAGGATTTTAAAATAAGAGATGATGATGTGTTCATGATTACATTTCCAAAATCAGGTGAGTTTATTATTATTTACACAACTAACATTGTTTAAGAATAATAATGAGAAAACCATGCAACATATTTGGAAATATCCCCTATACTCTCTACAAACAACATATTTCTACCCCAAAAAAGTTTAATTGTGTGTTTAAATTGTTGGCAGTATTTCTAAGAAAATATACTAGCCTAACAATTTCTGTTATGTTTCTTCTCTATTGTTATCATTGGCAGTTTGTGTATTTTGTACAATGAAAAATAGTTGATGACTAGACAAAATAGATGTAACACTTGTATCACACATATATTTTTTATGTTATATATAAAATAGAAATGGATGTTACAGGAAAAATTGTATATGTCAATTTTACTTGGCTATCCAAAGTCTGACATGGCAGAAGAGTGATTTCCTATGATACCAATGTGTCTACAGTGGAGGTAATCGCTTAGCCGGTAATGATAGCACAGACACAGAGCACACCTACAAGAAAAAAACTATTAAATGAAAAAATGACAGGTATATTGACACTTACCTTAAAAACGAGGCAATGTCGTGACCCTGCAGGGACACTGTTTAAACAGGGTCCCAACATTGCTGCTTTAAAGGCATGAAGGGCGCACTGACATCACACAGTACTGCCGGAGAGCTGGACAGTCGGAAGGAGGTCCTGTCAGCCTTCTGCTGCCATCGGAGATGTGCACAGTCGTTTTTAAGGTAAGTCTGTCAATATACCGGTCATTTTTTCATTAAATCGTTTTTTTCTTGTAGGTGTGCTCTGTGTCGGTGTTAATGTCCTCGGCGACTCGTACCCCACCCGTCTACAGAGCATTACTAAGGTACTGCAGATACTCCTATTTAGAAAGTGTGAACAAAATACATCATATTTCTGTTATGGCTCGTGGCTATTGATATAAACGTGCAGAAAAGGAGACAGAGGTCTTTACCTATAACAGCAGCCCATAGAGCTTTATGTGCTCACAGGTACTTGGATGCCCCCAGGTCTTAAGCTTTTGTGTAGTGGAAGCTTATATGCAATACTGCAGCTGGTGAATAGGAGGCGGTAGCCAAGATAGGAGCAGATAGTCAAAGGTAGGCCGGGGTCAGGGGTCCGCAGCAGGCAGAGAAGTCAGAAACAGGTGGAAGGGTCGTTGCTGGCAGCGAGCAGGGAAGTCTGAGGTACAAGCCAGAGGTCACAGAAATCAGAAACACAAGCAAAGTCTGGAAACAGGCAGAGGGTCAAACAAAAGTTTAGTAGAGTATCCACAGGAATAGCAAGGATAGTCTCAGAGCAGGTCAGCAACACATGCAGGACACAGTGGTAATCGTTTTCACGTTTACCCCCATTCCGACACCGAGGACACGAGAACAAGAAGAATGTGTTAAAAAAACAATTTGAATTTAACAAGACTTACCTCCAAAACGACGCTCTACATCTACAATCGCAGCACCACGTTTTCCGCAAGTTATTCTGATACACACATGTCCGGCATGTAACATGTTGATTTTGAAGGTAAGTCTGGTTAAATTCAAATCTTTTTTTACACATTCGGATTTTTATTGTAGGTGTCCTCGGTGTCGGAATTTTCTGCACCGTTAAAACGTACCCCACCCGCAGGGCATAGGACACTATAACCGTCAGGGAGGCTAATCCCTCCCTGCTTTAAATACTTAAACTGGCCAATCATAAACCTGAGAGGGATTAACCACAGGAGGCTAATTATGAATAATCAATTGCTTAATTAACTTTCATGCACGCACACTGCTGTCCCCTGATGCCAGGATGCAGCAGTGTTACAGAGAGCATCCCGTTGTCATAGTGACGGCATGGACGAGGAAGGAGGAAGTGACATCCCGGCTGTTGCCATGAGCGAGATGCGGACTACCGCGCATCGTAACAATATCATAAGAAGTATAAAGGGCATTGCAGGTGCCCAGAATCTCCCCTCACACCAGATTTACTAATTTATGTGCATCATTGTGGAGACACAATGTGGTAGAGATGTTGTTCCTTTTGAGCCAGGCTCAAGTACCAATGTTTGAGACATGATGTGTTCAAGTGCAATTCTTCAAGACAGTACTTGTCTTGCAGGTAGCCAAGTGGGGACATCATTCTGTAGGGAAGTAAGCTGCATCCAAAAGACAATCTACTCTGAGATCTTAGAAGGTGACTGTTAGTGCTCACAGTTACCAGGATAAATGTTTAAAACTGATGGTCTTCACCTTTATCAGACGGCTTTACCATAGAGCTTTATGCGATCGCAGATCTTAGATGCCCTAGGTATTAAGTTCTAGCGTAGTAAAGGTTTATCCTTTGCGGCAGTAGTGCAGCTGGAAAAAGGAGGCAGGAAACAGGATGATAGCAGGTAGACCGGAGTAAGCCGAGTTCAGAGGTCCATAGCAGATAATGTGGTCAGAAACAGGCTTAAGGTCAGGGCTTGCAGCGAGCAAGAATATCCGAATAACAAGACAGAGGTGTCGTGAGTTTGCTTGAATTGAAGGTTTAATTGCTGTTATTGGTGCCGCTAAGCTAGGAGGTGCAGAGTCTAACACACCTCTGGTCTTCTCCAGGGGGCCCCCGCAAGGGAGTTTGGGGATTGCTGCAAGAGACGTGCAGATCGTGGACCTCCAAGTTAGTCACAAGCGAAGTAGGTGGTGAACAGATGTTGTCGTACAGGCCAAGGTCAAACCGTGCAGGCAAACTAAGTACCAGAGGTCCAGGCAGAAACAGTGTCAGGAAGCCGAGGGTCAAACCAGAAAAATATACAGGCCAAAGGGAATACCAGAAGCAGAGTTAGGTAAAGCCGGGTCAGAATCCAAGAGGTCAGTCAGAATGCTAGAACAGAAGCAGGAGAGCTGCAGCACAGGAAGACCTAGGTACTCTGGTGCCATAGTGGTGCCAGAGCCTGCATTAAATAATGTTATATGGCTCCTGATTAGGGCAGTGGAAACAGCTGACCGCCGGCAGAGAGGAAAGTCAAGTGTCCCATTGCAGAGCAATGGAGACGCGGAATTACTGCGCATGCACCCACAAGCCAGGCCCTGAAGACAGAAAGCATCCTGTTATGTAGCAATGGGATGCGCTAACACTGAGGGAAGGCAGCCGTGCCTGGCACCTACTGTGCATGCTGGGACTGTGCCTGACAAGAAGATAAGGGCAGTCAGGGCAGTCAGCATACAATCGGAGTCCAAAACAGGTCAAGGGTCATACACAGAATTCAATCAGAAGTTAGAGGACTAAACAAAGCAGGTCATCAATCCACAGCATGGACCTTTATAACTGGCAGGGAGGTTAAGGCCTCCCTGCCTTAAATACTTAAACTGGCCAATCACAGTGTGGCAGAGAGATTAGCCCCAGGATGCTAATAACGAAAAATAATTAGTTAAATTACTTTTATGCGTGCACCTGGCTCTCCCCTAATGCTGGGGCGCGGCGTTGTGCAGAGAGAGTCCGAGCCAGGATGAGGTAGGAGGATGAGACGTCCCTGGTGTTGCCGTGACAGCCTGTACACCAGCAGAGGAAGCGAACTGATAGTGGCTCGTGATAGTGGTTCTAGGGTTCAGTGAGTGCTGCGCAGAGCTGGGTAGACATATACATGTGTCAGGATTGATTAAATAGTAAAAATGTGCAATAAATTACTATTAAAGTGAGATTAAACATATATTTGCAACACATTAGTAATATGGCATACGGCCGGCAGTTGGAGTAAGCTGTACACTGGCTCAGCTCTTAGTCCAAGCTCCTACTTATCCTTATTCTCACAAATATAACTCTTTGGATATTTCTAAATACTGTTGGAAACGTCACAACAGCACTGAGGATCGGCTTCATACTGACAAACAAGGCTGTTTTAGGATCTCCAGAACTACCATCTCTGTTCAGCTGTGGGACCCACAGAGCTCAACTGTCATTGCTGTTTCAACATCTGTTCAGCTGCTCACTGAACTCAGTTGTGTTTGCTGTTACCATCTCTGTTTGACTGCTGGACCCTCTGCACCCAACTGTCAGCATCCTCCTGGATCTCGTCGTGTCAGAGCGGAAAAATCTGCCTACTCTATTAACACCAGCCAGGGGGTGGTAAAGTATGCTTCACCTCTTCCATTACCCCACACAATTTGGATTAATTGTTACTTTCTACTCTCTCATTACCTACCCTAACTAATACACATTCATTCACATCTCTCCATCATGCACCTACTCAAATTATAGTCTCTTCCATTTACTGTCACCATACTTCTCTCCAAACTCCTTTTCTTACTCCATCATCCTATTCCTCCCTCCCTGATTATGATTTCCCCTTCACAACTTCCTCCTTGCTAGTCTGTACACATGAACTGTTTTGTCTCCTGCACACCACACTCACCAGCCTACATTAACAGAAATAAACCTCACACCTACAAATCCTCCTCGCATGTCCTCTTTCTTACCCTGCTCCTTCTCATGGCTGCTGGTGATATCTCGCCTAACCCTGGGCCCCGTACAATCCCCATTATCTGCTCACGCTCCTCGCTCCACCCCAAACCTTTCCATTAATCCAGTGCTTCCAATCCCACCAAACTTATCCACATATCTCCACTACCCTCTCTTCTCTTCTCCTGTGCTCTATGGAATGCCAGATCTGTTTGCAACAAACTTATAGCCATCCATGATCTATTAATTTCTAAATCCTGAACCTCCTTGTCATTACAGAAACTTGGCTCACCTCCTTTGATACTACATCCCCTGTAGCTCTCTCCTACGGGGGACTCTCCCTCAGCCACACTCCCAGATCCAGAAACAGTCAAGGTGGTGGAGTAGGTATTCTGCTCTCTCCAAGCTGCACCTTCCAAGTCATACCCTCTGAACCCTCCCTCTCACTGTCTTCCTTTGAAGTCCACACTATCCGTCTATTTTATCCACTCCACCTTTGTGTTTCTGTCATTTATCGCCCCCTAGGTCCAGTTTTCCAACTCCTTGACAACTTTGTTTCCTGGCTCACTTATTTCCTATCCTTTGAACTGCCTACAGTCATACTAGGTGATTTCAACATTCCCATTGATAATCCCAATGTCTCTTCTGCCACTAAACTTCTTTCACTTACTTTCTCCTTTGGTCTCTCCCAATGGACCTCATCTCCCACCCACTGTGATGGGCACTCCCTTGACCTTGTCTTCTCCCGCTACTGCTCCATCTCTAATTTCTCCAATTTAGCCTTCCCACTCTCCGACCACAGCCTCCTTTCCTTCAGCCTCACCTTACCTCATGCCCTTCCCCCTGCACCCAAATACACACATATACAAAGTAACCTAAGTACTCTTAACCCAATCCAATTCTCATTTTCACTAAAATGACAATTTTCTTCAATAACTGCATTGACCTGTCCTTATAAGGCTACCTTTTTCTATAACAAAACACTCACTTCAGCCCTAGAAAATGCAGCTCCAGCTACTACACATATGTCAGGACTCTTTGACAATTCAAACCCCAGCCATGGCCCAACAAACAGACCGGCTACCTCCAAAAGTGTTCCCGCACTGCAAAGCGCCACTGGAGGAAATCTCATTCCTATCCTGATTTCCTCCATTATAAATTCATCCTTTCATCTTACGGCACTATCCTTTCAATTGCCAAACAAACATTCTTCAAATCTCTAATATCCACCCAGTCTTCTAACCCACATTGCCTCTTTGCAATTTTCAACTCACTTCTCTGCCCACCTGCAACTCCTCCTCCTTCCTCTCTCAATGCCCATGATTTTGCCACCTATTTCAAAGACAAAATTGTCACCATTCGACAAGATATTTCTTCATGACAAATTACACTCACTCCACCCACCTTTACCTACATTCCCCAATCCATCCTTAATTCATTCTCTCCAGTAACTGAAGACAAAGTCTCTGCACTAATTTTATCATCTCACACTATAACGTGTCCACTCGACCCTATTCCCTCCCAACTTCTCGCTCCCTATCCTCCACTGCATGCCCACCTCTAACTCACCTCTTCAACCTGTCTCTCTCCACTGGCACATTTCCATCCTCCTTAAACATGTGCTCATCTCACCTATTCTAAAGAAACCATCTCTTGATCCAACCTCTCTCTCTAACTACCGCCCTCCACTCCCATTATCTGTTGGGGTCCCACAAGGCTCTGTTCCTGGCCCTTTACTTTTTTCAATGTACACCTCTTCTCTTGGGGCAATAATTCACTCATTCAGCCTTCAATACCACCTCTACGCTGATGACACCCAAATCTTTATCTCTTCCCCCGACCTCTTGCCTTCTGTAGTATCTTGTGTAACCAACTGTCTTTCTGCTATCTCCACATGGATGTCCCAATGCTACCTAAACCTCAACATGTCCATTCTTGCCTAATCAATGCTTGGAGTTTGTCAGAATTTGTGGGTTTTTGTTTGTCCATCTGCCTCTTGAGGATTGGCCACAAGTTCTCAATGCGATTAAGCTCTGTGGAATTTCATGGCCATGGGCACAAAATTTCGATGTTTTGATCCCCGAACCACTTAGTTATTATTTTTGTCTTATGGCAAGGTGCTCCGTCATGCTGGAAAAGTCATTGTTCATCACCAAACTGTTCTTGGATAGTTGGGAGAAGTTGCTCTTGGAGGATGTTTTGGTACCATTCTTAACTCATGGCTGTGTTCTTAGGCAAAATTGTGAGTGAGCCCACTCCCTTGGCTGAGAAGCAACCCCACACATGAATGGTCTCCTCAGATGCTTTATTGTTGACTTTACTCCAGTCCTCAGCAGTCCAATCCCTTTACCTTTTGCAGAATATCAGTCTGTCCCTGATGCTTTTCCTGGAGAGAAGTGACTTCTTTGCTGGCCTTCTTGACACCAGGCCATCCTCCAAAACTCTTCACCTCACTGTGCGTGCAGATGCACTCATACCTGCCTGCTGCCATTACTGAGCAAGTTCTGCACTGGTGGTGCCCCGATCCTCCAGCTGAATCAACTTTAGGAGATGGTTCTGGCGCTTGCTGGACGTTCTTGGGCACCCTGACGCCTACTATTGAACCTCTCTCCTTGAAGTTCTTGATGATAAGATAAATGGTTGATTTAGGTGCAATCTTACCAGTAGCAATATCCTTGCCTGTGAAGCCTTTTTTGTGCAAAGCAATGATGACTGCACATGTTTCCTTGCAGGTAACCATGGTTAACAGAGGAAGAACAATGATTTCAAGCACCACCCACCTTTTAAAGCTTCCAGTCTGTTATTCTAACTCAATCAGCATGACAGAGTGATCTCCAGTCTTGTCCTCGTCAACACTCTCACCTGTGTTAACGTGAGAATCACTGACCTGATGTCAACTGGTCCTTTTGTGACAGGGCTGAAATGCAGTGGAAATGTTGTTTTTTGGATAAAGTTCATTGTCATGGGAAATAGGGAATTTTTGATTTTAATTGCAATTCATCTGATCACTGTTCATGGCATTCTGGAGTATATACAAATTGCCATCATAAAAACTGAGGCAGCAGACTTTGAGAAAAATATTATTTGTGTCATTCTCAAAACTTTTGCCCATGACTGTAGTCTTAAAGGCAGATGCAGTTCACTTTTTACCCTTAGAAAATTGTTGCCATCTACTGTTTAAAGTTAGTATTATATCTAAATAATTCCTGAGATTTGAGTAAGTATATAAAGATGACAAAGTGTAGAGTTCATTGGAATCTCTCTAGAGGACAATGAGATATAGCTAGAATTTTACAAAATTGTGGACATTAGATGTATGGAACATTAATTCTAATCTATAGAAGGTGTTATACAAAATAAATGTCTATATCATAAGGAATTATTATTAGGTGTAAATTGTTATATTGAACAACTATCCTTATTATTTTGGAACAATTATATAATATAGAAATATCCTATTGAGAGCGCCCTCTACACTACCTAAGATGGATAGTTATAGAAGTTACCATGGCAACCGATGTGTTCCCTAATGAAAGCCAATAAATATGTAAGGCAATGATTGTGTGCAGAATAGGAACATTTGAATATATGTACTTTCAGTTCCCGATATATTCAAGTGGGTTTACAATGAGATTCATACTATATAATGTGATCTCAGGTAGATCAAAACGCATTGTGATTGAGTGGATTAAACAAGTTTCATATCCAACTGGGGACTTGGTGAATCAGCCTAAACCCGGGTTTTTTTCAACAACTGAATAACGCTGAATACTCCATATTTTTTCCGGTAGAAGTAAACTTGCTACCTTCTTTGAAGGATATTTTATATTTTACTAAAGTCTTCGCTGCTTTACTTGGATGTTTTTATGGATGTATATCAAACCAGTGTTTTTTGTGGTAATGCACAAGATCTCGTTATGCTTTTTGTTTTAATACATATATATGGACACTGAGCAAGGGATCTTGAACACCTGGAGGAAGTTATATCCAAACAGCGGAAAATCAACGTAGATTACTACACAAACGTTTTATTGCACAGTGTAAGCGCATGAGAAGGGGCAGGCTGCCCTGATATTATTTTCTATACAAACTAGCATGAAGTGCTGTTCACATGGTGATATTGTGGGAATTTTTAGAGACTGTATATTATAAGAACTCTATCATAGTCTGCAAGCATTTTGGATTATTCATCTTCTCATTACTCGTCTGATATATATAATTTTTTGTTTCTCTCTCTCTTTTTTTCATATTATCACTGAGAGTCAACGCAATGGGACCAGCTTAGATTCTCTTTGGAGCTGAATTTTCTGAGATTTATTTGGGACTAAAGAACTTTTTTCTGCCTCAACACATATGTTTGACTTTACATTTGGATATGTAATTGTCACGGATCAGAGTAGAAATACAGCTGAGGAGTCATGGATAGGTGAAAAACAAACAATGTTTATTGCTGGGGAACAGTTGATGACATAATATCTTGCAGAGTTTACCAGATATACAGCTGATGCAGGTAAATAGGAGGTGAGGAAATATTCCAGGCAGCATGCACAGGGAAATGCACGGATAAGTCCCAGGTACAAATAAGGAACAGGTCAGCAGATAGTATGCTGAGATAGATCCCAATGCAGCATACAATCACAGGAGCAAGGCAGGAGAAAGAATCACAAGGTGAAACCACAGGATATGACATCAGGATGACAACAATAACCAGCCATGTGTGCTGGGAGTGACAGGTATATAAAGGGAAAACCACACCCAGGTGCATGGGATAATTGGTGAACATGAAGGTTAACCCCTAATGAACACAATAAGGCACAATAGCAGCACCTCTGGTGAATGGAGGTACTGCCAATACAAATATAATAATAATAATAAGGACAAAAAGGCAGGAGCTGCCATGCAAAGCAGCATGTAATGCATAAGCTGTAGGCAGATCGTGACAGTACCCCCTCCCTTAAGTGCGGATTCCAGACGCCCGATTACCAAAAATGTCTAAATTCGTCGGAGTCATAGTCCACAATAGGGGGCCTGACAGAAAAGTCCTCATCCATGGGCGGAAAGGCAAAGGAGACCATGCCAGATGGAAGCTGAAGCACTGCAGAACCTCCTTTCTTTTTACGCCCTCCCCTTTTACGAGACTTCCTCGGGATTGAGACCTGAGCCAACTGGGAGGAGCACAATGGTATCTCTTGGCCAGGAGAGATAGGTGGTATTGCTGACAATGCAGAGGCCCAGCAAGATGGCATAGCGGGAGAAGTTACAAACTTGCTGATTACTGCCTCAGAAAAGGATTGTAAGTCCGATAAGATGGGATGATCGGTCTCAATAAATGGGTTTGCCCATTCCAAAGCCTCTCCCCTAAAATGGGATATTAGGAATAGTACCTGTCTCTTAGGGCTACTAACAAGGTTTGGTACAGAGGGGATCTGTGAGGCAAAAAATCTCAGAGGGGCATTAAATTGGGAAGGATGCCCCTCAAAGAAAGGTGATGGTTCAGAGTTGGCACACTCGGTAGCATTCACTCTCTCGCCAAATCCTGCCGTTTCCAGCTTCGCAACATTGCCCGCATTCGGCCCTTCCTCTCCCAGGATGCCACCAAATCTCTCGTCCACTCTCTGATTATCTCCCGCTTGGACTACTGCAACCTTCTCCTTATCGGCCTCCCCCTCTCTCATCTCGCTCCCCTTAGATCTGTACTTAACGCTGCTGCTAGGCTTATTTTCCTCTCTCGCCGTTCCACCTCTGTATCCCCACTCTACCAAGCCCTTCACTGGCTCCCCTTCCCCTACAGAATCCTTTTCAAGCTCCTTACTCTGACTTACAAGGCCCTCACCAACTCCACTGCTCCCTACATCTCTAACCTTATCTCTATTCACACTCCCTCCCGCTCACTGCGATAGTCCAGCGATCGTCGCCTCTCTTCCCCTCTGATTACCTCCTCTCACGCACGTATCCAAGACTTCTCCCGCGCCGCTCCCCTCCATTGGAACAAGCTCCCCCGCTCCATCAGAACTTCCCCTAATCTGTCCTCTTTCAAACGAACATTAAAAACCTACCTTTTCCTTAAAGCCTTCCAGTCTCATGCCTAAACTCCCACCGGTCGGCTACCTCTCTTTCTCATCCCTTCTTCCCTTCTCCCCCTTCCTCGACTCCGTCTCTGTTTCTCCCGTCTCTCCGTCTCATCCATGTGTCTGTCTGTCTTCCCCTCCCTTTAGATTGTTCGCTCCTTTGAGCAGGGCTCTCCTACCTTCTGTTTCCATCACTTTTAACTGCGCTATCCAGCTACTCAGCTCACCTCCTCTCAGTCCCTCTGCCCTCTGTCTCCTCTCGCTTCTCTCCGCTCCCCTTAGTGACTCTCAACCTGTCATCCGTGCCCACCCTCTTGGGCCATAGTTACCTGCCTATACTCACTTTTCCACTACCTCCCTCTCTTTCATGCTGTGCCTGAGCCCCCAGAGTTATAGTGCTTACCGTTACTTGTACTGTGCTGTTTCACCTTGTACTGTGCCTTTGGTTGTCCTTGTACGGCGCTACGGATACTTTGTGGCGCCCTATAAATAAAAATTAATAATAATAATAATAATAGCAGATGGTTCAGACTTGGCAGCAGGCCCGGACTGGGCGGCAGGCTTGGCAGCAGGCCCGGACTGGGCGGCAGACTTGGCAGCAGGCCCGGACTGGGCAGGAGGCTGGGCAGCGGGCCCGGACTGGGCAGAAGGCTTGCCAGCGGGCCCGGACTGGGCGGCAGGCTTGGCAGGGACAGCACTTTGAGAAGCCTGAGGGCAGACAGCACTTTGAGAAGCCTGAGGGCAGACAGCACTTTGAGAAGCCTGAGGGCAGACAGCACTTTGAGAAGCCTGAGGGCAGACAGCACTTTGAGAAGCCTGAGGGCAGACAGCACTTTGAGAAGCCTGAGGGCAGATAGCACTTTGAGAAGCCTGAGAGCAGACAGCACCAAGTGGTAACTCGGGCTGAACCGCATGGACTGGCAACTCGGGCTGGACCGCATGGACTGGCAACTCGGACTGGACCGCATGGACTGACAACTCGGGCTGGACCGCATGGACTGGCAACTCGGGCTGGACCGCATGGACTGGCAACTCTTCTGGAGCAGACTGTAAGGGCAGCGCCCCCTCTGGAGAAGACTGTAAGGGAAGCGCCCCCTCTGGAGAAGACTGTAAGGGCAGTGCCCCTCTGGAAGAGTCTTTAAGGGCAGCGCCCCCTCTGAAGCAGACTTTAAGGGCAGCGCCCCCTCTGGAGCAGGCTGAAGCTCAGGAACAGAGACAGCGGCTGAAGACTCGGAACTGGAGACAGCGGCTGAAGACTCGGAACTGGAGACAGCGGCTGAAGACTCAGAACTGGAGACAGCGGCTGAAGACTCGGAACTGGAGACAGCGGCTGAAGACTCGGAACTGGAGACAGCGGCTGAAGACTCGGAACTGGAGACAGCGGCTGAAGACTCGGAACTGGAGACAGCGGCTGAAGACTCGGAAACCGGAGACAGCGGCTGAAGACTCGGAAACCGGAGATAGCGGCTGAAGACTCGGAACCGGAGACAGCGGCTGAAGACTCGGAACCGGAGACAGCGGCTGAAGTCTCGGGACCGGACACAGCGGCAGGAGACTCGAGACCGGACACAGTGGCAGGAGGCTCGGGACCGGACACAGTGGCAGCAGGCTCCAAGCTGGAGGCAGATGATGTGACCTCAGAGCTGGAGGCAGATGATGTGACCTCAGAGCTGGAGGCAGATGATGTGACCTCAGAGCTGGAGGCAGATGATGTGACCTCAGAGCTGGAGGCAGATGATGTGACCTCGACACAGGAGACAGAAGCTGGCACCTCGGCACAGGAGACAGAGGCTGGCACCTCGGCACAGGAGACAGAGGCTGGCACCTCGGCACAGGAGACAGAGGCTGGCACCTCGGCACAGGAGACAAAGGCTGGCACCTCGGCACAGGAGACAGAGGCTGGCACCTCGGCACAGGCGGCTGGTGCTGGCGCCTCAGGACAGGCGGCTGAAGCTGGCGCCTCAGGACAGGCGGCTGGAGCTGGCAGATTGGGTCTCTTCCCAGAGAATAGAAATGGTGGAGCATAACCAATTTTGGAATACAGAGGGAAAGCAACAGGGGATGGATCAGTAGGCCGACGTGGTCTACGGATAGGACAGTCCTGCAAGAAATGTGCATTGCTGGCACAGTAGAGACACAACTTGTATGTTATCCTGCGCCGCCGTTCCTCTTCGGTCAGATGGGGGCGTGGACCACCTGTGTACTGGGAATTTGTTACCCCATAGTTCATAGAAAACAGCAACTTTGTAGAAGCACTTTTAAGAGGTGCTGTTTGCACAGGTTCTTAAGCAGAGAAGGTGGATTGAGACAGCTCAGCAGCTTCTGAATTAGGAGAGACAGAATCTGACAGTCTCCTGAGTGGGTCCAAAAGTAAGGTAGAAAATTTAGCCAGCTGGGAACGTAGCAACATAATGTCCATCTGTAAAGTTTGTAGCAGTGGCAATTCCATGATTGGTGAAACAGACATGTTGCAAAAAACAAATGAAAACTTGATTGCAGAAAAAGGTCCCAGAATAAAACAAAACTTTCACCTGACTCCAAAGCTGTTTTGTAGGCTGGTTATACTGTCACGGATCAGAGTAGAAATACAGCTGAGGAGTCATGGATAGGTGAAAAACAAACAATGTTTATTGCTGGGGAACAGTTGATGACATAATATCTTGCAGAGTTTACCAGATATACAGCTGATGCAGGTAAATAGGAGGTGAGGAAATATTCCAGGCAGCATGCACAGGGAAATGCACGGATAAGTCCCAGGTACAAATAAGGAACAGGTCAGCAGATAGTATGCTGAGATAGATCCCAATGCAGCATACAATCACAGGAGCAAGGCAGGAGAAAGAATCACAAGGTGAAACCACAGGATATGACATCAGGATGACAACAATAACCAGCCATGTGTGCTGGGAGTGACAGGTATATAAAGGGAAAACCACACCCAGGTGCATGGGATAATTGGTGAACATGAAGGTTAACCCCTAATGCACACAATAAGGCACAATAGCAACACCTCTGGTGAATGGAGGTACTGCCAATACAAATATAATAATAATAAGGACAAAAGGGCAGGAGCTGCCATGCAAAGCAGCATGTAATGCATAAGCTGTAGGCAGATCGTGACAGTAATATTATCTATAATATAAATGTCTAGTGGCGTGTGTTAGTCTGTCTGTCTGTCTGTGTGTGTGTGTGTGTGTGTGGGAAAAATAAAACCAAGCTGCAGCGCCACCTGCTGCGCGGAGGTATACACTGACCTACTAAATTCTTAGTGTGTGTGGAAAAAAAAATTCAGAAAGGGCTGAAATTTGATATACTAAGATGTTTTTAATTTGTTAATTTAATTTGTTAATTGTTCAAAAGTTTTTATAAAGATTTTAAAAAAAAATTATATATATTTCTTGAAGGAGAAGGGACAGTTGGGAGTGGTTGGTGGTTGCCAGGGGTGACAGTGGGGAGTGGTTGGTGGTTGAGGCCTGGGCTATGGCCCAAATGCATGACAAGAACCTTTTTAACACCTTAAGTAGCTTGATTTGACTAGAATGCATGAGTATCATGCACGGGTTAACTTGTAGAGAATATATACCTAGTCATATATGTTGTTCAGTTTGCGCCTGAAATGTGCACATTGTTGATTGGACAGTTTAAAATAATTAATGGATCCTGTTCTAATTTTTGATATAGAAAAGTACATCAAGTTGTCATTTGCGTACAAATAATTGTCAAACCCAAATTATCATCCAGTGAGAGAGAGTTTACAATATACAATGATAATAGTAAAGTATCAAAGCCAGATTAAGATACCATGGTCCCGTAGGCAAGACATAGATTCTGGGCCTTAACCCCCTCTGATCTTGTCTTTTCTAGATAGCTGACGCCAAGGTATAAAAGCGCCCCTAACTTACACATGAAAAAAAGTTATATACAGTATATAAATAATATAATAATTCTCAGTAAATAAACTACCAGTAACTTTTCTTTGCTATTTACAAATGTTGAGATAGTTATCTAGAAGGCAAAGATTTCTCTCAGAAAAAATTAAGAAAAACAACATAGGTGCATTCCGAAAACTTGGAAGTTACTAAGAACAGTCAAGACTTTTCTGTGGCTGCTTCTCCCACTTAATGTGCCACAATTACATGAACATACTCTTACTATACTTGCCCTACAATTCCCCTCCCTTCCCTTCCCAGTTCTGCCTCTCGAAGCGTAAAAAGTAGTATGTGTAATATGCGGTCATGTCATGTGATACGCATTTTATGTGCGCATACGCGTTATGGAAATGTTGTTTTCTGCAAAAAGTAATGCGCGTCTAACTCTATATGAGCTTCAGTGTGCTCAATAATCTCATTTATCTAATTTATATGAGATGTACATTTTTATATTTTATATGGTATATTAAATTTTAAGTTTGATGATTCGTGACTGCTTATTGGTGCACATTATTTAATTTTCAAGGCCAGCTTGATTTTTAGCGCTGCAATTCCCTTTCCTTTAAATTGCTTAATAATCTCACTTTAGAATAAATTAGATTGGCACAGGACCTTCTACATGATATCGCATACACATGTAGCAAAATTTAAATTGACGTTTAACACATCGTCATCATCATCTATTTTTATAGCGCCACTAATTCCGTAGCGCTGTACAGAGAACTTGTTTAAACCAATGGCTTGTGATGTGTTGTAACACCTGTATTTTATAACTGAGCAGTATATAGTGATACAAAATCCAGACAACCAGTCACAGACAAGTCATCTGAGTAAATGATTTCATTTGTAAAAAATGGACAGTATAATAGTACATGTATTGTTATTAAATTAAAAAGTACTGCATAACATTTTACTTTATTTTCAAATTATATTAAGGAACCATTTGGATGCAACAAATTTTAAGCTTAATCTACAGTGAAGGGCACCGAAACGGCACAGAACAAATTGAGACATCTGAAAGAGTGCCATGGATTGATTTCTCATCGTTGAAAAAGGATGTAAATTATGATCATGACAGTCGGCCCTCACCTCGTCTATTTGCATCCCATTTACCAAATTTGTTTGTTCCAGAAGGTCTAACAAAAAAAAAAGCAAAGGTAACAACAATAAAATTGACAAAAGTACATTTGTATCTAGAATTGGAGTGCTAGTGCAATGAAGTCAGTAGTTGCTCAAGCAGCAGGATAATTAAATTTTATGTTTCCTTCAAGATGCAAGAGTGAGAAACCACAAAGAATTGCTCTTACTCTGATTTGCTAAGCTCATTTTTTTTAACAAATAATCAAATCAGCCATTAAGCATGAAACGTCATGATCATGAACCAAGTTTTTTTCTTATTAAGGTCATTTATGTGATGAGAAATCCAAAGGATGTTATGAAATCCCTATACCATTTTGAAGCTATTGCAGTTTATGCTCAGAAGTCACCAGATTTTGACCACTTCTTTGAGAAGTTTTTAGCTGGAGATGGTAAATACTGCATGTTCTCTATATTTACACTTAGTACATGGGTAGTACTAAACAAATTGTTCCCCTGTCCACAGCATAATGGAAACTTTGATTTCTACAGCTGTTATCTACTACTGTAAGACAAATATCAATGTTACTTTTTTTTATCTTATAACATAAACAAAGCTGTTTGGCCCAACCATAGAGCTAATCAGAAGAGGAATAGATACTTTGTATCGCTGTTGCAGAAGTAGCTATATGGTATGTGAGTGAGTAGCATAGCAAAAGATGAACTTAAGTTATAGCTGTCTGACAGTGGAAAAACTCCACCAGGTAAGACTCCTCAACACCCATTAAATGTCCATATGTAAACCTTACACTAATATCACCTACCTTTAAAAATCATTTCAATGCAGGTTGCCTATCTTGCACAGCAAAGATAGGCAACTTGTGTATTTGGGGGTATAGGTTATCCAACCTTGAATCCCCATTCAAACAAGAAACAATAATTCTAACAGAATTAATTGATTCATTAACAATCTTCTAATTCAATGGCATTGCTTAATTATAATCATTCAGTCTGTCCACGCACACAGAGATACAATTGTTTTTAAATTCTTACTGTTTAAAACTAGAGATGCTCAGGCTTGGTTTTCTGAAAACTGAGCCCACCCGAACTTAGGGGATCCGAGTAGGCTCGCGGGCCAGCTCGTTATTTTCACGCGTCCTCGGATCTGAATTAAGACAAAACATCTTTGTTGCATTGTCGGATCTCGTGGGTTTTGAATTCCATAAGTACCTCCCTCCCCTGAAGTTACAGCGCCATTGCTCACACAGAAACAGGGGTAGCATTGTTCTTGTCACTCTCCAGTCTCCAGTGAGATTGCTTAGTGCCATTGCACACACAGAAACAGGGGTAGCAGTGTTCTTGTCACTCTCCAGTCTCCAGTGAGATTGCTTAGTGCCATTGCACACACAGAAACAGGGGTACCAGTGTTCTTGTCACTCTCCAGTCTCCAGTGCCATTGCTCATATAGAAACAGGAGGGGTAGCGGTCAGGGCCAGACTGGCCATCTGGCACTTCTGGCAGAGGTTGGAGTTTTCTAAATTACATGTACCCATTTTTTTTCCAAATAGTGTCTCCAACATTCCAGGATCCAGACAAGCAGCAACTGATGTAAAGACACCAGCAGCCACAGGTGGTGAAAGTGACAAGAACAGGTAGGAGAGAGCAGGACAGTCTGCCAACTGTCCTGAATCTGGTGGGGAAGTCCCAAATTTTGGTGACTGTCTCGTTTAGTGAGATTTGGTCCGACTACAAGGACAATTGGGAGGTATGTCCCGCTTCACACTGTACTATATATGAAGGCAGAGCTGCGTGCAACTAACAGTAGTACACACAGTATTGCCTGTGTATTTGTCTAACATTTGTCTAAAATGATAACCATGTTACATAATAGGGTCTTAAATACCCCGGGCTGCCGAGCATTAATCCAGCTCTGGTTTGAAGGAGGGAGTGGATAGCTGCTCCCAGTCCCTGGATAAAACACAGCCTACAGAGCAAGCCGAGGAGCTCAAAGTCTTACAAGATTTGGCAATCTCGTGAGACTTAGAGCGTCCCTGCTCACTCTAAAGGAAGTTCCCACCCTGATGGATGTCAGCAACACCAGAAGCATAGATAAGTACAGTGGGCTGGGGGTGTCATAATGTGCCTCAGGGGGGTGGTGTGATGTGGCTGGGAGGGCGTGATAAATGTAATGTTTTATGTTAATGTATGTATCAATGTACTATGTTGGCCACACCCACAACACAATGTGGTCACACCCCTTTTGGTGCCTCCACTGTTCTTTCCTGCTGGAACTGAGGTGAGCCTGTGTACTTTAAAAGCCAGGGCAGATTGTTAGTTCCAGTCCAGCCCTGGTAGCAGTGTTCTTGTCACTTGGCAAAAACTGACTGGAAATTATTGGAAATTAATGTTATTGAGGTTAATAATAATGTAGGGCTAAAAAGAGCTAAATTATGTGATTTTAGCAAAAAAATAAAAAAAAAAAGGGATTTTAGCGAAAACTCGGGATCCAAAACCAAAACACACAAGGGCATTTTTACCAAAACCAAAACACGAAGTTAATCCAAAACCAAAACCAAAACATTGGGGTCAGTGAACATCTCTATTTAAAACTAACTTGGATTTAAACTCATTGTTTTATGTGCAATCATGTGACACAACTGTAATGATCATTGTATGGGGTTGTGTTAGTGTGGTTATCTTATTGCAGTCCTGAATAATATCACGCCATATAGTCCAGTAACAAGTGGAGAATCAAACTCTTATTTGTAATTTACATTCCACAGTTTTTGCTGGCAGTTGGTTTGATCATGTTCGAGGATGGTACACTCATAAGAATGATTTCAATATCCTTTTTGTAAAGTATGAAGACATGATCAAGGTAAAGTTTATTTTTCTATTTGTTAGGATTTTCATATGTTTTAATTGTGGTAAGATCAGTGCTATATAGGAATATGGCCACATATATGCTATAATAGGCTGAATTATTTTAAAAATTATGTAATGCAGTATTATTTGTGGAGGCTATCAGGGATAATTAGGCTCCCGAAAAAGTCCTGTTGATCATATTCATCCTGAAAGCCACTGTTGTCCTGTTTTAAATATAAAGACACAGATGTTACTTGCGCAATTGAATTTGGAGCATATGTTGGTTGTCAGTAGAGACGGGCAGGCTGGGTTCCCCGAGATCCGAATTCATTCGAATTTAGCCTATCCGAGTACCGAGCCGAGCACGCTCAGTACTCTCCCGCCCATTCCGATTCGAAATCGAGGCAAAACGTCACCGTGACGTATTCGTACTTCTGAGCTCAGTTCACGCAAGATTTGAAAAGCATAAATACCAGCCTCCACAGCAATCCATCGCCATTTGACAGAGGGAGAGAGCAGGGTTAGGTCACACTGGCTAGATCAGCGCAGGGACATATCAGTGTTTGGACACATTATTGTTTGTATGCAATACCATTGTAATCTTAATACCAGTTGTTACAGCAGTAAGAGGAGGATAGAGGAGGGTTTTTTTGTGCAGTTTCTGGCACTCCAAGTGCTTTTGGGGTCCCCCATTCTTTTGCATTAATTTTTCTGGCTGTCAAAAGTCCTGTTTGTCAGCAGTCTAAAAAAATAATATTTAGCACTCCCAAGTGCTTTTGGAGTGTCCCCATTCTTTTGCATTACTATTTCTGGCTGTCAAAAGTCCTATTTGTCAGCAGTCTCAAAAAATAATTTTTAGCACTCCCAAGTGCTTTTGGGGTGTCCCCCATTCTTTTGCATTAATATTTCTGGCTGTCAAAGTCCTATTTGTCAGCAGTCTCAAAAAATAATATTTAGCATTCCAAGTGCTTTTGGGGTCCCCCCCATTCTTTTGCATTAATATTTCTGGCTGTCAAAAGTCATATTTGTCAACAGTATCTAAAACAATTTGTAGCACTACAAGTGCTTTGGGCTCATAATGGATTCAAAGCAGTCCACATATGAGCAGAATCAGCAACCAGGTTCTGTCACCAGTCCTGATGGTAGTGTTCCCAGTACGTCATCTGGGAAAGGCGATGTCAAACTACACAGTCTTTTGAAATTGATAAAAAAAACACACACCCAAAAATTTTTTACTGTGTTGAAGCGAAAAAGAAGTGTAACTGAGGAAAAGTTAAGTGCCGATAAAAAAAAAATTGCCAACATGCCATTCTACACACGCAGTGGCAAAGAGAGAATGAGGCCTTCACCTTTGTCTATTAGTGGCAGATCAAAAAATGTTACCGAGCCTACAAGTGGTGCACAACTACTGTTACGCGTCAAAGCCGAGCTGCAAGATAACAGTAACGCATTAGAGGATAATGTTTGCTCTGAATCACAAATGATACCAATCCCTGAGGAGAGTCCATCCAACAGTGGGATGTCTAATCGTAAGCATTCTGTTAGTGTACCCATAAAGAGGGACCCTTTCAGCAGTTCTGCTGATGTGTGCCTTAACAGCTCGAGTGTAGCCGGTGATACACCAATTGAGGATGCCACTTTTGAATTAGAAGAGTATGAGGGGGAGATCTGTGTAGACGACGAGGGCACTAATAATGATGTTGATGATTATGATGCAGACAGATACCAAATTGCCTTTCTCAATTTCTATTTATATTCTAGACTCTAGACTGAATAGTTTTCTATTTTACTCCCAGTGGAGAGGGGGTCTGATGCAGACAGATACCAAACTACCTTGGTCCATTTATTTTTACTTTCTAATTCTACAGTCTATGCAGGCTGCTTTTTTTCTATTCAACTACAAGTGTGGAGGGCGGGGGGACATAGATAGCCACCAAACTACCTTGGTTCATTTATTTTTACTTTCTAATTCTACAGTCTATGCAGGCTGCTTTTTTTCTATTCAACTACAAGTGTGGAGGGCAGGGGGGCATAGATAGCCACCAAACTACCTTGGTCCATTTATTTTTACTTTCTAATTCTACAGTCTATGCAGGATGCTTTTTTTCTATTCAACTACAAGTGAAGGGTGTAATATACTCCCAAAGACGATGGCTACATTGCCAATAATCAAAGATGGAGGGGGAAGACAACCAGGTTTGTCTGTATAATTTGCAGGCAAGTGTTAGAATTAAGGACGGCCTACCAGGGATTAAACTGTTGTTTCATAATTTATTAGCTTTAGAATTACCTCACTTATCAAAGAAACTGGTGGAGCACTTAATTAGGTTATTTTAGGCCCAAAAAATGTTTGTTTTTTTCAAAAATAGCAAAACAAAACCAAAATCAAAATGAAAACACGCAAGGGCGGTTTGGCAAAACCAAAACCAAAACACGACGGTAATCCAGATCCAAAACCAAAACCAAAACACGGGGGTCAGTGACCATCACTAATTGTCACAGAAAAGCACTGCACTGTAGATAATGATAATATTATGCAAAAATGCTCATGCTAGCTCATTAAAAGTTCTAATAGCAAGAGTAGCTAGAACCACAGAAGTTTCTCAGTCAATAGTTGAATCGTGGAAATCATCTGCACTGGCTGGGTATTATAATGAGACCCGCCGGCAGCTCTCACCTATCTGGATGCTTCTCCCGTTAACTCCGAAATCCAATGGCTAAGAGTATAAGAATATCTGTATCATCCGCCTTCAGTGGAGATCACACAACCATGAGTAGCCGGCAACTGTAGTTTCACGCCTCCTCGGTCAAACCGGAAATTCAATGGAATCAGGTGGAGTGATGCATGCATGCACCAGCATTAGTCAGGGGCGGATCTAGAGAATACTGCTACCAGGGGCGATGTAGTGGGGGGGGGGATTTAGGTTCCGCCCCCTTTTTGACATCTGAGGCTGCCGGCGACTGCACACTATGTGCAGGTCCGTTCAGCAGTGACAGTCAGGGACAGTGTGCTGCCTGGATGCTCTGATTGTGTTTAAAACACCGGCAGCAAGCCCCTGCTAGGGGGGCGATCGCCCCGATCGCCCCCCCCCTGGATCCGCCACTGGCATTAGTTAAGTCTGCACTCTTCTAGATAGTCAGCAGCTGTATTCACACACTGGTGTCTGGAGCAGTTCCGTATTGTAAAATAATAAGGCTTGTGAAATAAAAGTTCTCTTATCCTTCACACAAACAATCCGCCGCAATGCAAAACTAGAGATGAACCAGAATAACTTTAACAGGTTCAAATCTTATCAGCTATATAGCATTCTGATGCGTTTCATTACTGAGTGTAACTTCTTCAGAGGGAACAATGAAAGTAGCTCAATGCTAATTTAAGCTTCATTTATACAGGTTTGTTAATCAACTAATTAATTCAATTAAACCTATCTGCTGATGACCCATGAGTAAGGCTAGGTGCACAATGAAGAATTTTCCGACCAACCTGTTATCTCAAACGATTGTACCTACACTGAAGGTCCGATCAGTCTGGTGATTCATGCATACATACTGACATGATTTACCTTCAGATCTGTGCTCTTCATCTGGTCCTTTATCTGGTCCTCTAGTCCGGAGAATGACAGCACAATATTCATTCATTCATTCACTCATTCTTGTCACAGTGTCACACTGATTAAAACCACCTTGCTATAGCTATCCACATGTCCTAATGAATTTTGTTAGCTTCTGTGACTCTGAAACGAAACATTCTGTCTGAGAACGAACAAATAAATTATTTCTTCTATAGCACTCTCTACATATATTCACCGAAACATTCATTGCTAACTTAGGCTGAAAAGAACATGACTCTAAAGTCTATGGAGATCGTGAGCATAAATGTATACACACTACATGATCGGTCGGTGATTGGTCAGAAAATATTAAACAGTACGATCAGCCAAATGAGCTGACAATCGACACTTTGGAATGCCTTTCGACCAAGGTGTCACTATACACACTTTCCCGACTTCCGACAGAATGGTCATATGTCGGCTGATTTGCCCGATTGTTGGACGAAAACGCTCCAGTGTGTACCTAGGCTAAGTAACAAGTAAGAAACTAGAGATATAATCCCTGTTGTGGAAGGAGACTTGTAAACATCAAATGCAAATATACATATGATGAATAAATTGTAAATAAAAATAAATAACCTAAACATAAAACAAAAAAAATATAAATGAAAAAAAAATAGTACGAGGAATAATGAGAAAAATAATAAACAGAAAATTATATATGATGGTAAACTTTTGAAAGTTTGGACCTATATACACATAATAATCACAAATAACCAACTCCACATACATATTTAGTATTGTAAAATACACCAATGAGAAGTACATATCATCAGCTCGTATCCATACTGAATAGTGTGGTGAGTAAATATAAATAGAAAATGCAATGAACTCTAACTCAACACACATTCCCATGATTTTGGGACTACTATCTAAGCAAAAAAAGACATAGAAAGAGAAAAAAGGGGAAGGCGACTACACCAAATGGTGAGATACAGCTTTTTGAGATTTCAAATTTTACTTCTCCATTTGTATATACTTACAAATAGGTAAACTTTTTCTAATTTCTGAATGTATTTATTCTGAGAATCAAACACGACTAATAAATTGCTAATTTGTCATGGGGGATGAGAGATTGTTTCTTCATAATGTAGTAGATTGAATTAATTCCACATACTAATCACACTAGTTATATAATTTACAAATTATAATATATAGCTCACACATGACATCTTTGATAGATAGTTTAATAACCTGACTATACTATTTTGATGGCGGAACAGCAGAAGGCCTCTTGTACAGTAACTTGCATAGTCCTTGTTTTGAGACCTTCATTAATAACCTCTTGATTTTTATGTTATTACATAGGTTTCTGCACTTTGGGGGGCAATACCATCAGTTGTATATTGAAATTAAATAATCACTAAACAATGCATATGACCATTAAATACAGACTTAGTAAAATCTACCTGCATTTAAAACAAAAAGAATAAATATAAATTGAAATATAACCGGTTATGTAAGCACAGGCCTAATGGATGGAACCCACCTTACTCTTTCATCCATAAACCCCAGGACCCTTTCTGGCCTTTCCACAAACCTTTAGTCTTGCAGCAGCTCACAGCTACTACAAACACATATTCTCCTGGGGTTTTAAAAGCAGTATGTTAGAAATCTAGGCGAAACATCCAATGGCTAAGAGTATAAGAAAATCTGTATAATCCACGGTCAGTGAAGATCACACAACCATGAGTAGCCGGCAACTATAGTTTCACGCCTCCTCGGTCAAACCAGAAATTCAGTGGAATTCGGTGGAGCGATGCATGCATGCACCAGCATTAGTGAAGTCTGCACTCTTCTAGATAGTCAGCAGCTGTATTCCCACACTGGTGTCTGGAGCAGTTCCGTATTGTAAAATAATAAGACTTGTGAAATAAAAGTTCTCTTATCCCTCACACAAATAATCCGCCGCAATGCAAAACTAGAGATGAACCAGAATAACTTTAACAGGTTCAGATCTTATCAGCCATATAGCATTCTGATGCGTTTCATTACTGAGTGTAACTTCTTTAGAGGGAACAATGAAAGTAGCTCAATGCTAATTTAAGCTTCACTTATACAGGTTTGTTAATCAACTAATTAATTCAATTAAACCTATCTGCTGGTGACCCATGAGTAAGGCTAGGTGCACAATGAAGAATTTTCCGACCAACCTGTTATCTCAAACGATTGTACCTACACTGAAGGTCCGATCAGTCTGGTGATTCATGCATACATACTGAAATGATTTACCTTCAGATCTGTGCTCTTCATCTGGTCCTTTATCTGGTCCTCTAGTCCAGAGAATGACAGTACAATATTCATTCATTCATTCACTCATTCTTGTCACAGTGTCACACTGATTAAAACCACCTTGCTATAGCTATCCACATGTCCTAACGAATGTTACAATACACTTCACCCTTGATTCTGTCACACATCCTCCTCCCCTGTTTTGACCTAGGGGCCGGAACACTTATTATCCCTAAGCAGGAGACCAGTGATAACGCATCAGCGTTGGCTATCTGTGCACCAGGTCTATGTTATACTGTAGACCTAAACTCCTGTAGGGCAAGAAACCTTCTGGTAACCCAGGCATGTTGGCTTTTATTTGTAGACATCCACTTTAACGGGGCATGATCTGTCACAAGTTTAAATTGTCTACTTAATAGGTAATACCTCAGAGTGTCCAACACCCATTTGACAGCCAGCGCTTCCTTTTCTACAATGGCTTACCACCTTTCATGCATATTGAGCTTTCTACTCAGGTATAATTTTGTGTGCTCTTCCTCATCTCTGGTTTGGGACAACACGGCAGCTACCCCTACGTCTGAGGCATTTGTCTGTACCATGAACTCTTTTGAGAAATCTGGGGTTATTAACACAGGCTGCGTAGATAATGCTGCTTTTAACGCCAGAAACGCTACCTTTGTCTCAGGGCTCCACTTCACCATAGTAGATTGCTTTCCCTTTGTAAGGTCTGATAATGGGACTGCTGTAGTGGAAATATTAGGGATGAACCGTCGGTAATACCCCGTGATCCCAAGAAATGCTCTCATTTGCTATTTATTCAGAGGACAGGGCCAGTTTTGGATAGCTTCAATTTTATTTAACTGGGCTTAATCTGACCTATTCCTATAGTAAAGCCTAAGTACATGACTTCATTCATCGCCAGACAACACCTCTTTGGGTTGGCAGTAAGCCCTGCATTTTTAAGTGAGTCTAGCACTGGTTGTACTCTATCTAAATGAGTGTCCCAATCTGGACTGTGGATCACAAAATCATCTAGATAGGCTGCTGCATATTGTCTATGGGGTCTTAACAACTTATCCATTGCTCGCTGAAAGGTTGTTGGGGCACCATGTAATTCAAATGGCAGTATTTTATATTGAAAGAGCCCTTCTGGAACAGAGAAGGCAGTTTTCTCTTTTGCGCTGTTGGTCAACGGTACATGCCAATAGCCTTTGGTCAAATCAAGTATGGTGAGGTATCTGGCTTTTCCTAGCCTCTCAATCATCTAATTCACATGGGGCATGGGGTAAGCACACTGCATTCAGCTTGCAGAAGTCGTTGCAAAACCGTAGGCTGCCATTTGGTTTTGGGATTAGCACTATGGGGCTGGACCACTCACTGTTAGCCTCTTCTATAACATCTAGCGCTAACATTTTTTCACCTCCTTGGAAATAGCATTTCGCTGGGCTTTGGGTATCCGATATGGTTTTAAGTTGACCTTGACCCTTGGTTCTGTAACTATGTCATGTCTTATTATGGTGGTTCGGCCGGGTAGCTCAGAAAATACATCCTTGTTTTTTACAACAAACTCCTTAGCCTCGCTATTTTTGGCAGCCAGTATCTCTGATACTATTACTTCAGGAACGTTGAGTTATGGGTGGGCCCGGTTCAGCGGCCATGGCTAACCTATCCTTCCTTTATTATGTTTACATGGTAAATTTGCTCTGGCTTTCTTTTTCCCAGCTTATACACTTTATAGTTAACCTCATTCACTTTTTCCCTGATCCCAAATGGGCCTTGCCACTTGGCCAATAATTTGCTATCTACTGTGGGCACCAGAATCAGAACTCTGTCCCCCGAAGTAAATGTACGAAAACGTGCGTTCCTATTATACACCCTCTGCTAAGCATTTTGGGTCTGTTCCATATGTTTCCTGACAATTGTTATTACTGCAGCAATCCAGTCCTACATTTGAGAAACATATTCGATAACACTTTTATATGGAGTGGGTTGCCCTTCCCGTATTTCTTTTGCCACATCCAGCAAGCCTCTAGGGTGTCTTCCATATAATAGGTCAAACGGGGAGAACCCTGTAGAAGACTGAGGAACTTCTCTGATGGGCAGTAACAAATGTGACAACAAACAGTCCCAGTTTTTCCCATCTCTGTCTACAACTTTTTTTAGCATATTTTTTAAGGTTTTGTTAAACCTTTCCACCAAACCTTCAGTCTGGAGATGATAAACTGAGGTCATGAGATGTGCGACTTTAAACAATTTACACATTTCTTTCATTATTCTAGACATAAAGGTGGTGCCCTAGTCAGTCAAAATTTATTTAGGTATTACTACCTGGCTGAAAACATGCACCAGTTTTCTTGCTATCGTTTTGGTTGAATTATTATGCAAGGGGATAGCTTCAGAATAGCGGGTAGCATAGCCCATGACTACTAGAATGTACTGATGCCCGCAAGCAGACTTTAACAAGGGCCCAACAATAACCATGGCTATCCTGTCAAACTGGACTTCTATAATAGCCATGGGCACTAGTGGACTCCTGAAATGAGGTCTGGGAGCATGATACTGGCACTTGGGACAGGAGGAACAATAATCGGATACCTCTTTACATACTTCTGGCCAAAAGAATCGCTGTAAGATTCTTACAGTGTTTTTTTCTGCCTCCAAGTATCCAGCTGTGATGTGACCATGGGCTAGGTCTAACACGGTTCTCCTATATGAACGGGGAACTACCAGTTGTTCTACTAAACCCTCACCCCTTTTTTTCAATCGGTACAGAAGTTCATTGCAGATGGCCATGTGCGGGTACCCAAGCCTATCATCAGGTTCTACAGGCTTCCCATCAATGACTTTCACATTTTCTCTTGCTTTCATTAAAGTGAGGTCCCTTAACTGCTCTGTTGCAAACAGTTCCTTCCTTATTTTAAGGTCAGGCATACTTTCAGCTCTGTCTAAAGCTCTACTTGTCCCTGTGGGAGGTTTCTTAGTTACTCATTATTTTCCCAGCCATATTAACAAATGAAAACGGCTTTGTTGGCTCACAGGACACACCCACACACTGCCATCAGTGCAGTTAAATGGCTCGTTACACTTCATATCTGAGACCATACGGGACTCCCACAACTTACAAAACTGGTGAAAATCTCTCCCTATTATGGCATCATGCATAATGGGACTAACCAGACTTTACACTAGATAAACCACAAGAAGTCTCAAAATTCACCTCGGCAGTGACATAACGCCAGGTGTCACCATGTATACAAGTTTCCCCTACAGTTGTTTATTGTCGTTTTGAGGAGTTTACCAGCTCTGCTTTTACCATAGTAATTACACTTCCTGATTCTAACAATGTCTCTATCTGGTTGCCCTCCATTTGAATTACACACATTTGTTCTTCTGGCTTAGCAGAGGTAAAACAGTACATGCTAACCTGGCAAAGTAAGACATTCCGTGACAATCAAAAGTAGCATCACGTTGCATCGGTTCTTACATATCTGGACAATTAGCTACAACATGTCCTGGCATACCACATTCAACACATTTAAGCACATGTTTGTCAAGTCTTTTATGTGGCGGGGACTTCCTGGCCTCACTGACCAGTCTCCAGGCCCAGCACCAACAGTCTCTTCACTTTTGAGGTCTCTTAACTGCCCACCACCCTGTTCCACCAGAACAGTCTTCCCAGGTAATGCTGAAGTGCGCTGTGGCAGGTCTAGGGGGTGCTGCGGTGCAACCACCAGTTCCTCTGCTGTTAGATACCTCTCCACCATTTCAACCAACTTGTCTGCAGCCTGTGGGTCTCCATAGCTCACCCATTTGCGCAAAGCTACGGGCGGAGACCGTAGATACCTTTCCATGACGATTCGTTCCACCATCTGTGGGTCGGTTAAAGTCTCGGACTGACACCACTTCATGGTCAGGTGGATGAGGTCATGTATTCTGTGAAAAAAGCAGCTTGTCCAGGGAGTAAAGCCAGCAGTGCACTTGTTGCGCTCCAACTCGTGTGACTCCCAAGCAAGTAAATATTTCAGTTTTTAATTTTTTAAAGTCCTTAGCATCCTCAGGTTGAAATAAGCTTTTTGAGCTCTCCGGACAGAAAAGGTGCCAACAGCCCAGCCCACTGGTTTTGGGCCACTCCTCACGCTCAGTGGTTCTTTCAAAAGTAGTTAAATATACTTCCACATCATCTCCCTCAGTCATCTATTGAAGGAAATGACTAGCCTGTATAGAGCTGGTGCTAATCGTGTCCTCTGTGGAAGCCTTTCTAGGTAAGGCTGCAAAAGATTGTACCACCCCCTTTAGAACTTGGCGGTCTTGGTGCTGTTGCCTCCGAGACTCCTCAATAGCTACCTGCTAAGCTGCAATAGCCTCCAGCTGTTGCCTCCGACACTCCTCAATGTCTAGCTGTTGTTGTCTCCAGGACTCCTCAAGGGCTAGCTGTTGTTGTCTCCAGGACTTCTCAAGGGCTAGCTGTTGTTGTCTCCAGGACTCCTCAAGGGCTAGCTGTTGTTGCCTGGAAGTTTCTAACAGCACTATAATTGCATCCTTCTTGTTACCTTTTGTGTCCCGGGAAAGGGCAGAATTTAGCTTCTTTTATCAGCTGATGATGACCTGTATTAGGGTTCATAAGACTTTTGCCATTTAACAGATCAAATGCAAGTCCTTTTTCCACTGTGTCTGTCCCTTTAAATTTCCAAGCACACAAAAAACTGTGTCCAGCAGGTTTCTTAAAGCGACTGTTCTTAATGTGTGCAGATCTTGCTTGCATTCTCCACCAAGTTGTAACCGTGTGAGGGGATCAGATACCATCTCCTGGGGAAGATGGAGGTAAACAGCAGCAATGATGTCACACAAGTCCAGGGATTTTAGTGCAACTAGCCTTAGCCAGTTTTATTAAGCAACAAAAATAAAATATAACTTCAAAATCAAGACTTTGCTGTCCGGTTCTAACTAAACATATGTCAAGTTTGACTACTAAACTAATGCAAAACATAAACAGTGCAGTATGGTTCAGTCACAGGCAAAGAAGCAAGGTTTCCTCTCACTGAGACTCGCCAGCCTCAGTCCCTAGGCAGAGAGAGAGACTGTGCTAAGAAGCAGCTTTTTACCTGCACTGCTCATGTGCACATCCTAATTAGCAGCAGGTTAGCAGGTCACCTGAAAGACCAGGTTACAGGCCTAATGGATGGAACCCACCCTACTCTTTTCATCCATAAACCCAAGGATCCTTTCTGACTTTTCCACAGGCCTTTAGTCTTGCAGTTTCTCACAGCTACTACTAACACACATTCTCCTGGGGTTTGAAAAGCAGTAAGTTAAGCGAAATATACCTGTTACATTACACTTCACCCTTGATTTTGTCAAAGAACATATGTCCAAATATAGTGAGTGGCATAGCATGGCACCACCATAAAACCCTATATAGGCTCCAAATTATAATGCCAATAGCAGTTGTTACAGAACATGTATTTTTAAGTTCACAAAGGTAAAGATGCATGCAAAATGTACTTGTAAATTTCCATCTACATCTGTCATAACTGTATAATATTAAATATTGTAATAAAAACTAATATCTAATTTATTTTGTAAAATATATATATTTTTAAAATATGTTTCAGGATCTACATTCTGTTGTCAAACGAATCTGTACATTTTTAGGGAAAGTGTTAGATGATGAGTCTTTGGATATCGTGGTAAATCGAGCGACTTTCAACAAAATGCAAAAGGATCCTCTTGCAAATAAAGAAAATGAATCAGAAGACTTTTTTAACCTGCACATTGGGAAATTTATGCGTAAAGGTATAACATTCAGATATATACAAATGCATAATGCAGCTCTCTTATATTGTTTTAGTAATGGATGACAGCAAAACTTACAGATAATTACATAAGAAATATGGCTTAAGTATAAATGTATTGAACTTATTTTCTCTTGGGGGTGAAGTTCCATCAGTTATACATTATCATATAATACTATTTACCTGGATCTAGAATTTCACCAGATCTGACAGGTCCGATAAGATCTGCCATAGTCATCTGATACTTCCCTCATTTCTGCCATGATCGGCTTTATTCATTTGAGTGTGTAGCCTGATTTATCCTATACTTCGGTTTGTGAATATTGTGAGATATGATATTGAATTAGAGCTCAGTACTTACAGGAAGGCTGTTTAATAACGCATAGTTATTTTCCATTTTTTTAAGTATATAAATGTATTTGCAGGTACAGTTGGAGACTGGAAAAATATATTTACTGTGGCACAGAGTGAAGCATTTGACAAAATATTTCTGGAGAAGATGGGAGATTTACCAGTAAACTTCACCTGGGACATTACTGAAGAATAATGAAATGACAATTACAATATTTGAAGTACAAAGTCATTTATTCTTGCATATTATTAGCAAAATAATATTTTTCTAGATTTAGAGACAATTGAAGGTTTTTGGCTTGTCTATCAATAAACCTTATTTCAAAAAAAAAAAAAAAAAAGCAATTACCAAGTGTTTTACTTCACATATGACAAATAACAACATATTTTCCCAAGATGTTAAAAGCAATTTAATCTATAAATATTGCAATAGTTCTCTATATTTAACATAAGAAACAGAAATAAGTGTGTCACATGTGATCAGACTGTAGGATACAGTCATAAGACCCCCAATTAGCCTTTTAGACTCAGGGGCTTCACCTTCAGTCCAGCAACACCTACTAATGTGGCAGGAGAAGATGGTTGTTTGTAGAAATCACTGTATAATACCTGGCATGATTTTAGGAAGTTTTAATGGTAGAGTTGTGTGTTGTTAGATGTACAGTGCATTTAATAATAGCAACAGCAGAAAGTACTGTTAATGCATCTAGAAGTTTTCCAACATAAGGGATATTTTTGAAGCCAAACTGAAGTGAGGAACTGACGTTAATTCCTTAGTTCCCCTTAATCATGTACTACACCAAATGCATACCGAGAAAAAGTATAAATGCTTACAGATTTTTCCTAGCTGGTGGGCATATGCTTGTGAGGGCCACTATCTCAGCAGTTTGAGTTAAGTAGACAGAGGGTAAAGGTCCATTTCTATTACTTTATACTGTGAACAGACAGCATATACTGGAACTAGTGTTCATTTGACATTACTAAGACCATGTACATAGATTATAAGATCAGGGATATGTAAAGGCACCTGGCATAGAAACTTTTGCTGTTATTTGCAAGCACTTATAATCTATCTCTTAGAAGGTAAAGGTAAGAGGGAAGCAGGGTTTAGCAGTGGAACCTAGTGACAGTCATATTTTAAGTGGAATCTAAAGAATTTCATATTTGGTCAGTTTGACCTGGGACCTGTACTGTGTATTTATTTGTAACATAAATGTAGCTTCCGTGAGTAGGGAATGCTCAGAACCACGGTTAATCTTTGCTAAGCAATGCAGGAAGCCGGACATGACTTCTGAAGGAGCACAGCCAGGCAAGACAGGCGAAGGCTGAAGATTTGTAGTGGGGGGCAAGCCTTAGGAAGAGGCTTGCCTTAATAGGTAAGGAGCAGCATATCCAGACCGGGGATGAACATGATAAAAGAAGGGGCAGGGTGAAGTTTGTGGGTCATAAAACAGAGAATAAGACTGAACGTGATCTTATTCTTTGCACAGAAAAGCCAACTTCCACATTACATAACTTCCTCCACACGATGCAGGAAGCTCATGCAACTCCAGCAGCATACCTGAGACCAGAGAAAGCGGGTCATCCGGTCTGCATCACAAGGTCTCCCTCCATTCTTCACGGAAATGTTCTGTGTTCTACCTGCTTCCTTCAAGCAAGGTAAAGGTCCTGTTATGCATCAATGTGTTGGAACCTTATCTATTTTATGTTCTATAGATAACCAAGGGGCACATTCTAAACAAAAACATTTGCAATAGGTTGATGGATGGAAACCTCCTTGCAGAAAGTTATTTGAAAATTATTCAGGGAGTATACCTGAGTCATTTATCATACTCCATCACTATTCTGGTACAGTTTGAAACAATAATTGTGATTCCAAAAATATATTAATAAACAATTGGCCTCACCTAAAATATACAAGAATATTTTTGCTTGGGAGTACCTCAGGAGAGCAGGGGACGCACTAGGCAGTTAAGGGTGAGGCTCATGTAATGTTAGTAAAGCACACACAATGGTAAAGTCAGAAAAAATGTGTATATCTCTGGGGTGGTACCACAACATGGAAGCTGAATTTTTAATCAGAAAAGGGAATGCTTCCTCGTAATTTAAAATCCACTGTGGAGCTTGGTCACATAGTAAAAGAAAAGTAGATAAAATAAAGTAATGTTGGGCTTCATGGCAGGCCCCTTCTCTAAATTTCCCATTCATGGATAATTTCTATCTCTCCTTGGAATAGTATAAAAAAACTATCAAACTCCACTCACTTACATTCCCATTCTCTTTTTCATACCGCCACTTCTATATTTCAACTTTGACCACTGGGTAAGGGGCTTTGGGTTGGGTACGAACGGTAGAAATATAGATGGAAATATGACTGATACGAAAATACCGACGGTCAAAATCCTAGCTTGTAAATGTCACGGGCACTAGGAGTTTTACCCAGAATTCACCAGGTGTAGCTACACTTACCAGAGGTGCGGACCTCTGGATAGTGTGGTGAATCAGTGGAACCATACAATAGAATAGAGGAAAGGAATGTCAATAGTATAAATGCTGAGTCTTGGCACCGTGGAACTGTGATGGTACAGCAGTTTATTAAACAGGATAAAATAAGTAAAGAGTCCAAGTGCCTTAGCACACAGGTAGCATATAGCAGGCCAGTACTTGATAACTGGATAACGTTAGGCAAAGACCAATCAACAATATAGTAGAAGAGTCAGCGACTTGCAGCTACAATACAGAGGCACTTGTAAACTTTAGTCCAGCTAATAGGTACCATACAGAGTAGTAGCTATATCACAAGGAAACATGAATGGTCTGCAATTGGCAAGTTGTACCACTGATGTGACGGGAAGACTTGTCCAGGTGCAGGCGTGGAACGGAGTAATGTGGGTGATCTGCAATAGGCAAGTTGTACCACTGATGTGAAGGGAAGACTTGTCCAGGTACAGGCGTAGAACGGAGTAACGTGGAGAGGAGACTTGTCCAGAGGCAGGCAGGTAATGGAGGTAGTGAGAGTAGTCTGCAGCGGGTAAGTTCTACTACCGATGTGGAGAGGAGACTTGTCCAGAGCAAACGGATAACACGAGCAGAAACAGGAAACACCTCAGAGTCTCAAGGGAATGAGAACCAAGAACAGGCAAAGGTAATAGGGCAACAGGTGCCTTAAATACTGAGAGGTGATTAATTAACCAATGAGACTAGAGGCGAGGTATTAACAGTTCAGGGTTTCTGCACATGCGCAATCTTAGTCAAGATGGCGGTCCAGGAGAGGCGCCGGCAGGAGCGAGAGAGACCCACGTCCCAAACCAGAGGCACCAACAGTCCGGTGAGTGACAGTAAATTTCACAAACACAACTAAAATACTGACATTGTGATTGCCGACAGTGAAAATGCCAACAATCACAATGCCTCCATTAAAACACCAATGCGAGCGGGTGTGGCGGCTGCTATTTTAAGTTAATTATGGACTCCCTGAAGCTGAACTCTTTCCTTGCTCTGGATTTTCTTCTCTGTGGCTCTTCCAACCTGGGTTTTTTCAAGCTTTGCAGACATATATCTATTTACTGTGTTTTACCATCTGTCTGGTAGGAGGCCAAACATAAAGTTGCTTGAAGGAGTCTATTGTCCATATTTTATAACTTTTGAGTGTTTTGATGTAATAAATTTTTTTTATGGTTTAAACAAATTGTAAAATAAGATTTTTTTCATATTATGCGGGGTGTACTATGCTGAAGATTATAAACCTGGTTAAAAGGGTTGATTGTTTGATAAGCAGTTTTATTTTTGTTCAAATGTGAGTGCATGCTCTGTAACCTATATATGAATTTCAAATGAAACAATATTATACTATTGCAAAAACAATATTATACTATTCAAATTTTCACTCTTACTTTGAGGATCTATCAGAGTTCTACTCAAAAAAATAAAACAAAGTTATACTGTTGATAAAGGATGAGCGGACTCGGATTCCTGGAATCCGAGCCCCCCCGAACAGTGCGGATCCGAGTCAGATCCGAGCACTGTCCGGGTATTCCCGCCGATTCCGAAACTTAAAACGAGGCTCTGAGTCATAATCCCGCTGTCGGATCTCGCGATACTCGGAACCTTTAAATTCCTCGCTTGCCGCCGCCATCTTCACTCGGGCATTGATCAGGGAAAAGGGAGGGTGTGTTAGGTGGTCCTCTGTCCTGCTATTTCTCGTGCTGTGCTGTGCTCTGTCCTGCTGAGTCCAGTGGTGCTTTTGCCAGTGCTCTGTCCTGCTGAGTCTAGTGGTGCATCAGTCCAGTGCTCTGTCCTTGCTGAGTCCAGTGGTGCATCAGTCCAGTGCTCTGTCCTTGCTGAGTCCAGCGGTGCGTTTTGTCCTGTGCTTTGTTCTGCTAAGTGCATATTTATTTCAAAAGTATTAAAAATTCTTCCATAAAAAGAAAAAAAAAAAAAATTCTACAAAAATCCTTTTAAAATAATATAAAAAAAAAAATCAAAAAAGTCCTTGCTGAGTCCAGTGGTGCATCAGTCCAGTGCTCTGTCCTTGCTGAGTCCAGCGGTGCTTTTGTCCTGTGCTTTGTTTTGCTAAGTGCATATTTATTTCAAAAGTATTAAAAATTCTTCCATAAAAAGAAAAAAAACAGAAAAATTCTACAAAAATCCTTTTAAAAAAATATAAAAAAAAAAATCAAATAAGTCCTTGCTGAGTCCAGTGGTGCATCAGTCCAGTGCTTTGTCCTTGCTGAGTCTAGTGGTGCATCAGTCCAGTGCTCTGTCCTTGCTGAGTCCAGTGGTGCATCAGTTCAGTGCTCTGAACTTGCTGAGTCCAGTGGTGCATCAGTCCAGTGCTCTGTCCTTGCTGAGTCCAGCGGTGCTTTTGTCCTGTGCTTTGTTTTGCTAAGTGTCAGGAGCCGCGGCGGCCTCGGGCACCGCCGCGACTCACTTCCGGTGTCAGTGAACGTCCCGGCCGACTCCATGACGACCGGGGCGTCACTTCCGGTTTCTCGGGCCCGACCGTTGCCAAGGCAACTGCCGAACGCCGTGTATAACAAGCGATGCGCCCCGGCAAGTGAGGCAGCCGGGCGCATGCGCTAGTGTAGCCTGCGGGCAAATTTAGCTGGGTAGCGCACCTGGGATGTATTTCAGGGCTAAACCCTCCTGTTCCTGCTTCTGCCTGAAATTGGTGAAAACTGTTGGACTGTTACCCGTGTATGACCCTTGGCTTGGATTTGAACTTTGCTTGTGAATCTCGTGACCCTGACCTCTGGCTTGAATACCAACCTCCTTGTCTGCTCGTGACCCCTGACCTCAGCTTGTTTATTCATACTGTTGTCTGCTGCCGGCCCCTGACCTCTGCTTGGATTCCACTCCGCTTGCCTGGGTTCTCCCCAGCCGGTGCACACTTCACGACCCTCTGTCAGTCTGCAGCCCAGTCTGTCCCCACCATCAGGGGCTCCAGTGAACACCTGACTGGCAGAGTAGACTCCGGGCTGTGTTGTGCCGGCTAGAGGGGTTCCTAACACTAAGTGCATCTTTATTTTAAAATTATTAAAAAATCTTCCAAAAAAAATATAATTCGACAAAAATCCTTTTAAAAAAATATAAAAAAATATTCTAAAAAGTCTAAAAAAAATTATTGCAGTCCATAAACATTAATACTGCAATCTATTAAAAATTGTTCACTGTTCTTGCAGCATTTAAAAAATAGTACTGTAATACAACGTGTGCTGCATATAATGGAGTACCAAAATTTGGGGAATAAAGTAGGGAAAGACCAAGACCCACTTCCTCCTAATGCTGAAGCTGCTGCCACTAGTCATGACATAGACGATGAAATGCCATCAACGTCGTCTGCCAAGGCCGATGCCTAATCTCCTAGTAGAGGGCATGTAAAATCCAAAAAGCAAAAGTTCAATACAATTAGTAAAAAAAGAAAATTGAAAACATCTGAGGAGAAACTTAAACTTGCCAATATGCCCTTTACGACACGGAGTGGCAAGGAACGGCTTAGGCCCTGGCCCGTGTTCAGGACTAGTGGTTCAGCTTCACCCAAGGATCTAAGCCCTCCTCCTCCCCCCCTCCAAAAAATTTAAAAGAGTTATGCTGTCAGCAACAACACAGCAAACAACTCTGCCTTCTAAACAGATGACATCACAAATCCCCAAGGCGAGTCCAAGGGTGTTGGTGGTTGCGAAGCTTGACCTTCCCATCACTGTACGGGAAGAGGTGACTCCATCCACCATTTACAGCACACCCTCTGCATATGCTGGAAGGATGACCCACAGTGTAGATCCAGATTTGGATAATCAAGGTGTCAAGGAGGCTATTGATGTAGCTGGCGTTGTGGAGGAATTTGATGAGGAGGATGCTGATGTGGTTATTTTAAATGAGGCACCAGGGGGGAAAAAAGTGGATGTCCATGGGATGAAAAAGCCCATCGTCATGCCTGGTCAGAAGACCAAGAAATGCACCTCTTCTGTCTGGAGTTATTTTTACCCCAATCCGGATAACAAATGTATTGCCATATGAAGCTTATGTAAAGCTCAAATAAACAGGGGTAAGGATCTTGGCCACCTAGGGACATCCTCCCTTATACGTCACCTGAATAACCTTCATTAGTTCAGGAACTGAGGCTAGGACCATCAGCAGTCCAAGGACACCTAAATCCCTTGGTCCTGTTGAATACACACCACCAACACCCTCCTCGTCAACTTCCTCCACGATCTCCATCAGATTTAGTCCTGCAGGCCATGTCAACAGCCAGACTGAGTCCTCTTCAATACGGGATTCATCTGAGGAATCCTGCAGCGGTACGCCTATTACTGACGCTGCTGCTGTTGCTGCTGGTAGTCGGTCATCTTCTCAGAGGGGAAGTCGCAAGAACGCTACATCTTTCACCAAACAGTTGACCGTCCAACAATCGTTTGCCATGAGCACCAAGTACAACACTAGTCATCATATGGCTGCGTCAATAACAGCAATGTTGGTGTTAGACGTGCATCCAGTGTCCACCATCAGTGGAGTGGGATTAAGACGGTTGATGGAGGTATTGTGTCCCCGGTACCAAATCCCGTTGAGATTCCACTTCACTACGCAGGCGATACCAAAGATGTACAGAGAAGTACGAACAAGTGTCCTCAGTGCTCTTAAAAATGCGGTTGTACCCACTGTCCACTTAACCACGGACATGTGGACAAGTGGTTCAGGGCAAACGAAGGACTATATGACTGTGACAGCCCACTGGGTAGATGCATCGCCTTCCGCAGCAACAGCAGCAGCTGCATCAGTAGCAGCATCTCCACAACAGCTGCTCGTGCCAAGGCAGGCAACATTGTGTATCACAGGTTTTAATAAGAGGCACAACGCTGACAACCTCTTAGAGAAACTGAGGGAAATCATCTCACAGTGGCTTACCCCACTTAGACTCTCCTGGGGATTTGTGGTGTCTGACAACGCCAGTAACATTGTGCGGGCATTACATATGGGCAATTTCCAGCACGTCCCATGTTTTGGCCACACGTCCTCATTAATTTGGTGGTGCAGCATTACCTGAAGAGTGACAGGGGTGTGCAGGAGATGCTTTGCGGTGGCCGCAAAATTGCTTGACACTTTAGGCATTCTGCCAGTGCCTACCGCAGACTCGAGCTACATCAAAAAAGTCTGAACCTGCCCTGCCATCACCTCAAACAAGAGGTTGTGACATGCTGGAACTCCACCCTCTATATGCTGCAGAGGATGGAGGAGCAGCAAAAGGCCATTCAAGCCTACACAGCCACCTACGACATAGGAAAAGGAGTGGGGATGCGCCTGAGTCAAGCGCACTGAAGACTGATTTCCGTGTTGTGCAAGGTTCTGCAGCCGTTTGAACTTGCCACACGAGAAGTCAGTTCCGACACTGCCAACTTGAGTCAGGTCATTCCACTGATCAGGCTGTTGCAGAAGCAGCTGGAGAAAGTGAGGGAGGAGCTGGTAAACCATTGCAATTCAACAAAGCATGTAGCTCTTGTTGATGAAGTCCTTCGTACGCTTTGCCAGGATCTGAGGGTGGTCACTCTTTTAAAGTCAGAGGAAAACATTCAGGCCACCGTGCTGGATCCTCGTTTTAAAGCGTATGTTGTGTCTCTGTTTCCAGCGGACACAAGTCTACAGCGGTGCAAAGACCTGCTGGTCAGGAAATTGTCCTCTGAAGAGGACCGTGACATGTCACCAGCTCCTCCATCATTTTCTTCCACACCTGTGGCTGCGAGGAAAAAGCTCAGTTTTCCTAAAAGACCCGCTGGCGGGGATGCTGAGAACATCTGGTCCGGATTGAAGGACCTGCCAACCATTGCAGACATGTCTACTCTCGCTGCATTTGATGCTGTCACAATTGAAAAAATGGTGGAGGATTACTTTGCTGACACCATCCAAATAGACATGTCAGACAGTCCATATTGTTACTGGCAGGAAAAAAAGGCAGTTTGGAAGCTCCTGTACAAACTGGCTCTATTTTACCTGAGTTGTCCACCCTCCAGTGTTTACTCCGAAAGAGTTTTTAGTGCAGCGGGGAACCTGGTCAGTAAGCGGCGAAGGAGGTTGCTTCCTCAGAACGTTGAAAAAATGATGTTCATAAAAATCAATTATCAAGTCCTCAATCAAGCACAGCAGTGCCCTCCAGATAATACAGAGGGACCTGTGGTTGTGGAGTCCAGCGGGGACGAATTGATAATGTGTGAGGATGAGGAAGTACACACTGAAGGGGGCCAGGAATCAGAGGATGAGGATGAGGACGACATCTTGCCTCAGTAGAGCCAGTTTAGTTTCTACAGGGAGAGATGAATAGCTTCTTTGTGTGGGGGCCCAAACAAACCAATCATTTCAGCCACAGTTTTTAATACTTTAATTGTATATGTAGTTCCCAAAAAGAGGAACTGCCACTTCTATTTAATACTTTAATTGTATATGTAGTTCCTAAAAAGAGGAAATGCCACTTCTATTTAGTACTTTAATTGTATATGTAGTTCCCAAAAAGAGGAACTGCCACTTCTATTTAATACTTTAATTGTATATGTAGTTCCCAAAAAGAGGAACTGCCCCTTCTATTTAATACTTTAATTGTATATGTAGTTCCCAAAAAGAGGAACTGCCACTTCTATTTAATACTTTAATTGTATATGTAGTTCCCAAAAAGAGGAACTGCCACTTCTATTTAATACTTTAATTCTTTATGTAGTTCCCAAAAAGAGGAACTGCCATTTCTATTACTACTTTCTTTCTTTCTTTCTGTATTTCCAAAAAAAGAGGAACTGCCATTTCTATTACTACTTTATTTCTTTCTTTCTGTATTTCCAAAAAAGAGGAACTGCCATTTCTATTGCAAGGTTTTTTTTTTTGTAGCTACAAAAAAATAAAAATACGGCCTTAACAGCTATGTTGGTGTTAGACGTGCATCCGGTGTCTGCCATCTGTGCAGTGGAATTCTGACCCGTTGAGGGTGATATATTGTGGCCCCGGTACCAAATTGGGTACCGGGGCCACTCCACTACGCAGTCCACATACATGCGTATCAGATATTAAAATACATTAAGTGTTATGGGCAAATCCAAATTTAATTAAAATGACCTGTCATCGTCAAAAACAAGAGGTAATGACACGCTGGAACTACACCCTGTATATGCTGCAGAGGATGTAGGAGCAGCCAGTTGTCAAGTGGAATTTAGACCAGTTGGAGGAGGTAGAAGACATCTGTGCAGTGGTATTCAGACCAGTTGGAGGAGGTATTGTGGCCCTGGTACCAAATTGGGTACCGGGGCCACTCCACTACGCAGTCCAGATAGATGCGTATCAGATATTAAACTACATTCAGTGTTGGGGCCAAATCCAAAATTAATGAAAATGACCTGTCATCGTCGAAAACAACAGGTAGTGACGCGCTCGAACTACACCCTCTATATGCTGCAGAGGATGTAGGAGCAGCCATATGTGCAGTGGAATTGAGACCAGTTGAGGGTGATATATTGTGGCCCCAGTACCAAATTGGGTACTGGGCCCACTCCACTACGCAGTCCAGAAAGCTACCTCGGTGCAACGTTTTGGACTAAAAAGAATATTGTGAGGTGTGAGGTGTTCAGAATAGACTGGAAATTAGTGGAAATGATTGTTATTGAATGTTATTGAGGTTAATAATAGCGTAGGAGTGTAAAAAAAACCAAACAACTGTATTTTAGAGCTTTTTATGCTTTTTTAAAAATAAATCTGAACCCAAAACCCTAAATCAGAATTAAAACCTTTCGTCAGGTGTTTTGGCAAAACAAATCAGAACCCAAAACCTCAAGCTAATCAGAACCTAAAACCCAAAACACTAAAAGTGCCCGGTGCACACCCCTACTGTTGATAATAATAACCTGCTTGGCATGCTTAATACTTCATTGCATGATCTTTTGACACGTTGGTGTATCATGGATTACTCACCTGTCACACAATACACTGGTTGTGTTCATTTTGAACCTCGAATCTTGGTATCATTTAAAAACAATTTTCTTTGTTTTTTAACACATTATTTCTTATTGATTTGAGATACATTTTCTTCTAAAACTGCAAAATCTGAAGGTAATTCATTGAAAGAAGTTTCACCATCTACAATAAATTATTCACACATGAAAAAGACTTTGAGACTGTTTTTAGGTTTATACTGTTATTTATTTATTTTTGTCAAAGAACACCAGCACCATCACTTTCTTTATTATATGTTTTGTATAGATAGATATAGAATGGAGGTGAAGGGGAGATATTAGTCATTAACAAGATCATTAGGTTGAATCCTTGCCTTTCTACGGGATTACCATGCTATAAGCCAGAAATGTTTGTCCTAGTAAAAAAGAGGCTTCTGGTAAAAAAGTAAATGTTTTGAGGAACCCCTAGGTCAACTGAATTTGAAATTGTTTTTGGTATTGTGGAGCAAGGGCATGCCATCTCCACAATACCATTCATTCCATTCATAAAAGTATAGAAAGTTGTCTTCTTTCGGCATGCTGCACTTCTGAACCACTGATGTTTGAATTAAAAGAACAAGTAATAGGTCAGGAAACTTAGCCATTGGACAGACATAACAAGTATAGGTTTGGGCTTGTTTTCACCTCAAGGCAAGAGCTAACATTTATCACCATGTTCATAATTCATAATACAGTGCCTGCAATCACCAGCTGCCTTAAACGAGAGTTGTACCTATAATTATCAACTGTACAAAGTCAGGAACTAGCACAGTGCCTGTAATCACAAACTCCATGCAGTCAGGAACTGTACATATAATCAGCAACTGACTGGAGCGAGGAATGAGTGCTGTACCTGGGCAGTTGGTAATTATACCAACTGCCCAGAGCCAGAAATAAGTGCTGTACCTGTTAATACTAACAACATGAAGCTATGAACTAGCAGTATGCCTGTGATGGTTAACTGTAAATATCCCTACCTAATAGTAAGCTGGGGAGCAATCCAGGGAGAAGGCAGTTGATAGCAAAAAATATGTAGTGCAGCGAGGCAAAACACCAACGCGCGTTTCGCTCTATGGCTTTTTCAAGACAGATATATATATACATATATATATATATATATATATATATATATATATATATATATATAAATATATATATATATATACTATTTATATTTTTTGCTACCAACTGTCCTCTCCCTGGATCACTCCCCAGCTTACTACAAGGTAGGGATACTCCATAATTCCAGCGATCACAGAGGGTAGAACTTTTTTGGGTTCTCCACCTTTTCGGGGCAGTATTATTTGCCCAGCATGAGATTTACTCTTCTTAGGGGTTCCTCTCATTCTGTCTCTATAACTATTATGTAGGTAGTGCTTGTTTATATAAGTTCATAAGCACAGAGACTGAGAGAGGAAGCAGAAAATACATTTTGTAAGGGTTTATATTTGTTTCCCCTCACTGATACAATATATAACTCTTAGGACATAAGTATAACTGGGAAATCAGCTGGAGCCTTTGACTCTTTTGAGAATCAATTTGAATGAACTATTGGATGACATGTCCGCTATATGATTCCTGGTTACATTTGTAGACCACCATTGCAAGCGAATCATATTTATATTTGTAAACGTTATTATCTTGTGGTAGCAGTGAGGTTATGCAATTTATTTTGAATTTTTCATTTCACAATACACATTTTATTTTTGATCTTAGTTATTTCACTCTCTATCCAGCCAATGAATAGTTTTAATGCATACCTAATAAAATTAATATTTTAAGTTTTCTGGCCACCTCTGAGTGCCCCTGGAATACACATCTTTTTTCCTCTTTCTCTTTGATGCTCTAATGTCATGTGTTGGGTGCACCCTTTAGGGCTACTTTTTCCTAAGTAATTTAAATTTAAGATATATTAAGGGGATAGGTCTAGAAATTTATACTTGGTGCGGTGATTCCTTTCTTTGCTCAGTTCTTAAGTTTTACAGCAAGGGGACAATTCTTGAAACACTGAGGACCCCATAAAGTAACCTGTGCAGAACTCTAATCAAACTGAGGTGCATGAAATTTGAGCCATTGGAAGCCCAGGATGACTGAATTGATGGACTGGGGTAATACCAGAAATTCAATCCATTCCGAATGCAAGACTCCTACCGTCAACCTGAACATGGAAGTGACCCTGGAGATGGAACCGTTGAAGATACGATTTCCGTCCACAGTGGTGAGAAACAAAGGCTGAGGCAAATTTCAGATAGGTATTTGGAGTTGCGATGACAGAGTGGCAGAAATGAAATTTACGGTGGCGCCTGAGTCCACAAAGGCAGAGGTCACATAGGGGCCACAAGGAGTGTCCAAAGAAATCAACATCAAGTAATCTAGTTTTGAGGTGGAATAGGCAGTGGAAAGTCTCCTAGAATGGCCTCCCTGTCACCGACTAGGAGGAGGTGTTTCCTGGCCTCTTAGAACAGGTGGACAAAAGATGGCCTGCCTCCCCACAGTATAAACAGAGCTTTTGCTTGAAACATCTCTCTGTTTCTTCTGGGGACAGCCTGGATCATCCTATTTGCATGGGTTCCACCGGATGAACGAGGAGCAAGACAAGGAACAAAACGCCTGAAAGAAGACTTTTCATGACTTTGTTACTGGAAATGGAGATCAATTCTGTTGCATAGGAAAATGAGCATGTTCACAAGACACAAATTTGTCCTTAATATGGTCTGCCAGACTTTGCTAGAAGATTGGTACAAGTGCCTCATTGTTCCATTTAAGCTTGGATACCAAGGTGCGGAACTGAATAACGTATTGTTCAACAGTTTGGTTAACTTGATGAAGAGACAGAAGGATGGAGGCTGCAGATGAAACCCGGCCAGGTTCATTAAATATCTTACCAAAGACTTCAATGAAGGATGAGGCATTCTGTAGTAGAGGATGCCGAGGCTGCTGCAGGAGCCAGAGCGGATGGACTAGCTCCAAAGGTGGTAACAGCCACAGGCTGGGTGGCAGATAAAGAGGCCTGAAGTGAATCCAGACGGGAATCTACTATCTGAATACACTGGAGTAGTCAAGCCTGCTCAAAATCATGTTGTTCGACCTTGTGGGCCAGATGGAGCAACAAGTCATGGGCCGACAGTTCAACAGGACCTTCAGAGTACATGGCCAGAGTATACAGTCATGGAGTATATAAACTCTGAAGGTCTTACCTGCTGGAATTGTTGCTAACCTGGGAGGCACGCAGTCTAACACGCCGCCGGTCTTCACCAGGGACACCCGCAAAGGAGTTTGGGGTTCACTGCAAAAGACATGCATTAGGTGAGTAAACGTAGTTGTGCGGTCTGAGGTCAATCTGTGCGGGCAATACAGGTACAGAAGTAACAGACAGAAGCAGAGTCAGGAAGCCAGGGGTCAGTACCATAAGATCAGTATAACCAAAGGGAGATCCAAAATGAGAGTCAGGCAGAACCGGATTGGAATCCAAGGAGACAGGTAGAAGGCTTGTAAGCTGAAATGAATGCTGGAGCATAGCGGTGACCTAGGTACTCTTGCACCCTAATGGCACCAGAGCCAACTATAAATAGAAGGAGTATCAGTGGCAGTGGAATTGGTGATCAGAACAGCTGACCGCCGACAGGAAGAGGCTACTGGCGTCTGCGTTTCCAGGCAACGGAGATGCGGTTATTTGCACAATTGTCCACATTGCCAGGCTGAAAACCGGAAGTAGGAGCGCAAGAGGGGACAAAGAAGGCAGCCATCTCTGATACCTAGTGTGTGTGTGGGAACGGCGCCTGACAATGCAATATTAACCATAAACAGTCAATATTGTGTCAATCAGGTTGGCTTCCACAACACCTGTAACCCCACCAACAACTCCAATTGTTAGTCCACTACATTATACAATAGGTTTAACCCACACCTCATAGATTGTAAGTTTATTTGAGGCCATTTTTTTTTCCTTCTGTCCCATGTTACTGTATGTCATTTTTTGTATCATGATCCCCTCACTGTGTAATTTATTTGCAAAAATAATAATTAGAATATGAACAGTAAGTATGTTCTTATTCTCACCCAGCAGGGTGTCGAAGTCGTATAATTGGATGAACGAAAGTATATTGGTTTAATATTGGTTTGCCGTGCTTTTGCGAAGCGTACGCCACGTAACACGTGGCGTGATGCAATCGCAACGGTAAAATACGCACGCACACACTCGCATTACAACATTTAGTTATTTATATAATTTCATATTCATATTGGTTTCGTTACACTGTAATTTATGAGCAGATAATATTTGGTTTATTATTAGTCTATATATATATATAGTATGATTATATGTACATTTTAGTGTTATTAAAGGTTTAGGTTATAGGAAAGGTGTCATGCCTGATATCATATTGATCCCCTAATCATCAGCAGCTGTCCGGTGCAGTCGGCGAAGAGATCGCACATTGCATACTTTAGTTATTGTAATTAGGGAATAATCCTTTGTATGATGCTGGCTATGAAAGGAGCAGACCCCCTGGAGAGACGACCCCCACCTTTTGATTCCTTAGATTGAATCAACCTATGATCTGTTTACCCTGGACCCACCCAACGTCTGGACCTATAGAAACAATCTACGTCATCTCTATTGTTCAAATGTAACACTGTACTGTATATAATCATCGCTGCCCACCCCCTAGCTCTCAGTCAACTCTGACACAGTATTCTAACAGATATACTGTCCACCGGGTCCCGTGGGTGCGCAGCGTGCGCATGCGATAGCATTGGTATGTACTTATCTTTTGGTATTGGCTGTACTGTACTTTATCCTAATATAATAATGTATTGAATTGTTGACTATTTACACTTGCTAAAATAAATCACTTTGTGCTTTGGAAACACATACAATTGATTGGGCAATGCTTATTTTAAAACTATAAAATTACTTTAATAAGGGGTCCTAGAATTTTAAGTAAACAACACTAGTTTGGGGCCTAATATATATATATATATATATATATATATATAAAAGGATTTTATTTTTGCAAGGGTCAATAGTACGTATCAATCAATGACGTAAAGTATTACAAACAGCATATGAATATACAGGTAATAAAACAAACAGCGTCCATTATAAGAAATAAAAGGTACAGATATTGACCCAATTTTACAATACGGAGAGAAAGGAGAGACTACAAAGAAAGAAGTTCCTAAATATTAAGTGGTGAGCGCTCTTTATAATTTTTGTGTGCTGCTCATTATTTTGTATAATATTCCAATATTTGATTAGGAGCGCAAAACATGGGTTAAAAAGTTTTAAACTATATAAAACTCTATAAAAATTAGATTACCATTAATGTCACGGTGACAGCCAGGCTGAATACATCAGCACAGAGTAGCGGAGACCAGCGGGCCCCCAGGTAAGTTTGTGTTGCGCTGTTGCTCATAAGGGGGGGGGGGGGGGGCGCTCACCGGGGGAGGGGGCCCGTACTGGGCACCATGATTTCTGATGGCGACCCTGGGTATATCACTGTATTGCAAGGAGGATTATCTTCCGCACCAAAGTCCTTTAATTCATTTTATATAATGTATAATAGACACAGGAGGGCCTAAATAAGATAGTGGTGTCAAACTTGTAGTAGAATAATATTCTTACAAAACTGCTATTGAGGGTGCTGCTTCCTGTAGTATAGATTCATAGTTTACTGGGAAAAAAGGGAGAAAGAAAGAAATACTAACTAGGGAAGGCACATCTCATATGTGTAGTCAGCAGTAATTGTAATGAGGATTATATAATTTATTATTTCTTAATGGTTTATAATGCTTATAGACAGGAGATGAATGAAAAAACACACATTAAAACAACATTTTATTCATATGAATTAAAATTAAAAATATTAAAAGCGAAATATTAAAACTTAGTGGTGCAAATGAGTAGCTACAGATAGATATATATATATATATATATATATATATATATATATATATATATATATATATTAGGGATGAGCGGGCTCGGATTTTAGTAATCAGAACACCCCCCGAACAGTGCCGATCCGAGCCTAATCCGAGCACTGTTCGGGTATTCCCACCGATCGCAAAACTCAAAACGAGGCAAAACGTCATAATCCCGCCATCGGATCTCGCGAGATCCGGATTCATATTAGTCCCCGCTTGCCGCCCCCATCTTCACTCGGGCATTGATCAGGGAAGAGGGAGGGTTTGTTAGTGGTGTCCTCTGTCCTGCTCATTCCAGTGGTGGTGTCCTGTGCTCTGTCCTGCTCAGTCCAGTGGTGGTGTCCTGTGCTCTGTCCTGCTCAGTCCAGTGGTGTTGCTGCCATAATTCCAGTGGTGCTGTCCTGTGTCCAGTCCAGTGGTACTGCTATATAAGTTCACTGATCCTGCAGTATAAGTCCATTGGTACTGTTATATAACAAAGTTCACTGATCCTGCAGTATAAGTCCATTGGTACTGTTATATAACAAAGTTCACTGATCCTGCAGTATAAGTCCATTGGTACTGCTATATAACAAAGTTCACTGATCCTGCAGTATAAGTCCAGTGGTACTGCTATATAACAAAGTTCACTGATCCTGCAGTATAAGTCCATTGGTACTGCTATATAACAAAGTTCACTGATCCTGCAGTATAAGTCCATTGGTACTGCTATATAACACAGTTCACTGATCCTGCAGTATAAGTCTATTGGTACTGCTATATAACAAAGTTCACTGATCCTGCAGTATAAGTCCAGTGGTACTGCTATATAACAAAGTTCACTGATCCTGCAGTATAAGTCCATTGGTACTGCTATATAACAAAGTTCACTGATCCTGTAGTATAAGTCCATTGGTACTGCTATATAACAAAGTTCACTGATCCTGCCGAATAAGTCCAGTGGTACTGCTGTTTAAGTCTAAAAACAATATTGTGAGGTGTGAGGTGTTCAGAATAGACTGGAAATGAGTGGAAATGAATGTTATTGAGGTAAATAATAGCGTAGGAGTGAAAAAAAAAAATAAATCTGAATTTTAGCAGTTTTTATGCTTTTTAAAAAAAAAATCAAAACCCAAAACCCAAAACCTTGAGGGGGGTGTTTTGGCAAAACCCATTAGAACCCAAAACCTGAAGGTAATCAGAACCCAAAACCCAAGACCCAAAACACGAAAAGTGTCTGGCGCACATCCCTAATAAATATATATATATATATATATATATATATATATCTGTAATATATGTATATCTCAGGTAATCCTCTTTATAAGGTTCTTATTAGGAGTAATATAAATAGTATGATGCAAAATTTATATCATATTCGATCAATACAGTTTTCTAATGCAAGGCACTTTTTTTTTTTTTTTTCATACTTACCATTGATAGGAAGACTTACAGCTCCTGTCGAATTCTAATGTAATGTAGAATGTTTGAAATTATAATATCACCAATCTCAGATTAATTTATTTATATAACAAGTCATACCAATTTTATGACAGCTTCTCAGGTATTTATATAAAATATTATATATAGTAAGTTACGTCATTATTCTTGTTATTATTTATTTTCACTTCTAATTTTTATAACCCTTATCTTTAAAATATGTTTGTACTCACCACTCCTCATCTTATTTTCACTACTCACTTTAATTTTAATTATGGTTTTTATAGAACACTATCTATGGGACTATGACCTATTATATACAGTCAAGTCCATAAATATTGGGACATCGACACAATTTTCATATTTTGGGCTCTATGCACCACCACAATGGATTTGAAATGAAACAAACAAGATGTGCTTTAACTGCAAACTTTCAGATTTAATTTGAGGGAATTTACATCCAAATCAGGTGAACAGTGTAGAAATTACAACAGTTTCTATATGTGCCTCCAACTTTTTAAGGGACCAAAAGTAATGGAACAAACTAAACAATCCTATATGAAACTTGCACTTTTTAATACTTTGTTGCAAATCCTTTGCAGGCAATTACAGCCTGAAGTCTGGAACACATAGACATCACCAGACACTGGGTTTCATCCCTGGTGATGCTCTGCCAGGCCTCTACTGCAAATGTCTTCAGTTCCTGTTTGTTCTTGGGGCATTTTCCCTTCAGTTTTGTCTTCATCAAGTGAAATGCACGCTCAATCTGATTCAGGTCAGGTGATTGACTTGGCCATTGCATAACATTCCACTTATTAGCCTTAAAAAACTCTTTGGTTGCTTTTGCAGTATGCTTCGGGTCATTGTCCATCTGTACTGTGAAGTGCCGTCCAATGAGTTCTGAAACATTTGACTGAATATGAGCAGATAATATTGCCCAAAACACTTCAGAATTCATCCTGCTGCTTTTGTCAGCAGTCACATCATCAATAAATACAAGGGAACCAGTTCCATTGGCAGCCATAAATGCCCACGCCATGACACTACCACCACCATGCTTCACTGATGAGGTGGTATGTTTTGGATCATGAGCAGTTCCTTTCCTTCTCCATACTCTTCTCTTCCCATCACTCTGGTACAAGTTGATCTTTGTCTCATCTGTTCATAGGATGATGTTCCAGAACTGTAATGGCTTTTTTAGATGTTGTTTGCCAAACTCTAATCTGGTCTTCCTGTTTTTGTGGCTCATAAATGGTTTACATCTTATAGTGAACCCTCTATATTAACTCTTGTGAAGTCTTCTCTTGATTGTTGACTTTGACACATATACACCTACCTCCTGGAGAGTGTTCTTGATTTAGCCAACTGTTGTGAAGGGGTTTTTCTTCACCAGGGAAAGCCTTCTTCTGTCATCCACCACAGTTGTTATCCGTGGTCTTCCCGGTCTTTTGGTGTTGCTGAGCTCTCCGGTGCGTTCTTTCTTTTTAAGAATGTTTCAAACAGTTGATTTGGCCACACCTAATGTTTTTGCTATCTCCTGATGGGTTTGTTTTGGTTTTCAGCCTAATGATGGCTTGCTTCACTGATAGTGACAGCTCTTTGGATCTCATATTGAGAGTCGACAGCAACAGATTCCAAATGCAAATGTCACACCTAGAATCAACTCCAGACCTTTTATCTGCTTAATTGATGATGAAATAACGAGGGAATAGCCCACACATGTCCATGAAATAGCTTTTGAGTCAACTGTCCCATTACTTTTGGTCCCGTAAAAATTGGGAGGCACATATAGAAACCGTTGTAATTCCTACACCGTTCACCTGATTTGGATGTATATACCCTCAAATTAAAGCTGAAAGTCTGCAGTTAAAGCACATCTTGTTAGTTTCATTTCAAATCCATTGTGGTGGTGTATAGAGCCCAAAATATGAGAATTGTGTCAATGTCCCAATATTTATGGACTTGACTGTAACTCAGTACATAGACTTTTTATTTATTGTCCACAATATACACATAAGTCACAATTTTCCACTAAGTTTTTATTTATTTTTTAATTTTTATTTTTATTTATGTGTTTTTATTATATTTTCATTTCATTTTTTATTTTTTTAGGAAATTTTTACCATCACTTATTTAATCACTTCACTTACCTATTCAGTTATCACATTATATACACAATATATATTTCTTTATTGTTTTTATTAAATTTTCTCTGCATATTTAATAATACCATTGCATAAAAATAACGATACAATCTATATATAATACATCACTTTTTTCATAAATAAATAACCTTTTCTCTATTTTCTTAAATATCAGATTAAATTACTATTATACAAAGATTATCCAGAATAATCATGATTCTTCTTTTTGCAGACTGTCTTATATATAGTTGAGATCTCATTTATGAAGTTTCCTGTATGATCAATACACCATAATTATCATTGGCACATATGAGTGCCAATCTTCACAATCTAATGCTCATTTGCTGGGACTTGTTAAATATTCAGCCCAGATTAGGAACGGGAAGCCTTAGCTTAGCGAAATGTATATCAGGTTTTTAGCGAGTAATTATTTAATGATTTAGCTCAGATAAGTAGGCTCTATTAAAGGAGTGTTTAGCATTTTTACCTCCAGCTAAAATGCAGCTCATAATAACAGATCTTTGCCTTCTCAGGCATGTATACAATTCATTCAGCTCTTAACTCTGTAATAGTATTCAGGGCCACCTTAACTACTTTATGGGCCCCTGGACAATGCAGTGTACCAGGCCCCTAAAAAAAAAATAATAAAAAAAATATATATATATATTTATATATATATATATATATATATATATATATATATATATACATATATATATATATATATATATATATATATATATATATATATATATAAATATATATAGTGTGTGTGTGTGTGTGTGTGTAAAAAAAAAATATATGTATGTAAAAAAAAACGTGATTATATATATATATATATATATATATATAGGGGCCCCCTTAACTTACCTTAAGTCTGATCCTCTTCTTTTTTCCGCGCCGCTGAGTCTCTTCTGCCCTCTTCCGTGCTGTGGTTGCAGTGAATGCTGGGCGTGACATCACGCCCAGCATTCACTGCGAGCACAGCACGGAAGAGGGGACCAGGGAGGGAGCCGGATCACCGCTGATGTGACCGCAAGGTAAGTAATCGGACGGGCCCCCCTTGCCTGCAGGGCCCCCGGGCACCTGCCCATCGTGCCCAATGGAAGAGACGGCCCTGATAGTATTAATATTACAGATCTATTCCGTAACAGGATTAACAACATAAATCTATTCTATTTAGAAACAACAGTGAGCATTTGTTTGATGCAAGTAACCTGATCCAGACAAACAGCTATAGCTGTACTGAACAGCACAAATGATTTGTCCATGCATATTCTTTTAATAAGTCACACTTATCAATGTGCTTTGCATTAGAAAAGCTGTATTGATCAAATACAGTGTATATTATGTATGATAATATTATTCATTGTTATATTTGGCTATGCAAATTTTGCATTATACCATTTATATTACTGCTAATAAGACCCTTATAAAGAGGATTACCTGAGATATATATATATATAAATATATATATATATATATATATATATATATATATATATATATATCTGTAGCTACTCATTTACACCACTAAGTTTTAATATTTCGCTTTTAATATATACAATTTTAATTCATGCAAATAAAATGTTGTTTTAATTTATGTTTTTTGAATTTATCTCACGTCAATGAGCATTATAAACCATTAAGAAAGAATTTTAGAATATACTAATCCTCATTACAATGACTACTGACTACACATATGAGGTGTGCCTTTCTTAGTTAGTATTTCTTTCTCTCTCTCTTTTTCCCCAGTATATCACTATAAACCAGCCCACTTCAATCACTGATCCCTGCAAGCTACAATGTATAGTTTTCCCTTAATGCACGGTGCCTTTTCAATGACATGGAAGCTCACTAGTTAAGCATATAAGAAAGTAGAAATCAGACAAGGTATTGAAATGGTGGGAAAGGGGTTGTCTGTGAGAGTGTTGTAATAGATGGCAAAGTTAATGAAAAGTCACTGTTAGAAATTAATGGAATAAACCTCTGTGCAATAGTCTGTGGCCAAACCAGTCAGGCAACTTAAAAGCAAAGAAGACAGCTGCAAAAGGAAAAGGTAAGTCTTATAACTATTTTCAAAGTCATTCACAGTAATATAAGCATAATATATATATATATATATATATATATATATATATATATATTACATATATTACAGTATATGTATATATATATTTGTGTGTGTGTTTTACAATTTTTTCCTAACATAACAGGCCTTGAGCTCTTGGTAAACAAATGTGTGTTGCAATTGTCCTTTTCGTTGCTAATATCAGCCTACATAATCCATTTGTCGGGGTACCAAGGCATGGTGCCCTCATTATCGATTTCTGATAACCTGATTTCCTATTTGGTATGATGCTGTTAACAGGAGAGTGAAGAAATGAAACACAAACATGGTGTTGCAGTTTCAAAATCAGCTCTGAGGGTCCTTGCAGGCTGACCCTTTATTTATACCTAAGGTCCAGCATTAACTGGTTAACAACAAGGACATATAAGGAAATCTCTTTAGCGCAGCAAATATTTCTTTGCAACAATAACACATATAGGCAACATCCTCTGTTCAGCAGTACGTGCTTTTCCTGCCGGCCGTTTCCTTCAGTCTGGCATCCTGCTTTTGTCTGTTCCATAGGAAACACTTGTTCTTCTTCAAGGCGCTGTCTTGCATCTGTAGTATACTTTTTTTAAGGCATTTCACACATATATTTGTACATCTTAATAACTATCAATTATTTTATACCCTCACACATTGTTTACTAGTTATTCAAATCACATATACTAGAAAAAAAAAATGTGCTACATCTGTTACAGAAGCAAACAAAAAGGAAAAATGTACATAATTAAACTTGAAACTTGAATATGTACAAAGGGCAAGAACTGATGTACAGCCTCAGAACCCTCATTTAGGAAGGGGCTGCAGACAAGACCTTTCCTTATAACCCTTACAACCATGTGTAATAAATGCAGTTAAAAGCATTCCTTAATCTGTTCTATTACTCATCATCCGGGTCCATTTTCTCTAATCAGTCCTAATAAAAAAATAAAAAAATCAAATTCACATAATATTATCTCTATACCCAATCAAATGTGTTAAAGGACCACTAAACTTAAATTGACATAGTTGCTTATGTATAAAAGACCTACTGGTGATATCTGCAAATACTATGCAAAAACTATATGTTGACAGATCTTGACTTTTTGACATTGTGGGTCTCATGTAGAGTTGAACACAATTTACAACAAAAACATAGGCGGAAACTGTACCCGTGAAAATTATGCAATTTGCGGTGTATGATACTTAAGATACCTGCCAGCTGCATAGAACGCCAATTGTGTACATTGGAGTAAAATATGCTTAAAGAATATCATATGCTAAAGTTATTTAGTTTTGTGGCATTTGTTTATTCTTGTATACACTAAACCCCAACCCCTCCCCCTCATTTTTTTACTTTTGCTTTTTTATTACAGGTAGCACTGTTTAAACATGGACACAGTTACTCCAGTGTTGTGTGATTCAAATCTTTATAGATATAAAGGATTTTGCTTTTTTAAGGAACTGAATGAAAAAGAGTTCATAGACTCATTGCAGGGTTTTAAAATAAGAGATGATGATGTGTTCATGATTACATTTCCAAAATCAGGTGAGTGTAATATTGCTTACACAGCAACCATTGTTTAAGGCTAATAATGAGAAAACCATGCAACATATTTGGAAATATCCCCTATACTCTCTACAAACAACATGTTTCTACCCAAAAAAGTATAATTTTGTGTTTAAATTGTTGCCAAAATTTCTAAGAAAATATACTAGCCTTTCAAATTTTGTTATGTTTCTGTCCTATTGTTAACTTTGGCAGTTTGTTTATTGTGTACAATGAAAAATATGCTGATCATTAGTAGAGATGCTCAGGCTTGGTTCCTTGGGAACCAAACACACCAGAACTTAGGGGATCCGAGTACTTTTTTGGAATCGAAAACAAAGCAAAATGTCATTGTGACGCTGTCGGATCTCGGATCTCGCGAGTTTTGTAATCTATAAATACCGCCCTTTGCGGTGATCTAGCGCCATTTCAAAGAGAGATACAGAAGGGGTAGCACACTGTGTAGAGCAGTTGGTCAGCCAAGTAGATAGAATTGAAAGAGGAGGGGGTAGCAATGTTCAAGAAAGTTTACAGTGACATTCAGGAGAGCTCCATTGGTAATTCTCATTGCAGAAAAATATAAATACTAGTGCTGTTAGGGTTGATGTAATTCTGCAGTCAAATTTTACTGTGTTATATAGGTAACACACAAAAAGGAGAGCTCCATTGGAAATTCTCATTGCAGAAAAATACAAATACTAGTGCTGTCAGGGTTGGTGTAATTCTGCAGTCAATTTCTACTGTGTTATATAGATAACACACAAAAAGGAGAGCTGCGTTGGTAAGTCGCATTGCAAAAAATACAAATACTAGTGCTGGCACGCTTTTCTTCTGACTTTGCAGTCAAATTGCATGATGTTATATAGGTTACACACAAAGAGAAGAGCTCCATTGCTCCATTGCTAATTGTCATTGCTGAAACACAAATATTAGGCCTTGCATGCTTTTCTTCTGACTTTTCTTTTCTGCCACTGCTGTGTGCCAATGTGTCCTAGATGTGCTAGGAACTGCCGTGTGTTTGAGTCATTGCTCTGTCGCTTAGCATCCAGCCAGGTCACTGCAGTAATTATCCGAAAGTGTGTGAAAATAATAATGTGACCTGTGAGGTAGTCAAAATTGACTGCAAATGACTTGAAATTAGTATTATTGAGGTTAATAATAATGTAGGTTCAAAAAAAGAGCAAAATTTTGTGATTTTAGCATATTTTAGCAATTTGTCTAAAAAATACAAAACCAAAACCAAAACAAACGAGGGCGGTTTTACCAAAACCAAAACACAAAGCTAATCCAGATCCAAAACCAAAACCACTTCACGGGGGTCAGTGAGCATCGCTAATCATTACACCCTCTAGTTGATGACTAGGCCAAATAGATGCAACACTTGAATCACACATATATTTTTATCCTATAAATAATAGAAATGGAGGTTACAGGAAAAATGATATGTCATTTTTACTTGCATGTCCAAGGTCTCTAAGGGCAGAAGAGTATGTTCCTATAAATACAGATGCACCCAATGTGCCTACAGAGTATTGCTACAGTACTCCAGATACCCCTATTTGCTAAGTGTGAACAAAATGCATCACATTTCTGTTATGGCTCGTGGCTATTGATATAAGCTTGCAGAAAAGGAGACGGAGGTCTTCACCTATAGCTGCAGCCCATAAAGCTTTATGCTCACAGGGACTTGCATGACCCAGGTCTTAAGTGCTTGCACAGTGGAAGCTTATTTGCAATACTGCAGCTAGTCAGAGGCATACCGGGTATTTCAGGTGCCCAGAGTCTCCCCTCTACACCAGATTTACTAATTTATTTGCTTCATTGTAGAGACACAATGTGGTAGAGATTGTGTTCCTTTAGAGCCAAGCTCAAGTACTGTATGACTTAGATGTAGTATTAATGGCACATGCAGTTCACTTTTTACACTTAGAACACTGTTTAAAGTTAGTATTGCATTTGACTCATTTCTGAGATTTAAGAAAGTATATAAAGACAACAAAGTGGGGAGTTCATTAAAATCTCTAGAGGACAATGAGATATATTGTTAGTCTTCTCTATGTGAAAATTATATTGAAAATTGAGCAAATTCCAATCTTAGCTAGAATTGTAATTGAAATTTTTATACGGATTCATTTCTGTTGGTATGCTAACCTTAATTACCAAAGTTACGTAAACATACTTTTCTATTGTATATTTTGTGTTAGTTGTTATTTTTTCTTGGAGCTAGTATTTCATAATTGTACTATTGATAACCTCATATGAGATTGAGAGCAACTAGTGAACATACTGGGATGGACACTCTGCCAAGTTTAACAGTATTAATTTCAAATGCCCAGAGAGTGCAGAGAAAGGCTACTGAAGCAAAATGATCAGTCAGTGTATGTGTGTACTCAGTTGCCTGACTGTATGGAGACAAACAAGGTGATAAAGAGAGAGACGAGACAGTGTAGAGGTCAAGAGGCAGATGGACAATTCATAAGGTAAACGAGTGTCAGCTTTGATTATACACCTGGTACCAGTGTCTAATTTATGTATTATCTGAAACTAATGTAAAGTGATGGAGGAGTAAATAAATGAGTGTTTACTCAAGAAATGGTCTGGTGCCAATTCTTCTAACTTACGTGATTGTACTGCACCACCACATTTGGAGTTACCCTCCAATACTTTGTTAGAGGAATGACACTTTTCTACATTCACAAGAGGAGAGAGAGCAGATCATTGCATAAATATGGTGAAATGATAGTCATTATGGACCACACCACTGATTGCATGCTTCCTAGGCTGATGGAGGTTTGGAACCAGGGACATTAGACTATGCAAGTCCTGTCATGGGACAGATGGATGCCTAGTTGCCAACACACAAAGTGCCAGGACTGTGAGATGAACTTACTTATCTCAAAATGATGGGAGTAGGGTCCACCTATAGTGCACAGCCAACTTACAGCTACCAGCATGAGAGAGAATAGACAGACTGTGTGAGCTGTTAAAAACAGATAATAAGTCTACATATTCATCAGAAAGTAGCAGGAAGCCCAAACAAGTAATGGAAAAGTCGCCAGAAATGTTGATGGAGGAGGACGTTTTTTATTGATGATGCTTTATCTGTCACCATAGAGAAGCATGAGAGAGTGTTTCTGAGTGAGCACAACCAATCACCTACTGAAAGAGCACAGCATCTGAGGTGGTGAGGGTGCGCACTCTCTGGACTCAAACTTGCAACCTATTTAGCAGGTTATTAAAGAGCTGTAGGAGTCTTAAAATGAAGAACTGAATGATGCTATGCCACTTTGCAGTGATGTCCTTACATTAAGCAGACCAGAGCTGGTAATGAGAGAGGCAGTCAGCTTTTGCTTTGCTTTAGAGTACCCCGTGGTACTAGAGTCGGTGTTTCATGCAGTGGATAAAGATCATCATCATCATCTATTTATTTATGTAGTGCACCCAAAGATGAGGCCATGGTCGGGAATCAAACTCATGACCATAGTGCTGTGAGGCAGAAGTGCTAACCACTAAGCAACCGAGCTGCCCACATCACATTACTTCATTTCAATGGCATGTGATATGTTGTAACACCTCTATGTTAAAGCTGAGCAGTATATAGTGATAAAAAATCGAGACAACCAGTCACAGACAAGTCATCTGAGTAAATGATTTAATTTATAAAAAAATGGACAGTATAATAGTACATGTATTGTTATTAAATTAAAAAGTACTGCATAACATTTTACTTTATTTTCCAATTATATTAAAGGAACCATTTGGATGCAACAAATTTTAAGCTTAATCTACAGTGAAGGGCACCGAAATGGCACAGAACAAATTGAGACTTCAAAAAGAGTGCCATGGATTGATTTCTCATCGTTAAATAATGATGTAAAATATGATCATGACAGTCGGCCCTCACCTCGTCTATTTACATCCCATTTATCATATTTATTTGTTCCACAAGGACTAAGAAATAAAAAAGCAAAGGTAACAACAATAAAATTGACAAAAGTAGATTTGTTTCTAGAATTGGAGTGCCAGTGCAATGAAGTCAGTAGTTGCTCAAGCAGCAGGATAGTGAGATTTTATGTTTCCATCAAAATACAAGAGGGAGAAAACACAAAGAATTACTCTGATTTGCTAACCTCATTTTTTAACAAATAATCAAATCAGCCATTAAGCGTGAAAGGTCATGATCATGAACCAAGTTTTTTTTTATTAAGGTTATCTATGTGATGAGAAATCCAAAGGATGTTATGAAATCCCTATACCATTTTGAAGCTATTGCAGTCCATACTCAGAAGTCACCAGATTTTGACCACTTCTTTAAGAAGTTTTTAGCTGGAGATGGTAAATACTAAATGTTCTCTATATTTACACTTAGTACATGGGTAGTACTAAACAAATTATTCCCCTGTCCACAGCATCATGGAAACTTTAACTACTACAACTGTTATCTATTTACTGTAAGACAAATATCAATGTTACTTTTTCTTCTTATAACATAAACAAAGCTGTTTGGCCCAATCATGGAACTAATCAGAAGAGGAATAGAAACATTGTATCACTGTTGTAGAGGTAGCTATATGGTATGGGAGTGAGATCTATGCTGAACATAGTGATAACTGTCTATCAGTTTAAGAACTCTACCAGGTAAGACTTCTCAACAACCATTAAACTCCCATATGTAAACACTAACACCACCTACCTTTAAAACACATTTCAATGAAAGTGGTCTCACTTAGGCAACCTACACAGTAAGGATAGGCAACGTGTGTATTTGGGGCTATAGGTTGTCCACCCTTGAATCCCGATAAAAACACAAACAATAATTCTAACAGAATTAGCTGATTCATAACCAATCTTCTAATTCATTGATTTGGACAATCTAAATATGATATCCATGGCATTACTTAATTATAATCATTCAGTCAGTCCACGCACACAGGTGCAATTGTTTTCAAATTCTGAAACTAACTTGGATTCAAACTCATTGTTTTTTGTTCCATCATATGACACAACTGTAATGATCATTGTATGGGGTTGTGTTTGTGTGGTTACCTTACTGCAGTCCTGAATAATATCACACCATATAGTCCAGTAACAAGTGGAGAATCAAACTGTTCTTTGTAATTTGAATTCCACAGTTCTTGCTGGCAGTTGGTTTGATCATGTTCGAGGATGGTACACTCATAAGGATGATTTCAATATCCTTTTTGTAAAGTATGAAGACATGATCAAGGTAAAGTTAATTTTTCTATTTATTAGGAATTTTGGTTTTTATATTTTAATTGTGGTAAGATCAGTGCTATATAAGAATACGGCCACATATATGATATAATAGACTGAATTATTCTTAAAAATATGTAATGCAGTATTGTCTATGGAGGCTGTCAGGGATCATTAGGCTCCCAAAAAATTCCTGTTGGTCATATTCAACCTGAAAGCCACTATTGAAAGAATCTTGGTTTAGATATACAGAAGACTACCATGGCAGTAAAGGTAAAATAACTCCTATAATAAACTTAAAGTAAGCAATAATATAAGAAATATGCTTTTTCATGCTGACAAACCAGGTAGAGATATCAAATGTTACCTCTCCATTTCTATATGCAATGGGTTTACAACAAGGGAAATCCTTATTTAAGTAAACCTTTTCTAATTTATGAATATATCTATTCTGAGAATCAAACAAACTGTGAAGAAATTGACTATTTACCATGGGGAATGAGAGAATATTTCTTCATAATGTAGTAGATTGAATTAATTCCACATACTAATCCCACTAGTTATATCATTTGCAAATTATAATATATAACTCACACATGACATCTTTGATAGATAGTTTGATAGCCTGACTTTACTATTTTGATGGTGGAACAGCAAAAGGCCTCTTGTACAGTAACTTGCACACTCCATGTTTTGAAACCTTGATTTTTATGTTATTACATAGGTTTGTGCACTTTGGGGGGCAATACCAGCAGTTGTATATTTAAATTCAATAATCACTAAACAATGCATATGACCATTAAATACAGTCTTGATAAAATCTACTTGCATTTAAACTAAAAATGGTAAAGGTAAATTAAAATATAACCGATTATGTAAGCACATAGGTCCATATCCAGATTAACTGTTGCATGGTACCCCATAAAACCCTTCATATTCTCCAAATTATAAAGCCATTATAAGTTGTTCCAGAAAACATATTTTTAAGTTCAAAAAGGTTAAGATGCATGTAAAATGTATTTGTACATTTCCATCTACACCTGTCATAACTTTATAATATTAAATATTTTAGTAAAAACTAATAACTTATTTATTTTCTATTTTTTTTTTAATGTTTCAGGATCTACATTCTGTGGTCAAACAAATCTGTACATTTTTAGGGAAAGAGTTAGATGACGAGTCTCTGGATATTGTGGTAAATCGAGCGACATTCAAGAAAATGCAAAAGGATCCTCTTGCAAATAAAGAAAATGTACCAGAAGAATATTTAAATCTACAAAATGGGAACTTTATGCGCAAAGGTATAACTTTTATACATAATGCAGCTTCTTTGCGGTGTTTCAGTACTGAATGACAGTGAAACTTACAGATAATTACATAAGAAATATGGCTTAAAGCTTAAATGTATTGAACTGATTTTCACTTGTGGGTGGAGTTCCATCAGTTATACATTATCATATAATGCTATTTACTTAGTATCTAGAATTTCACCGGATTTGACAGGTCCGATAAGATCTGCCATAGTCATCTGAGACTTCCCTCTTCTATCAAGGTCGGCTTTTTCATTTGGCTAATTTCATTTGGAAGTTTGGGAATATAGTGAAATATGCTATTGCATTAGAGCTCAGCACTTAGAGGAAGGTGCATATCAGTGAACAAATGGGTATATCACATCTTTAGTTGGTAATGGCTGTTTATTAAAGCATGGCTATTTTCCATTTATTTAAGTATATGCATATCTTTGCAGGTACAATTGGAGACTGGAAAAATATATTTACTGTGGCACAGAGTGAAGCATTTGACAAAATATTTCTGGAGAAGTTCGGAGATTTACCAATAAACTTTACCTGGGATATTACTGAAGAAAAATGAATAGACAATTGAAAAATTTAAATGAACAATGAATTTATTGTTGAATATTATGATAACAAAAGAAGTTAGACTCTACCTGCTGAAGAAAAATTAAATGACAATTACAATATTTGAAGGGAAAAATCATTTATTTTTGCATATTATTAGCGAAACAATTTTTTTCTAGATTTAGAGACGATTGAAGGCTTATGACTTGTCTAGCAATAAACCTTATTTAAAAATGTAAAAAAACGCAATAATCAAGAGTTTTATTTTACATATGACAAATAGCGAAATATTTTGCCAAGATGTTAACAGCAATTTAATCTATAAATATTGCAATAGTTTCCAATATTTAGCATAAGAAACAGAAAGAAGTGTGTCACATGTGATCAGACTGTAGGATACATCCATAAGACCCCCATTTAGTCTTTTAGACTCAGGGGTTTCATCTTGAGTCCAGGAAGACCCGTTAATATGGCAAGAGAAGAGAATGGTTGTTTGTAAATACCTGGCATGATTTTAGGACTTTTATAGTGGTAGAGTTGTGTATTGTTAGATGTACAGTGCATTTACTAATAACAACAGCAGAAAGTACAGGTAATGCATCTAGAAGTTTACCAACATAAGGGACATTTTTGAAGCCAAACTGAAGTGAGGAACTAACATTGTTTCCATAGTTGTCTGCAATCATGTATTACACCAAAAGCATACCGAGAATAAGTGTAAATGCTTACAGAATGTTCATAGCTGAGGGTGTATTCTGTTAGAGCCACTATCTCAGCGGGTGGAGTTAAGTAGATAGAGGGTAAGGGGTCTATTATTTATTACTACATATTGTGACCAGACAGCATATCCTGTAACCAATTTGTCACGGACAGCACTCATATGAGTCTGCGTGATGCGTGTGTGACACAGGGTTAACCAAAACACAACCACCTGGTCTGTCTAAAATTATTAAATCCTTCCCTATCTATGCCACACACTAGCTTTGCGATACTAATTACCACCACCAAGGTTTTTTCTAACAAGAGCTGATACTCATATTTAGGAAGCCTTCGGTTCTCCCTAGCATTAATCTAACACAATTTACTTTAATCAGAGTTCACATAAACCACAATGTTCGCCCCATTTCAATTATGTAGCGTCTGGACCAAACTGTAGAGTGAATTCGTGAGAACACAGAGACTTGAACTTATTACGTTTAATTTAATATGGAAAATACATCCACAATTCTTAAGATAAAACAGATAATAAAAGGCATACAAATATAATGCAATTGCTTCTTATAAAATAAAAACGATAAAACACAGAATTGATACCTCACTTATAATCAAGGTTCTGTTGCTGGGAGAAGCAGGAAAAATGGGACCTCTTCAATATTGAATTGACTCCCTCAGAGTGTCCATTTTAATTGTGGTAAGATCAGTGCTATATAAGAATAACATCCAGGGCCTGATCAACCACTAGGCTGACCAGGCTGCAGCCTGGGTTGCTGGGTCCCGGGGGGGGCACGGATTGGTGGCCAGTGGTTAGCAACAAACAGCCAATCGCCAGGCTGCCTGTTGCTGTGCAGCAGACAGGAAGCAGGACGTCTTCACTTCCTATCTGCTGATCTGAGGAGAGGAGCGACGCTGGCACAACTACAGGTAAGTGAAGGGGGGAACTGCCCTGCATATCTATAGGGAGGGGGGGAACTGCCCTGCATATCTATAGGGAGGGGGGGAACTGCCCTGCATATCTATAGGGAGGGGGGGAACTGCCCTGCATATCTATAGGGAGGGGGGGAACTGCCCTGCATATCTATAGGGAGGGGGGGGAACTGCCCTGCATATGTATAGGGAGGGGGAGGGGCTGCCCTGCATATCTATAGGGAGGGGGGGGAACTGCCCTGCATATCTATAGGGAGGGGGGGAACTGCCCTGCATATCTATAGGGAGGGGGGGGAACTGCCCTGCATATCTATAGGGAGGGGGGGGACTGCCCTGCATATCTATAGGGAGGGGGGGAACTGCCCTGCATATCTATAGGGAGGGGGAACTGCCCTGCATATCTATAGGAAGGGGGGTAACTACCCTGCATATCTATAGGGAGGACGGGAACTACCCTGCATATCTATAGGGAGGGGGGAACTACACTGCATATCTATAGGGAGGGGGGGAACTACCCTGCATATCTATAGGGAGGGGGGGGACTACCCTGCATATCTATAGGGAGGGAGAGGGGGGACTGTCATGCATATGTATAGGGAGGGAGAGGGGGACTGTCATACAAATCTATATGGTGGGAGGGGGGGCTGCCATGAAAATCTATAGGGAGGGAGAGAGGTTGATATGTATGAAGGAGGGCAGAGGAGGGGGGCTGATATATGTGACTGGGGGAGTTTTGATGTGACGGGGAAGGGAGGATAGCTACAGAGTGGAGGTAAGGAAAATAGCTGCAAGGGGGATGGATGCAGGGTGGGAGGTAAAGAAAATGGCTACAGCAGGGGTTAAGGAAAATGGCTGTGGGGGGTATTTAAAAATAGAGCAGCTTTGGGGGGCAGAATCTCATGATTGTGTGGTGGTCACATGGTTGGTCTCAGCAATCACTAGAATACTAAATATTAGTGAGATGGGGCTGGTAGAGGTTTGTATTTGATTGGCAACAAATATTCAGATATTGCTTATATATGCCTGTCCAATGGGGTACTTTTAGCTGGTCATAATGGAGTGTTTTGTTTTAACTAAAGGGCCTAATCATTCAAGGTTTGCATTATAATACATTTTTGCATTTTCAAAACAGGACGCCAACTTTCCAGAAGCCAGCGAGAGGATAACAAAGATGCAAGAGAGAAGAGCAAGAACAGGTAACAGACAATGGCACAATCTGTCTAAATTTGAATGCTGGAGAATACACCTGAACATTCATATTCAGGAGTGTTCCTATACACCTATATATTCAGAGGAGGGGGGGGGGGGGGGGCGCGCTGCGGCCATATTAGCCTAGGGCGGCCAGAACCCTTAATCAGGCCCTGATAACATCAATACTGATGTTATGGAAGACTAAAGAAATTTGGGACTTCTATAATAAAGGGTATATCATTTATATATTTTTCTATATCTTTCTATATATTTTTAATATATTTTTCTATATATTTTTGTATATTTTTTATAATCAGTTATTCTCACTTAAAGTAGATTCTATATATGAGAATTTTTTTATATATATTTTTATATATATTCTAAGGCCTTCCATCTTTCACTTTGTTATATTTAGTACTTTGTCATTTTTTTTATATAGAATAGATCATTTTTATAAGAATGCGTGTTTTGTAGTACATCTATAAAGTTATTTGCATGCCAGACCTCATTTTGGAGTTGGTCTGAGACACGCATCGCCGCATAGGTATTTCCGGAAGTAGATGAAGACAGTTACTTGCTGCAACTATAAAAAGACTATCACCTCAGCATATATGATAAGCCTTGATAAAAACCCAACAGGCATAGGGTCGAAACGCATTGGTGTTGTGGGAGCGGGACCACCGTTACAGAGTTGGTGACATCTTTACTGGAACCAGACAGACTATATTGACATACTACGCGCTGTTTGTTTTCCGGAGGTCTGGTAGGCGGCCTTGTCCCTATTTTATACGCTGTATATGTGGACGGAGATCTTAATTTTTTATGTTTTTTGTATGTACATTATTTGTGGCTTCATATCTGTAATAAAAGGTAAAGTACTATGTACTTTCTCATATCTCTCCTATACCTTGGATTTGAACAACATTGAGGGGATTTTGGATAGAGATTCATGTGAGGAGTATCGATAATATACGGAATCTGTGACATTCCATCATAATAGTGCTTTATTATCTACATCACCTGCACTGTGTAAGTGTTTTTGATGATATCTCACTTATACCACTTTCATACTGCCGCCCCGGCAATATCCCGGGTTGTTAACCCGGGATATTGCCGGGGCACAGGGCAGTATAGATAACAAGATTCCCGGGTCGGGTGGGTTCATACTGCACCTGCCCGACCCGGGTTTTAGAAAAAAAAAGTGTAAAAAAATGTTTTAATTAAAAAAAAATACATAACAAATGTTTACTTAACTTATTTTCAGCCAGCGGTGTCTCCGGTGCGTTGCCGGCTGTCAGGGGGACCTCTGGGTACTAAAATGACGTCATTTCTAGTCCATTAGAAATGACGTCATTTTAGTACCTAGAGGTCCCCCTGACAGCCGGCAACGCACCGGAGACACTGCTGGCTGAAAATAAGTTAAGTAAACAATTGTTATGTATTTTTTATTAATTAAAATCTTTTTTTTTTACTTCCCCATTTTTTTTTTACAGTATGAATGGTGAGACCCGGGAATTACACGGGTTGCACCATTCATACTGCAGACGAGCGGGGTCCAACCCGGGAATTACCCCTCGCAAAATCCCGGGTCTAAGTCCCGGGATTTTAGACCTGGGATTTTGTGGTTGGACTATTCATACTGCACCAAGACCCAGGTTTTTCAGCGTGCCTCTGCAAAAACCCGGGTTTTTGGTGCAGTATGAATGGGGTATTACCTATATATACCCCTTCCTTCCCCAGCATGAAAATATTACGCTAATGATGGAGTTTAATTTCACCTTCCCCTATAATTGAGGTGCGGTGTCTCTGATTCACACAGGGTGTGTTGTATACGTAATAAATTATTTATATATACATTCTAATATAGATTTCTCTTTATTTGAGGACAATTTTATAAGTGGATTCGACTTCTTGAAGATATTGTAATACAGCATCTGTATCAAGGAGGAATTAATGAAGAGACATATATATAAACTTTATACATGAACTAATGGACATTGGAAAAGCCTATCTTGGATGCTATATATAATTGTCTGTATATGTTATGAGCTGGAGATTAGCGCCGTTTGTTACATAATTTTATTGTTATATGTGGACCCTATGTGTATGTAAATAGCGGCAGCTGTTCCATCTTTGAGCGGATAGTTCTTTTCATTTTCTGCTTGCTTACAGTATTATTATCTATTTTATGTTTCCATAGATAATCAAGGGGCACATTTTAAACAAAACATTTGCAAAAGATTAATGGATTAAAACCTCCTTGCAGAATGTTATTTGAAAATTATTCAGGGAGTATTCCTGATTCATTTATCATAATCCATCATCATTCTGTTACAGTTTAAAACAATAGGGTGATTCCAGATATATGTAAATAAACAACTGGACTCACATAAAATTTAAGAGAACATTTTTGCAAGGGAGTTAGGGGATTCATTTACACTTCCATTCCATTTCTCATACAGTCACTTCTAAATTTCTATACCACTAGTTCTAAATTTCCACTTTGACCACTGGGAAAGGGTACGAATTTCCAACAGCAAAAATACCAATGGAAATATGATTGACACGAAAATCCCAACAGTCAAAATCCTGACATGTAAATTTCACTGTCATGAATAAAATATCAATATTGTGATTGCCGACATTAAAAACCACAATGCAAGCGAGTGGCTATTAGGTTAGGTTAATTACGGACTCCCTGAAGCTGAATTCCTTCCTTGCTTTGGATTTTACCCTCTGTGGCTCTTCCAACCTGGGTGTCTTCCAACTTTGCAGCCGAAGGAGATTATATCTATATGCTGTGTTTTACTATCTGTATGGTAGAACATTAAACATTATTTGCTTGAAGGAGTCTATTGTCCATATTTTATAACTTTTAAGTGTTTTGATGTAATACATTTTTTTATGGTTTAAGCAAATCATAAAAGATTTTTCATATTGTGCGGGGCGTATGCTGTTGAAGATTTAAATGTGTTAAAAAGGCGTTTGGGGTTAGAAGCCTGAGCATAGATAAGAGATTGGAAGTATGTTTGTTTTGCAGTGACAAGAGCATTTTGATAGGAGCGCTAAATAGAAGTATATGTGAAGATGTCATTAGAGGTGCGAGATTTACCCCATTGACGTTCTGCCTTATGGGAAAGTTTTTGAAGATTTCACAGTACATTGGATTCATAGCAGTACCGCTGGTGCAATGAATGTAAGTGAGACTCTGCAGAAGTGTCTTTGTCAGAATCCAGGATATGGCCTAATATTGCAAGGTACCCAGATGGAGTAACATACAAGGAGCTAAAGCCATGAGACTGTTCAATGCATTCAAGTGAGTGTATCTGTTCAGGGCCATCTTAACAACATTATGGGCCCCCAGGCAAAGCAGTGCACTGGGGCCCTACCTACACAACCACTCACAGGAATAAAAATGTAAATTATCGATAAAATGAAGCTTATATTTATTGTTACCTGCAACAAAATCAGTGTTTAAACATTGAAAAAATGCTGTACTACAGAGAATATTCCACATAAACATTTTTTATTATAAACAATATTATTATAAAGTATGAATTATTTATTATTAATGAAGTGTTCAACACAAACAAAATTATTATAAAGTATGAATTATTTAATATTAATCAAGTGTTCAATGCAAATATTTGTGAAATTTATTTGCAGAGATCTGCTTTATAATTGGCTTAAAGTCAATGATCTTCAGGATGTCATTTTCAATATACATGAGAGAAAGCCAGTTCAAACGTTGCTGCCCCATTGTGCTGCAAAGCTGATATTTTTTATCATTTTCAGTCTCGAAAATGAACGTTCTCCTGCACAGTTGGTCACCGTCATGCACATGAACACTCTGAGTGCAATTTCAACATTGGGAAACACAGATTTCAAGTTGTCCGAAATAATTTTTAAGTACAATGCAGGGAGAGTCTCAGAAATGTCATCAAGAACCATGTAGTGCTTGAGATGCTCACATTCATTTAAAAGGTCACCTTAATCAAGGTCTTTGTGATATACATTAGCCAGATGTTCACATTTATTATTTAGCTCATCAGAACCAATTGTTTTCAATTCACAGAAAAAGGAAAACAGATTTCCAATAGATGATTAAGCTTCTGCACTTTTTGTCAACTCAGGAAATAGAGAGTCTAAAACAGGAAGGAGTGTTTCCATCTTGAACTTTTCACTTTTACCGAGAAGTACCTTTTCTTCTGGTCCGTCATTTCTAGTGAGGTGCACACTTCGCTTTTGTTCTCATTTTTTCACATCCCTATAATCTGAATCTGGACACCTACTTCTGGCTTTCAATTCGCTAAATTTGTCTCTAAGCTCCTTAAGATAGGTTTTAAAAGCTCAAGAAGATTCATGGTAACAAGTATGTTCACATCCTCTGATTACAAGACCTTACTTGTTTTGTTCACTCTTTCAAGAATGTCATTCCAAAGAATTGTGAGGATGATCGTTTCCAGGTTCTCCATTTTATCACTCAATCCTTCTGCCTCTCGCCTTGTGTTCACTTTCTGTTCAGTGTCAGCTGTTACCGAATCCAGTACATGATTAATTTCCTCAAAACCCACACATAGAGCATAAACAGCATCAAAATGTGATGACCACCTTGTGTCAGACAGAAGCTTGACCGCAAGGTTTTATCCTAAACATGATGCCAGAACATTACATCAATGTGTGGAAGCAGCGAAAAAGGAATACAGACGCCGAACAAAGTCAATGAATTTTACAGTCTGTAGACAACACTGTGCTGCTTTTACTCCCACCAAGTTCAGGCTGTGTCCAGCACAGGGGACATACATGGCAAACTCATTCAGCTCATGCATCCGTGCTTGTAATCAGGGCTGCCATCAGGGGGGTACAGGGAGTACAGCAGTATGGGGCCCAACAGCAGAGTGGGGCCACACCAGCCCTGGGCCCAAACAAATATATTAGAGGAGGGGGCCTCTGCAGTGAACTAAGGGAGGTAGCCGGCAGAATTTCTAAGCAGCAGCTGCCCCTTGTAGGCAGCATGTCTGCCTCCACTCCCAAGATGTGGGGGCCCCACAGCTGCCTGCATTTGCTTCAGTCGCAGCCACCCAGATACCTGGCTTCCAGAGAGAGCCGAAACAAGGCAGATAGCATTGCTGACGTCCTGTAATTAATAACGTCACAGCGCTGTCAATAGAGAGGAACCGGGAGGAGACAGCAAGAAGATGCAGAGAGATAAGTAAACTACTGCAGGGGTTAGATGGAACCGGGGATGGGGGGTGACTGTAGAGAATGGGGTGGGGGGTGACAAATGTAGGAGGGGGGCCCTGCCTGTTAAATTTGTACTGGGCCCCGCAATTTATGGTGGCAGCCCTGCTTGTAATCCAGTATAACGTCCAGACTTATTAGAGGCATTGTCATATGACTGACCACGGCAGTTTGATAGTGGAATTTTGTTCTCATTAAGGCAACCCACAACAGTCTCTGCTAGATTCTTTGCTCCATGAGAAAAGATGGGTATGAACTTAAGAAAACGTTCCACAGGCTTACATCCTCGAATGTACTGGACAGTAATTGTCAGCTGATCTGTGCATGAGATGTTTGGAGTGGAATCCACACTTATTGAATAATACTTTTATTCTTTTATTTCTTCAAGAACAGCACAAAGAACATGTTATCTCATTAAATCAATAAATACCTCACAAATTTTTGCTTATAAATACGATGGGTTCCCATTTCCTGGATTCCCATACAGTTTGAGATGTTGTTCCAAAAAACGGTTAAATTTACTTAACAGCTCTAGAGTACCTAGATAGTTTCCATTTCTTGCTGACTCAATTATTTGATTTTCTCTACGAAATGGCAGACCTCTGGAGGCAAGAAACCGAATCACAGAAACCACTCGTGCCAACACTTTTTGCCAATACTCCTGCTCTGAGCGATGCTGTTGAAGTAATAAAGAATCTACATTTCTAATTTCTTTATGTAAAATCAAATATGTCATCATGCCCTTGTGATGGTCTTCTCCGTTTTCATGTTCTACAATAACATTGCTGTGTTTTCAGTCATTGAATTCTGATGTAGCAAAGGTAGATTGTGTCTTGGAAAATAGGCGACATACAAGCAGTTCAAACTACCTTTGGATGGTGGATAAAGTAGTCAGTCACGCTTTACAGACTTGCCATTTCGCAGTTCACGTTTGAACACATTCACTCCTACAGCTCCTTTATAAACTCTGCGAGAGTTTGAAAGGTTGCAGTCATGATGCTGACATGATGTTGGCCCACTATGAATCCAGTAATCCACTGTGTTAGTATTGCTAATATCCCATAGCCCCGCATCAGTGTCTTGAATCACAAACTCCCTTGCTGTTACATATTTGGCCATTTCCTCTTGTGGAATGTCCCCAGCAGCAGGAACAGGTAATGATACCATTGGTATGTCTGCTGGAACTGAAGGATTGGATGCAGGAGTGCATGTAGATGTGGATGCTATATTTGAAGGAGCAGTACTATTGGCTGACGTTAAACCTGGGTTGAACCAAGATGTTAATTTTGGAAGTTTTCTCATTTTCTCTTTCTCTCCTGCAGTTCTCTTCCTCCTCTGAGCTCCACTCAAAACATTACATTTTTTTTTTGCTCAAAGGGTTATTTAGGAAGTTCACTAACCCGTAATAAGTGTACAGTTTCTTTTTATGTATGGGTGGCTAACCAATCGGACACAAAGAGTCCAAAAATATCTGTATATACCGCAGAAACAACTTTTATAACTTTTATATATAAACACATTGCCAGAATTCCCTTTCTTACTCAACATGCTAATAAAACTCTTATACATTCTGTCATTATCTCCTGACTTGACTATTGTAACCTCCTGCTACCTGGCATTCCTGACACCCATATATCCATACTTCAATCCATTCTAATTGCTGATGCAAGACTGATCTTCCTCTCTCACCACTCCACATATGCTGCACCACTTTGCAAATTCCTACACTGGCTCCCTGTGTCCTCCAGACTTAAATTCAAATTACTCACCCTTACCTACAAAGCCCTCAACAGCAACACCCATTCATACATCTCAAATCTCATATCAAACGACGCTCCTTCTCGCCCTCTTAGATCTACCTCTGAACTGCGCCTTGTCTTGTTTCTGGTAACCACCTTTCACTCCTGCCTGCAAGACTTCTCCCATGCTGCTCCCCACATATGGAATTCCCTACCACACTCCATGAGACTTTCCCAAAGCCTTAAAATCTTTAGATACTCTTTGAAAACTCATCTATTTTTTTAGAGGTGACCTTATCCTCTATAACACTATTCACACTAATGCACCCTCACAACTATCCCAATCTCCACTTGCCCTTCCGCTCCACGGGAGGTTTCTGTCCTCCCTGAGCTCGCCTTAGGACACCTGCGTTACGGTTTGACAGGTGTACCGCCCCAGTCTGTCTGATCATGTGACCTGAGAGGCGAGGAATTCAAACTTCCCCACTATTTAGTCTTCACTATGACACTCTCCTGTGTCAGAGTAACAGTGTACTTAGCATCTGGCTGCTGCTGATATCTGTGCTTTCCCTGTGCACTTATCCTTGTGAATACTGGCTGACCTTCTGTGTACCGACTAGGCTTGTCTGATTAACCCTGCATCTGCTGAATCCCTGGCAACACGCACTGGCTGACCTTCTGTGTACCGACCAGGCTTGTCTGATTAACCCTGCATCTGCTGAATCCCTGGCAACACGAACTGGCTGACCTTCTGTGTTCCCAGAACCGTTCACCCTGCTGCCATCTCTCTACCATGCCGGTGGGCTAATCTACGGGGTGCGACCTGCGGGCGTCCGGCAGCTAAAACCATCCCGCCTTGCGGCAGTTCTTGGAGAAGACCAGGGGGTCCGTTAGACTCCGCACCAATACCGGTTGGTAGTTGTCTCCAATGAGATGTAACAGTTTGCTCTGACCCATTATGGATGGATCTGGGAACCCTTCTGCTAGAGATCTGCTGGAGCACCTGGCTGCTAGGGTTGAAGAGCAAGAGAAAAACCAAACCCAGCTTCTGCAATTCCTTCAGAGTATGTCCGCCCGTTTAGATACTCTCCAGAATACCCTCTCGGCCCAGGTGGGCGTACACCGCTTCCTCCCTCTCCTCCACCGGCCATTCCTCCACCTAGTGGCGCTGTAGCTCCTGCATCTTTGCAGCTTTGTATTCCAAATCCTCCCAAGTTTGACAGGGACCCCGAGGCGTGCCGTGGATTTTTAAATCAATGTGCCATCCAGTTTGAGCTGCAGCCTGGGAACTTTCCTACAGAAGAAACTAAAGTGGCCTACATTATATCATTATGATCTGGCCAGCGCTAGCCTGGGCATCTCCTATGTGGGAACGTAACGATCTTTTGTTACACAATTGTGCCACTTTCTTGGAGACCTTTCGGCGCATCTTAGATGAACCTGGACGAGTGTCCAGTGCTGCCACTGGCCTTCTATGCCTTCGCCAGGGTACACTCCCTCTTGGACAGTACGCTCTCCTGTTTCTCACTCTTGCGGTGGAACTCCATTGGAATGACGAGGCGTTGGTGGCCACCTTCTGGCAGGGCCTGTCTGAACGGATTAAAGATGAGTTTGCAGGTCGTGAGCTTCCTTCCTCTTTGCATGCTTTGGTTTCACTCTGCAATCAAATAGACATTCGTTTCCGTGAACGTACCCAGGAGAAGAAGGTTTCCCGTCAATCGGGATTTCGTTTGGCCCCACGCTTTCAAAGTCCTATGGTTCCTGTAGAAGAGCCTATGCAGTTAGGCAGAGCACGTCTCTCTCAGGAGGAGAAATGTTTCAAGAACCGGCTATTTTTATACTGCAGAGAACCTGGGCATCTGCTGAATACTTGTGCCAAGCGGCCGGGCAACTACAGAGCCTAACCGGTTCTGGAGAGGCCAGGTTAGGTGTTTCCTTGTCACGGGCACTAGGAGTCTTTACCCAGGGATCACCAGGTGGTAGGCTTACCAGAGCAACGTAGATGGTAATAGAGTACTCTGGTAGCAGGGTGATCGCGGAACAGGCAATGGTAGATGATGAGATGCTCAGGAAAGTCTATGACTAGCAGCACTGGTAATATGGAGGTATTAATACACGAGGAACTGTATGGACAAGGACACGTGAAGGTAGTCAGTGGTCTGCGATAGCAAGTTGTACCACTGCTATAGTGAGGAGGAATGTCCAACAGCAACGAGGAGGTGATGAGAGTCAGCGGTCTGCGGAGAGCAAGTTGTACCGCTGTCTGAGTGAAGGAATGGAATCCAAGTGGAGGTATCCGGGTAGTCAGTGGTCTGCGATAGCAAGTTGTACCACTGCTATGTGAGAGGATACTGGAACAGGTGATACAGGAAACAGGGATCAGTGGTCTGCCTTCAGCAAGTTGTACCACTGAATATATATGTGAGGAGGTGTACGGGGAGAGACTGCAACACAGGATGTACACGGGCACCTTAAACACGATCCACAATAATATGCACAATATATATAAATGACTGAACAGGTCTGCAAATATAGAAAGTCTCTTGAAGTAATCCAGCACAAGATAACACAGTCAATGATGGCAATAGACTCAGCGGATAGCAGACTCCAGAGGAGAACCAACACAGTCCAGCAAGGTATGCAATACACCAGCACAGTCAATGAGAAGTATGCATACCGTGGTTCAGAAGTCGGCAGTCAGATAGGAGTGCAGCGATACCTGAGCGGCAGGAGGCCGGCAGGATGAGAAGTCCCCGGAGGAAGAGTCTAGTAGGTGCAGCGCACAGGTGAGTAGACCAACAGGGACACGAATCCACAGGAATCAGTAGAACGTGGAACTGGACTCATGGAGGACCCAGGAGAATGGAGATGATCAGCAGAGGAGTAGTTGATGAGATACGAATCCAATGCTGACAGGAGGGTAGAGACCAGCAGGACACAGGAAGGCGTGGAGTGCGGATCAGCAGCGGGTGGACGATAGCGCTGACAGCAGCAGCAGGGCTCTGCGGACACACGGAGGTAACCAGTAGCAACCAACAGGTACCAATAGCGATGGAACACGGGAGAGCAGAATAGACCAGGAGCTGTTGATCACGAAGAGAAGCAGATGGTAATCATAGCAGCAGTCTCGAGGAAACACAGGAGAGATGAGATGAGGCTGAGGTGCACAGGAGCAGCGGATAGGAATCAGCTAACAGTCACGATGGTGAACACAGGCGAGTTGCAAGCTGGAGGCTGTAGTGCACGGAGGCAGCGGATAGGAATCAGCTAACAGTCACGATGGTGAACACAGGCGAGTTGCAAGCTGGAGACTGTAGTGCACGGAGGCAGCGGATAGGAATCAGCTAACAGTCACGATGATGAATACAGACGAGTTACCAGCTGGAGACTGTAGTGCACGGAGGCAGCGGATAGGAATCAGCTCACCGACTTGATGATGAACAGGTGAGTGGATGTGGAGAGAAGGCTGTAGTGCACGGAGGCAGCGGGTGGGAATCAGCAAACAGTCACAATGGAATATGATAGCGTTGAAGTGGTATAGAAGACTGTAGTGCACGGAGGCAGCGGATAGGAATCAGCAAACAGTCACGATGATACAGTTGATGGTAGAAGTGGTATGGAAACCACAGAAGTAGAAGTGGTTTGGAAACCACAGAGGTAGAAGTGGTTTGGAAACCACAGGAATCAGCAGCGCTGAATACACGAGGAAACATAGGAACACCTTCAGAGACTCATGGGGAATGAGACTCCAAGATCAGGCAACGTGGTGTTGACCACAGGTGCTTAATATAGGGAGTGTTGCCTGATCTGCCAATTGAGTTAAAGGGACATACACTGAAGTATAGGAAAGGGCTGCGCATGCGCAGACCCTCAGGATGGAGGACGGCCACGGTTCCTAAATGTCCGGGAAGAGGCACTCACGGTCCGGTGAGTGACAGTACCCCCCCTTTTAAAGGTGGGCACAGAACGCCTGGAACCGGGCTTGTCCGGATCTTTGGAATAAAACCTCTTCAAAAGGGCAGGAGCATTAAGATCTTCAGCTTTGATCCAAGAGCGCTCCTCAGGACCAAAGCCCTTCCAATGAACGAGAAAACAGAGGGCTCCTCGCGAAATTTTTGCGTCTAGTACCTCAGTAATTTCGAAATCCTCCTCCTGATGAACTTGAACTGGCTGCGGAGCTGAGGGAGGATTTGAGAAACGGTTGATAATAAGAGGTTTGAGTAAAGACACATGGAAGGCATTAGAAATCCGAAGATTCTTAGGAAGAAGAAGTTTCACACATACTGGATTGATTACTTGAATGATCCTATATGGACCAATAAAACGAGGGGCGAATTTCATAGATGGAACCTTCAAACGAATGTTTTTAGTAGATAACCAGACACGATCTCCAATTTTTAGTGGTGGAATAGCCCGCCTCTTCTTATCTGCGAAAGATTTATATTTGATAGATGTCTTCTTTAAACAGGTTTTGACCTGAGACCAGATATTTTTAAAGGTCTGACAAGCAGTCTCCACCGCAGGGACTTGGGTGGGCGGGAGGGCAGGAAATTCCGGAAAAGACGGATGGTGACCGTAAACCACAAAAAATGGAGTTTTGGATGATGACTCATGGTACATGTTGTTATGGGCGAATTCAGCCCAAGGAAGCAACTCTACCCAGTTGTCTTGATTGGCTGAAGAGAACATCCTTATAAAAGTCTCAAGATCTTGATTGACACGTTCAGTTTGTCCGTTAGATTGCGGATGGTAAGACGATGAGAGTGCTAATCGTATGCCCAAGGTTTTACAAAGGGCTCGCCAGAATCTGGAAACGAATTGTACTCCTCTATCTGACACAATCTCAGACGGACATCCATGGATGCGGAAGATCTCTTTAATGAAATGTTCAGCCAGGATAGACGAAGAAGGCAAACCAGACAGAGGGACGAAATGAGCCATCTTCGAAAATCGGTCCACCACCACCCAAATAGTGTTATGATTCTTACTAGGTGGTAAATCAGTAACGAAATCCATACTAATATGGGTCCAAGGCTTGGACGGAATGGGTAGTGGTCGCAGCAACCCTGCTGGAGTTCTGCGGGAGGATTTGAATTGGGAACATAATTCACAGGAAGCAATGAACTCTTTGACGTCTCTCCTCATTGAAGGCCACCAGTAACTTCGAGAGAGAATCTCAAAGGTCTTGTGTTCACCGGCGTGTCCAGAAAAGTGAGAGGCATGGAACCACGAAAGGATTTTCCTCCTTAGAGTAGGAGGCACGAGGGTCTTCCCAAATGGTAGCATTTTGGTGGATGAAGCAGCCAGTGAGATACATTTGGGGTCTAGAATGGTATGGTTGGAAACCTCTTCTATATCAGAGGACGTCAGAAAAGCTCTAGATAAAGCGTCAGCTTTTTTGTTCTTGGCAGCTGGTTTGAAGGTTATTATTAATTCAAAACGGGAAAAGAAAAGAGACCATCTTGCTTGACGAGGGTTCAAGCATTGGGCAGACTGAAGATATGACAAGTTCTTATGATCCGTGAAGATCGTCACCGGATGGCGAGCTCCTTCCAATAAGTATCTCCATTCCTCTAATGCCGCTTTGATAGCCAGTAACTCCTTGTCCCCGATAGTATAATTCTTCTCTGCGGGCAGAAGACCCCGAGAATAGAAGGCACAAGGATGGAATTTTTGCTGTTCAGAGCGTTGGGAGAGAATGGCTCCTAAGCCCACATTAGAGGCATCTACTTCTAGAAAGAAGGGGAGTGTCACATCAGGCTGTCGAAGGATTGGAGCCGAAGAGAAGGACTCTTTGAGTGTTTGAAAGGCTTGAAGAGCCTCAGACGACCATTGCTTGGGATTAGCCCCTTTCCGAGTCAGGGCCACAATAGGAGATGCAATGGAAGAAAAGTCTTGAATGAAGCGTCTATAGTAATTGGCAAAATCTAAAAAACGCTGGATAGCACGAAGAGTAGTTGGCTGGGGCCAATGTAGTACAGCATTCACCTTGTCTGGATCCATCTTCAGGCCAACTCCGGAAACTATATACCCCAAGAATGGAATCTGGGGCAATTCGAATGAACATTTTTCTAATTTACAGAACAATGAATTTTTTCGTAGCCTGGAGAGGACTTCTGCCACATGTTGGTGGTGAGAAGGCAGGTCCTGAGAAAAGATCAATATGTCGTCCAGATAGACGACGACACATACATATAATAAGTCCCGAAAGATCTCATTGATGAAGCCTTGAAAAACAGCGGGGGCATTACACAGCCCGAAAGGCATTACCAGATATTCGTAATGCCCGTCTCTGGTGTTAAACGCTGTCTTCCATTCGTCACCGGAACGGATTCTGATTAAATTGTAGGCACCACGAAAATCCAGCTTAGTAAAAATACGGGCTCCCTTGATGCGATCGAATAGCTCAGTGATCAGCGGAATGGGGTACCGATTCTTGATAGTAATGGCATTGAGTCCACGAAAATCTATGCAAGGGCGTAATGATCCATCCTTCTTTTTGACGAAGAAGAACCCAGCTCCAGCGGGAGAGGTGGAAGGTCGAATAAACCCACGCTGGAGGTTCTCCTGTATGTACTCAGATGTGGCTTGAGTTTCAGGTAACGAAAGTGGATAGACCCGGCCCCTGGGGGGAGTCTTGCCAGGTAGAAGGTCGATCGGACAATCCCAAGAACGATGAGGAGGAAGACGTTCAGACTGAGCTTTATCAAACACATCAGTAAATGAAGCATATTGAGGAGGGAGTCCCGGTGAGGTAGATGAGATGGAAGATTGCTGTACTTTGAGAGGAATAACTTGGGAAAGGCAACGATGGTGACATTCAGGCCCCCAAGACGTGACTTGAGGGGTGCGCCAGTCAATCTGGGGAGAGTGACACTGAAGCCATGGAAGGCCTAAGACAATCGGACTTGTCGTAACAGGAAGGATTAAAAACGATATTTCTTCATGATGCAGGGCACCAATCTGAAGTGTTACTGGAGACGTACTCTGGGTGATGAGACCATTGATGAGACGTGATCCATCGATAGCCGTCACAGTAATGGGTGTTTTTAAGGTGATCACTGGTAGAGACCATTGATTTACTAACGATTTGGAAATAAAATTTCCTGCTGCTCCGGAATCAATCAATGCCTGTGACTCAAAGGTTTTGGTAGCACAGGAAATCGTAACATCAAAAGCGCAGACTTTAGATTTCATGGAAGATGGAGAGGACTCCAGGGACCCTAACTTCACCTCTCCAGAACTAGTTAGGGCCTGGCATTTCCCGATCTCTTAGGGCAAGAGCTGAGAATATGAGTGGAATCAGCACAATAGATACAGAGTCTATTCTTTACTCTTCGTTTTCTCTCCTCGGAGGATAATTTGGAACGTCCTATCTCCATGGGAATCACAGAGGGTGAAACTGGACGAAATTGAGGGTTAGAACGAAGAGGTGCTTTAGCAGAAGTTGTTTTCTCAGCCTCTCTTTCACGAAATCTCATATCAACACGATGGCATAGAGAGATCAAATCTTCAAGTGATGAAGGAAGCTCTTGAGTAGTCAGTGCATCTTTAATTTTATCGGAGAGCCCCTGCCAGAAGGCGGCAACTAGGGCTTCAGTGTTCCACTGAAGTTCAGAGGCTAAGATCCTAAATTGAATGACGTACTGGCCTACTGTATGAGATCCTTGTCGTAGGCGGAGGATGCTGGAAGCAGCGGAGGTCACACGACCTGGTTCATCGAACACACTTCGGAATGTAGAAATGAATTTGGCACTATCTTGTAATATTGGATCATTTCTCTCCCACAGAGGGGAGGCCCAAGCCAGGGCTTGTCCAGAAAACAAAGAGATAAGATAGGCCACTCTGGAACGATGGGTAGAAAAATTTTGAGGTTGGAGCTCAAAATGGACTGAACATTGGTTCAGGAAACCCCTACAAGTTTTGGGGTCTCCATCGTACTTTGACGGAGTAGGCAGGTGAAGCGTGGAAGCTGTAGACACCTGGGGTGGCACTGGGGAAACGGAGGAAAGCACAGGAGCCTCAGGAGTAGCTGTCACAGTCTGTCCAGATGTTCCTTGGGAGGTTAATGACTGATAACACTGAAGTAACAGCTGTTGGCGGGCATCCTGTTGCTCCACACGGCTGACCAGATGCTGCAGCATCTCCTTGGCTGTAGGTTCCGTATCTGGGTCTGTCATGGCCTGATCTTACTGTCACGGGCACTAGGAGTCTTTACCCAGGGATCACCAGGTGGTAGGCTTACCAGAGCAACGTAGATGGTAATAGAGTACTCTGGTAGCAGGGTGATCGCGGAACAGGCAATGGTAGATGATGAGATGCTCAGGAAAGTCTATGACTAGCAGCACTGGTAATATGGAGGTATTAATACACGAGGAACTGTATGGACAAGGACACGTGAAGGTAGTCAGTGGTCTGCGATAGCAAGTTGTACCACTGCTATAGTGAGGAGGAATGTCCAACAGCAACGAGGAGGTGATAAGAGTCAGCGGTCTGCGGAGAGCAAGTTGTACCGCTGTCTGAGTGAAGGAATGGAATCCAAGTGGAGGTATCCGGGTAGTCAGTGGTCTGCGATAGCAAGTTGTACCACTGCTATGTGAGAGGATACTGGAACAGGTGATACAGGAAACAGGGATCAGTGGTCTGCCTTCAGCAAGTTGTACCACTGAATATATATGTGAGGAGGTGTACGGGGAGAGACTGCAACACAGGATGTACACGGGCACCTTAAACACGATCCACAATAATATGCACAATATATATAAATGACTGAACAGGTCTGCAAATATAGAAAGTCTCTTGAAGTAATCCAGCACAAGATAACACAGTCAATGATGGCAATAGACTCAGCGGATAGCAGACTCCAGAGGAGAACCAACACAGTCCAGCAAGGTATGCAATACACCAGCACAGTCAATGAGAAGTATGCATACCGTGGTTCAGAAGTCGGCAGTCAGATAGGAGTGCAGCGATACCTGAGCGGCAGGAGGCCGGCAGGATGAGAAGTCCCTGGAGGAAGAGTCTAGTAGGTGCAGCGCACAGGTGAGTAGACCAACAGGGACACGAATCCACAGGAATCAGTAGAACGTGGAACTGGACTCATGGAGGACCCAGGAGAATGGAGATGATCAGCAGAGGAGTAGTTGATGAGATACGAATCCAATGCTGACAGGAGGGTAGAGACCAGCAGGACACAGGAAGGCGTGGACTGCGGATCAGCAGCGGGTGGACGATAGCGCTGACAGCAGCAGCAGGGCTCTGCGGACACACGGAGGTAACCAGTAGCAACCAACAGGTACCAATAGCGATGGAACACGGGAGAGCAGAATAGACCAGGAGCTGTTGATCACGAAGAGAAGCAGATGGTAATCATAGCAGCAGTCTCGAGGAAACACAGGAGAGATGAGATGAGGCTGAGGTGCACAGGAGCAGCGGATAGGAATCAGCTAACAGTCACGATGGTGAACACAGGCGAGTTGCAAGCTGGAGGCTGTAGTGCACGGAGGCAGCGGATAGGAATCAGCTAACAGTCACGATGGTGAACACAGGCGAGTTGCAAGCTGGAGACTGTAGTGCACGGAGGCAGCGGATAGGAATCAGCTAACAGTCACGATGATGAATACAGACGAGTTACCAGCTGGAGACTGTAGTGCACGGAGGCAGCGGATAGGAATCAGCTCACCGACTTGATGATGAACAGGTGAGTGGATGTGGAGAGAAGGCTGTAGTGCACGGAGGCAGCGGGTGGGAATCAGCAAACAGTCACAATGGAATATGATAGCGTTGAAGTGGTATAGAAGACTGTAGTGCACGGAGGCAGCGGATAGGAATCAGCAAACAGTCACGATGATACAGTTGATGGTAGAAGTGGTATGGAAACCACAGAAGTAGAAGTGGTTTGGAAACCACAGAGGTAGAAGTGGTTTGGAAACCACAGGAATCAGCAGCGCTGAATACACGAGGAAACATAGGAACACCTTCAGAGACTCATGGGGAATGAGACTCCAAGATCAGGCAACGTGGTGTTGACCACAGGTGCTTAATATAGGGAGTGTTGCCTGATCTGCCAATTGAGTTAAAGGGACATACACTGAAGTATAGGAAAGGGCTGCGCATGCGCAGACCCTCAGGATGGAGGACGACCACGGTTCCTAAATGTCCGGGAAGAGGCACTCACGGTCCGGTGAGTGACATTCCTCTACATCTCCTGTCGATTTCTGTTTTTCTATTCAGGGCCTTCTACTTTTCAAAGGTATTCCACTTTCTCTTCCAGCTCTTATTGATTCCGGGGCTGCAGGGAATTTCTTAAGTGCTGCCATGGTCCGAAAATTAGGGGTACCTACCCTTACTCTGGATCCTCCCATGGTCCTCACTGCTATAGATGGCAGTCGTATTGTAGGGGGATCTATTAAGGAACGTACTGTAAACCTTTCTCTGCAGATTGAAGCATTGCACACTGAAGTCATTTCCTTCCTTGTCATTCCCGAAGCCATCAATCCTTTAGTGTTGGGTCTTCCCTGGCACAAACTTCATTCTCCCACTCTGAATTGGCATAAAGCGGAAGTTCTTGCTTGGGGCCCGGACTGGCATTCTCGTTGTCTCCCGAAGGTAAAGAAATCTCCACCCAAGGGCTCTTCTTCCTCCCATATCTCTCCAGAGATTTCTCCCCAATATCATTCCTTCTCTGACGTGTTCAGTGAGAAAGAGGCTTCTAAATTACCTCCCCACCGACCCTGGGATTGTAGTATTGAACTCCTACCAGATAAGGTGCCACCCAGGGGCCGGGTCTATCCATTATCCATGCCAAAATCTATCTCCATGTCTACGTATATTGAAGAAAATCTGAAACAAGGTTTTATTAGGAAATCCAACTCCCCAGCAGGGGCTGGGTTCTTCTTCGTAAAGAAAAAGGATGGTGGTTTTCGTCCTTGTACCGATTATCGGGGTCTCAATGCCATAACGGTGAAAATTTTTCCCTACCCTTGATCTCCGAGTTATTTGACAGGTTTAAGGTATCTTCAGTGTTCTCCAAATTGGACCTCAGAGGCGCTTATAACCTCATTCGTATTAAACAAGGAGACGAGTGGAAAACAGCATTCAATACCCATGATAGACACTTTGAATACCTCGTCATGCCTTTTGGCTTGAGTAATGCCCCTGCCGTTTTTCAAAACTTTATGAATGAAAGTTTTCAGGATTTCCTGTACCACTTTGTAGTCATCTACGTGGACGATATTCTTATATTTTCTTCCGATATATCATCTCATCGTAGACATGTCTTCTTGGTACTTGGCCGCTTACGTCAGCACCAGTTATACTGTAAGCTAGATAAATGTCTCTTCGAAAAAGATTCCCTTCCCTTCTTAGGCTATGTGGTGTCTATCTCTGGTCTGCTCATGGATCCGGAGAAACTGAAGGCAGTGTTGGAATGGCCTCAGCCAGTTGGACTTAAGGCGGTGCAAAGGTTCATAGGCTTCACCAATTACTACAGGCAATTCATCAAGGGCTTCTCATCCTTAATAGCACCCATTACAGCTCTAACCAGGAAATCGACAATTCTAAGTCCTGGCCTCCAAAAGCGGTCGAGGCTTTTTCTTCACTGAAGAGAGCCTTTACTTCTGCCCCCATTCTTTCTCAGGCTGATCCTACATTTCCTTTTTTCCTGGAAGTTGATGCATCTTCGGTTGGCATAGGAGCCATATTATCACAAAGGGACTCCTCGGGGAAACTCTCTCCACGTGGCTTCTTTTCCTGGAAATTCTCTACCTCTGAGAAGAATTATGGCATTGGGGACAAGAAGCTTATTGCCATTAAGTTAGCTCTGGAGGAGTGGAGGCATCACTTGGAGGGAGCTATGTTTCCCATAACCATATACACGGATCACAAGAATCCCCTTTACCTTCAAACAGCATCTTGTCTCAACCCCCGTCATCCCAGGTGGTGGTTATTTTTCTCCCGTTTCAACATGATCATCACATTCAGGCCAGGTTCCAAGAACAAGAAAGTTGACCCTCTGTCCCATTCTTTTGACTCTACCGATGCTGTGGAAGATCCTCCTAGACTTGTTCTGGATCCAAAATGTATCGTGGCTACCACCCCTACTCACCTTGTTCTCCGGGGGAAGACCTTGGTCCTTCCCCACCTACGTTCTAAACTTCTTAAATGGGCCCATGCTTCCCGATTTGCGGGTCATGCAGGTATCCGGAAGACCAAGAAATTTGTGTCACGCACCTACTGGTGGCCGTCTATACTGTCGGATATACAAGACTTTGTGGCTGCATGTCCCACCTGTGCTCAGCATAAAGTTCCTCGACAGGCTCCTTATGGGTTATTACATCCGCTTCCCATTCCGGATCGTCCTTGGAGTCATCTTTCCATGGATTTTATTACTGACCTCCCCGTTTCTCCGTTGTTTGGGTTGTCACTGACCGTCTCTCTCTCTCTCTCTCTCTGCTCATTTTGTGCCCTTGAAGGGCCTACCTTCTGCTCCTGCCTTGGCACAAATTTTTGTAAGAGAGGTCCTCCGTCTTCATGGTTGTCCTGATGTGATTGTTTCCGATCATGGAACCCAATTTGTGGCAAAATTTTGGAGGGCATTTTCTCTAGTCTGTGAGATCAAACTGAACTTCTCCTCTGCATATCTGTTAGGAACCCCCACAGCCAGCAACACAAAACCCGGAGTCTGCTCAGAAGTGAGGTTTTCACTAGAGTACCTAGTGGTGGGGACAGACTTGGCCGCAGACAGCTGAGGGTCGTGAATTGTGAACGGACTGGAGAGATCCCAGCGATAGCATATGAGAGAAATAGCAGAGTGAGGTCAGGCAAGGGTCAAGGCTGGCAGCAAACAGAATGTCCAGGACACGAACCGGAGTCAGAGGGCACAGGCAAATCAGCAGAGTAGAAATCCAGGCAAAGGGGTCAAAAGGGCACAGGCAATCAAAACGGAGTCAGGAGACAGGCAGAAGGTCAGCAACGAAGAATCAATCAATCCAAGGTACAGCAACCAGGAACACGAGCAGGCTAGTTAGCGAAAGCAGGAACTATAACCGGCAGTAAGGGCTTGTCCCTTGCTGCCTAATAAACGAGCCTAAGCCAATGAACGGTGCCCTGCACAGCAGGGAATACTTAGCCCAGCTGGCTGTAATTAAATGAGGAATGTGCACGCGCCCGGCTGCCCTAGATGCCGGGACGCGGCGCAGGAGGCAGAGAGCGTCCCGACCGTTGCCTAGGCAACGGCCGGGTTCTGGAGGAAATGACGTCCCGGTCATCATAGCGACGGCCGGGACGCCTAGCCATACCTGGAAGTGAGTCGCGGCGGTGTCCAGAGCCGCCGCGGCTCGTAACAGTACCCCCTCTTGAGGAGGGGTCAAGGAACCCCGACACCCAGGTTTTCCGGGAAATTTTTTAAAGAAATCAGCAAGTATGTCATCTGCGTGAAGATTTCTTTGAGGTACCCAGTACCTTTCTTCCGGGCCGTATCCTTTCCAATGAACCAAGTAGTGGAACTGACCTTGGACCTTTCTTGAATCAAGGATCTTCTCAACAATGAATTCTTGATGTCCGTCTACTGAAACTGGCTGAGGTCTAGGACATTGCCGGGGTTTGAATTGTTTGGAAGACCGGGCAGGTTTCAACAAAGAGCAGTGAAATGTACTGGGAATTTTTAAAGACTCCGGAAGCTTCAATTTAAAGGCCACTGGGTTGATTTGCTTAAGAATGGTAAATGGACCAATAAATTTGGGTCCTAATTTTTTACACGGCTGACGGAGTCTTATATTCCGAGTGGAGAGCCACACAGAGTCTCCAGCCTTAAATGAACAAGTGGAACGATGTAAATCAGAAAAGACCTTAGACTTAAAGGAAGCTTGAAGCAAGGACTGATGCACTGCCTTCCATATCTTCCTAAGGCGAGTGGCCGTGGCTCCGATTTCGGGTGGTCTGTCAGTGGATATAGAGGATAAGGAGTTGACTCTGGGATGAAACCCCAGGTTACAATAAAAAGGAGAGTATCGGGAAGATGAGTGGCATGCGTTGTTGTACGCAAATTCGGCCCATAGAAGGAGGTCAGCCCATTTGCATGATGTTTAGAAATATACAGTCGAAGGTATTGCTCCAAGGATTGATTCACCCTTTCGGTTTGTCCATTCGACTGAGGGTGGTAGGCAGAAGATAAACTGAGGGTGATGCCTAGGAGCGAACAAAAGGCCCTCCAGAAGACTGCGATAAACTGTGAGCCCCGGTCCGACACGATATCTTCTGGTAGTCCATGATGACAAAATATATATTTGACGAACAAGGTGGCCAATGAACGAGCAGAAGGTAACTGTCACTCACCAGACTGTGAGTGCTTCTTCCCGTGTCTTTAGGAACCGTGGTCGTCCACCATCCTGAGGGTCTGCGCATGCGCAGCCCTTTCAAACCTTCAGTACCTGTTCCTTTTAGTTAATTGGCTGATCAGGCAACACTCCCTATTTAAAGCACCTGAGTTCCATACCTCATTGCCTGATCTTGGAGTCTCATTCCCCATGAGCCTCTGAAGGTGTTCCTGTGTTTCCTCGTGTATTCAGCTCAGCTGATTCCTGTGGTTTCCAGACCACTTCAACTCTCCTGTGGTTTCCAGACCACTTCAACTCTCCTGTGGTTTTCAGCCCACTTCAACTCTCCTGTGTTTCATCGTGACTGTATTAGCTGATTCCTATCCGCTGCCTCCGTGCACTACAGTCTTCAGACCACTTCAACTCTCCTGTGTTTCATCGTGACTGTATTAGCTGATTCCTATCCGCTGCCTCCGTGCACTACAGTCTTCAGCTCACTTCAACTCTCCTGTGTTTCATCGTGACTGTATTAGCTGATTCCTATCCGCTGCCTCCGTGCACTACAGTCTTCAGCTCACCTCAACTCTCCTGTGTTTCATCGAGACTGCATCAGCTGATTCCTATCTGCTGCTCTCCGTGCTCAACAGTTCCAGCTCAGCTCTACTCTCCCGTGTTTCATCGTGACTGCACCTGCTGATTTCTATCCGCTACCTCCGTGTACCTGCAGAGTTCTGCTGGCTGCTACCCCTCAGTTCTACTCGTGTCTGCAGCAGCTGATCCGCTCTCCGTGCTTCTCAGTGTTCCTGCCGGTCGCAACTCGCCAGTCTGCATCGGATCTACGCCTCGCTGCTTTCATCTCGTCTAGACCATCTCTACTCTTCAGGGTTCTCCAGGAGTCCAGTTCTACATACTACTGCTTCCTGAGTATTTGTTGCTATCCCTGCTGGTCTACCTACCTGTGTGCTGCACCTACTTGATTACCGCTTCCACCCTCCTGGGACTTCGCATCCTGCCGGCCTCCAGCCGTTCAGGTATCTCTGCACTCCTGTCTGACAGCCTGCTCCTGAACCACGGTATGCATACTTCTCATTGACTGTGCTGGTGTATTGCATATCTTGCTGGACTGAGTTGTTCTCCTCTGGAGTTTACTATCCGCTGAGACTATTGCCATCATTGACTGTGTTATCTTTTGCCCGGATAGTTCCTGTGACTTTGTATTATTGTGCAGTGCTGTTCAGTCATTACTATATTGTGCATGTCATCGTGGGGTCAAGTTCAGGGTGCCCGTGTATCCTCTCTATTGCAGTCTCTCCCCGTGCTCCTCCTCACATATATATTCAGTGGTACAACTTGCTAGAGGCAGACCACTGATCCCTGTTTCCTGAGTCACCTGTTCCAGTATCCTTACACATAGCAGTGGTACAACTTGCTAACGCAGACCACTGACTTCCCGGATACCTCCACCTGGATTCCATTCCTTCACCTAGACAGCGGTACAACTTGCTAATCGCAGACCGCTGACTTTCATCACCTCCTCGTTGCTGCTGGACATTCCTCCTCACTATAGCAGTTGTACAACTTGCTACCGCAGACCACTGACTACCCTCACGTTTCCTTTGTCCATTCAGTTCCTCGTGTACTACTACATATATATTACCAGTGCTGCTAGTCATAGACTTTTCACGAGCATCTCTATCATCTGCTGTCTCCTGTTCCGTGATCACCCCGCTACAAGAGTACCATATTACCATCTATACTGCTCTGGTAAGCCCATCACCTGGTGATCCCTGGGTAAAGACTCCTAGTGCCCGTGACAGTAAGATCAGGCCATGACAGACCCAGATTCGGAACCTACAGCCAAAGAGATGCTGCAGCATCTGGTCACCCGTGTGGAGCAACAGGATGCTCGCCAACAGCTGTTACTTCAATGTTACCAGGCGTTAGCCTCCCAAGGAACATCTGGACAGACCGTTACAGCTAATGTTGAAGCTCCTGTGCTTTCCTCCGTTTCCCCAGTGCCATCCCAGGTGTCTACGGCTTCCACGCTTCACCTGCCTACTCCGTCAAAATATGATGGAGACCCCAAAACTTGTAGGGGTTTTCTCAACCAATGCTCAGTTCATTTTGAGCTCCAACCTCAAAATTTTTCTACCCATCGTTCCAGAGTGGCCTATCTTATTTCATTGTTTTCTGGACAAGCTCTGGCTTGGGTTTCTCCTCTGTGGGAGAGGAACGATCCTGTATTACAAGATAGTGCCAAATTTATTTCTATGTTCCGAAGTGTATTCGATGAACCAGGTCGTGTGACCTCCGCTGCTTCCAGCATTCTCCATTTACGTCAGGGTTCTCGTACAGTAGGCCAGTACGTCATTCAATTTAGGATATTAGCCTCTGAACTTCAGTGGAACACTGAAGCATTAATTGCCGCCTTCTGGCAGGGGCTCTCCGATAAAATTAAAGATGCACTGACTACCCAAGAGCTTCCTACGTCATTAGAAGATTTGATTTCTCTCTGCCATCGTGTAGACATGAGGTTTCGTGAAAGGGAATCTGAGAAAACAACTTCAGTTAAAGCACCTCTTCGCTCAACCCCTCAACTTCGACCAGCTTCATCTCCTGTGATTCCCATGGAGATAGGACGTTCCAAATTAACTTCAGAGGAGAGGAACCGAAGAGTAAAGAATAGACTTTGTATCTATTGTGCTGATTCCACACATATGCTCAGTTCTTGCCCTAAGAAATCGGGAAATGCCAGGCCCTAACTAGTTCTGGAGAGGTGAAGTTAGGGTCCCTGGAGTCCTCTCCATCTTCTACGAAATTAAAAGTCTGCGCTTTTGATGTTACGATTTCCTTTGCTACCAAATCCTTTGAGTCTCAAGCACTGATTGATTCTGGAGCAGCAGGAAATTTCATTTCTAAATCCCTAGTGAATCAATGGTCCCTACCAGTGATTACTTTAAAAACACAGATTACTGTGACTGCTATAGATGGATCACGTCTCATCAATGGTCTCATCACTCAGAGTACGTCTCCAGTAACGCTTCAGATTGGTGTGCTACACCATGAAGAGATTTCGTTTTTAATTCTTCCTGTTACAACAAGTCCGATTGTTTTAGGCCTTCCATGGCTTCAATGTCATTCTCCCCAGATTGACTGGCGCACTCCTCAAGTTACGTCTTGGGGAGCTGAATGTCATCATCGTTGTCTTTCTCAAGTCATTCCTCTTAAAATACAGCAATCTTCCATCTCAACTTCCTCACTGGGACTTCCTCCTCAGTATGCTTCATTTGCCGATGTTTTTGATAAAGCTCAGTCTGAACGTCTTCCTCCTCATCGTTCATGGGATTGTCCGATCGATCTTCTACCTGGCCAAACTCCTCCTAGGGGTCGGGTGTATCCACTTTCGTTACCTGAAACTCAAGCCACATCTGATTACATCCAAGAGAATCTCCAGCGAGGGTTTATTCGACCTTCCACCTCTCCCGCTGGAGCCGGGTTCTTCTTCGTAAAAAAGAAGGATGGATCACTACACCCCTGCATAGATTTTCGTGGACTCAATGCCATTACTATTAAAAATCGGTATCCCATTCCTTTGATTACTGAGTTATTTGATCGCATCAAGGGAGCTCGGATCTTTACCAAGTTGGATCTTCGTGGTGCCTATAATTTAATTAGAATCCGGTCCGGTGACGAATGGAAGACAGCGTTCAACACCAGAGATGGGCATTATGAATATTTAGTAATGCCTTTCGGGTTATGTAATGCCCCCGCTGTTTTCCAGGGCTTCATTAATGAGATCTTTCGGGACTTGTTATATGTATGTGTCGTTGTCTACCTGGACGACATATTGATCTTTTCACAGGACCTGCCTTCTCATCACTAACATGTGGCAGAGGTCCTTTCCAGACTCCGGAAAAATTCATTATTCTGCAAACTAGAAAAATGTTCATTCGAGTTGCCCCAGATTCCATTTTTGGGTTATATTGTCTCCGGAGTTGGCCTACAAATGGATCCAGAAAAGGTGAATGCTGTATTACATTGGCCCCAGCCAACTACTCTTCGTGCCATCCAGCGTTTTTTAGGTTTTGCCAATTACTATAGACGCTTCATTCAAGACTTCTCGTCCATTGCATCTCCTATTGTGGCCCTGACTCGTAAAGGGGCCAATACTAAGCAATGGTCATCCGAGGCTCTCCAAGCCTTTCAATTTGTTAAAGAGTCCTTCTCCTCTGCTCCCATTCTTCGACAGCCTGATGTGACACTTCCCTTCTTCCTAGAAGTATATGCCTCTAATGTTGGCTTAGGAGCCATCCTCTCCCAACGATCGGAGCAACAAAAATTCCATCCTTGTGCCTTTTACTCTCGGGGTCTCCTGCCTGCGGAGAAAAATTACACTATCGGGGACAAGGAGTTGCTGGCTATCAAAGTAGCATTAGAAGAGTGGAGATACTTGTTGGAAGGAGCTCGTCACCCTGTGACGATTTTCACGGATCATAAGAACTTGTCATACCTACAGTCTGCCCAATGCTTGAATCCTCGTCAAGCAAGATGGTCTCTTTTCTTTTCTCGTTTCGAATTAATCATAACCTTCAAACCAGCTGCCAAGAACAAGAAAGCTGACGCTCTATCCCGAGCTTTTGTGACGTCCTCTGACATTGAAGAGGTTCCCAACCACTCTATACTAGACCCCAAATGTATCTCGCTGGCTGCTTCTTCCACTAAAGTGCTACCATTTGGGAAAACCCTCGTGCCTCCTACTCTTAGGAGGAAAATCCTTTTGTGGTTCCACTCTTCTCGTTTTTCTGGACATGTTGGTGAACGCAAGACCTTTGAGATTCTCTCTCGAAGTTACTGGTGGCCCTCGATGAGGAGAGACGTCAAAGAGTTTGTAGCTACTTGTGAATTGTGTTCTCAGTTTAAGTCCTCCCGCAGAACTCCGGCGGGGTTGCTTCAACCACTACCCATTCCGTCCAAGCCCTGGACCCATATTAGTATGGACTTTGTTACTGATCTTCCGCCTAGTAAAAATTGTAATACTATTTGGGTAGTGGTAGACAGATTTTCGAAGATGGCTCATTTTGTCCCTTTGTCTGGTTTGCCTTCCTCGTCTACTCTGGCTGAACATTTCGTCAAGGAAATCTTCCGTATTCATGGATGTCCGTCTGAGATTGTGTCAGATAGAGGAGTACAATTCGTTTCCAGATTCTGGCGGGCCCTTTGTAAAACCTTGGGCATACGATTAGCACTCTCATCTTCCTACCATCCTCAATCAAACGGACAAACTGAAATGGTCAATCAAGATCTTGAGACCTTTATAAGGATGTTCTCATCAGCCAATCAAGACAACTGGGTAGAATTGCTTCCTTGGGCTGAATTCGCTCATAACAACATGTACCATGAGTCATCTTCCAAAACTCCATTCTTTGTGGTTTACGGTCACCATCCGTCTTTTCCGGAATTTCCTGCCCTCCCTCCCACCCAAGTTCCTGCGGTAGAGACTGTTTGTCAGACCTTCAAAAATATTTGGTCTCAGGTCAAAACCTGTTTAAAGAAGACATCTGCCAAATATAAGTCTTTCGCAGATAAGAAGAGGCGGGCTATTCCACCACTGAAAATTGGAGATCGTGTCTGGTTATCTACCAAAAATATTCGTTTGAAGGTCGCATCTATGAAATTCGCTCCCCGTTTTATTGGTCCATATAGGATCATTCAAGTGATAAATCCAGTTTGTTTCAAACTTCTACTTTCTAAGAACCTTCGTATTTCCAACGCCTTCCATGTGTCCTTGCTCAAACTTCTCATCATCAATCGTTTCTCGGCTCCTCCTTCAGCACCTCAGCCAGTTCAAGTTCATCAGGAGGAAGATTTCGAGATTACTCATATGTATTGGACGCAAAAATTTCGCGAGGAGTTCTTCATTTCCTCGTTCATTGGAAGGGCTTTGGTCCTGAGGAGCGTTCATGGATCAAAGCTGAAGATCTCAACGCTCCAGCTCTTCTTAAGAAGTTTTATTCCAAAAATCCGGACAAGCCCGGTTCCAGGTGTTCTGTGCCCACCTTTAAAAGGGGGGGTACTGTCACTCACCAGACTGCGAGGGCTTCTTTCCGTGTCTTTAGGAACCGTGGTCGTCCACCATCCTGAGGGTCTGCGCATGCGCAGCCCTTTCAAACCTTCAGTACCTGTTCCTTTTAGTTAATTGGCTGATCAGGCAACACTCCTTATTTAAAGCACCTGAGTTCCATACCTCGTTGCCTGATCTTGGAGTCTCATTCCCCATGAGCCTCTGAAGGTGTTCCTGTGTTTCCTCGTGTATTCAGCTCAGCTGATTCCTGTGGTTTCCAGACCACTTCAACTCTCCTGTGGTTTCCAGACCACTTCAACTCTCCTGTGGTTTTCAGCCCACTTTAACTCTCCTGTGTTTCATCGTGACTGTATTAGCTGATTCCTATCCGCTGCCTCCGTGCACTACAGTCTTCAGACCACTTCAACTCTCCTGTGTTTCATCGTGACTGTATTAGCTGATTCCTATCCGCTGCCTCCGTGCACTACAGTCTTCAGCTCACTTCAACTCTCCTGTGTTTCATCGTGACTGTATTAGCTGATTCCTATCCGCTGCCTCCGTGCACTACAGTCTTCAGCTCACCTCAACTCTCCCGTGTTTCATCGAGACTGCATCAGCTGATTCCTATCTGCTGCTCTCCGTGCTCAACAGTTCCAGCTCAGCTCTACTCTCCCGTGTTTCATCGTGACTGCACCTGCTGATTTCTATCTGCTACCTCCGTGTACCTGCAGAGTTCTGCTGGCTGCTACCCCTCAGTTCTGCTCGTTTCTGCAGCAGCTGATCCGCTCTCCATGCTTCTCAGTGTTCCTGCCGGTGTCAACTCGCCAGTCTGCATCGGATCTACGCCTCGCTGCTTTCATCTCGTCTAGACCATCTCTACTCTTCAGGGTTCTCCAGGAGTCCAGTTCTACATACTACTGCTTCCTGAGTATTTGTTGCTATCCCTGCTGGTCTACCTACCTGTGCGCTGCACCTACTTGATTACCGCTTCCACCCTCCTGGGACTTCGCATCCTGCCGGCCTCCAGCCGTTCAGGTATCTCTGCACTCCTGTCTGACAGCCTGCTCTCCTGAACCATGGTATGCATACTTCTCATTGACTGTGCTGGTGTATTGCATATCTTGCTGGACTGAGTTGTTCTCCTCTGGAGTTTACTATCCGCTGAGACTATTGCCATCATTGACTGTGTTATCTTTTGCCCGGATAGTTCCTGTGACTTTGTATTATTGTGCAGTGCTGTTCAGTCATTACTATATTGTGCATGTCATCGTGGGGTCAAGTTCAGGGTGCCCGTGTATCCTCTGTATTGCAGTCTCTCCCCGTGCTCCTCCTCACATATATATTCAGTGGTACAACTTGCTAGAGGCAGACCACTGATCCCTGTTTCCTGAGTCACCTGTTCCAGTATCCTTACACATAGCGAGTGGTACAACTTGCTAACGCAGACCACTGACTTCCCGGATACCTCCACCTGGATTCCATTCCTTCACCTAGACAGCGGTACAACTTGCTAATCGCAGACCGCTGACTTTCATCACCTCCTCGTTGCTGCTGGACATTCCTCCTCACTATAGCAGTGGTACAACTTGCTACCGCAGACCACTGACTACCCTCACGTTTCCTTTGTCCATTCAGTTCCTCATGTACTACTACATATATATTACCAGTGCTGCTAGTCATAGACTTTTCACAAGCATCTCTATCATCTGCTGTCTCCTGTTCCGTGATCACCCCGCTACCAGAGTACCATATTACCATCTATATTGCTCTGGTAAGCCCATCACCTGGTGATCCCTGGGTAAAGACTCCTAGTGCCCGTGATAGTAACTTGGTTAAAGGTACAAAATGGGCCATTTTGCTAAACCGGTCCACGGTTACCCAGATGGTGTTACACCCAGAGGATAAAGGTAAGTCAACAATGAAGTCCATGGACACATGGGTCCAAGGTCTGACCGGCACATAACGGTAGTAATGGTCCAGAAGGGGAACTTCGGGAAACTTTGTTCTTGGAACACAGGTCACAGGATAATATATACTCTTTAACATCTTTAGACAATGCTGGTCACCAGACAGTACGAGAAACAATTTCAATAGTCTTGGCAATATCGGGATGTCCAGAAGCCTTATTGTCATGACATTGGGAAAGGACCGATTTTCTGAGGTGTACCGGCACGAACAGTTTGCCCACTGGAGTTTCAGAAGGTGCCTGTGGTTGACATTGCTGAAGGGTTTTAACCAATTCCTGCGTGAAAGCAACTAAGATAGAAGAAGCAGGAATAATAGAACAGGGCTCAGCAACTGGACTTTGAGAAGAAATTAAGTTACGGGATAGGGCATCCGCTCTTAAGTTCTTTGAACCCGGCCGAAAGGTAATGATGAACTCTAAATGGGAGAAGAAGAGGGACCACCGTGCTTGCCTGGAGTTCAATCTTTTAGCGGACTCAATGTAGGATAGGTTTTTATGGTCCGTATAGATTGTGATAGTATGTCTTGCTCCCTCAAGCCAGTGGCGCCATTCTTCCAACGCCCATTTGACGGCCAGTAATTCACGATTGCCCACGTCGTAGTGTTCTTCAGTGGCAGAGAATTTTCGAGAAAGATAAGCACAAGGATGAAGGCGATGGTCTTTGGAATCTTTCTGAGACAACACGGCTCCAACTCCAACATCCGAAGCATCGACTTCAACAATGAATGGGAGGTCTGGATTAGGATGTCTTAGTACTGGGGCAGACATGAAAGCACGTTTCAAGGATTCGAAGGCGGAAACTGCAGTAGGAGACCAGACCCTAGGATCAGCACCCTTACGGGTCAGAGCAGTGATGGGGGCGATGAGGATGGAAAATGAGCTGATAAACTTCTTATAGTAGTTGGCGAATCCTAGGAATCTTTGGATGGCCTTTAAATTAGAGGGTTGTACCCAGTCCAGAATGGCCTGTACCTTTGTGGGATCCATGGCAAAGCCTTCAGGAGAAATAACATACCCCAGAAAGGTGACCCTGGAAACTTCTAAGTCACATTTTTCTAGTTTAGCATATAGATGATGATGACGGAGCTTCAGGAGTACTTGCCGAACATGTTCCTGGTGTTGTTCTAATGAATGGGAATAAATCAGGATGTCATCCAAATAAACCACTACGAAGGAACCCAAGAATTCACGGAGGACATCGTTGATTAAGTCTTGGAAAACGGCTGGAGCATTGCTGAGGCCGAAGGGCATGACAAGGTACTCGTAATGGCCCGTTTGAGTATTAAAGGCGGTCTTCCACTCGTCGCTGTCACTCATGGGACTGTGAGTGCTTCTTCCCGGACATTTAGGAACCGTGGCCGTCCTCCATCCTGAGGGACTGCGCATGCGCAGCCCTTTCTAATCCTTCAGTGTATGTTCCTTTAACTTAATTGGCAGATCAGGCAACACTCCCTATATTAGGCACCTGTGGTCAACACCACGTTGCCTGATCTTGGAGTCTCATTCCCCATGAGTCTCTGAAGGTGTTCCTGTGTTTCCTCGTGTATTCAGCGCTGCTGATTCCTGTGGTTTCCAAACCACTTCTACCTCTGTGGTTTCCAAACCACTTCTACTACTGTGGTTCCCATACCACTTCTACCCTCCTGTGTATCATCATGACTGTTAGCTGATTCCTATCCGCTGCCTCCGTGCACTACAGTCTTCTAACCACTTCAACTCCACCATATATTATTGTGACTGTTAGCTGATTCCTATCCGCTGCCTCCGTGCACTACAGTCTTCAATCCACATCCACTCACCTGTTCATCATCGTGACTGTTAGCTGATTCCTATCCGCTGCCTCCGTGCACTACAGTCTTCAACCTGCAACTCGTCTGTGTTTCATCGTGACTGTTAGCTGATTTCTATCCGCTGCCTCCGTGCACTACAGTCTTCACCCTGCAACTCATCTGTGTTTCATCGTGACTGTTTGGCTGATTCCTATCCGCTGCCTCTGTGCGCTTCAGTCTTCAGTTAATCTCTACTCTCCCGTGTTTCCTCGAGACTGCTGCCACTATTGCTATCCGCTACTCTCCGTGATCTACAGTTCCAGTTCAACTCTGCTCTCCCGTGTCCCATCGTTACTGCACCTGCTGGTTGCTATTGGCTACCTCCGTGTGTCCGCAGAGACCTGCTGCTGCTACTCCTCAGCTCTACTCATCCATCTACTGCTGATCCGCTCTCCACGCTTTCCTGTGTTCCCGCTGGTCTCTACCCGCCTGTCAGCATTGGATTCGTGTCTCTCTATTTACCTCTCTGCTAGATCATCGCCATTCTCCAGGGTCCTCCAGGAGTCCAGTTCCACGCTCTACTGATTCCTGTATATTTGTTTCCCTGCTGGTCTACCTACCTGTGCGCTGCACCTACTAGACCACCGCTTCACCCATCCAGGGACTTTGCATCCTGCCGGCCTCCTGCCGTTCAGGTATCTCTGCACTCCTGTCTGACTGCCTGCTTCTGAACCACGGTATGCATACTTCTCATTGACTGTGCTGGTGTATTGCATATCTTGCTGGACTGTGTTGGTTCTCCTCTGGAGTTTGCTATCCGCTGAGTCTATTGCCATCATTGACTGTGTTATCTCGTGCCGGATTACTTCAAGAGACTTTCTATTATGGCAGTGCTGTTCAGTCATATATATATATATATATTGTGCATATTACTGTGGATCAAGTTTAAGGTGCCCGTGTATATCTTGTGTTGCAGTCTCTCCCCGTGCACCTCCTCACATATATATTCAGTGGTACAACTTGCTAGAGGCAGACCACTGATCCCTGTTTCCGGTATCACCTGTTCCAGTATCCTCTCACATAGCAGTGGTACAACTTGCTAACGCAGACCACTGACTCCCCGGATACCTCCACTTGGATTCCATTCCTTCACTCAGACAGCGGTACAACTTGCTATCCGCAGACCGCTGACTCTTATCACCTCCTCGTTTCTGTTGGACATTCCTCCTCACTATAGCAGTGGTACAACTTGCTACCGCAGACCACTGACTACCTTCACGTGTCTTTTGTCCATACAGTTCCTTGTGTATTATTACCTCCATATTGCCAGTGCTGCTAGTCATAGACTTTCTTGAGCATCTCATCATCTGCTATTTCCTGTTCTGTGATCACCCTGCTACCAGAGTACCATATTACCACCTATACTGCTCTGGTAAGCCTATCACCTGGTGATCCCTGGGTAAAGACTCCTAGTGCCCGTGACAGTAAGATCAGGCCATGACAGACCCATATACGGAACCTACCGCTAAAGAGATGCTGCAGCATCTGGTCAGCCGTGTGGAGCAGCAGGATGCTCGCCAACAGCTGTTACTTCAATGTTACCAATCGTTAACCTCCCAAGGAACATCTGGACAGACTGTTACAGCTAATATTGAAGCTCCTGTGCTTTCCTCCGTTTCCCCAGTGCCATCCCAGGTGTCTACAGCTCCCACGCTTCACCTGCCTACTCCGTCAAAATACGACGGGGACCCCAAAACTTGTAGGGGTTTCCTTAATCAATGTTCAGTCCATTTTGAGCTCCAACCTCAAAATTTTTCTACCCATCGTTCCAGAGTGGCCTATCTTATCTCATTGTTTTCTGGACAAGCCCTGGCTTGGGCCTCCCCTCTGTGGGAAAGAAACGATCCAATACTACAAGATAGTGCCAAATTCATTTCCACGTTCCGAAGTGTGTTCGATGAACCAGGTCGTGTGACCTCCGCTGCTTCCAGCATTCTTCGTTTGCGACAAGGCTCCCATACAGTAGGCCAGTATGTCATTCAATTTAGGATCTTAGCCTCTGAACTTCAGTGGAACACTGAAGCATTAGTTGCCGCCTTCTGGCAGGGGCTCTCCGATAAAATTAAAGATGCACTGACTACCCAAGAGCTTCCTTCGTCACTAGAAGATTTGATCTCTCTTTGCCATCGTGTAGATATGAGATTTCGTGAAAGAGAGTCTGAGAAAACAACTGCTGTTAAAGCACCTCTTCGTTCAACCCCTCAATTTCGTCCAGCTTCACCCTCTGTGATTCCCATGGAGATAGGACGTTCCAAATTATCTTCAGAGGAGAGGAAACGAAGAGTAAAGAATAGACTCTGTATCTATTGTGCTGATTCCACGCATATGCTCAGCTCTTGCCCTAAGAGATCGGGAAATGCCAGGCCCTAACTAGTTCTGGAGAGGTGAAGTTAGGGTCCCTGGAGTCCTCTCCATCGTCTATGAAATCTAAAGTCTGCGCTTTTGATGTTACGATTTCCTTTGCTACCAAATCCTTTGAGTCACAGGCATTGATTGATTCCGGAGCAGCAGGAAATTTCATTTCTAAATCACTAGTGAATCAATGGTCCCTACCAGTGATTACTTTAAAAACACCCATTACTGTGACGGCTATAGATGGATCACGTCTCATCAATGGTCTCATCACCCAGAGTACGTCTCCAGTAACACTTCAGATTGGTGTACTACACCATGAAGAAATTTCGTTTTTAATTCTTCCAGTTACGACAAGTCCGATTGTCTTAGGCCTTCCATGGCTTCAGTGTCACTCTCCCCAGATTGACTGGCGCACCCCTCAAGTTACGTCTTGGGGGTCTGAATGTCACCATCGTTGCCTTTTCCAAGTTATTCCTCTTAAAGTACAGCAATCTTCCATCTCATCTTCCTCCCCGGGACTCCCTCCTCAGTATGCTTCATTTGCCGATGTGTTTGATAAAGCTCAGTCTGAACGTCTTCCTCCTCATCGTTCTTGGGATTGTCCGATCGACCTTCTACCTGGCAAGACTCCTCCCAGGGGTCGGGTCTATCCACTCTCGTTACCTGAAACTCAAGCCACATCTGAGTACATACAGGAGAATCTCCAGCGTGGGTTTATTCGACCTTCCACCTCTCCCGCTGGAGCTGGGTTCTTCTTCGTCAAAAAGAAGGATGGATCACTACGCCCTTGCATAGATTTTCGTGGACTCAACGCCATTACTATCAAGAATCGGTATCCCATTCCGCTGATCACTGAGCTATTCGATCGCATCAAGGGAGCTCGGATATTTACTAAGTTGGATCTTCGTGGTGCCTACAATTTATTTAGAATCCGTTCCGGTGACGAATGGAAGACAGCGTTCAACACCAGAGATGGGCATTACGAATATTTAGTAATGCCTTTCGGGCTGTGTAATGCCCCCGCTGTTTTCCAAGGCTTCATCAATGAGATCTTTCGGGACTTATTATATGTATGTGTCGTTGTCTACCTGGACGACATATTGATCTTTTCACAGGACCTGCCTTCTCATCACCAACATGTGGCAGAGGTCCTCTCCAGACTACGGAAAAATTCATTGTTCTGTAAATTGGAAAAATGTTCATTCGAGTTGCCCCAGATGCCATTCTTGGGGTATATAGTTTCCGGAGTTGGCCTGAAGATGGATCCAGACAAAGTAAATGCTGTATTACATTGGCCCCAGCCAACTACTCTTCGTGCCATCCAGCGTTTTTTAGGTTTTGCCAATTACTATAGACGCTTCATTCAAGACTTTTCATCCATTGCATCTCCTATTGTGGCCCTGACTCGGAAAGGGGCTAATACTAAGCAATGGTCACCTGAGGCTCTCCAAGCCTTTCAAATTCTCAAAGAGTCCTTCTCGTCTGCTCCCATTCTTCGACAGCCTGATGTGACACTCCCCTTCTTCCTAGAAGTAGATGCCTCTAATGTGGGCTTAGGAGCCATTCTCTCCCAACGCTCGGAGCAACAAAAATTACATCCTTGTGCCTTCTACTCTCGGGGTCTTCTGCCCGCAGAGAAAAATTATACAATCGGGGACAAGGAGTTGCTGGCCATCAAAGCTGCATTGGAGGAATGGAGATACTTGTTGGAAGGAGCTCGCCATCCGGTGACGATCTTCACGGATCATAAGAACTTGTCATATCTGCAATCTGCCCAATGCTTGAACCCTCGTCAAGCAAGATGGTCTCTTTTCTTTTCCCGTTTTGAATTAATTATAACCTTCAAACCAGCCGATAAGAACAAGAAAGCTGACGCTCTATCTCGAGCTTTTGTGACGTCCTCTGATGTAGAAGAGGTTCCCAACCATGCTATTCTAGACCCCAAATGTATCTCGCTGGCTGCTTCTTCCACTAAAGTGCTACCATTTGGGAAGACCCTCGTGCCTCCTACTCTGAGGAGGAAAATCCTTTCGTGGTTCCATGCCTCTCGTTTTTCTGGACACGCCGGTGAACACAAGACCTTTGAGATTCTCTCTCGAAGTTACTGGTGGCCTTCAATGAGGAGAGACGTCAAAGAGTTTATTGCTTCCTGTGATTTATGTTCTCAGTTCAAATCCTCCCGCAGAACTCCAGCAGGGTTGCTGCGACCACTACCCATTCCGTCCAAGCCTTGGACCCATATTAGTATGGATTTCGTTACTGATTTGCCACCAAGTAAGAATCACAATACTATTTGGGTAGAGGTAGACAGATTTTCGAAGATGGCTCATTTCGTCCCTCTGTCTGGTTTACCTTCCTCGTCTACTCTGGCTGAACATTTCATTAAAGAAATCTTCCGCATCCATGGATGTCCGTCTGAGATTGTGTCAGATAGAGGAGTACAATTCGTTTCCAGATTCTGGCGGGCCCTTTGTAAAACCTTGGGCATACGATTAGCACTCTCATCTTCTTACCATCCGCAATCTAACGGACAAACGGAACGAGTCAATCAAGATCTTGAGACTTTTATAAGGATGTTCTCTTCAGCCAATCAAGACAACTGGGTAGAATTGCTTCCTTGGGCTGAATTCGCCCATAACAACATGTACCATGAGTCATCATCCAAAACTCCATTCTTTGTGGTCTACGGTCACCATCCGTCTTTTCCGGAATTTCCTGCCCTCCCGCCCACCCAAGTTCCTGCTGTGGAGACTGCTTGTCAGACCTTCAAAAATATCTGGTCTCAGGTCAAAACCTGTTTAAATAAGACATCTAACAAATATAAGTCTTTCGCAGATAAGAAGAGGCGGGCTATTCCACCACTAAAAATTGGAGATCGTGTCTGGTTATCTACCAAAAATATTCGTTTGAAGGTTCCATCTATGAAATTCGCCCCTCGTTTTATTGGTCCATATAGGATCATTCAAGTTATCAATCCAGTATGTGTTAAACTTCTTCTTCCTAAGAATCTTCGGATTTCCAATGCCTTCCATGTGTCCTTGCTCAAACCTCTCATCATCAACCGTTTCTCGACTCCTCCCTCAGCACCGCAGCCAGTTCAAGTTCATCAGGAGGAGGATTTCGAGATTACTGAGGTATTGGATGCAAAAATTTCGCGAGGACTTCTCCGTTTCCTCGTTCATTGGAAGGGCTTTGGTCCTGAAGAGCGCTCATGGATCAAAGCTGAAGATCTTAATGCTCCTGCCCTTTTGAAGAAGTTTTATTCCAAAAATCCGGACAAGCCTGGTTCCAGGCGTTCTGTGCCCACCTTTAAAAGGGGGGGTACTGTTACTCACCGGACTGTGAGTGCTTCTTCCCGAACATTTAGGAACCGTGGCCGTCCTCCATCCTGAGGGACTGCGCATGCGCAGCCCTTTCTAATCCTTCAGTGTATGTTCCTTTAACTTAATTGGCAGATCAGGCAACACTCCCTATATTAAGCACCTGTGGTCAACACCACGTTGCCTGATCTTGGAGTCTCATTCCCCATGAGTCTCTGAAGGTGTTCCTGTGTTTCCTCGTGTATTCAGCGCTGCTGATTCCTGTGGTTTCCAAACCACTTCTACCTCTGTGGTTTCCAAACCACTTCTACTACTGTGGTTCCCATACCACTTCTACCCTCCTGTGTATCATCATGACTGTTAGCTGATTCCTATCCGCTGCCTCCGTGCACTACAGTCTTCTAACCACTTCAACTCCACCATATATTATTGTGACTGTTAGCTGATTCCTATCCGCTGCCTCCGTGCACTACAGTCTTCAATCCACATCCACTCACCTGTTCATCATCGTGACTGTTAGCTGATTCCTATCCGCTGCCTCCGTGCACTACAGTCTTCACCCTGCAACTCATCTGTGTTTCATCGTGACTGTTTGGCTGATTCCTATCCGCTGCCTCTGTGCGCTTCAGTCTTCAGTTCATCTCTACTCTCCCGTGTTTCCTCGAGACTGCTGCCACTATTGCTATCCGCTACTCTCCGTGATCTACAGTTCCAGTTCAACTCTGCTCTCCCGTGTCCCATCGTTACTGCACCTGCTGGTTGCTATTGGCTACCTCCGTGTGTCCGCAGAGACCTGCTGCTTCTACTCCTCAGCTCTACTCATCCATCTACTGCTGATCCGCTCTCCACGCTTTCCTGTGTTCCCGCTGGTCTCTACCCGCCTGTCAGCATTGGATTCGTGTCTCTCTATTTACCTCTCTGCTAGATCATCGCCATTCTCCAGGGTCCTCCAGGAGTCCAGTTCCACGCTCTACTGATTCCTGTATATTTGTTTCCCTGCTGGTCTACCTACCTGTGCGCTGCACCTACTAGACCACCGCTTCACCCATCCAGGGACTTTGCATCCTGCCGGCCTCCTGCCGTTCAGGTATCTCTGCACTCCTATCTGACTGCCTGCTTCTGAACCACGGTATGCATACTTCTCATTGACTGTGCTGGTGTATTGCATATCTTGCTGGACTGTGTTGGTTCTCCTCTGGAGTTTGCTATCCGCTGAGTCTATTGCCATCATTGACTGTGTTATCTCGTGCCGGATTACTTCAAGAGACTTTCTATTATGGCAGTGCTGTTCAGTCATATATATATATATATTGTGCATATTACTGTTGATCAAGTTTAAGGTGCCCGTGTATATCTTGTGTTGCAGTCTCTCCCCGTGCACCTCCTCACATATATATTCAGTGGTACAACTTGCTAGAGGCAGATCACTGATCCCTGTTTCCGGTATCACCTGTTCCAGTATCCTCTCACATAGCAGTGGTACAACTTGCTAACGCAGACCACTGACTCCCTGGATACCTCCACTTGGATTCCATTCCTTCACTCAGACAGCGGTACAACTTGCTATCCGCAGACCGCTGACTCTCATCACCTCCTCGTTTCTGTTGGACATTCCTCCTCACTATAGCAGTGGTACAACTTGCTACCGCAGACCACTGACTACCTTCACGTGTCTTTTGTCCATACAGTTCCTCGTGTATTATTACCTCCATATTGCCAGTGCTGCTAGTCATAGACTTTCTTGAGCATCTCATCATCTGCTATTTCCTGTTCCGTGATCACCCTGCTACCAGAGTACCATATTACCACCTATACTGCTCTGGTAAGCCTATCACCTGGTGATCCCTGGGTAAAGACTCCTAGTGCCCGTGACAGTCGCCACTTCGGATACGTATCAAATTGTAGGCCCCTCGTAGGTCAATCTTGGAATAAATCTTAGCTACTTTTAATTGATCGAAGATGGCTGAGATAAGTGGCAGAGGGTGAGTATTTTTAATGGTTATTTTATTTAGCCCTCTATAATCAATACAATACCTCAGCCCACCATCTTTCTTAGCCACAAAGAAGAAGCCCGCTCCGGCAGGAGACTTGGTAGGCCGAATGAAGCCTTTTTGCAGATTGTCCTTTACATATGATTCCATGGACTGGGTCTCTGTAATAGATAAGGCGTATAATCTTCCCTTGGGCAACCTAGAACCAGGGACAAGGTCAATAGCACAATCGTACTCCCGATGTGGAGGAAGAACATCCGCTTCTTTTTTAGAGAAGACGTCAGAAAACTCGTGGTAATGAAGAGGCAACCGTTCCGGACAGATCCGAGTAATTCTGAGTGGAAGAGACAAACATGAGGAAGAACATCGAGGACCCCACTTGATGATCTCCCCCTTGGTCCAATCAATACAGGGATTGTGAAGAACTAGCCAAGGGTGACCCAGTATTAAAGGAACTGAAGGACAATTAATTAGATACAGAGAGATGGTCTCGGAGTGAAGAGCACCCAATTTTAACTGCAAAGGAGGTGAACGATGATGTATCTCACCCTTATCTAGACGATTTCCATCCAATACGAAAACCGTGATGACAGATTCCAAAGGAACGGCTGTGAAACCCAAGGACCGAGCGAGGGCCAAGTCCAAAAAGTTTCCGGCAGGTCCACTGTCCAGAGAGGCTGGAATGGACAATTCTTGTCCGTCAAAGGTGAGCTGAGCAGGGACAAGTAAAGAATTTTTGGGAGAGATTACTTGCAGGCCTAAGTGGACACCCTCCATATTCACTTAGCCCGGTCTTTTCCCGGTTTGACGGGGCAGGAACGGAGCAGATGACCCTTTTCTCCACAATACAGGCAGAGACCTAAGGTACGCCTCCGGGTTCGTTCCTCCGATGATAGTCGATATGCCCCCAATTGCATAGGCTCGACTTGGTCAAAAGGAGCAGCTTGCGGAAGCATAGGAGAAAAGGTAGAAGAGCTTTCCTTTTCGGTCTTCCTTTCTCTGTATCTCCTGTCGATCCGGATAGCTAACTGCATAAGTTCTTCAAGAGATTCTGCAATAGGATATTGGACCAGGGAGTCCTTGATTTGCTCAGAGAGCCCCAGACGGAACTGACAGCGGAGAGCTGGGTCATTCCATGCACAGTCTGAAGACCAACGCTTGAAACTGGAACAATATTCCTCCACAGATCGTTGCCCTTGAGACAAGGATCGCAGCTGTGCTTTGGCAGAAGCCACTCGGTCCGGGTCATCATAAATCAACCCAAGTGCTTCAAAGAAGGCGTCCACCGACTGTAACTTAGGGCTGTTGGAGTCTAAGCTGAAGGCCCAGGATTGCGGATCCCCTTGTAGGAGAGAAATAATTATCCCCACCTTTTGCTGTGGAGATCCAGACGAGAGTGGTCTCAATTTGAAATAGAGTTTGCAGCTGTCACGGAAATTACGAAAAAGTCTGCGATCTCCCGAAAAGCGGTCAGGTAAATGCATCTTGGGTTCCACCACCGCAGACTGGACGGCTTGTGAAGCTTTAGACGCTTGTTCTTGGGCAGCCTGTCGCTGGGACAGCTCCTGCACCATCTGGGACAGAGTCTGGATTTGTCCTGCCAGCATTTGTGCTGGGCTTGGTTCCATAGGGCCGGATAATAAAACTCACTCAGTATAACCCTTTACTTTTTTGGGCCGGTTATAATGTTAGGAACCCCCACAGCCAGCAACACAAAACCCGGAGTCTGCTCAGAAGTCAGGTTTTCACTGGAGCCCTTAGTGGTGGGGACAGACTTGGCCGCAGACAGCTGAGGGTCATGAATTGTGCGTGGACTGGGGAGAACCCAGCGATAGCAGATGAGAGAAATAGCAGAGTGAGGTCAGGCAAGGGTCAAGGCTGGCAGCAAACAGAACGTCCAGGACACGAACCGGAGTCAGAGGGCACAGGCAAATCAGCAGAGTAGAAATCCAGGCAAAGGGGTCAAAAGGGCACAGGCAATCAAAACGGAGTCAGGAGACAGGCAGAAGGTCAGCAACGAAGAATCAATCAATCCAAGGTACAGCAACCAGGAACACGAGCGGGCTAGTCAGCGAAAGCAGGAACAATAACCGGCAGTAAGGGCTTGTCCCTTGCTGCCTAATAAACGAGCCTGAGCCAATGAACGGTGCCCTGCACAGCAGGGAATACTTAGCCCAGCTGGCTGTAATTAAATGAGGAATGCGCACGCGCCCGGCTGCCCTAGATGTCGGGACGCGGCGCAGGAGGCAGAGAGCGTCCCGACCGTTGCCTAGGCAACGGCCGGGTTCTGACGCCTAGCCATACCTGGAAGTGAGTCGCGGCGGTGTCCAGAGCCGCCGCGGCTCGTAACAATATCATCCCCAATCCAATGGCCTCACCGAAAGAACCAACCAAGAGCTTGAAAAGTTCCTGCAATGCTATATCTCCGCCAATCATGATGACTGGGTTGATCTGTTACCTTGGGCAGAGTTCGCCCATAATAATCACACTCATGAATCCAGGGGTATGTCCCCTTTCTTTGCCCTCCAAGGATTCCATCCCAAAAAACCCTCCTTTTCATGATCTTCCTCCCTCTGGAGTTGCCATTGACTCCCTCCTTCAAGATAATTCCTCTAGGTGGGACTCAGTCAAACGTAGATTGTCCCAAACTTCCGCCACTAGTTAAAAATCTTTTGACCAAAGGAGAAGACCTACTCCCATTCTCTCCCCTGGCGACAAGGTTTGGTTATCGGAACCTCCGTTTATTGGTGCCTTCAAGGAAGCTTGCTCCTCGCTTCATTTAAAATTTCGGAAGTCATAAACCCGGTGGCTTTTAGATTGAGTCTTCCTCCCACCTTGAAGATTCCAGATGTGTTTCATGTTTCCCTTCTGAAACCCATTGTCATTAACAAGTTTTCTTCTACTAGGAGACCTCCCGCTGCCCTCTCTACACAGAATCAAGAATTTGAAATCAAAGAGATTCTTAACTCCCGCATTTCTAGAGGTTCTTTACAATTCCTCGTTGACTGGAAAGGCTACGGACCAAAGGAGCGCTCTTGGATTCCTGCTAAGGACCTTCATGCACCTAGATTTTTAAAGGATTTTCCTGCCAAATTTCCTTCTAAGCCCTATAGGGCGTCCAGAGGCCACCCCTGAGGGAGGGGGTACTGTTAGGTTTGTCTGATCACGTGACCTGAGAGGCGGGGAGAGGCGGGGAATTAACTCCCCTACTATTTGTTAGGTCTGTCTAATCATGTGACTTGAGAAGCGAGGAATTCAAACTTCCCCACTATTTAGTCTTCACCCTGACACTCTCAGGAGCAGCCAGATGCTAAGTGTACTTAGCATCTGGCTGCTCCTGATATCTGTGCTTTCCCTGTGCACTTATCCTTGGGAATACTGGCTGACCTTCTGTGTACCGACCAGGCTTGTCTGATTAACCCTGCATCTGCTGAATCCCTGGCAACATGCACTGGCTGACTTTCTGTGTACCGACCCGGCTTGTCTAGTTAACCCTGCATCTGCTGAATCCCCAGCAACTCGAACTGGCTGACCTTCTGTGTACCAACCCGGCTTGTCTGATTAACCCTGCATCTGCTGTATCCCTGGCAACACGCACTGGCTGACCTTCTGTGTTCCCAGAACTGTTCACCCTGCTACCATCTCTCTACCACGCTGGTGGGCTAACCTAGGGGCCGCAACCTGCGGGCTTCCGGCAGCTAAAACCATCCCGTCTTGCGGCGGTTCTTGGAGAAGACCGGGGGGTCCGTTAGACTCTGCGCCCTCGGAAGGCCAGCGCCAATACCAGTTGGTAGTTGTCTCCAGTGAGATGTAACACCACTCTGAGCCACTCTCACTCCTTTTGTTTCAGCTGTGCCTTTTTCCACTTATGATGTAAGCTCTCTAATTAGCAAAGTCCTCTACCCTTTGTTTTCATGTCTGTATTTGTCTTGTCAATATATTCCTAAGTTAAAAAGAACACATTACACAAAGCTAAATGTTCCCAATAATCATCAAGTCAGTACAACTCTTACCTTGTTGCTGTATCCAGGGGAGGAGGTTTCAAAGAGCTACATATAGTCTCTTCACAGTACTTCACAATCGCTGTGGAGGGAACAGTTGAAGTGGGGATAAAAAAAAAGTCACAAATGACCAACATACCCATAACACCACTACACATCATCATCATCATCACCATTTATTTATATAGCGCCACTAACTCCGCAGCGCTGTACAGAGAACTCACTCACATCAGTCCCTGCTCCATTGGAGCTTACCGTCTAAATTGCCTAACACACACACACACACACACACACACACACACACACACATTAGGGTCAATTTGTTAGCAGCCAATTAACCTACCAGTATGTTTTTGGAGTGTGGGAGGAAACCGGAGCAACTGGAGGAAACCCACGCAAACACGGGAAGAACATACAAACTCCACACAGATAAGGTAATGGTCGGGAATTGAACTCATGACCCCAGTGATGTGAGGCAGAAGTGCTAACCACTTAGCCACCGTGCTGCCACATGCCATCAAACCTAACTAAATACCCCTTGTATGCCCATCAGATCTCTCCATATGCCACATCCCCATCAGCTGCTTTTGTCCCTCTTAATGTCTCCCATATTTCACACTATGTGCCCTCCATTATGTTACTATTTACCCCCCTTCATCATGCTTCATGTGTCCTCTATTTTACACTGTGCCGTCCATTATGCTACTATTTGCCCCTCTTCACCATGCTTCTGGTCCCTCCCTGCCCCTGTATCAGATACTGTGACCTCCATTATTCTTCTATTTGCCCCTTCATCATGCTTCTGTTTGTCTCCCCCTGCTCCTGTATCAGATGTTATATGCCCTTATATATGATATGCCCTTATATGATATGCTGTTTATTATTCTCCGATTTCACCATCTTCACTTACCTTTCTATCGTCTTCTTCTCTTCTTCGTTCTTCTTTTCTGTTTTCTTTCTTCCTCGAATCCTTGCTTGCTTTTCCGTTGCACCGTGGCTCCACCATGCTGCGCTCCTCACTGAAAATGTCACGCCTGATGATGTCACTCCCAACATTTAGTACGGGCTGAATGGAGGATGGGAACAGGGAGGGAGCCGACTCGCCTCTGCATGACCACAAAAAGGTACGGGTTGTTTTTTTTTCAGACAAACCCTGCCTATGGGGCCGCCTTGCCCGTGAGGCCCCTTGGCACTTGCCCAGCATGCTCAATGGGAAAGATGGCCCTGTATCTGTTTACCTCTGTTTGCAAGTACCCGCAGTTGGATTTTTATGAGAGACTACTGCACTATTCTGATAAGTATTCGCGGCTTGTTTTTTTACACTGATTATCTTAGGAGAATTACACTGTGATTATCCTAGTATATGGACTGGCCTGTCTACATCAGGTGTATATGAACTATGACTACATTATAGTCTGTTACATACAAACTTTTCATGACTTTTACTTATGCAGCTTGTGTCCCAGCTATTCAATTCTCATGCTTTTTAATTATTGGCTGTTACATTTTGTGATGTGAATACATTGCTAAATGTACCCCGTTACCGGTGTACCTGGGCTGGTACTCCTAACCTGTTCCTATAGATCAGGGTTGCTGTGGATGGATCCCCTCTGGCCTATCACACTGGCCAGAGCTGCTGGGTAGTGGGCAGAGCAGTGGTGCTGGGAAGCTGGGTCCAAACCTCAAACAGCCAGAAACGGATTAGATTTTAAATCTAATCTGTAGGTCACAGGATTTTCAGCATGGATGACGTTTTCAAGCAGGTCTTTGAAGCAAGTGATGTTTATTTGCAGTCACACTGATTGAAGGTGTCAGTGATCAGGTCAGATGGAACAAGAAGAACAATTTTCAATACAAGTCAGTGCTTTTTATACAGAACTGGCTTACCTAAAAGGGGCTAACAATATTTACACTTATCTGTGATATCCTAAAACATGGTGTGATTTCCTGCATCTTGTGTTGTGTACAATGTTTAGACAGGTTCTAACACTGTGGACAAATGGCCACACAGTAGCGACCCCCTGCTGGGCCTTCTGCCAGAGCAGGCATTTGATACTTCATCTCAAAAGACTTAGTTAGCATTTCTTGCTATCATACTTCCTCTTCACAAAAAAACAATTTTCTCCCGTGGTCCCTTTCCCAAAATACACACAATATCAAAAATAAGTACATTTGCAATTATATAAAAAGCGCCCTGCGCTATTTCCTTTGAATAAATTTATACCATAAGTTACTTATAAGTGATCCAATCACACTCCTCCCCCCTTGTCCATGTGGGCAACCATCGTGCCATGTTCCAACAATTTGGCTCCTGGTTCCGCAGTGTCTTAGGGTTACCGGAGGTTACTTGAAAGTTCCGGTTCTTACTGCTGAGACAGTCCGTCCATAAAGCTGTGAGCCTTTCGTTGTTGTGAATTATGTCAAAGTCATAAATTTGAAGGGCAAGACTCCAGCGCAATAATCTGTCATATTCCCCTGAGGTGTGTTCTAGCCACTTTAAAGGATTATGATCAGTCACCACAGCAAAAATGTTGTCCATACAAATAAGGTTGAAGTTTTTTCACTGCCCACACAATGGCCAAACATTCCTTCTCAATTGTGGAATACCCAACAAGTTTTCTGCTCAAATAGTCCACAGGGTGCTCATGCCCATCTGGCCCCACCTGGCTAAGTACTGCTCCCAGTCCATACTGTGACGCGTCAGTTTGCACAATAAAGTCACCCGCCACCACTTCACAAGGGAGGATTTTATGTCTAATACAGACCTGACACCTCGCGTTTCAGGTGAAGTACTTAACTACTAAGCTAACTAAGAAAATGGTGCATAAATCAAATGTCTTCCACCTAGCCTTGAACGCCGCACAGACCCATTCAGGCTAACTAAGCCCCGAAAGGCAAGGGATCCCTAGGAACCCGGAAACTCTCTTGTAAACCACTTACTTTAGAAAAGTTGTAAGAAAGAAAAGCACTGGGTTGATCATACCCAGGCCACCATTCTTCCTCAATTGGTAGGTCACAGCCTGTCTGACCAGGTTCAGCCTATTCCCCCAAAATAAATGAAAGAAAACTGCATAAACCCTAGACCAGGGGTTGGCAACCCCCGGCACACCTGCCAGACGTGGCACGCTGACCACTTTTGTCTGGCACGCCGACGCTTAAGCTGCTTCAATAAAACAGCCGGTGATGGCTGAAACGGAGCTTCTGCGCATGCACAGAAGTTCCGTTTCGGCCATCACCGGCTGCTTTACTGAAGCAGCTTCATTACCCATACTTCATTATGCCACAGTGAAGCTGCTTCATTACTAAAGCAAAGCAGCTGGTGATGGCCGAAATGGAGCTTCTGCGCATGCGCAGAAGCTCCGTTTCAGCCATCACCGGCTGTTTTTTGAAGCAGCTCCCAGGTTTCTGAGTCTACAAAGGTAAGTAAGGGCAGCAAATTGAGGGGCACATATACTTGGCATACTTTTTATTTGTGGTGGCATCTGTGGCATACTATGTATTTATGGGGGCAACTGTGGCATACTATATATTTCTGGGGGCAACTGTGGCATGCTATCTATTTCTGGGGGCAACTGTGGCATACTATATATTTCTGGGGCAACTGTGGCATGCTATGTATTTCTGGGGGCAACTGTGGCATACTATCTATTTATGGGGGCAACTGTGGCATACTATGTGTTTCTGGGGGCAACTGTGGTATACTATATATTTCTGGGGGCAACTGTGGCATACTATAAGTTTCTGGGGGCAACTGTGGCAAAGTATGAATTGTGGGCACAACTATGAGGCATAAGATGAATTGGGGACACAATTATGAGGTATGATGTGAACTGGGGCACTACTGTGCGGCATAATGTTTTTTTGCTGAGAGGGGAGGGGGCGGCTACAAATTGGCCGGGCCTGCTTGGTACTTGGTGGGCTGCTGGATATCTTCCCATGCTGTGCAGTGGAGAATAAGGTAAGAAGAAGGTGTGCTGGAGAGGGGGCATGTGTGACTAAAGGTGCTGGGCAGAGGGGGGCGAGTGTGACTAAAGCATGTGGGCAGAGGGAGACACGTGTGATTAAAGCATGTGGGCAGAAGCTGCTGAGCAAGGGGGCATGTGTGAGTAATGCATTTATCTGTAAGAGGGTGGCCTGGTGCTTTTCACCTGCTAGACATGCCCCCAATGATGAACTGCCACAACCCCAATTGTACGACCACTTGCATGGTAAAAAAATGTTGTGGAGCGGCGGCGCAACATTTTTTTTTACCATGCTTGACTATAAAGAGGGACACATGAAGTTGCTGTACTGGGGCCATGAATTTCTCTAGGCAGCCGTGTATGTATGTATGTATGTATGTATGTATGTATGTATATATATATATATATATATATATATATATAAAATCACACCCAACTGGCACACCTGGGCTTCACTAGATTTTAGCCGGCACTCTGATAGAAAAAGGTTGCCAACCCCTGCCCTAGACCATAAAGACTGTGGCAATAGGCACACATAGCTGACATACAGGAATACAGGATCAGAAAGTTCTTAACAAGGTCCACCCTTTCCCTGAAAGAAAGTTTCCAGCTCACCACTTTCCATGAAGCTTCCTCCAGCCTGAGCTCTCAGTTTTGCCTGGCATAATCGCCAGGGCCGAATTGGATACCTAAGGTCTTTATTTTGTTACTGGCCTGGGGAAGGCTGTCTGGAAGGATGAATTAACAACCCTCCTTCCCCATCCAGAAAACTTTGCTCTTTTCATGGTTTACCAACGAGCCACTTGCCTTGGAGTACCCACAGACCAGAGTTGCTACCTCTATTGCTTCCGCGGGACTCGACAAGACAACAATAATGTCGGTGGCGTAGGCCACGTCCTTCAGAAGACACCCTGGAACCAACAGCACCCCTCCAATCGAGCTGCCTTCAATCCTTTGAATAAAAGAATCTATTGCAAAACACATACAGGAGGGGGCTTAAGGGGCAACCTTGCCTTACACCGGAGTTAACCACGAAAGATGGGCCCACCCAACCATTCACAAGAGGGAACCTTATAAATGGTACCATACCTCAGAAGCAGAGCGCCAAGGAACTCATGGTCAAAGGCCTTTGATTGGTCGCCAAAAGGTACTTCCCCACACTTCTTAGCATGACACTGCTCAATGGCCTCCTGCACCCCCAGGGCTCTAGAGGGCGCCTGGAGGGCACCACAGAATGAAAATTACTTTAAAACTGTGCGGCGACCGCTGACCTTTCAGGGCCGCCGCACAGCATTCAGATAAATCCACGGGGAGGGGGGTAGAGGCTATTGCTCACCACCGCTGCCTCTCTGCTCCGTCTCCTCCCCTCCACTCACTGACTGTTGGCCGTTACATCATCATCACGGCCCGACAGTGTCAGTGAGTGGAGGGGAGCAGACGGAGCAGAGAAGCGGCGGTGTTGAGGCAAGATAAGGAAAGACGGGGAGGAGGGAGGAGGGCGCCGATTTTCGAAGTGTTCCTGTGGCGGGGGGGGGGGGGGTGGGGGCTCCGATTTTTCGGGGGGGGGGGCAATTTTGACAAAGTGCCATGTACCCTAGCACCGAAGCACTGAAAGTACTTCGGCCCTTCCCAGTGCAATGCTGAGAGGGGGACAGTAGCTGACCGGAAACCTCCATCAGTCTATTAAAGAGCACCTTCACCAAAATCTTTCTGTCGGTGTTGAAAAGGGCGATGGGGCTGCAATTCTCAACACATTCCCCTTAGACAGCAAAATAAGAGCGCAGACCCTCATGGAGAGAGGCAATAAACCTCGACCCAGGCTCTCATTAAAGACGTCCACAAGCCGCGGGGCCAGAATGTCACCAAAGATCTTATAAAACCCGAATGTTAACCCATCCGGGCCCAGGGACTTCTGGTTAGATAAACCATCTATCGCTATCCTGACCTCATTCACCGTCATCTCACTACCCAAAGACTCAAGCAAGCTGCTTAGATCCTCAAAGCCAGGAATTTCCCTCAGAAACCGGTCCATCCTCACTCTGTCTAATGACTTCTCTGACAACAGATCGGAGTAGAAGGACCGCACAACACCAAGGATGACCTCTTTATCCTCCCTGAGCACACATTCCGCAACACAGGTCAGGCAATTGGTACTTCCCGTTGTCCCTCTCCAGAATCAAGGAAGTATACCAGTCATATTATATCTGTGTCATCTGAGCCTTTACCCAGGAGATCTCCTCACCGTCCCCCTGACCAGAGATCAGGAATCCAAGTTTCTTTCTTAGTGCCAGCTAGGTGATTTCTTTTAGCAAGTTATTTCTAGCCACTAGGTCACGAAAAAAGCCCCGGATCCATTTTTCAGCACTTCCTACCACTTAGACCTACCCCAACCAGCCTCCAAAAGTGTTTCCTGGGATTCAAAGAAGTTCCTAAAGGACTGTCTTATCACCTCCTCCTCAAGGAGCTTAGAGTTCAGGTGTCAAAGGCCCCTACCTTTCTGAAGGGTCTCTGAGGCATTCAAGGACACAGAGAGGTAAACATGGTCAGAGAACTCTACTGGCCTTAGCTCTGGAGCCAAGGTTTTCGAGCTCTCCTTAATGAAAAACCTATCTATCCTAGACCTACAGGTACATCTAAAGTAGGTGAACCCCATGAGGTCCAGAAAATGGCGAACATGCACATCCACCAGACCAGTCTGTCTAACCATACAGCTAAAAAAAGGAGTTATAGCCCAGAGAAGCCCTTGAACCTTCCCTGTCTTTAGGCCTAATGACGGTATTAAAGTCACCACCAAAGACTGCCGGCCTAAATAAAGGTATGGCTTTATAGCACTGAAAAGACACTTTCTCTCCCACTTGGTTTGGGAACTGTAGACATTAATTAATCTCAGGTTGTGTCCTCTCAGGTTGACATCTAAGACCATACATCTACCTACTTCTATTTCTATAACTCGTTGGACAGTTGTCATTCCGGTAAAAAGCACCGCCACCCCACTGTATGGCTCGGCCGCAAGAGACCAGTAGGAGGGCCCACGCCTCCACTCCCTTTTAGCTTTATGCAGATCCGCTAGATGACCCAATCTGGTCTCCTTCAAAAATAAAAAAATCAGCCTCAACTGTGCTGAAATAATCAAAGGCCATATAACAAGCTTGTTCAATTAGTGTAGACGCCACATTAATGGTGGTGAATCTTATGGGCTGGTAAGCCATCCTTCAGAGTTATAATGTAGGAATCAGCTCACTTCTTCTTCACCTGTTTCAATGGATCCCCACCTTTTGTAGCTCACACCCGCTTATAAGGATTCACCCACGTGAGAATCAACCACATCCGCAGCAGGGGATCCCTACCAGCTCCAGCTGCGATAGAACCTGCATCCTCTACTGAAGACACATTGCCCACCTTCACACTATCTACAAAGCCTATTTCTTCACTACCTATATCAGGGGGGAACATCAGGGTGCAAAGTACCAGGATCAGGGACCAGAGCAAGGACCGAACACCACACACCCCAGTTGCATCTACCGAAGGCACCAATTTAGAGGGGACCAGGGGGGAACTGACTGGGGGGATAGGGAAGGGGCTAAATCCTCGACAGAAGGAGCCACCAAGTGAACCCTAGGCATTTTAAGAAAATCAACCTTCTTACAAGGGTCTGTAGGCCTGGCCTTGGATTTATTCTTAGATTCATCCTTAGGTTTACGATACACTACCGCCTCACTCAAAGGCACATTCAAAGATTTCTTCTGTTTTTTGCAATACTTTGTCTAAACACCAGGGGGTAAATGTATTAAAGTGTGATTTTGCCAGCGTGTTAAAATCGCGGTAAATCGCAGAATAGATAAAAATGAAAAAAAAAAAAAAGCGTGGGGTCCCCCCTGTATTCCAGCTTAACCCTAGTGCTGCCTGACTAGTGCTGGTCCCATGAAAATCGTGGAAAAATTAGCACAATGAACTACGCTACTTGCGTAAGCTCTATTTACAGTATTAGGTGATTTCCCCAATAGCGTGGGAAAATCACATAATACAGTACATAGAGATTGCGCAATGAACATAAGTTCATTGCGTACCGGACCTCCTACAAGGTAGGAGGTGTTAGCGGCGGCTCCTGCTTTTTTTATTTCTCTGCAAGCAACATTAAAGAGTCGTGGGACGTACAATTATGGGGCCCTCCTGGCCGAAGCAAAGAAGACTTCTAGCAACAAGGGGCCCCTCCTGGGCGAAGTCCTGAAAAGATTTTTCAAGCACAAACTTATGGATGGTATAAATAATCTGGGACTGGGGCAAGCCAGACAATTGGATGGTATAATTAATCTGGGACTGGGGCAAGCAAGGACAGTTTGGACCAGAAAGAAGACATCTTTGGTGAGTATTTGGGGTGTTATTATTCTTAATAAATATATGTGGTGCAAATGAGGGTGGTTACTGTGTTTATTGTGGGTTTTTTATTTTTATTAAATGTATGTGGTATTTATCAGTGTGTTGTGGTTAATTTAACATTTTTTTTTGTGAAACTACAGGTCCCAGTAAGCCAGGGATGTCAGGGCATGTTGGCACTTGTGGTTCTCCAAGTGACAACATTCCCTGGCTGCCGTGGGTATGCTGGTGCTTGTAGTTATACAAGCAGCAGCATGCCCACACTATTTTTGGCAACCTGGCTGGCTGGCACTTGTAGTTCCACAAAACAAAATGTCGTCCGTTTGTTATTTTAACTCTTTATCGCCGTATTACCCTAATACCCACAGCCCAGGGGTAGTAGGAAAAGCCCTAGTGCTATCAGCACTGGGCTGGATTTCCTAGGGAGTGGGGTCCGCCGAAAAAAACGAGCGAGCCCCCACCTAGAGTCCCCCAGCCCAGGGCTGAACAGTCTAGGGTTGATTAGTTATTATGACAGGGGGACCCCTGCCTCGTGTCCCATTGCTATGGCCTAATGCTGGTAAAGTGAAAATCGTGGGGGGGGGGCCCCACGCAAATTTTTTCCCCGATTTTCACGGGACCAGCACTAGTCAGGCAGCACTAGGGTTAAGCTGGAATAGACGGGGGACCCCATGCTTTTTTAAAAAAAAAAAAAATCTTCCATTTTTATACCATTTTAACACTGCCAGGGCAGTGTAACAGTGATGTGTTTGGACAACACGCTGCTATCAAGCAGCGTGTTGTATCTGGCGTGTTTACAAGCAAACTCTCCTGAGTTTGCTTACTCGCAGCTTCATACATTTGAGAGCTGTATAGCTGCAGTGGCAAACAGTCAGGAGTTTGATCTCTGGCGATTTTGCAAATAGCGATTTTGACAGAAGCACAACTCTGGCGATTTTGCATGAAATCTCAGCTTCGTACATCTGCGAGTTTCAACTCTCCCGAGAAAATCGCTGGATTTGCAAAATCGCACTTTGATACATTTACCCCCAGATCTCCCTCACTTGATCTCACTACCCTCCCCTCACCACTACTCTTTTCCTCCTCTCCACTGGAAAAAACTAAGAACTGATTAGACAGTACGAGTTCCACAATATCACCTTTTCCCCAAACTTTCTTACCCTTTCTCCTTTAAGTAGCCCATGATCCATCACCTGCACTAACTGGTTCCATGACCGGGTTATCTGACTGGGTTGGTACTGATACCTGACAAGAGGGGAGAATATACAGAAATGGCAACCGTGCAGGACCGGTAGGTGCTTCTACGCTCAACTCCCTCTCAATTTTTTCTACAGCCTTAAACAAATCTGTGTCTGGAATGTCAAACAGATCCACATTGTGGGAGGCGTGCGGGCTAAATAGATGCCCTATCGTTCCGCACAGATTGCATCTTATCTTATCACAAGTATGGGTCTCGTGCCCGGTGTGCCCGCAGTGCCCGCACTTTAAAGAATAGGCACTGTGATGGAGGAAGTCACCACAGTGGTGACACATACTCGGCTGGCCCAATTAGAAGCACTGTATTCTATCGCGCCCGAGGAACGCCGCAGATGGAATATGCGACAGGCCAGCCTCCTTGCACAGCAGGTCTACCGTGGCCGAACACCCTCCACACCAGACACCATAACTCGGGTCAGGCACCTTGACCAATGGGGACGCCAGGTTTGCATACTGTTTAAGCCTGTGTGTGAGATCTGACCAGGATAGTCACTTTGACCAGCTTCTGACGGGTGATTGCCACTGCCCTGAAGTTCACCCATGGATCTGTCTGCCTACATCCACCCCACCTGTTCAAAAAGGCTTGTAGGTCACTATAGTAGATGAAGCTCACATCATACTCAGGTGTATTCACAGGGCGAATGCAGGCAAACAGATCCGAAGGCACAAACTTGAAAGAAGAGAGAAACATTTTCATGCACTCTGCACTGCTAGGGGGGTCCTTGCCCATGTATTTTGGCTGAACTACACTTCACCTTTTGGGTGGATGACCTCTTGAGGGGGCCATAACAGGCCTCTGTGTACCAGAGCCGCATACTGGGGACCGGAGCAGAGATAGAGGGGGCAGACATTTGAACCGGGACAGGGAAGGGTGCAGGAGGGGGGACAGAGGTACAAGGAGGTGGCACCAAGGCTAAACCAACTGCAGGCTGTCGGAGTACTGAGGCTTGGTGCCCCTATTATCGATCTCTGATAACCTGATTTCCTTTCAGTCGACTGGAGAGGATGCTAATGAAACACAAGTTGTTGTAGTTTCAGAATCAGCTCTGAGATTCCTCATCAGACTGCTCCTTTATTTATACCTAAGCTCGAGCATTAACTGGTTAACAAGTGCATGTAAGGACAAATCTTTCTTTGCAACAGTAAGTACATATAAGGCAATATCCTTTTTCCAGTACTGCATATTGTCTTCCAGGCCGCTGTTTAGCTTTGCATCCTGGTATTGTCTCTGTTCCATGGGAAACACTTTTTTTTTCTTATGTCAAAGGCGTAGTTCTCATATGTGTAGTTATAGCTTTTTAAGGTATTTCACACATATATTTGTACCTTTAATAACTATTCATTGTTTTATACTTTCACAATCCCCTCTTTTTTTTCCACTAAACAAATATACATGTGTTTCCTGGCCCTTTCTTTCATATCATAATACAGGGATATCTTTTTATTTCTCCAGCTACTTTTACCCAGATTTTGACCTGCAATCTCCAGGTGGGTAGAGAATCAGTCATTCACCAGAGAAGGTACCCTTGCATAATTTATTCTTTCTCTATCAGTAATTCACTGCAGAATACACATGTCATTTTTGCTTGATAGGCTTTATTCCGTTTACATGAGGTACATACTTTTTGAGTTTGATTAAAATATGTTGCTACTGGAGTCATGACCTGATTAACCATTTTTCTAAACTTACAGGACAAATAACAAATCCACACAATCAACAGGATCAAAACCACTATTATTACCAGTATTAGATGGAGCATTACCCTAAAAATGCCTGTTTCAGTGGGGGAGTTACCTGTGAACACATCCCACCAATGGTGCTGAAGGTTATCTTTTAATTGATGAGTTACATATTTTTAATCCTGTGCTTCTATTATTGTCTGCATTTATGCATGATTAGCTGAATAGTTTACCTGTGCCAAATGCTCTGCCAGGTGCTGGATGTTGTTTATAGCATTGATTATCCCCTAAAGATTAATAGTCAGGTTCTAGGAGGGTAATTTAATTGGGATAAATTGCTGATATATTGTCTTTCCTATCCTTGTAGAATATATATGTTTAATTTTTCCATATTAGATGAGTAACATTTTGGATGCATCCTGAGAATGGATTAGTCAAGTTATACATTTCTGTAGTTTGTTTATCATGGGTTACTAAGCACACTATTTGTGGTGCTACTTCTATAAACATATCATTTCTCCTGTTATGGAGCTCCCAATTGCAGACACTAGTCGGATGTTCTAACTTACAAGGTTCATAAACTTGAGTGTTTTGAGAGCACACTCTTCCATTGTCTGTATTTGAACACAATCCTAAGTTATGTGTGTTGTTTTTATCATATATATACTCCCCTTTTATCTGTGGGGTCATAATTGTGTTCTACCAACCTGGGCATAAAGTGGGACAGGTAATATGAGGAATTTACACATTATCTTGGTCCTCAGTATACTGTATGTCTGAAAACTTCCTGTACACCAGTTTTCTGTACACTTCACACCCATTCCATTGGTTTGTATCCATAACTGCGTAGCTACATTAAACATATTTCTATATACCAGTTCATTGTTAGTCATTAGTTGAGTTTGAGCATTACTCTTTTGTATTTTCTGATAGAGTGTCTTAATTGAGCATTCAGTCGAGTTAAACATCAGGAAGATATTTACATCTATTCCTAAGGAATTCAAAAATGGTGCATTAAATATCTGCATATATTTTTTGTCGCATAATATTTTCTGCAAAGGCGTGAAAACTGTAGGCATCCACTGTGCCTGCATGGTGATTACCTTGTTTATATATTCTCCCGCTGCACTCATTTTATTACTCAATGTTTCTATGTCTATACTGTTAAGTACTCCCATTCCAGTACCTATTGCCCAGAATAATTTAACACTCCACTCCCTTTTCTTCCTATTTTGGCATTTGGGATCAAGAGAGAATGTGTTATTGAAAGTGTGCTGGTTTGCATATTTCCTAGTACCTATATTTCTGCAAGTAGAGAGTACCTTGATTAGAGTATAATTAATGATTCTTGGCTTGGTGTCTAATATGTATAGTTTTTCCATGAGTACATACTCCCCTGGTATTTCACTACTGTTGGTACACATCATCATCAAATCCCCTATTCCGTTCCATATCCTTCCTATTGGTAATGTATTATTATTGGAGCCATTTACACACTTGAGGGCTTCTATCCAGACTTGATTATACTCTTTTAATTTGATAAACGGTTCAGTGCAGCATATGATGGGAGTACTATTAGTCATGATCATAATATAATTTTCCCCTGGTGCCCAAAAATAATGGGGTTCATCCTTCCCTGCCATTTCTACAAACCAATTGAGTCATAGGGTATAGGCTTCTGGGTAGACAATACTTATTATCTGTTCTCCAGAGCCCTCCCTGACATGCAGCACCATCCTTTTCCCAGGCTTTTGTGTCTGTTGAGCAGACTTGTTCCTGGAACTTCTGCAGTATTTCAAGAGCTACAGACTCTACAGGGTTTTCACCCTGCGTCACATGACAGACCTGCACCCTGAGCATAAGGGCTGCCTGTTTAGCAGCAACATCTGCCTTGGCATTTCCCCTAGCCTCCCTAGACTTTTATTTAATGTGCACCTGGACGTTGAATATGGCTACCTTTCTGGGTAGGTTCAAAGCTCTAAACAGAGCCCATGCTTGATAGGTTTTCCTGCTGACCCCACAAAGTCCCTGCTCTTCCATATTGGCCCATAGTCATGGGCCACCACATATGCATACCTGGGGCCTGATTCATTAAGGAACTTAAATTAAGAAATTTCTTATTTAAGTCTACTGGACAAAACCATGTTACAATGCAAGGGGTGAAAATTTGTTTTCTGTTTTGCACATATATTAAATACTGACTGTTTTTTCATGTAGCACAAAAATACTTGATAGCTTGTTTGTACACTGAAATTTAAAGTTGATATTTGTGTGCTACATGAAAAAACAGTCATTATTTAACTTATGTGCAAAACAGAAAACTAATTTTCAGCCCTTGCATTGTAACATGGTTTTGTTCAGGAGATTTAAATAAGAAATTTCTTAATTTAAGTTCCTTAATGAATCAGGCCCCTGGAGTCTGGGTATATGTTATCTGTTTGGCTTTCTGCCATTATACATGCCTGAGTGAGTGCCTGCAACTCTGCCTCCTGCTCTGAGCAGGAGGGTGGGAGTGGTTGTTGTATCAAGGTCTATTTCAGGGTGGTCACAGCATACCCTGTGTGTGGTGACCCTTCATAATAATACCTGGAACCGTCAGTAAATAAATTCCAATCCACATTAGGTATAGGGACATCTGTCACATTTTCTAACTCCTTCATTTCTAGTTTCATTAGTTCGGCACAGTCATGGGACTCAGAAAAGGGAAATTTGTGTGTGTATTTCGTCTGGTACTGATACATTCCTCCCTTTCTGATTAATCAAGGTTGGGTAGGTCCCCACCCACCTCTCTCCCCTCTGTTGAATCTGCTTCAACTGGAAACAGTGTAGCAGAATCCAAAACTGTGCACCTTTTAATTGTTACATGTGCGGAACTTAATAATGACACCTGGTACTTAGTGAGTCTTCCTGTGGACAGATGTTTTGTTCTTGCTTGGTTTAGTATTTCTGTAACTGCATGTGGGACCCATATAGTTAAGGAGTGGTCTAGTACTATGTCTGCCACTTTATCTTTTAGCAAGGCTGCGGCTTCCACCACCTTTATACAGGACGAGGCTCCTCTTATGATACTGTCTAGCTGTAATGAGTAGTAAGCCAGCGGTCTCTGTTTATGTACGTGTACCTGGTAAAGGACTCCTTGTGCATGTCCCTTAGATTCATTGCAGAACAAGGTAATTGGCTTATCATATTGTGGTAATCCTAACGCTGGTGCCTGCACAATGGCTTGTTTTAATGTTTCAAATGTTGTTTGTTGAGATTCAGTTAGATATATCCTGGACCCTTTTATCTCACTAAGAGCATCATAAAAGGGTTGCAATAGATGGGATGCTCCGGCAAACCCATCCCTGAAGTACCCTACAAAAACTAGGAATGAACTTAATATGCAGACTTTCAGCTTTAATTTGAGGGTATTTACATCCAAATCAGGTGAACGGTGTAGGAATTACAGCGGTTTCTATATGTGCCTCCCACTTTTTAAGGGACCAAAAGTAATGGGACAATCGACTTTAAACCTATTTCATGAACATATGTGGGCTATTCCCTTGTTATTTCATCATCAATTAAGCAGGTAAAAGGTCTGGAGTTGATTCTAGGTGGGTTTCATCCCTGGCAGAGCATCACCAGGGATGAAACCCAGCGTCTGGTGATGTCTATGCCTTCCAGATTTCAGGCTGTAATTGACTGCAAAGGATTTGCAACAAAGTATTAAAAAGTGAAAGTTTGATGTAGGATTGTTTAATTTGTCCCATTACTTTTGGTCCCTTAAAAAGTGGGAGGCACATATAGAAACCGTTGTAATTCCTACACTGTTCACCTGATTTGGATGTAAATTCCCTCAAATTAAAGCTGAAAGTCTGCAGTTGAAGCACATCATGTTTGTTTAATTTCAAATCCATTGTGGTATAGAGCCCAAAATATGAGAATTGTGTCGATGTCCCAATATTTATGGACTTGACTGTATATGCACCAAAGAGCCAAAAGCTTCATTACACCTCCAACATAATTAAGATATCTGAGGGTGAAATTTATGTAGTGTGGAGGGACACCTATATCATCTTGTAAGAAGTTTATAATGTGTTTCAATGACCGAGGCATTCACAGAGCAACTATGGGTATTTTGATAAATCTTGGGCCATGAGGTTTATGATATATAAGGTGCTAGGTCATGCTCCCATAGAGCTGTGTAGGATGGAGTAGATTGAAATGTCTCATTCATTAGGATTTTGCAAATCCCTGATATGGTATGAGTGGGTGTATTCTTAGATAAACACAAAGCCTCAAAAGGAGAAGGTTCTCTTCCCAGAGATCGATACCCTCCTATAGACTTAACATAGTGCATCACCTGGAAGTATCTCCAATACTCGATGGAGGGTAGAGAATATATAGATTGGAGTTCTTGGAAGGAACAGAGTTTCCCATCAACCACCAGTTGGCCGAGGCAGACAATCCCAGCTTTGAACCATCTATTAAATTAGTTTCTGCACAGGCCAGAGGAAAATCTGGATTAGACAGGAGAAAGTCAAAGGGGAGGGAAAGGCCGACACTCTACTCCAAGTGCGGAGTTTATTCCACATCGTCAGGGTGGGCCCAACCATAGGGTGCTTTATCTTAGGGACCTTAGACAACCAGGGTAGAGCACTCAACTGTTTTTCACTAGAATCACCTTCCAAGTCCACCCATTGCTTATCCCCCCCACCCCCTAGTCCACTCCAAGACCCTGTTCAAATATACTGCCTGATGATAACTTTTGAACCCTTGATGCTTTTGTTTATATAAAATGGAATGTTTGAATCTGGGCTTCCTACCCCCCCAGACAAATCTACTAACTAGTTTTTGGAGATTATCAATAAATACCTTGGGAATCTGAATCGGTAATGCTTGCATAATGTATAATACCTTAGGTAATATGTTAATTTTTATGATAATCATTCTACCAAACCAAGAAAACGTAGGAAGGGACCATGATCCTTTTTTAATTTTAGACAACGGGGAGTAATTCAAACGGAAAAGATGATCATTATTTTTTGCAATGGAAACCCCTAGATAGCATATATGTGATGTTTGCCGTTTAAATGGAAACGCCCCCTTGAGGCCTGTAATCATTTGTTCTGGAGCAGAGATGTTGAGCGCATTTGATTTGGAATAGTTTATTTTCAAGTTAGAAATGTGGAAAAACTGGATTGGTGACTATAGCTAATAAATCGTCATCAAATAGAGCCAAACTATATTCCTTTTTTCCTTTCTGTAGGCCCGAGATATCTGGGATACACCTAATAGCCCTCGCCAGAACCTCAATACATATAACAAAAATTAAAGGTGATAATGGACATCCCTGATGAGTTCCATTGGAGATAGAAAAGGAATCTGATAAAATACTGTTTATTCTGACTTTGGCTGAGGGAGAGCTATAAAAGGCTAGGATTCTATTGAAACAGGAGGGACCAATTCCCATATGCCTAAGAATCCCCCTCATGAAACACCAATCAAAACCTTGTCAAATGCTTTTTCAGCATCAGTTGACATTTATACTTGACCACTCCCATTCCTCCCCAAGTGTTAGACAATATTTCCACATGCTAAAAATGTGCTAAAACTGATGCGGGGTAAAATTGAAACCATAGGGATAAAATACATTTTTGGCATGAACTACTGGCAGCAAAAGGGTTACATTAATTTAGTAATGCATTTAGGAATGGATTGTCATAATTGCTGGTTGACAAACAAAAAGGCTTCTTTTACTATGATAATCCTTTCAAATAATAAAGATACCAAATGTTTATAACAATATAAAACAATGCATTATAATCCCTGCCAGTGGTCAAATTGGAAATATAGAAATAGCAGTAAGAAAAATGTAAGTGAATGGGATTTGTTAGCTTTATAATGAAAGCAGTAAGAAAAGAGACAGTATACCAGCCCACTTCAATCACTGATCCCTGCAAGCTGCAATGTACAGTTTTCCTTTAATGCACGGCGCCTTTTCTATGTCATGGAAGCTCCCTAATTAAGAATATAAGAAAAAAACATCAGATAGGTTATTGAAATGTTGAGAAAGGGTTTGTCCTTGGCAGTGTTATAATAGCTTGGCAGAACTCCTGATAATCTTCTGTTAGAAAGGAATGGAATGAACTTCCGTGCAATAGCCTGTGGCCAAATCAGACTGCAATCTATGCATGAGTCATTAAAGAGAGCAAAGCAAAAAAACAGAAGTAAATTTGATCTTGGACAAACCATGTTACAATACAATACAAGGGGTGCATTTTTTTAAAATTATTTTGCACATAAGGAAAATGCTGGCTGCTATTTGATATAGCACATGTGATAGCTTTATTTTTACATTGATATTTAAAGTTGATCTATTATGACATGCTCTACCCAAACTATAAATCTGTCCCTATAATTTAAATTTACCTCCCCCTCCAATGTAACATGGTTTTGCCAAGTTGCAAGGTTACTCCATTTTTTTGTGTTTTGTTCTCCTTCAGAGCAGAAAAGGCAGCTGTAAACAGAAAAGGTAGGTCTTATAACTAGTTTCAAAGTCACTCATAGTAAGTCAAAAGTACTGATTACTCATGCCTCTCTCTCTTTTAAAAAAATGATTTTAATATTGTGACCTGTAATCAGACAATTGTTTACAGTAGAAGCTGAAATTTGAATATGTACTCATGACTCATTTAGGAAGGGGCTGCAGACAAGACCTTTCCTAATAACCCTTACTATCATGTGTAATAAATGTAGTTAAATGTAGTTAAATGTATTCCTTAATCTGTTATATTACTCATAATTTTCTCTAAACAGTACTAAAACAAAAAATGAAAATGAAATTCACAGGCATAATACAATCTATACCTAATCAAATGTGTTAAAAGACCACTAAACTTAAATGACACAATTGCTTATATATAAAAGACCTACTGGAAATATTTACAAATACTATGCAAAAATTATATATTGACATATCTTGATATTTTTGACATTGTGGGTCTAATGTTGTGTTGGATGCAATTTACACCAAAAACGTAGGTGGAAACTGCATCCGTGAAAATTATGCAATTTGCGGTATATGATTCTTACCAGCTTGCATAATAAATTGTATAATATGCTAAAGTTATTTATTTTTGTGGTATTTATTTATTCTTATATACACCAATCTCCCCCCTCACTATTTTACTTTTGATTTTTTATTACAGGTAGCACTGCTTAAACATGGACACAGTTACTCCGGTGTTGCGTGATCCAAGTCTTTATAGATATAAAGGATATTCTTTTTTAAAGAAACTGATGCAAAAAGAGTTCATAGACTCATTGCAGGATTTTAAAATAAGAGATGATGATGTTTTTATGGTTACATTTCCAAAATCAGGTGAGTGTAATATTACCTACACAGCAAACATTGTTTAAAGCAACATATTTTGAAATATTCTCTATAGTCTACAAACAACATGTTTCTACCCAAGAAAGCATAATTGTGTGTTTAAATTGTTGCCAACTTTTCTAGTAAAATATACTACTAGCCTTGCAATTTCTGTTGTTTCTGCTCTATTGTTATCATTGGCATTTTGTGTATTGTATAAAAGGAAAAATATGCTGATCATTACACCCTCCAGTTCATTACTGGACAAAATAGACACAACACATATCAAACATATATTTTTGTCTTATAAATAATATAAATGGATGTTAGAGGAAAAATTGTATTTTTAGTTGCCTGTTCAAGGTCTGTATCTGCAGAAGAATAGTTTCCTATAAATATATATTTACCCAATGTGCCTACAGAGCATTGCTACAATACTGTAGATATGCCTATTTACTGAATGTGATCACATAGGGCCTGATTCATTAAGGATCTTAACTTAAGAAACTTCTTATTTCAGTCTCCTGGACAAAACCATGTTACAATGCAAGGGGTGCAAATTAGTATTCTGTTTTGCACATAAGTTAAATACTGACTGTTTTTCATGTAGCACACAAATACTTGATACTTTGTACACTGAAAGTTGAAGTTGATACATGTGTGCTACATGAAAAACAGTCAGTATTTAACTTATGTGCAAAACAGAATGCTAATTTGCACCCCTTGCATTGTAACATGGTTTTGTCCAGGAGACTGAAATAAGAAGTTTCTCAAATTAAAAAATCAGGCCCCTATTTACTAAGTTTGATCTTAGAAGATGGCTCTAGGTTTCAGTGAGTGCTGTGCAGAGCTGAATAGACACATGTGTTAGGTTTCATTAATTAATAAAAAAATATGCAGTAAAATACAATTAAAGTGAGATTAAAGTTTTATATGTAACACATTATGTGAAAAGCACACCAAAGAAATGCTCCTCACACAGGTTTTGCTGAACCACTTTGCTGTTTATTAAGTCTTGTCAGGAATGGCACATACAGCTTCTGCAGTAGTCTCAGCAATGACACCAAAATATTTACAAGTCCCACAAACCTACCGCTGGCTATACAGTTAGCCCTCTCTCCCCACAGCACACACCCAGCTATTTAAACTTTCTCCCAAAGCATTGCTCTAGCTGTTTTCTTAATTGATTAGACCCAGGTCCTCCACGTGTGTGTGTGTGTGTGTGTGTGTGTGTGTGTGTGTGTGTGTAAGTGTACTGAGTTAACCATCTGCATCCTCAGCCTGCAGATTCTCAGGGAAGCTGAGTCTTTCGTTTATGACTATGTGGAAAACTGCCCTTATTGCCGCAATTAGCAATATAAATTCATATCTGTAACACAAGACTTTAATGTATTCATTATGTTTTAGCTAACAAGTACAGGTATAATTATAAAGAAAATATATATCTATACATAATTGGCTCTTATCAAACTTTGTGTGTATTGTCCGATATTGTCTTTATTGTAACTTTATGTATGAATTTGGCTTTTTTTTATAAGTGAATGTTTATCCATATCTTTTTAAAGTTATCCTTATATTTATCTCAAGCATGTTTAAATTGCTCTACTGTATTAGCCTTTATCACCTCTGATGGGAGGCTATTCCAATTATCCACTACTTTCTGGGAAGTAATTTGTCCTGAAATTTCCTCTGAACCTACTTCCTTACAGTTTCAGTGAATAACCTTGTGTCTTTTCCTTTGTAGACTGTTTTCCACATGTACCTTGTTAAAACCCTCAATATATTTGAAGGACATGTTCCCCCCTTTCGCTTCTCTGCTCCAAACTATACATATTAATATCATGCTTGCCAACTCTCCTGCAAGTCTCCCGCATCCCGCAATTCCCTGGCCAAAATAACGCGATTTGCGGTGAATTGCGTCATTTTGGCCCCGCCCCGCAACAAAATGGCATTTTGGCAGTGAGGGGTGGGGCCAAATGACGCCACTGGCTGTGCCACACCCCCTCCTGCCCTCTAGTCACACCCCTCTCCTGGATTGCACTGCCTGAAAGTAGGCAAGTATGATTAAGATCCGGGTAAGTTTTGTGCTGTAGACCATGGACCATTTTAGTTGACTTCCTTTGCACAGTCATGTATTTATATCCTTCTGGAGATATGGCCTCCAGAACTGAACACAGTATTCTAGATGAGGCCGTACCAATAACCTATACAGTGGCATTATTACTTCTTTGTTTCTGCTACTGATTCCTCTCCCTATGCAACCAAGCATCTGACTTGTCTTTCTCTGTGCTTTGTTAAATTGCTTGCTTGTCTTTAAGTCTCCTGAATAGTGACTCCTAGAACTTTTCTCCTTAGTAATTTCCATTATAGTGCCATTAATACTATAATTAGCCTTTGGGTTTTTGATACCCAAGTGCATGGTTTTGCTTTTTTTTGGCATTAAACTGTAGTTGCCAAACTCCTGACCATTTCTCTAGTCTACCTAGATCAGGGTTGTCCAACCAGCGACCCGCGGGCCGCATGCGGCCCAGCCCGCCTGTAAATGTGGCCCAGCGGTTGTGGCAAGGGGGCAGCGCTGTTAATGAAAAAAATATCCTGCAAAAAAAAAAGAAAGAAAATACTTACCTTGCGGTCACGTCAGCTGGCGCTCCGACTCCCTCCCTGGTCTCCTCCTCCGTGCGGTGCTCGCAGTGAATGTCGGGGGTGATGTCATCACACCTGACATCCATTGCGTAGCACAGCACAGGGGAGTCACCCGCGCGAACTATCAGCAGCAGTGAAAGATTATCCAGTATCTTATTGTTGTTACTCTGAATTTGGACTTTCTGCACCATGCAATTATGAACTAGCTGTGTTCTCTGTATGTATCTAATATAAATATTAAGAGATGATTGTATTTTTAATATTTTAAATGTGCAGTGCTGAGTAGGGTGAAATTATCACCCACTGTTACCTTCATCGGAGGCTGCTCCATGAGCCATTTTTCCCGCCACCCTATCTTTAAATCTCTGTAGATTTCTATTAGTCCTCCTGATGCTACCTATATCGTTGACCATTTCAAACTGGTCACTAAAAAAAATGATTCCTGGGTGCAGAAAGAGAGGAAAAAAAAATTGTTGGCATTTAATTCCCCGAACCCCACTAAGGGGCAGATGCAGGTAAGTTAAATTGCAGCTGGTAATGGGACTACTGCTTTAATCATGATTCTGCAACAGGTTTCCTAACTCTTACTAACTTCATTTCCAAATAAGTTTAATATGTTAACTATGTTTTCTATGTTTTTTTGGATGATCAGCTATCGTTAGTGTTAGTGTATTTTATGTGCGGCCCAAACCAACTCGTCGTCTTCCAATGTGGCCCAGGGAAGCTAAAAGGTTGGACACCCCTGACCTAGATCATCAATCATTTGTTTTACTCCTCCTGGAGTGTCCACCCTGATGCATATCTGTTATGATTCCTAGTAACCTCAGCAAGCAGCCACGGAAGGATAATACAAATGTCTTTATTCCAGCAAAATATATGAACAGGGATTCAGTTCCAGGAACATGCAGGTTTTCATAAACAGGTATAATGAACAGGTATGGCAGGAAGGTACACAGAAATGAATATTTCCAGGAACATGCAGGTTTTCATAAACAGGTATAATAGTTTTTACCCCAGTCCAGAAGGCACAAGGCTGTCCAGGAAAGTAGATAGAGTCCAGGGATATTGTGAAATAGCATACAGCGGTGGTGAAGTCCAGGCAAAAAGGTCAGGGCTGGCGGCAAACAACAAATCCAGGAAACAGGCAGAGATCGAGGTCATAAGCAATACAGCAGAGTCCAGTACACGGTCCAAGGTCATACACAGCAAGATCAATCCAAAGGCAGAGAAGGGGAACTGAGCAGGAACAAACGGGAACACACGCAGCAACCAGGTATACAAGGATGAACTGCTCAGAGCACAGCTTGAGGCAGGTACTTAAGGCAGTGCCACAGGTGCAGTTCCAATTAAGTCTCAGGTAAGAAAATTAACTCCTTCAAGTATGTTGCAGAGTTCAGGAACAGAACAGCAGCACCTCTGGTGGTATGAGGTACTGCTGCTAGGTACAAATGATAGACAGAGTTGTAACAATATCTTAGTGTCATTTGCAAAAAGGCATACTTTCTCTTCATTAAATTTTCAAAGTCACCAGTAAAGATATTAAAAATCACTGGTCCAAGTACAGATCCCTGCGGTACTCCACTGGTAACCTTTCTCTCCTTTGCACAACACTCTTCTTTCAATCCTGTAATCAAGATCTTATCCATTAAACCATCCCAAGCTTTCAAGTTTATTTAACAGTCTGTGTGGGACAGTGTCAAAAGCCTTACTAAAATCTAGATAGGATACATTTATGGCCCACCCTTGATCTATTACTTTAGTCACCCAGTCATAAAAGGCAATAAGATTTCTTTGACACAATCTCCCCCCTATAACTTCATACTGTTTGGGATCCTGTAAATTGCTGGATTGGAGATATTCTACAACTTTTCTTTTAAGAGTTTTTTACAGCAATTTCCCTATTACTGATGTAAGGCTCACTGGTCTGTAGTTGCTGGCCACTTCCTTGCTTCCACTTTTGTGCAGTTGAACTGCATCCACTCTTTTCCAGTCCTCTGGAATTACTCCTGTAGCTAGTGAATGGTTGAATAATTCTTTTAATGGTGTTACCAGCACTCCTTTTAGTTGTTTTAGTATCATTTGATGTATCCCATCTGGCTCCAATGATTTATCCACTTTCAGTTTTGAGAGTTTCGTTAGAACATTCTCCTCTGTAAATGTACTTGTATCTATCTAATTTTTTTCAATAAACTTGCAACTTAACTTCGGCCCCTTTTCCTCGCTTTCTGTAATGAATTCTGAGCAAAAATAAATATAATTTGCATATTCCTAGACAATGTAGAAGATGCAGAATAGATTACAATTATTAAGCCACCTAGCAGTTGATATAACCTTTACCTTATTGCCCTTACCGAGAGTTATCTTGCCTTAATAAATAATGACACATAACACCTGTTTGTTGAATGAAAGGTCATAATTTTATTGAAAATTAAATGAAAGTGGTGGCAACTAAAAGCAAGACCAATCATCTATCAGCCATTCCAAGTCCAGAATTATAGCAAAATAAAATATTATGACTCTATTAGGTGGTGGAGCCCAACTCTACCCATATTGGCTCACTAGCTGGGGCCGGTGCGACCAGGCACTATATAATAAATGGCGATCATGATGATGATGACCTAAACCCTTCATGGAAGTAAAAGCAGTGCAAAACAAACAGTGCAAACCACATAAATAACATTATGGCTCGGGTGGGCGGGTAACTTTCCAGATGGGATGAGAAAGAAACTAAACACTTCACTTTCTTATAAGCCTTCCCTAGCTTAGCCCCTCCCTAGACACCTATACTCATTGGCTAATGATTCATAACAAATTTATGTAAAGTTAACTTGCCAAGCTCAAATCTTTTTCTTCGTATTTTACAAACAAGGCGTTTATGTTTTTTCGGGCCAATTCCTGCCCTCTGTTATCCATTTAATTGTAATTATAATATATATAGAAATAGACTGAAAAAGCCTGTGCATTGTTCTTTGTTCTAGAATAAGATACGTAATATGTAAGTAATTTATAGTGTAAGTCTTAAATATAGTTTTAATGGCACATACATTTCACTTTTTACACTTAGATTGAATACTGCTGCCATCTAGTGTTTAAAGTTAGTATTGTATCTGAATAATTTCTGAAATACCCCACCTTTCAAGCACCTGCTGTTAAACCTATAAATTGATTGAGCAACTTTCCTTTCTGTTTTGTTTGTCTAAGAGTCATGCACTGGTATCAGTAGCTGATGGTGAGTGCTGATACTATACTGCCATTTGCAGGTTCTTGGGGTACCTCTTGTTAAGTTAGCGTTCGATTGAAAAACACATATCATCATCATCATTTATTTATATAGCGCCACTACAAACTTCACACAGATAAGGCCATACTCGGGAATCAAACTCATGACCCCAGTGCTGTGAGGCAGAAGTGCTAACCACTAGGCCACTGTGCTGCCCATATATATATATATATATATATATATATATATATATATATATATATATATATATATATATATATATATATATATATATATATATATATATATATATATATATATATATATATGATCCAAAAATAGGGACTTTCGCTGATTAGAGTTAGGATCACCCTATTAAAAGAAAAGCAGTGAAGTGGCATGTGGCTTATCATGTATTTGCAAATGTGCTTAACTAAGAATTCTGCATATTTCTGTACAAGTAGATAGCAGCTTTGTTACTGGTAAACAGCGATGTGCTGAGGGATTTTCTCTGTATTTGCTCCTTTCACCATAACCCCACCGTTTCAAGCACCTGCTGTTCCCCTATAAATTCATTGAGCAACTTTTCTTCCTGTTTTCTGTTTTATTTGAGAAACTCTTTAAAGACGGCAAAGTAAGGAGTTCATTGGAATGTCTGTAGAGAACAAAGAGACATATTTACAGTCTTCTTTATGTGAAGACTATATGGACAATGATGCATACTCCAATCTTAGCTAGAATTGGAATGTTTATGTGCATTCAATTCTGTTTGTATGCTAACTTTAATTACCAAAGTTAAGTAACTATACTTTTTCTACTGTACATTATCTGTTGGTTGTTATTCTTGCTTGGGAATAGTATTCCTTAATTGTAAACTTGATAACCTGATATGAGATTGAGAGCACTAGTGAACATACTGCGATGGACAATTAACCAAGTTTGACACTATTAGGTTGAATTGCCAGGAGAGAGCAGAGACAGGCTATTGAAGTGACTGGAGTCAGGGTACATGTGTACAGAGTTGCCTGTCTGTATGGAGACAAATCAGGTGACCAAGGTAAACAAGCATCAGCTTTAATATACGCCTGTGCATCAGTATCTAATTTATTTATTGCCTGAAACTAATGTAAAGTGATGGAACAGTAAATAAATAAGTGTTTCTTCAAGAAATGGTCTGGCGCCCATTCTTCTAACGTCTGTATTTGTACTGCACCACTACACTTGTGTAACCTCAACTACTGAACTCTTTACTAAACTTGCTTGATTGCACCTTAAACCTTACAGAGCCTTAGAAAGGGGAAGTGAGATCTGAGCTAGGCCTGGAATAGAGATGCACAAACCAGCTGCAATCTGTATCTTGAACCAGTGTACCAGATGGGCCAACAGTATTGGGCGTACTATGTCTGACTATCCTTGGGAACCCTACCCCAAACAAAGGTTTCCTAAAGAATTATTGCCCGCCAACATTTTATACTGCTTTTGATAATAATGAATTATAAAATGGAATGTCTGCCAATGTGAACTGCTGTAAAGGAGAACAGTATATAAATCAGCAATGGACTTTGACTGTATGGGATTTAGGGGAGTTAGGAGAGAGTACCCCAAGATGTACAGGTAGTTAAGCTGTTCCTTCGAGTCAGGTGCAAGCAATGGAGAGGGCCAGTGAAGGACTCTACATTGACTTCCATTCAGAAAACAGGGCAAGCTGAAAAAGGTTGTAAATTTGTGCACTGTTAAGAGGAAGAGCAAATCTAGGTAAGGAGAATACCTTTCACTGTCCCTGAAAGTAAGAGGGAGTACTGCTTTGAAAGTGACCCCATGTCTGGCTAATATTGCATCCTATCCCATCATCACTGGGACAGTCAAAGGCAATCTGGAAGTAGAGTCAGTTTGGGATAAGAGTCCACAAAAACTCTACATGTTGGGGGGAGAAAAGGAGTTAAGTCTACCAAAATATTGTAAAGTTTTATAAGTCAGAGGCTTTGAAAAATCTGCAAAGCAGCTTTCTGGGAATTCACTGAACAGAGAACTTACCCTATGTGAGAGGGTGGGAGTAGGAGTTTCCTGCAAGAAGAATGATGCTATTCTGCATTCACAAAATGAGAGAGAAGATCATTGCATAAATATGGTAAAATGAAAGTCATTATGGACCATACTACTGACTGTATGCTGTATAGGTTGGTGGAGGTTTGAAATCAGGAGCATAAGACTATGCAAGTCCCTTCATGAGACAGCTGGATGCCTAGTTGCTGGCACACAAAGTGCCAGGGATGTCAGATGCCCTCACTTGTCTCCAAATGATGAGAGTATGGTCCACTTATAGTGCACAGCCAACTTACAACCACCAGCATGAGAGGGAATAGACAAGACAAACGGTATGAGCTGTTTAAAACAGATAATAAGCCTGTATATTCATCAGGAAGCCCAACCTAGTAATGGAGAAAGCTCACCAGATGTGGTGATGGAGGAGGATGTTAGCACTGATGATGCTTTATCTGCCATAATAGAGAAGCATGGGAGAATGTTTGTCAGTGAGTGTAGCCAAGCACCAACTGAAAGAGCACAGAATCTGAGATGTCTGGGTGCGCACTCTCTGGACTCAAGGTTGCAACCATTTTTTCAGGTTTCTAAAGAGCTGTAAGTCTTACAATGAAGATCTGAATGGTGGTATGCCAATCTGCAGTGCTATCCTTTCATTAAGCAGACCAGGGCAGGTAATGAGAGTGGCAGTCAGCACTTGCTTGGGTTTTGAGTACCCACAGTATTAGAGTGGGCTTTTGATGAAGTGCAGAAGAATCAGAACTCCTGGGTCAAAGCTGTAGTAATGGAGAATTCCCTGGCAAGAGGGAGAATTCCTCTCAACTGTGATCATGATAGCCAGTTTACATGGGAAGTGAGAAAATGGTTCAAGTTCAGAACCCTGAAGCATGAAGTTCTCTTAGTCACTGACCACAGCTGAGAAGCTAGATAGTTTGAATACAGGACTGAATGTCAAATGAGGAAGCATCGTTGTACCCACCACATCTCCTAGACTCCTGATCCATGTGAAAAGATACTGTCATCTTCTTGTATTGGATTTAACTTCCTTATTACAGATAGGGAGCTTGATAACCACAGAGCTCTTCTAACCCTGGACAATGATTATCTGTGTATCTGTTGGTTCATGCCTTTGGGAGACTGTACTTTGACACTAGGGATATTTTGACACTAGTGGGTTGACTTGCCCAACAGACTGACCACAGCCAGGGTACATGTGATCTGAGTTGCCCACCTGTATGGAGAGATAGAGAGATGAGACAGTGTAGATTTCAACAGACAGATGGATACTACCCATTGCATGGTAGTGTCTGCTCTGATATAGATCTGTATAACACTGTTTAATTTATTTGACTGCATCTAAGTGAAGTGATGTAGCAATGAATAAAATAGTGTTATTTCATCAAGAGATGTTTTGACTCCAATTCTTCTGTACTCTATGTTTGTATAGTGGCACTACACCTGTGTCACCTCGACTGCTGAACTCCTTTTACACTGGAAATTCCACAGAGGCTATAAAAAAGAAGAGATATTTGAGCTAGGTCTTGAGTATAAATGCTATTTCTGGCCACCAACTGTTTGCTGAACCAATTATTTGAATGGGTACAAAGATTGGAAAATTCACCCGAGTTTCTCAAAATTGAGATAGATTTTTAAAAAATCAAGCTAAATTCAAACAAGTTGAACTGATTCAACCACAGTTTAAAATAATTAATGAATCAGGTTCTGATTTTTGATATAAAAAATACAAAAAGATGTCCTCTGCGTACAAATGATATTCAAACCGAAATGATCAACTTAAATCATCCAATGAGAGAGTGTTTACTATATACAATGAGAATAGTAAAGTATCCTTATCAAAGCCCGATTAAGATACCATGGTTCCATAGGCAAGATACATATTCTGGGCCTTAACCCCCTTTGACCTGTCCCTGCAAAAATGCCTTTTCCTAGACAACTGACACCAAGGTTTAAAAAGCACATCCCTGCTTACACATGAAAAAGAAAAATATATAGTTAGTATGATAATGCTCAGTACAAACACAGCCAGCAAGTACTCTTTGCTAGTTACAAATGTTAAGGTAGTTATCTCTCGAAGGCAATGATTTCTGTCAATAAAATTAAGAAAAGCAAAATAGGTGCATTCCATGAACGAGGAAATAATTAAGAAGAGTCAAGGCACTTCTGTGACTTCTTCCCCCAATTAAAGTGCAACAATTACATGAACATACTCTTCCTATACTTGCCTCACACTTCCTCTTCCTCGTTCTGCCTCTCTAAGTGTAAAAAGTGAAATATGCGGTCATATCTGTTATGTCATGTCATATATGTATTTGTTGTGCACATAGGCAGTATGGAAAACTGTTTTTGCAACAATAAGTTATGTATGCCTAAATCTACATGAGCCCCAGTGTGCGGAATGATCTAACTCCAGCTGCCTGAACACAGCAAGGTTATTTTGTTTTAATCAATTTTAACTAAGCAAAGGTTATTTAAATAATATAGTGTTATGCCTAAATTTAGCTTCTGAAACTTATAACACTAATTTTAAATTCTTAGTTAAATTTGAACATACTTACCAACTTTTTTAAGTTGGTGTCCGGGAGACTCTCTGTAGCAGGTGGGCGTGCGGGGGACGGGGCGCCAAAATTGCGTCATTTTGGCCCCGCCCCCACGAGGTAATGACGCAAATCGCGTCATTTGACAGCGGGGGGCGAGGCTAAACGCCGCGATTTACCGGGAATCGCGGCGTTTGGGATCTAATTCTGCCCACCTCACTAGGAAGTGGGGCACTTCCTAGTGAAGTGGGCAGAATTCGGGAGATTGCCACACTCGCCCGGGAGTCTGGGAGACTCTCGCTTAAATTTGAAGCGCCGCTTTAAATTTAAGCGCTGAAGACGCTGAACTCGCCGGAGTTGAAGAATCCGGAGGTTCATACATTTACCCCCTGGTTTTAGATTCTGGAAGGAAATTTGCATGGACATCTGGCATTAGGTTCAGCAATGAATTTTGTGATAACCTTTGGTATTCTTCTGATTATCAAATCAAATCCTGGATCCAGTGCATTCCTAATACATTGTATTGTAAATATGTTTTCACTATATTGTCCTAGTGAGAAATATAAATATTCGTCCACCATGCCCATTTGTAAGTGTAAACAAGAGACATACAGATGCAAACAGATATCACTATGGCATATCATAGAATAATGTAAAGTGGCAAAGGACTTTCTACATGATATAGCCTACAGATGAAGCAAATAAATTGACATTTAACACATCACATTAATTCATTGATGTCAATGTAAAGTTTGCTACACCTGTATGCTCTATCTGAGCAGTATATAGTGATACAAAATCCAGACAACCAGGTACAGACAAGTCATCAGAGTAAATGATTTTATTTGTTAGAAATGGACAGTATAATAGTACATGCATTATTAAATTAAAACATTTTTCTTTATATTCCAATTATATTAAAGGAACCATTTGGATGCAGCAAATTTTAAGTTTAATCTGCAGTGAAGGGCACCGAAACGGCACAGAACAAATTGATACTACTGAAAGAGTGCCATGGATTGATATTCCTTTGATGAAAAAGGATGTAAATGATGATCATGACAGTCGGCCCTCACCTCGTCTATTTATATCACATTTATCATATATATTTGTTCCACAAGGACTAAGAAATAAAAAAGCAAAGGTAACAACAATAAAAATAACAAAAGTAGATTTTATGTTTCCATCAAAATGCAAGAGTGACACAATGCAAAGAATTGCTCGTACTCTGATTTGCTAATCTCCTTTTTAACAAATAATCAAATCAGCCATTAAGCAGGAAATGACATTATCATAAACCAAGATATTTTCTTATTAAGGTTATCTATGTGATGAGAAATCCAAAGGATGTCATGAAATCCCTATACCATTTTGAAGCTATTGCAGTCCATACTCAGAAGTCACCAGATTTTGCCCATTTATTTGAGAAGTTTTTAGCTGGAGATGGTAAATACTACATGTTCTCTATATTTACACTTAGTACATGAGTTACTAAATAAATTGTTCCCCTGTCCCAGCATCATACAAATCTTGACTTCTACAGCTGTAATCTATTTTACTGTAAGATAAATATCAATGCTATTTTTTCTTCTTGTAACATAAACAAAGCTGTTTGCCCAGTAATGGAGCTAATCAGAAGGGAAATAGATGCTTTGTATCGCTGTTGCAGAGGTAACTATATAGTATGAGAGTGAGTGGCATAGCAAACGATCTATGCTGAACATAAGTGATAGCTGCCTAACAGTGGAAGAACTCCACCAGGTAAGACTCCTCAGCACCCAATAAACTCCCATATGTAAACTTTGCACTAACACCACCTACCTTTAGAACACATTTCAATGCAAGAGGTCTCACTTAGGCAACCTACCCAGCAAAGATAGGCAACTTGTGGCTCTGAGGGTATTGGTTGTCCAAGCTTGAATCCCCATACAAACACAAAAAATAATTCTAACAGAATAAGCTGATTCATATTCAATCTTCTAATTCAATGAATAGAACAATCTAAATACGATATCCATGCCATTGCTTAATTATAATCATTCAGTCTGTCCACGCACACAGAGATACAATTGTTTTCAAATTCTGACTGTTTAAAACTAACTTGAAATCAAACTCATTATCTTTTTGTTCCATCATGTGACAACTGTAATGATCATTGTATGGGGTTGTGTTTGTGTGGTTACCTTATTGCAGTCCTGAATAATATCACACCATATAGTCCAAGTGGAGAATCAAACTTTTATTTATAATTTGCATTCCATAGTTCTTGCTGGCAGTTGGTTTGATCATGTTCGAGGATGGTACACTCATAAGGATGATTTCAATATCCTTTTCGTAAAGTATGAAGACATGATCAAGGTAAAGTTTAGTTTTCTATTTGTTAGGATTTTTGGCTTCTATATATTTTAATTGTGGTAAAATCAATTCTATATAGCAATATGTCCACATATATGCTATAATAGGCTGATTATTTTTTTTTTAAATGGTGTAATGCAGTATTGTCTGTGGAGGATGTCAGGTATGATTAGGGGTCCCAAAATGGCCCTGTTGGTCATATTCAACCTGAAAGCCACTATTGAAAGAGTCATGATTTAGAAAACTACCATGGCAGTAAAGGAAAAATGAAAACATGTATTAGACTTAAAGTAAACAATATTATAAGAAATGTGCTTCTCCATGGTGGCACAACATAGAAATTTTTGGAGATTTAAAAATCTAGGGCCTGATTCATTAAGGATCTTAAATGAGGAGGATTCTTATTTCAGTCTCCTGTTACAATGCAAGGGGTGCAAATGAGTGTTCTGTTTTGCACATAAGTTAAATACTGCCTGTTTTTTTGTGTAACACACACATACTTGATAGCTTATTTGTACACTGAAATTTAAAGTTGATATGTGTGTGTTACATGAAAAAACAGTCAGTATTTAACTTATGTGCAAAACAGAACACTCATTTGCACCCCTTCCAATATAACATGGTTTTGTCCAGGAGACTTAAATAAGAATCCTCTTCATTTAAGATCCTTAATGAATCAGCCCCCTATTTCTCAATTTCTATATAAAACAGTGTTACAACAAGGCAAATCCTTATCTAGGTAAACCTTTTCTAATTTATGAAAATATCTATTCTGAGAATCAAACACGACAACAGTAAAACAATTGCCAATTTGCCATGGGGGATGAGAGATTGTTTCTTCATAATTTAGTAGATTGAAATAACTCCATATACTAGTCATGTTACTTATATAATTTACAAATTAAAATATATAACTCACACATGACAACTTTGGTAGATAATTTAATAGCCTGACTTACCTGTTTTGATAGTGGAACAGCAAAAAGGGGAAGTGAGATCTGAGCTAGGCCTGTAAATAATTTTTTAATTTAAATTTAAAAAAAATGTAAAAAAAAATAATTGTTAAATCTCCAAAAATGTCCATGGTTTGTTACCGTGGAAAAGCATATTTCTTACAATATTGTTTACTTTAAGTCTACTACATGTTTTCATTTTTCCTTTACTGATATAATAGATATCACCCCCTTGTACAGTAACTTGCAGAGTCCTTGTTTTGAAACCTTCATTAATAACCTTTTTATTTTGACCAGTCATATATTTATATGTTATTGCTTAGGTTTCTACACTTTGGTATGCAATTAAGATTTTATACCATCAGTGGTATATTGAAATTAAATAAACGCTAAACAATGAATATGACCATTAAATACAGACTTGGTAAAATCTACCTACATTTAAAACAAAAAGGATAAATATAAATTGAAATAATACCAATTATGTAAGCACATATGTCCACATCCAAAATTAACTGTTGCATGGTACCCCCATAAAGCCCTCAATTGTCTCCAAATTATAAGCCAATAATATAATGAAGCCAATAGAAGTTGTTCAAGAAATGTGTTTTTAAGTTCAATAAAGTTAAGAAATAAAAGGTAAAATGTATTTGTACATTTCCATCAACATCTGTCATAACTGTATAATATTAAATATTGTAATAAATATTAATAACTAATTTGTTTTCTAAATATATTTTTGGAAAATATGTTGCAGGATCTACGTTCTGTTGTCAAACAAATCTCTACATTTTTGGGGAAAGAGTTAGATGATGAGTCTTTGGATATTGTGGTAAAGCGAGCAACATTCAACAAAATGCAAAATGATCCTCTTGCAAATAAAGAAAATTTATCAGTAGACTTTCTAAATCTGCAAAATGGGAAATTTATGCGCAAAGGTATAACATTTACATATATACAAATGCATAATGCAGCTTCTTTATGGTGTTTCAGTGCTGAATGACAGTGAAAGTCACTCGCTGATAATTACATTAAAAAATTGGCTTAAAGTATAATTGTCTTTAACTTATTTTCTGTTGTGGGTGGAGTTCCATCAGTTATACTTTACCATATAATGCTATTTACTTGGGAACCAGAATTTCACCGTATCTGACAGGTCCCTCAAGGTCTGCCATAGTCATCTGATTCTTTACTGACTTCTGCCATGGTCGGCTTTTTTCATTTTGGTGTGTAGCCTAATTTATCCCAAACTTCAGTCTGTGAATATAGTGAGATATGCTATTGAATTAGAGCTCAGCACTTAGAGGAAGTTGCATATCAGTAAAGAAATGGTTATATCACATATCAGGTGATAGCTGTTTAGTAAAGCATGGCTATTATCCATTTATAATAAAGTGTAAGTATATGGATATCTTTGCAGGTACAATTGGAGACTGGAAAAATATATTTACTGTGGCACAGAGTGAAGCATTTGACAAAATATTTCTGGAGAAGATGGGAGATTTGCCAATAAACTTTACCTGGGACATTGCTGAAGAAAAATGAATTGATAATTGCAATATTTGAAGGAAACATTGATTTATTGTTGAACATTATGATAACAAAAGAAGTTAGACGCTAACTTGGGACATTGTTGAAGAAAAATGAAATGATAATTACAATATTTGAAGGGAAAAATCATTTATTACATATTATAATAGCAAAATAATATTTTTCTAGATTTAGAGATGATTAAAGGCTTATGAATTGTCTAGCAATAAAACTTATTTAGAAATGTTTAAAAAAAAAACAATTACCATTCTTCACGTGTTTTGCTTCACATATGACACCATATATACGTCACATAGCAACATCTATTCCCAAGATGTTAACAGCAATTTAATCTAGATACATTGCAATAGTTCCCTATATCTAAAATAAGAAACAGAAAGAAGAGTGTAACATGATCAGACTGTAGGATACAGCCATAAGAAATGCATTTAGCCTTTTAGAATCTGGGGATTCATTTTGAGTCCAGCAATGCTCTCTAATGTGGCAAGAGAAGAGAATTGTTGTTCGTAGTAATCATGTGGAATACCTGGTATGATTTTATGAAGTTTTAGTGATAGAGTTGTGTGTTTTAAGATATACAATACATTCAATAACAGCAACAGCAGAAGGTACTGTTAATGCATCTAGATGTTAAGCAACATAAGGTACATTTTTTTTTTATTTGTAGCCAATGTGAAGTGAGGAACCCACATTGCTTCAATAGTTGCCCATAATCATGTACTACACCACTAAATGCATACCGAGAATATGTGTAAATGCTTACAGTAGAAAGATGGTACATGTTCATTTTCTATTGCTTCATACTGTGAACAGACAGCATATCCTATAACTAATGTCCATTTGAGATTTCTAAGACAAGACCCATGTACACAGAATATAGGGATATGTAAATGCAACTGGTATAGAAAGTTTTGCTGTTAGTAGAAGCACTTCTCAGCTCTCTCTTATAAGGTAAAGATAAGAGGGAAGCAGGGTTTAGCACTGGAACCTGATGACAGTTATGCTTTCAGAAGACACTATAAGAATTTCATATTTGATCAGTTTGACCTGGGACATATACTTTTTCTTTGTTTGTAACATAAACGCAGCTTACGTGAGCAGGGAATCCAAAACAAGAGGCGCTTAAGATTGACTACTGACTACTTTCTACAACATACAAATAAGATTGTTTAGTCGCACTAGTATAAGTCTTGGACTGTTCACACTTCAAGAGTTTTTCACTTATTATATCTTGTCTTCATTTGTGTTAACCAATTTTTATATAATCTTTTATATTAGGTAAAGGTGCAACCAACCAGTTTGTAACAGTATCAACAGAACAAAGCAAAAAAAGACAGAATACTGGATAATTTGGTGCACTGGAACAGTCCCAAATACATTATTTCATGTGCTATTTTTCATATCCAACAGATTTCAATAAAATATAACTTTATTAGTCACATTATTAAAGTGTTAAAAACAGCAAAATATGTGTGAAATTAAATAAAAATAAATGTGATTTAAAATACTGACTGTGACTTTCGATCTCTTTATTTCTATTTCAATAGGTTATATTCCTCATGTATTCACTATAGTAAGGTAGGAAAAATAAGCATCCACTCATAATTGACTAGATATTAAATCAATACTTGTCCTTTGCATAGTAACTGCTCTCCCAACAGTCGCTCCTAATGTTGTACAGATCCCTCCCTCATTCAACTCCGCTGACTATCATATAGCTTATGTAGTATATCTCCTACTTATAAAGTTGATGGGAGTGATTTGCTAACTTCCTAGTAATTGGCTAACTTTGGGTTCGGGCATAACTAGTGCAATAGGTATCAGTTGATATAGATCAGTCACATGCAGTAAAGCCAACGCGCGTTTCTCTGCCCCCAGCTTTTTCTAGGCAAGCCAATTGTAGCTCAAAACAAGGTTTTTAAACTAGTAAGAACCAATCAGCTATTTTATAAATGATTTTTTTTTATTGGATATCACCACTATCAATATTTAACCCCTGTCATTGCTGGTTTCTTATTTATATCTAGCACGATAAATGAGTTTATCCCTGATGGATGTAATTTACAAAATGGGAAAATAATAATATACAAACAGGATCGTGAACATGCTATCAATGTATAGATCACATATTTTGATAGTCCTAAAATGTCATATTTAGACATAGATCGATCTTTTCTATAAAACAGAGTATTATAAAAAAATTCAATGGGATTTTATATTGTAGAACATAAATTATATATCATGAAATATGATCTTTTATTAAGAGCAGAGATCAAATGCGGTTTTATATTGATATTCTACCTCTGAGATTACAATAATACATGATTATTTCCTAAACTCGTATCTCCCCTCAGATTTCTATGTATATCATATATCAATCTGTTAAAACATATAAAGGATGAGGGTGTCAAGTTATTTTTCTAGATAATCAATGTTCTAGAAAGTATTGTGCTCTAAATACAAGAACTGTAGGATATTTTGTGGAGTTTATATAAAGTTATCAAGCAACAGCCTTGCATCATAGTACCAGTATACATAGGATCAGAATTCCCTCTCTATGTATCTGATACCCATAACACTGTAGGAAAAATGGGCACAGCCACATTCAACAGGTTGGTTAAAAAATGATGACTGCTCCAGTGGGTTCTGGTCACACATGTTTGTATTGTATTCTTACCAGCAGGGCTGCCGAGATGGGGGGAGCGGGTACTAATTACCCGAGCCTGGGCATGCCAGGGGGCCGGCCCGTGCCCTTGCTCCAAGTAATTTTTTTCTTATTTATATATAAAAAAAAAAATTATTGTTTTTTGCGGCGGGGGGGGGGGGGGGGGGGGGTCTTCTCTGCTCCATTCCATTCAGACTGAATGCTGGGCGTGACGGCATTCAGTCTGAATAGTGCAGAGAGGAGCAGAGAAGACCAAAACAGAGGAAAGATGAAAAGAAAAAGGTAAGTGAATTCAGAGCCTAGTGATTTTGATGTGTTAGCCACGCCCCAATGGCACATTTGCATGCCCCCAAATGCATGACCACACCTCCATTTTTTTTTTTAGCATACTCGATTATAAGGGGGGCCCCATGAATTTGTGGTACCGGGGCCCTGAATTCCTCTTGGCAGCCCCTGCTTACAAGACAGTAGCTGTTCATCAGAATCAAGTTCTTGCATGGCACAGTTTGAAATCAAAATTGTTTTACAGAGAATCTGGGGATAAAGAGATGGCTGAATGTAGATCATCACAAGTCGAGTCAGTTAAATTTAAGGAACATTTCAATTGTATCCCTTGTAAGGGATAGGATAGTCTACTAATCTGATTGTCATTATGAGATTTAATAATCAAGAGAATAAGATTTTCAAAGGGGCTATAAGGAACATTATCAATCGGTATTACCTGTTCCATCCAGAGTGAATCTTGAGCCCATTTTGAATGTATTACGGTCTCCCCTCTTCGAGGGTAAATTAGTTCAAAGTCCCCCTAAGAGATATTTTGCCAAAAAATGTTTATTAACCTTGTTTATTAATTGCTAGAATGCTATTAGTTATTCCCTGATTACACAGAGTATAGTTATATTACAATCATATACCCTAGGTTCCCAAACTGTGCGCCATGGCTCCCAGGGGTGCCGCAGCGCTGTCACAGGGGTGCCGTGGACAGAAAGAGAAAAAAAAACAACTTACCAATCCGACGGCGCTCTGGAACCAGCGTCCTCCTCCCTCCTCACTGAATGTCAGGTGTGACCAACATTCAGTGACAAGAGGTAGGAGAGAGGAGGATGCTGGGTCCCGGGCACCGCCGGATTGGCAAGTTGTTATTTTTTTTTCTCTTCCAGGCCATGGCGGGATGCAGAGGGGGCACAGAGAGTGTGGCGATGATGCAGAGGGGGCACAGAGAGTGTGGCGATGATGCAGAGGGGGCACAGAGAGTGTGGCGATGATGCAGAGGGGGCACAGTGTGAGGTAGCTGTAAATATTCTTTGACAGAAATATAATTGAAAAAAAATATATAAAAATATTATTTTCCCTTGGATTTATGTGTATTTTTGCATGCAACTAAATAAGCATTTCTGTCCTTACCTAAGTACTTATTACGTCTTTTGACCCAACTACTTATAAAATGGGACTGCTCGGTAATTATTTTGGAGGGGTGACTTGAAAAAATTATGGAGACTCTAAGGGTGCCGCGAACTGCAAATGTTTGGGAACCACTGCCATATACTGTTTTCCGGAACTTGCCTGGATAATCCCTAAATGGATGGATCACAAATGGGGTTTAATCTAGTCTTAACATTAAATTCACATTACTCTAGTGGTGTAAAATTAGATTGTTACGTGAGTATAATAAATAAGAACCTATTGTTATGTTCATCTTTTCGCTACCAATAAATATTGTCCGCTGTATATTAAAAAGCAAAGTTTGGTAAGCATAAGCATGCGCCTGCCAGCACTGACACAAGCTTCTATGAGAACTCTCTGGGGTCCAAAAATCAGAGCTCAACAATTTATACACATTACAGTTGTAAAAGTAGTTACATCACAGAGATATACAGTTACAGTTGTAAGTTACAGTTCATAGGTCAAAGGTTCTTGCACTCTCAGGCACTCAATGTGGCATTGGCAGAGACGGATTTATACCTCATGGGGCCCTAGGCAAGATACTGGTTTGGGGCCCCTCCCTGAAAAAATCCACAGCACTATAGTTTTTTAGCATAACATATACCCCTATTCAGGGGCTGGCTGGTAGACTTTAGCCCAGGAGGGCAAGCTCATAGCACTAGCGCATAAATAGCGGCCCATTTTTAAAGGGTGGTCATACCGCCGGCCCTTGGAGGGCCCTCTGGGGACCTCTTTGCCCTAGGCAATCGCCTAGGTTGCTTAGTGGTAAATCCGGCCCTGGGCATTGGTGAATTCCTCTGGTCATTGTTCTTCAAACTGCCAGGTGTCTTTTCCTCAGGCTCTCGCCTCTAGACTTGTACAAACTGGTTTTTATGACCGCTGTGTACTGATTATTTGGGGTATGAAATAGTGATATTATTTATAACTAGCGTTCGCACACAAGTTACACAGGAAACTTTCTCATAAAATTGTGAGCAGATTGATACCAAACTCAATGCAATTCAAATGTCAGAAACATTTAGCTTTTTTCCCCACATTATAATTTATATGAAAAAGAATGTAAAATACATTTTACTGATAAAGAAAATGTGGATTGGAACCTTAATAAATATATATTATTTACAAGTGTAAGTGTGTATTATGAATCCATGCGATTGCATCACAACATGTGGCGTACCAATCGCAATTGCACGGTAAAACAAAATTAATTAATTTGGTTTACTTCATCCAATTATTTGACTTCCACACTATGAAAAACACTCGGCAGTAAAAGGGGAGGCTCAGGTATTGTTGGCAATATAAAACATACAAAAAAATATATACATGAAAATGTCTAAATTCACACATATGAAAGAGATACAAATACACCACCTTAAAATTGAGAACAGTAAACTTGACCAAAGACTAAGAAAATGTGCTATTTTATAATGGCTCCTGTATTAGTCCCCAGTTACTTTGAAGGTGGTAATATTCACCAACCCTCTTTTGAGTAAAGAGCATTCCATTATCTCTGTGAGCACCGGATTTTGACCCTGGTGGGAATCAGGTAATGTTAGTATAGCATATTCAATGGTAAAGTGGGAAAAGATGTGTATATCTCTGGGATGGTACTCCAACAGGGAAGATGCCTTTTTAAACAGTAAAAGTGATGCTTCCTCATAATTTAAAATACACCGTGGAGCTTTGTCACATAGTACTGGCACTTGTGTACCTCAATTGCCAGCATGCCCTGGCAGCCATGGATATGCTGGTGCAGTACTAGGAAGCACCAGCATGCCCAGACTGTTCATGGCAGCCTTTTGTTATATACATTTATTAGCCCACACCTACCAGCCAGTGCTTTCAGCAAAGTGCTGGGTACCCTTAGGGAGTGGGCCAGCATTTTTTTTGTGCGGACTCCAACTTCCTAGATTATCCAGCCCTATGCTGACCAGTCTGTACTTTTTTCTTTCTTTAAGACACAAGAATGATCTCTGTATTGTATGACTCTCTATATTGAAAATTGGTCACTAAGTTGCCCTCTGTATTGGAAATTGGTCATTAGGATACTTTCTGTGTTGTATGGTGTGAGGACACCGGGGTTAGAACCAAAGCTCACTAGATACCCTGTCCTCTAGGTTCACAGGTCACACAGGTAAGGAGACAGGATAGAAATAATAATCCCTGTACACACTTAGTAAAATACAACAGTGCTCCCCAAGGAGAAACTTGTTCCCCCACCAAATATATCAAGTGTCAGAAAATCACCAGTGCAAGTAAAAACTCCCCAACAAAGTCCCCAGCAGGTTACCTCCAAGCACAGAGTCCTAGCAGGCCCAAACTCCTGGTAATAAAATCCACAGCTGACAATCCAAGTGGGCCACGGTTTCTGATCCTTAAGGTGGGTCTGTGTATCTTGCTGATCCCAGCCGCTCGGCCAACTCTCCACCAGCTTGGTGGGACCCTGGGTTTAGTCTCCCTACTGATGTAGGCTCACCAATTCCCCAGAATCTGCGAGTGTCTCCCGATGGAGTGGTAACAGAATCAGTCCTAGAGGTACACTGTCCGATCTCTGTCAAGAAGCTCCTGCCTTAAGCATTCCTTTAAGGCCCTGCAAGAATACGGTTACTCTCCAACAGTCCAAGTCCTCACTGTCTCAAGATTCTCCAACAACCCCCCCCCCCTCCCCCAGACAGCTCCCTTTTGTCCCTTCCACAACCCCCCACTCATTGTCCTCTTCTGATTGGTGGTGTGGAGAGTTTGGGTGGTAACAGGGGTGGAAATAGTGCATGACATCAGTGGTCTCCCCCCTGCGGTGATGGTGCCATTCGGACTGTGTTGCAGACTTGCTAGAACAATAGTTAGCAAACAGGGAGAGAACCCCTCCTGATTTTAGATAAGGTCCTGATCCTCCTCTTTTTAACCCGTTCCACTACTTTTTGATGTCACAGGGTCCACAGCTGATTCACACTTCCTGTGAGCTGCCTCTCCCCTCCCTCTCTGGACACCACAGCAATAATAGATCTGGCCACCGGGCTGCATTTAATAACAGAGTGGGCCATGGTTGTTCAGTTGGCCCACTGAGGACAGACCGGGTTGGCAGGATATTCTCAATATAAGGCCTGGGTCTGTCACATATGGTGTGATGAGACTGGGCACCACAGTGGGAATATTGGGCCAACCTGGTCTGTCAGTCAGTGGGTCAATTGGGCAAAATCAGCCAAACCAGTTATTAAATGCTACCCGGTGGCCAGATCAAGCATTGTTATAGTAACCAAAGAGGGAGAGGGAGGCAACCCACAGGAAGTATGCCACAGCTGGGGATCCTGTGACATCACAAAGTAGTGGAGGGGATTAAGAACGGGAGGGTCTGGACTTTCTAAGCTCAGAAAGTGGGATTTTGACTATTGACTGACCACACCAGGCTTGATGGCAGGGAAAAAGGAGGTGAGATACTGCTGAGGTCATATTCTACCTCCACCCCTATTACCACCTAGATTCCAGTCACCACCAATGAAAATGGATCATGACTTGGAGGGTTGGCCCAGGGAGGGGGGCAAGGATCACGGAATTTTGAAGAGAGACAAAAAGGGAAACCCTGAGGGGAGAGTGATTTTTGTTGCTGGGGGAATTGGGAGAAAGAAGACTTGAGCTGACAATTAGTAGTCATACTCTATCAGTGCCAGAAATAATCATTTGAGCCAGGGACCTGCTCAGCCAGATTGGGCACTGAACCTTTAGAACTGTTTTGTCATCAATCCATCGGAAGATACTAGCAGATTCTAGGGAATTGGTGAGCCATCATCAGTAGGGAGACTGATAACTAGAGTCTCACCAAGCTGGTGGAGAGTTTCCCAAGTGGACAGGATCAGCAAGACATATAGACCCACCAATCAGAACCCCTGGCACCATGGCCTTCTTGGATTGCTAAATTGTGCACTGTGTTGCCAAGAATTTGTGCCTGTTGGGACTCTGAGCTGAGAGTTACCTAATGGGGACTTCATTGGGGGTTTTACTTACACTGGTGAACTTACTGACACTTGTATCTATTTGGTTGGGGAATATGTTTTTCTCCTTAGGTAGTACTATTGCATTTAATCTGTATGTACACATTAAATAAAGAGGTTATTATCTTATTCTTTCCTCCTCACCTGTGGGATCCGTGAACCTAGAGCAATGGGTATTTAGAGAACTACGATTCCAACCCCAATGTTCTCACATTTTGGTGGCAGGCAGTGGGATCACAGAGTCCCAATGTTTGGGTAGTGCGCAGGAAGTCATTTCCAGATCTGCTCAGGTTCTATAAGGAAGTGGGGCAACAGACTGTTAGCACCAGTGTTAGTAGAAAATTTAACTGAGAATTTGGCAGAGATGGTCGCAGAAGCGAGCCAAAGTAGCCCAAAAAACAAGGACAGGTTCTATATGAAGACCAGAAAACAACATTTACAGGGGTTCATTTACAGGGGTTAACTTTGAGGAAACAGATCTGCAGGAAGTTCTGGTGTTCAAGTTGATTGAATGGGAAAGACCCACCCTGAGGAGATGGAAGGGTCAGGAAAAGAGGATGAGGCCATAGACTGACAACAGAGACACCCCCAGTGGTAAACAATCCAACCCACCGACAAGCAACGCAGCAGGGCTGCAAGATTGGCTGGCAACGTTGGAGAAGGATCAATGACGCAGGAAAGGGTAAGAGTGTTTTGGGCGGTACTGGGGGTGACGATTGAGGTATCCAGCAGTCCGCAAGAGGAATGTTGGGAGAGGTCCGGCCGAGACTCTAGTTGAGATACAGTGGAGTCACAATTTTTAAGGAGTCAGTGACAGAGATCAACACCCACCTACAGATCTTTTAAAATTTAATGAGGGTTCATGGTGTTGAGGTGGAGGAGTTGTCCAATTATTTGGGTACCAGCCTGAAGGGGAGAGTGCTGGAGGCTTACCAGGCTCTAAGTCCTCAAAATGTGGGAGCTATGGACTGGTAAGGAAAGCCCTGATGGAAAAATTCCAATTGAATGCAGAGATGATATAAGTTCCAGACTTTAAACAAGGGTGGGTCTCAATCACATCAAGAGCTTGCCAGCAGCTAAAGAGGGCCTGGGAGGTGGTTGGAGGGAAAAGGGGCCCACTCCACAAAGGAAATTAAAGAATTAATAATGCTGGAGCAATGAACCCTACAAATGACCACAAATATCCAGGAACGGTTGGAAAATTGAGAGCTGGAGACCCTGCCAGAGGCAGCAGGGCTAGCTGATGATTATGTTGTTAGCCAGCCCAGGTGGAGAGCTCCTAGCATGCCCAGTCAATCAGCTGCTGGAATGGAAAACTAATCAAATCCAGCGGGCCCAGCACAACCAAGGGCCCCCTTTATTAATGAGAACTCTGCCCAGAACCCCTGGGATGAACCAGCCCGATCCAGACCCTGGAACCCCAAGAGGTGTTTTCATTGCAATCAGACAGGGCACCTTCAGAGACAATGTCAAGTTTCTGGGAGCCAGAACTGCACCAGTGGCCACTGCAATATGCCCTGGAAGATCTGGAATTCGGAATTGAGGCAGAGCCCCCTGTCCTGATGGGCTATAGACAAGAGACAGGGTGTATGAGGTGAACCTGGTTTTGGGGGAGGGAAGGCAAAGCCCTAAGACTATGCGGACCCATCGGCAGGATGTGTGGTTGTGAGACTACAAAGTTCACTGGTTGAGCAGGAGCATCTCTGACCCTAGTAGAGCCTGATATTTTCAATATATCTCAACTTATGGAGGGACAACAGGTTCAAATCCCCACTGTGGGGGGCCACCTCACAGACATCCAGGTGGTCTGGGTACATTTGGATTGGGATGCAGGGTTTGGCCTGGTGGAGGGGGGCATTTTGGATGGATTATCAGCCAAGGTGATTTTGGCAAATCATCTGGGCCAGCTATTGGTCACCTAATGTGCAGGCCATGACCAGTAGCCAGGCCCAAGCCAAAGCCAAAGCAACAGCACAGGCCGTTCCAACTCAGAGGGACCCCCCAAGGCCCACCCCAACAACCAGAGCCAGAGAGCCAGAGGCAGCATCATTGGTGAGTAAAATGGGGGTATCTGACAATGTACCAGAAATTGATTTGAGGAAGTAGACCAAAGGGAATTTAGAGATGCCTAACAGATTGACCCCTCCCTAGCAAAATTGAGAAGTGCATCTGAAGTTGGGGGAGGTGAGATGGCAGAAAGCAAGGTAGTGTTGGAAAAAGGGCTATTATACATGGTAGTCATCCCCGCACTAGACCAGGAGCAGTGGACAGAAGTGAAGTAGCAGGTGGTACCACATGCTTGCAGGGGTCCAATTATTAGCATACCCACAGCTGGGCACTTTGGGACCAGAAAAAAGTTGGCCCATGTGTTGTGGACCTTTTTCTGGCCTCAAGGATGGGAAGCAGCATAAAGCCTCTTGTTACACTTGCCAGAGGATAGGGAGAGTACCTAGGAAGCTCACTGCAGCCCTTGCCCATAATGGAAGAGCTTTTTGCCCAGGTGGCCATAGATATCATAGGCCCACTAGCAATTCCTAGTTACCTTGGGAATAAGTTCATCCTCACACTGGTGGTCTTTGCCACCAGATACCCAGAGGCGGTAGCTCTGTCATCCACAGACACAGAGCATGTGACTCCGGGTCTGGTGGACATTTTCAAACCAGTGGGATATCTCAGAAATGTGGTTACTGACCAGGGAACCCAATTTCAAGGGGAAGTAGTCCAGACCATGTAGGAGAAATGGGGTATTAAGCCTCTGCAAGCCACCCTGTACTACATCCAGACTAATGGTCTGTGCAAACATTGTAATGGGATGTTGAAACACCTCCTGAAGGCATATGTATATTCCAAATGGAGAGATTGGGAAAGGGCCCTGCAGCAGCTCCTGTTTGCATACTGGGAGTTGCCCCAGGAGTACACCAGATACTCCCAATTTTGAATTGTTATACAGCTGTAAGGTCCATGGACCCCTAGATCTGGTTAGAGAGAGTAGAGAAGAGACATTCCAAGCCAATGAACAGCTCATCCTCCAATATGTGGAGGAAAGGAGGGATAAAACGAAAAGGTTAGTACAGTTGGCGCAAGGGCACTTAAAGGGAGCGTAAACCCGGCAGAAAGAGTGGTATGATGCCCATGCTCAGGATAAGAGACTGGCCCCAGGGCAGAAGGTGATGGTGCTCATCCCAGTGAGGCGTAACAAACTTCAAGCCAACTGGGATGGCCCGAAGTTGTGAAACAGGTAGAGCCACTCAATTATGTGGTAGTCCTAAACGAGGAGGAGAAAAGGCTGAAAACCTTCCACATTAACTGGTTAAAGGGTTATGTGGAACAACAGACTGCGACCGTGATGGTATGTTGTCCCCCATGGATACAACAGAGGTAGACTCCCTGCTGGAGATGATAAGAGAAGAGGAAGGAGATAAAGGGGTGGAAATTGTGATGGGGAGAGCACAGCTGGAAGAGAGGCAGAGGCAGGAAATCAGGGAGATATTAGAGAAGGAGCAAACCCATTTTACCTGTAAGTCCCGACGTACCTACTTAGCCACCCACCATGTAGACATGGGGAGGCAAAACCTATAAAAAAGGTCGCTTACTGCATGACCCCCCACAGTATTGTCCCAGGTAATAAAATAAAAGAAATGCTGTCCTTAGGTGTAATAAAGAAATCATATAGTCCATGGCATGGTTGCAGGCATGGTGTTGGTCCTGAAAAAGAACGGGACCACGCATTTTTGTGTTTCGCAAGTTAAACGAGGACACCAACATGGATGCTTATCCCATGGCCCAGATAGATGAGCTGCTGGACAGGCTAGGGGCAGCCCAGTTTGTGTCCACCTTAGATCTGAGCAAGGGCTACAGGTAAATTACCCTTACTCCTGAGGACCAAGAGCAGTCAGCTTTTATAACTCCATTGGGATTGTTTGAATGTACTACAATATCTTTTAAATGAAAAATGCTCCAGACACATTCCAATTGATGGTTGATGACCTGTTGGTGGGGAGTCAGGAGTTTGCTCAGGCCTACCTAAATGACATAGCTATCTTCATCCAAACATGGGAGGTTCATCTTGAGCAAGTGGCAGAAGTCTTGAAGAGGGTCAGGCAACCTGGGTTGATCATCCACCTGAACAAGTGTTGTCATGGGAATCGCAGAAGTACAATACTTGGGGCACAGAGATGGTGGGGGAATCATTCGGCATAAACTAGCAAAGGTAGAGGCCATTATTCAGTGGCCCTGACCCACGAACCAAAAACAAGTATGAGCGTTCCTAAGGATCACAGTGTACTATAGAAAATTTGTACCCCAGTATAGTACTGTTGCCAAACCCCTGACTGAATTGATCAAGAAAACGTATTGTAGGCAGAATACGAGAGAAGGCCTTTGAGGCCCTAAAGATTGCCTTGTCCCCAGTATTACCAGCCCCAGATTTTAACAAGAGATTTATGGTACAAACGGATGCTTCTGGGTGTGGATTGGATGCTGTGCTCAGCCAAGTGGGGGAGGATGGGCAATAACACCCTATGGTCTATTTTTCCAGAAAGCTGGTGGACAGAGAGGTGGGCTATGTCACAATTGAAAAGGAATTCCCGGCCATAGCGTGGTCCCTTAAAAAATTGCAACCTTATATTTATGGGCAACAGTTTACCATCATCAAGGACTCCAACCCATTGTACTAGTTACAAAAATCTTCTGGGTAAAACGAGAGGTTATTATGGTGGAATCTGGCATTGCAAGGATACAACTTTGTAATTTCTCACAAGGGGGTAAATGTGATGAGGAGCGATTTTTTGCAAATTGACAATATTCTGTGACATTGACAGCTAAATTTAAAATGACAATGTGTTAAAGACAAAAAGGGAATCCCTGAGGGGAAAAAGGCTGTTGTTGCTGGGGAATATTAAGAGAGAGAACTTGGGCTGCTGTTGAGTAGTCATACTCTATCAGTGCCAGATATTATTGTTTGGACCAGGGACCTGCTCAGCCAGATCGGGTGCTGAACCTCTAGGACTGGTTTGTTATAACTGTTACGAATACTTACCTCTCCTCGTTCCCCCGCCGCTCCGTCGGACCCGGAAGCCGCACTTCCGGGTTCGACAGTCACGTGATCGCTACTTAGGGCAGTCACGTGATCGCTACCTAGGGCGGGGAATTCAAATTCGACACACTATAAAAACATAGCTCTGACACTTGGTGAGTGTCAGAGCAACTTACCAGTTCCTGGCTCCTGATTCCTGTGTCCTCATTGTTCCTGCTTCCTGTGTGCTTGACGTCCTGTGTACCGACCCAGCTTGCTGACCTTCCAGATTGCCTGTGCCCCTGACCCAGATTGTCTCACGCCTCTCCCTCCATACGTTTATCTGCCATTCCTGTGTACCGACCCAGCTAGCTGACCACGCATTTGTTCTTGTGACCCGTGTACCAAACCGGCTTGTTTGACTCCGAGATTGCCTTCTGATTCTGTCTGCATTGCCTGCCTGTGTACCTACCCGGCCTGTCCGACTATTCTCATCCTGCTCCTATTCCGCTGTACTACATCTTGGGGCAAACCTGAGGACCGCGACCTGCGACTCCTGGCAGCAAAGCCCACCCCGCCTTGCGGCGGTTATTGGTGAATACTGGGGAGATCATTAGACTCCGCACTTCAGGTAAGCCAGCGCTAATCAAGATTAGTAGTATATCCAGTAATCCGTAACAATCACTCCTTTGGGAGATACTCGCAGATTCTGGAGAATTGGTGAGCATATATTAGTAGGCAGACTGATACCCAGAGTCCCACCAAGCTGGTGTAGAGTTGGCCAAGTGGCCGGGATCAGTAATACATACAGACCGACCAACTGTATCAGAAGCCCTGGCCCACTGGCCCTCTTGGATTGTTCAGTTGTGGACTGTGTTGCTGGGTATCTGTTCAAACTTAGGTTGGCCCAGTCTTTTATTGATGCCTAATTTATGATAGGTATCTGGCCTCCTCTAGCCTATTCGACAAATGTTTTTCTTTTCCTTTGATTATCTGACCGATTAGCACAGCTGTAGTGTATTCCTAAATTAGCCTGTCTACATATTAGCTTCAGTCTATGGGGTGACGTATGTTGGGTGAGACGTGTGTGAGTTTTCTGCACCAAGTGAGTTTTCTCACAAAGTGTATGAAAATGCACAGTTAGACAACAAAGTTGGACAAACATTGGACAACATTTGATTACTTCCAGGAATAAGCTACATCTGCCACAGCCTATTTCTGCATTACTTGTCTATCTACACGGAACACTGCAAATAAGTTACTCTTTTATCAAAATGTTTAACAAATTGCTTTTCTTGGTCTGTTTTCATGGCATTATCTTTAGGACTGTATCATCTTTCACCCACCACCAACACAGACATTTGTCCACATTGCACCTTTATTACTCCACTCACCTCTAGTTAACATCCATGAACTGTTGTCCTATTTATTATCTCTAACAAGTACAGCCTCCACCTGTCGCCAGAAAATAAAAGGTCACACATCTTACAATCTCCTTACCTATCTTTCTTTCTCTCTCTCTGCTTCTATTAGCTGGTGATATATCACCTAATCCAGGTCCCCCACACTCTTCACACACACATACATCAGAGCACTACCGCTCTACAGCAAACTTCAAACACATCACCTGTTTCCCCTCTGTTCTAAAGTCCTTTAAATGTGTCCTTTGGAATGCACTCTCTGTTTGTAACAAACTTACCTCCATACATGATCTCTTCCTTTCCAAAAACCTCAATCTTCTGGCAATAACAGAAACATGGCTCATGCAATCAGACACTGCCTCACCTGCAGCACTTTCACATGGTGGCCTCCATCTCACCACACCCCCAGACCTGAAGGCAGACAAGGAGGTGGGGTTGGACTACTTCTCTCCCCACAGTGCATGTTCACATCTTTTGAAGTACATGCTATTCGCATTTTTAATCCATTCTCTCTATGTGTTGCGGTGATCTATCGTCCCCCTGGAGCACACCAACAATTTATTGAGGATTTCTCTGCATGGCTCCCTCACTTCTTATCTTCAGACATCCCCACCCTCATCCTGGGTGATTTCAACATCCCCATTGATAACCCACCTTCCAAAGCTGCTTCCAAACTACTCTCTCTAAACTCCTCACTTGACCTCTCCTAGTAGATTGAATCATCTACTCATCAGGATGGCCATTGCCTTGTTCTTGTTTTCTCTAGAATATGCTCAGTTTCTAATTTCCTTAACACACCCTTCCCCCACTGAGATCATCACCTTATCAGCTACATGCTCACCCCCACTGCTCTAACCTCTCTACTGTTTAACTCTAACAAGCCTTCTCATCACCGCAGAAATCTTAATTCTATTAATTTTCAACAATTTTCCACCTCTCTCCAGCACCTTCTCTCCCCTATCTTTACATTCTCCTCCCCTGAGATGGCAGTACCTCATTTTCACCAAACCTTAACAACAGCCCTTGATCAAGTGGCTCCAGTGACACTACATACTACACGTCGACTTCAATGTCAGCTGTGGCACACTACAGCAACGTGAAATCTTAAAAAACATTCCCGTAAAGCAGAACGTCACTGGCGTAAATCTTGCACCTCTAATGACTTCTTCATACCGCTCATATCGAAATGCTCTGGACACTGCAAAACAAACATACTTCCAATCTCTTATCTATGCTCAGGCTTCTAACCCCAAATGCCTTTTTAACACATTTATATCTCTTCCCATTCCTCCCACCCCAAACCCTCTGTCTACTATCAGTGCCCAGGATCTTGCTTCCTACTTCAAGGACAAGATTGATAAGATCAGACTAGAAATGGTCTCTTCTTCCTCGACAAGCAATCAGCTCAATTCCTTCCCACTACCCTCTGACACCCTCTTTTCATTTGACCCCACAAATGAAGAGGAAATTTCTACTCTCCTCTTATCTTCCTACTCTACCTCCTGTCCTCTTGATCATATTCCCTGGCAAATTGGTAGATCCCTGTCTCCTGTGCTCATTTCACCTCTAACTAAAATTTGTAATCTCTGGCTCTCTATTGGCATCTCTCCATCACTATACAAGCATGCAGTGATTACTCCTATGCTAAAAAATGAGTTTCCGACCCAAACTCTCTCTCAAATTACCGTCCCATTCTCAGCTCCCGTGCCCCTCCAAGTTTCTAGAGAGACTTGCCTACACTCCCCTCACACGCTACCTTTCCGCAAACAACCTGTTGGATCCTCTTCAGTCTGGCTTTTGTTCTCAACACTCCAGAGAGACTGCATTGAATAAGACTGTCAATGCTCTGATTACTGCAAAAACTAAACGCCATTACTCTCTCCTAATTCTCCTGGATCTCTCGGCTACATTTGACACCATTGACCACTTTCTTCTCATACAAACGCTGCAATCTCTAGGTCTTCAAGACACTGTTCTATCCTGGTTCTCATCCTACCTTTCTAATCGCTCTTTCACTGTTAATTTCTTTGGGGCCACCTCTGCTCCACTTCCTTTATCATTTGGCGTACCACACGGCTCAGTGCTAGGTCCTCTGCTTTTCTCTATTTATACCACTTCTCTTGGAAATCTAATAAGTTCCATTGGATTTCAGTATCATCTCTAAGTGGATGATACCCAAATTTATCTATCCTCTCCTGATCTCTTGACATCTGTGTTGTCCCGAGTAACTGACTGTCTTTCTGCCATTTCATCTTGGATGTCCTCTCACCAACTCAAACATAATATTTCTAAAACAGAGTTAATAATATTCCCACCCACCAACAAGAGCATACCTGACATTTCTATTCCTGTTGATAACATGACCATAAATCCCACCCCACAAGCTCGCTGCCTAGGTTTAATCCTCGACTCACACCTATCCTTTGTTCCCCACATTGACTCTATATCTAAATTATGTTACATACATCTAAAAAACATTTTCAAAATTCGCACATATCTCACACAAGACACTGCAAAAACCTTAATTCATGCACTTATCATCTCCTGCATTGACTATTGCAATTCCCTCCTTACTGGTCTTCCACAAAACAGACTCAAACCCCTACAATCTATTTTGCACGCAGCGGCAAGATTGATTTTCCTTGCAAATCGTTATTCATCTGCTGAATCACTCTGTATGTCTCTACACTGGTTGCCTGTTTTCTACAGAATCCAATATAAAATACTTTTACTAACCTACAAGGCCATCAGCAAAGCTGCACCAACATACATCTCCTCTCTTGTCTCAAAATATCTCCCAACTCGGCAACTCCGTTCTGCACAAGATCTGTGTCTCTCATCCACCCTCATTATATCCTCCCATTCCCGGTTACAGGACTTTTTTCGGGCTGCACCCACTCTATGGAATTCTCTCCCTCACACAATAAGACTCTCCTCTGGTCTACAAACTTTCAAGCGTTCTCTGAAAACCCACCCATCAGTGAACTTATATAGCAGTACCACTGGACTTATACGGCAGGATCAGTGGACTTATACAGCAGCACAGCACAGGACAGCACCACTGGATTTAAATGGCTGTACCACTGGACTGGACACAGGACAGCACCACTGGAATTATGGCAGCACCACCACTGGACTGAGCAGGACAGAGCACAGGACAGCACCACTGGACTGAGCAGGACAGCACCACTGGACTGAGCAGGACAGAGCACAGGACAGCAACACTGGACTGAGCAGGACAGAGCACAGGACAGCACCACTGGACTGAGCAGGACAGCACCACTGGACTGAGCAGGACAGCACCACTGGACTGAGCAGGACAGAGCACAGGACTTTAGCCTATTGGATTATGCAATCTTACATTATTATTATTATTATTTATATATTTATAATGTACCACATTCTGTAGCGCTGGATACAGAAGCAAGTAACAAATAGATCAGGTAATATATGTCAGTAGCACAGTTGAGTGTGAGTAATGCTATGGGGACTCATACAGAGTGCAGTAAAAGACGTGACAGTACTTACGATGGACAGGAGACAGACGTGGGACAATAGAGAGGACCATTTCCATGAGGGCTTACATTCTAAAGGGAGGGGTGGTGAGAGACAGTAGGTCCAACTGGGAGATAAATTTAGATGGCAGACGAGGAAGAGGAGGGGATGGATAGAATTGTTAGGTGGTGGTAGGAAAGGCGAGCTTTAAAAGGTAAGTTTTGAGTGAGGGTTTGAAGGACTGAAGGTTGGGGGAGAGTTGAGTGAGATGAAGCAACAATTATTCATAGCTTTACTTTATGGAACAGAAGGTATCAAGTCTGTTTCTTCTGCCAGAATATGAAGAAACCTCTATGAATTGCAGTACTTGGACACTTTAGACCTAATTAATGTTCAGAGCAGGAAACTTGAGCATAATTTAGGCTGTATTCAAATCGAAGCAGATCTCAAGATGCATTTTGATTTGAATTTGAATCTGGGTGTAAATGCGCTCTGCCTAAATTATACTTGCCTTATGTAGACAGCAGGAACAGACTGCAGTATATACATAAGTGTATGTGCAATATAAGGTCACATTAGAATACATACAATAGAAAATCAAAACTCTTAACAGTATAATCATTAGTAAAAATATGGATTTATAAAAATATATATTTTCTTTTAACATTAAGTAGATAAATAAATATGTTTTTAATACATACTGTACATACAATGACTTTTCATAGTCTTACACACACATATTCTGTGCTCTCTAGTGGCACGCATACATGTAGTTTATAAAACAAAGACTTTGCTGTGTCAGTCATCACTATCAGTCAGCACTTACACCTGCCCTGTAGCTGGTGCAAATCAAATGAAACCATGGGGTATATGTATCAAAGTGCGAGTTTGCCAGCCTGTTTAAATCGCATCAAATCGCGGGTAGTTTTGAAAAAAAAAAATTAAATGTATCAAGCTGCGATTTTGACACTGATGTTCCACAGTTCCACAGTTTTTTTATTTTTCTTCAATCAAGATGAAAGTGTTGTGGATCTTACAAATATGGTGCCTTCCTGGCCGAAGCAAAGAAGACTTCAATCAACAAGGGGCCCCTTCTGGGCGAAGTACAGAAGATATTGGACAAGCCATCACTTTAGGAAGTATATTTTTGCTGGGACTGGGGCAAGCACAGACTATTGGAAGGTATAATTAATATGGGACTGCGGTAAGCAGACTTTGGAGAAGAAAGAAGACATCTTCGGTGAGTATTTGGGGTGTTTTTATTTTTATTAAATAGATGTGGTGAAAATGAGGGTGGTTAGTGTGTTTATTGTGGGTTTTTTATTTTTAATAAATATGTGTGGTGTTTACAAGGGTGTTGTTATTTATTTAACATTTTTTTTTGTGGAACTACAGGTCCCAGCAAGCCAAGGATGTCAGGGCATGTTGGCACTTGTGGTTCTCCAAGTGTCAACATGCCCTGGCTGCCGTGGGTATGCTGGTGCACGAGCATGGCCACACTGTTTTTGGCAACCTGGCTGGCTGGGACTTGTAGTTTCACACAACAAAATGGTGTCCGTTTATTATTTTTACTCACTTTCGCCATTACCCTACTACCCACAGCCCAGGGGTAGTAGAAAGAGCCCTAGTGCTATCAGCACTGGGCTGGTTCTTTCTAGGGGTAGGGGCCCGCTCATTTTTTTTGGCAGACCCCACTCCCTAGGGAATCCAGCCCAGCGCTGAACAGTCTAGGGTTGGTTAGTCATTACGGCAGGGGGACCCCTGCCGTGTGTCCCACTGCTATAGTGCCGCCAACCCTGGCTGGTTTGCCCAGTGCTGGTAAAGTAAAAATCGGTGGGACCCCACGCAAAATTTTTGCCCGATTTTCACGGGACCAGCACTAGTCAGGCAGCACTAGGGTTAAGCATGAATAGCGAGGGGACCTCACGCTTTTTTTTTTTTCAACATTTATCTATTCTTTAACTTTTTAACACTGCCAGGGCAGTGTAACAGTGATGTGTTTGTACAACACGCTGCTATCAAGCAGCGTGTTGTATCTGGCGTGTTTTGAAGCAAACTCTCCTGAGTTTGCTTACTCGCAGCTTCATACATTTGAGAGCTGTATAGCTGCAGTGGCAAACAGTCGGGAGTTTGATCTCTGGCGATTTTGCAAATAGCGATTTTGACAGAAGCACAACTCACTGGAGTTGCAAAATCGCACTTTGATACATTTACCCCCAAGTGTAATTAAGAGAAACCCAGGATACAACAAGAAAAAAGAAACAGCTCCTTGATTAATGGCGCACAGTATTGAAAAATGTATAATAGTCAGTACTCAGATTTCCGCAATTCTGATTATTGTGATGAATTCAATGTTTTTGAGATTATAGTAGGTTTTTAGATAAATTTATGAGATTATCATTGCTTTAATATGCCTAGAACTTTTATTACATTTTATATTGATCACATCACATTATTAGAGAGTTATATGTAGTTTATATGTTTTTGGACTACATTAAAATTACTTGGTGATTCGTGAGATTCTTTATTATTCATTTTATTATTTGCAGTGCATTTCTTGTTTAAATAACACTGTATCTTTTTTATTTAGCTGTTATGAAATACCCAGGTCTGCCCCCCGTTACTGTACATTACCAATGTTAGTCTGCCCCGTCCCTTCCCAGACAACAATCCAGTGCCAGGTTTTGAAAGCTGCTATAACAGGTAGGTGAGACTAATACAGTTTTATTGCCTAATATGTCATGTTGAAAAAGGGTCAGCAACGCCGCATGTTGACCACACCCCCAACACTATGTGGCCAAAACACCTTCTGCGGCACGCCGCCACAACCCTTGCTCTCTTCATCTAGGAGGGGGCCCAAATAGTTGCTGTACTGGAGCACCAAATTCCTCTTGGCAGCCATGGGTATTGTGATTAGGATAGATCACAGCTCTATTGTTATTATATACAGATTTGATATCACAACAATTGACCCGTTTCTCTCACTATATTCCTGTGTTCAGGTGTTTGCACTGCAGTTTAATCACCACTGCCTCCTAGAGTGTTTGAGGGTGTTTTGCTCAGTACATTTTTAGTCTTGATAGATGGCTGCTTGAAGCCGGAAACGTTGACCTTCTTTTGAATGTGATAAATGTTTTTTAAATTCAATATATATATATATATATATATATATATATATATATATATATATAAAAACAAAAACAGACATAGGTCCTCTGCACTCACCATGTACAGACTGGGGTGCAAGAGGGGGTTGCCCACATTGTATAGACAAGAAAACAGGGATACAGGACTGACCAGAATGGGAAGACTTTGGTCGTGAGTTGGTCAGCTTAAACATATATTGCAATATGTGGAACTAACATTCCCTGTTTTTAATGTAGAACAGTACTTGATATAGCATTAATTATGTGTTTGGAGAGTGCAGAGTATCCCTGTTTTCCTATATATATATATATGTATATATATATATATATATATATATATATATATATATATATATATATATATAAATATATATATATATATATTAACAAATTAAGATACTGATTGCAAACAATACTTGTTGTGGTACACCTATCTGTATTGTTGAATACAGTATTATACTATGTGGCGCCCCCTCCTACATATTTTGTTTTAGATTTATTCCAGTCCACCATCTGGCTTTGTGGGAATTTTGGCAGCCTCCTGAACATAGGATACCTACTTCTTCCAAAGGACAATATTTGAATTGGAACTTGTTTATCTTCACAGAGTTACGCGCTGCACTATCTATTGTAATTGTTTATATATATATATATATATATATATATATATATATATATATATTAACAAATTAAGATACTGATTGCAAACAATACTTGTTTTATATTTCAGCTTAAAGTGTTGATTAAACTTGATTTCTTTCATTACCTAATATTTAAAAAATATTGTCACATCCATCATTCTCCCTCACATACACTATTCTTGGGGACTATTCTATATTTTCATTTTATCTCTAAGCTTTTGTTTTTCTGTATGTCAGTTGCACAAACCACCTGTAGATGTCAGGCAAACCCTTGAATAACCACAACTAAATCCTGAGAGAATAGATTGATATATTAGGAGAATGTAATTATTACAAGTCCATGATGACAGCATATATTTAAAGAAATGGAACTAAACTAATCAAGTGGTATTATTATTATTATCATTTATTTGTTGGGCGCCACAAGGTTTTCGCAGCGCCTTACATAGTACAAACAGTAGACCATACAGGGTAAAACATTACAGAACAATAAACACTAAGTACCAATGCTTCAGAAACTCCAGGCACACATATGGGTGAGGGCGGAGCAGAAGAGTCGGTATAGAGACAGGAGGGGAGAGGGGCCCTGCTCATGCGAGCAGTGGTACCTCTTTTTCAATATGTTGATATTTACTTAATAGAGTGTTGTTAGTGCAGTGTTATAAATATTCAATATGCAACATTCTTCTAGCACAAATAGATTTCCTGCCCTAAAAAAAGCAATGACAAGACAAATAAGCTAAATGTTTTGCACATGTTCATTAAAAAAGCTATCTTTTTAATACGTTTTTAGTAAAGATGAGCGTGCTCAGATTTTGTAAATCAGAGCCCCCACGAACAGTGCGGATCCGAGCCCGATCCGAGCACTCCAAACTGAAAACGAGGCTTAACGTCATAATCGCTGCGTCGGATCTCGCGAGATCCGGATTCATATTAGTCCCCCACCCATCCTGGGACCAGCAGCACCTCCTCCCCCGCCTCCTCATGCGTAGCCGCTGCCGTGCACTGGATGTATGTCAGACCTTGGTGACTGATCTCCGCACCAACAGCCTCTGAACTGTCCCACTGTGGGAAATAATAGGGATGGAACTGCAGGAGAGCTGTGTGTAGATGCTGGAGGTGTGAGGAGTTGATACTGCACGCAGGTTGCTACAGGGTGAGTGTGACTTATGTCTGCACTTATGTCTGCATCTTACTTCCTGCACCTGACCTCAGGTACACATCCAGCTTACATACACTAACATTCAGAGACTGCATGAACTAAGGTGATTCCTGATAACTCCTAGTGTGAAGAAATGATGATCAGACACCATCAGAGATTCAGGATTCTGGACTCCGGGCACCTTGTGACTTACAGACTACTTAAATGAATTTACTGGATCTCACACATCTTTCGCCTTCCCTGGCAAATTACTTCAAAGGTTTCCTGATAATCTTTTCATCTCACACAATACACTTTCTAAATGCTGCATAATTCAAATGTGCAGCCAGAAAAGTTCATTTATAATTAATTCAACTATAAAGAAGAAGTTGATGTGCACGGGAGAGGGTAAGTGATACAAAGGGGGCAACTGTTGCTCAGTTAATTATAGTGTAATGACCATTTATCCCAACCCCGACATTACCACCATGTCCCACTGCTTGGCAGCACTACAAGTCTCAGAGAGAGGCCCTCGGTGCAAAACTATGGGCCCCAGGTCTTAGTTAAAGGGAGGAAAACCGCTTTAATAAATTAGTGTGCTACAAATCCCTGCATCAAACCCATAGAATTATCAACCTGTCATCTATTATCATTCAGCCCAACGCAATGTAAAGTATTGCGGATTAATTTATTGCCCAACACGCTTGAGCTGCGGAATTAGTGGCGCTATTTAAATAGCTGACGATCTACGCATGGCATGTCGGAGTCGATGTGTTCCATGGGGGGTGCCAGGTTGCTTCATTTGTCTACAATAAACTCACTCCCTCTGTAGAATACTGGGCATTTATATCAGCAGCCCCCTAGATAGTTTAGAACAAAAATCTGGATTTTAGCAGTTTTTATGCTTTTTTAAAAAAAAATCAGAACTCAAAACCCAGAATCAGAGCCAAAACCTTTTGTGGGGTGTTTTGGCAAAACAAATCAGAACCCAAAACCTCAAGCTAATCAGAACCCAAAACACGAAAAGTGGCCGGTGCACACCCCTAGTTTTTAGTTAGGTTTTAAATATTTTTTTGCATAACGAACTCTATAGCTTTAATTAGCTCTTGGAACATCTGTTCATTACATTTCTCTGAACGATTGTTGTGCAGGAAAGCTTGTTTTAGAGGAAAATTACAGGTCTTATTAATACTGACAATAAGTGAATTTATTGATTTTAGCTGTATATAGAACATTTCTGACATTTTCCTATAGATGTCAGTACAATCTCCACTGAAAGGATATCACTTTACTTTCACAGTTTTACTGTGAATTGATAAAACCAAGGTTTCAAGACACAAAAGTGCAAACTGATGAAAATAATTAAGGTTAAACAATATTTTCCATTCATGTGAAATATAATATAAGCTTATTTTTATTATGTTAGTTATGGTAATATTGGGATGAATTTGAACTTACTATGTGAACCATTGTATTACTTTGTTGTGCTTGTAAGAATTGTTTTATTTTTGGTTTGTTTTTGACAATGGGCTTTGAAATTATTTTCAGGAGCTTACAAACAGATTTAATACATAATAAAATTCAATAAGAATATATTTTAACTTTAGTATGTCAACAGAAGGAAAAACAAATACACCTTAGAAATATAATAGAGCCTATAGATTAGGTTTGGAGGTCACAATGAATCTATTATTGGATTTAATGGCCATTCTGAATTTAGTTAGGGTTAACATTTGTTTAAGTTAGAAGTCTTGTATAAATGTTTGTTATTAACATAATTTGTGTAGCTAGGAACCCCTGGGCCATGGTGCTAAATCTGAGCAAGGTTCTGTCTCACATTTCGCCATTTCTAATAATGCCTGCCAGACAGGCTTTTTACCATGCAGGCTAACTTTCAGGTAGGAGAGTCACAACATAGAAAGCGTCCAATAGCTGGTAAACAATCTGTAGATAGAAAAAAGTAGCCCTGTGCCTTTGAAGCCTGTAGTTAGGAATGGGCCCTAAATTGCCTTTGTTACCGCTTTCACCCCATTTGCTTCGATACTGACTAAAATTCTCCTATTCGTGCATTAAAACAGCCAACCTGATTTAGTTTCACCAAACACAAAATAAATATTTAACAACCTCTGCTAACAAAAACTGAGACTGATACATTTATACTCTATTTGTTATCTAGAAATTACTTTATTGCTATTATAGTATATAATCTGTCATGATTAATTACAGTCTCTCTAAGCCTGCTATTATACGAGAAAGTTTACCATCATACTGTACAGCACTACATAGAATTCAATGACTTGGCGAATGCCATATAAATGTTTAATTATTCAAATTTTACTTGGTTTATACCTTCATCTTCATAGGCTTCTTTACTGTATGAAGAATATGTAATCATTCACATTAGCAATGTCCCCAGCAGCAATGCAAATCACTGTGTCACCATGCTCCCCACCTAACTTTGATTTATAATTTTTTTCTAATTTTTGTTTATTGCTCTTAGTCAGCGTCCAATAACATCGCTGTTACTATTAAGCAAATTGTAATTCCCTATTAACTGCATTGTAAAACTATAATTAACTAATTCCTTTCACTTACATTTTCCATACTGCCACTTCTAAATTTCCACTTCAACCACTGGCCACAACCAATATATTATAAGTGATTGTAAGCTGAGAGCTAAAACATTTCAATCATTGATTCTTACTATCTGCATTGGTTATATCATCCACTATTATAGAGGTATCCATTAATGATCACCGGAAATGTCCAAACAATGGACTGTTGGGAGCTTCAGGAGACACCTGGCTGATCATACAAAAAGCTCATGAGATCCATAGAAGACAATATTTAATGTTAACATAGTGAGCTGTGTTAATATTTGGGTAGTGTTCTTTACATGAATTACTTAAATTAAGAAAGACAGATAGGGAAAGACACAGAAAGAAGATACAGTACAGTAGTAGTCAATAACATATTTGAACATTTAGACTAGGGTAATAAATAACCACTGTTGTATGTGTGCGTGTGTATGAATGTGGATGTATTGTGGATGAATTAATATAGAGCGTTATTGTTACCTTATTTCAAATACCTACTTTTTAAAGATCCTCACAATCAGTTTATTACTTTTCAAAATAATAAAAGGGTATTCACAATCTATTCATCAATATGAACATTGTTGTAGCATGCCATCAAATATTATAAAAGGCCTTTCATCTTACAGTGAAAGACACAATATTATGAAGAACATGACCATCATTTCATGAACCTCTGTTATAGCCAAGGCATTGAATTCCACAAGTGCATGTCTCTTAAACTTCCATAGAGCAAAAGGTCAATGTAATACTGTGTGTGGACTCTTGTGACAAACATTGAAGGCATTTCTCTCATTGGTGGCAAATATCTAAGAAATCTCACTACATTTTTGGCACAGTAAAAACACATTCACTTGTATCCTGACATGAAACTTGCACTTGTAATAAACGTAGTTATTCAAACACAATAAACCATCCAAGTCAACAAGTCATCACCAACCCAATGCACACTGATGTAAACATTTTACATAGCACCTTGGCTTAATAAGTTTTCTTGCTTATAGACCATAAAGAGACAAAGTGTAGTTCTTTATTGTATACGTTTTTCTAATATTTTGGAATTTACACTCTAGAACTATTTTGAACCAAGTATTATCTCTGAGTGACTACATCTTAGCTTCATTCTATGGGGAGACGTATGTGGGGTTAGACGTGTGTGATTTCTACACTAAGTGGGATTTTCTCACAAAGTGGACGAAAATGCACAGTTAGACAACACAGTTGGCCAAACATTGGACTACATTTGCCTTGCTTTTACTCTCAGCAATAAGCAACATCTGCCACAGCCTATTTCTGCACTACTTGTCTATTTATATGGAAGACTGCTAAGAGGTAATTCTTAAAATACCCTTGCTTTTTGCTTTTACCCCTTTTATCACAATGTTTCACAAATTGCTTTTCTTAGTCTCATTTCATGGCATGATCTTTAGGACTGTGTCATCTTTCACCCCTCCACCAACACACAAATTTGTTCATATTGCACCTGCATTACTCCACTCACCTCTATTTAACACCCATGAACTGTTGTCCTATTTATTATCTCTAACAAGTACAGGCTCCACCTGTCGCCAGAAAATAAAAGGCCACACATCTTACAATCCCCTTGCTTATCTTTCGCTCACTCTGCTTCTATTAGCTGGTGATATATCACCTAATCCAGGTCCCCCACACTCCTCACACACACATACATCAGAACACTACCGTTCTATAGCAAACCTCAAACACATCACCTGTCTCCCCTCTCTTCCCAAGTCCTTTAAATGTGCCCTTTGGAATGCACGCTCTGTTTGTAACAAACTTACCTCCGTTCATGATCTCTTCCTCTCAAAAAACCTCAACCTTCTGGCAATAACAGAAACATGGCTCATGCAATCAGACACTGCCTCACCTGCAGCACTTTCACATGGTGGCCTCCATCTCACCCACACCTCCAGACCTGAAGGCAGACAAGGAGGTGGGGTTGGACTACTTCTCTCCCCACAGTGCACATACACAGTTCTACCAAATGTGCCATCACTCACGTTCACATCTTTTGAAGTACATGCTATTCGCATTTTTAATCCATTCTCCCTACGTGTTGCGGTGATCTATCGTCCCCCTGGAGCACACCAACAATTTATTGAGGATTTCTCTGCATGGCTCCCTCACTTCTTATCTTCAGACATCCCCACCATCATCATGGGTGACTTCAACATCCCCATTGATAACCCACCTTCCAAAGCTGCTTCCAAACTACTCTCTCTAACATCCTCACTTGACCTCTCCCAGTGGATTGAATCATCTACTCATAAGGATGGCCACTGCCTTGATCTTGTTTTCTCTAGACTATGCTCAGTTTCTAATTTTATTAATACACCCTTCCCCCTCTCGGATCATCACCTTATCAGCTACACTCTCACCCCCACTGCTCTAACCTCTCTACTGTCTAACTCAACCAAGCCTCCTCATACTCGTAGAAATCTTAATTCTATTAATCTTCAACAATTTTCCACCTCTCTCCAACACCTTCTCTCCCCTATCTCTACATTCTCATCCCCTAAGATGGCAGTACCTCATTTTCACCTAACCTTAGCAACGGCCCTTGATCAAGTGGCTCCAGCGACACTTCATACTACACGTCGACTTCGATGTCAACCGTGGCACACCAAAGCAACACGAAATCTTCAAAAACTGTCCCGTAAAGCAGAACGTCACTGGCGTAAATCTCGAAGCTCTAATGACTTCTTCACATATACTTCTGTCTACCACTCCTATCGAAATGCTCTGGACACTGCAAAACAAACATACTTTCAATCTCTTATCTATGCTCAGGCTTCTAACCCCAAACGCCTTTTCAATACATTTAATCATCTTCTCAATCCTCCCACCCCGAACCCTCCATCTACTATCAGTGCTCAGGACCTTGCTTCCTACTTCAAGGACAAGATTGACAAGATCAGACTAGAAATGGTATCCTCTTCCTCAACAAGCCATCAGCTCATTTCCTTCCCTCTACCCTCTGACACCCTTTCTTCATTTGACCCCACAAATGAAGAGGAAATTTCTACGCTCTTCTTATCTTCCTACTCTACCTCCTGTCCTCTTGATCCTATTCCCTCGCAAATTGGTAGATCCCTGTCTTCTGTGCTCATTTCACCTCTAACTCAAATCTGTAATCTCTCACTCTCTACTGGCATCTTTCCATCACTATACAAGCATGCAGTGATTACTCCTATTCTAAAAAAACAAAACTCCGACCCAAACTCTCTCTCAAATTACCGTCCCATCTCTCAGCTCCCTTGCCCCTCCAAGCTTCTAGAGAGACTTGCCTACACTCGCCTCACACGCTTTCTTTCCGCAAACAACCTGTTGGATCCTCTTCAGTCTGGCTTTCGTTCTCAACACTCCACAGAGACTGCGCTGACCAAGGTTGTTAATGATCTGATCACTGCTAAGACTGAACGCCATTACTCTCTCCTAATTCTCCTTGATCTCTCGGCTGCATTTGACTCCGTTGACCACTCTCTTCTCATACAAACGCTGCAATCCCTAGGTCTTCAAGACACAGTTCTATCCTGGTTCTCATCTTACCTCTCTAATCGCTCTTTCACTGTTAATTTCTCTGGAGCCACCTCTGCTCCGCTTCCCCTATCAGTTGGAGTACCACAAGGCTCGGTGCTAGGTCCTCTGCTGTTCTCTATCTATACCGCTTCTCTTGGAAATCTAATAAGTTCCTTTGGCTTTCAGTATCATCTCTATGCGGATGATACCCAAATCTATCTATCCTCTCCTGATATCTCGACATCTGTGTTGTCCCGTGTAACTGACTGTCTTTCTGCCATTTCATCTTGGATGTCCTCTCGTCAACTCAAACTTAATCTTTCTAAAACAGAGTTAATAATATTCCCACCCGCCAACAAGAGCATACCTGACATTTCTATCTCTGTTGATAACATGACCATAAATCCCACCCCACAAGCTCGCTGCCTAGGTGTAATCCTTGATTCACGCCTATCCTTTGTTCCCCACATTGACTCTATATCTAAATCATGTTACATACATCTAAAGAACATTTCCAGAATCCGCACATATCTCACACAAGACACTGCTAAAACCTTAATTCATGCACTAATCATCTCCCGCATTGACTATTGCAATTCCCTCCTTACTGGTCTTCCCAAAAACAGACTCAAACCCCTAAAATCTATTTTGCATGCTTCGGCAAGACTGATTTTCCTTGCAAATAGCTATTCCTCTGTTGAATCACTCTGTATGTCTCTACACTGGCTGCCTGTCTTCTACCGAATCCAATATAAAATACTTTTACTAACCTACAAGGCCATCAACAAAGCTGCACCAACATACATCTCCTCTCTTGCCTCAAAATATCTCCCAACTCGGCAACTCCGTTCTGCAAAAGATCTGCGTCTCTCATCCACCCTCATTACATGCTCCCATTCCCGGTTACAGGACTTTTTTCGGGCTGCACCCACTCTATGGAACTCTCTCCCTCGCACAATAAGACTCTCCTCTGGTCTTCAAACTTTCAAGCGTTCTCTGAAAACCTACCTATTCAGACAAGCTTATAATATTCCTCAACCACCATCTTAACCTCACTACCTTTAGCCTGTTACACAATTTCACACAAGACAACTACCCCCGGACCAACATTGTTGTGTGACAGGATCATTTAGCTTATGAGTCACCTTACCTTTGCAGTCTGGCTGGGCCAAGATGCAAAATGTATACTTAACCTCATGTGTCAATCTCCCATTGTCCCATAGATTGTAAGCTTGCGAGCAGGGCCTTCTCCCCTCTTTGTCTGTTTTACCCAGTTTGTTTATTAGTTTATTACGTTTGTCCCCAATTGTAAAGCGCTACGGAATATGTTGGCGCTATATAAATAAATGATGATGATGATGATGATGAGTGCAAGCAGTATTGCTTTATATGTATTACTATGTTTATTGTATGCATATCATAATATAAAATTCACAGAGCACACAGTGTGACAAAAAAAACATTTAGTGAAGTATGGAGTTGCAAAGAACAGTTACATAATTATATTTTTCTACCTTTTTAGTATATTTGTTAATTATTATTATTATTATTATTATTATTATTATTATTTTTACACATTTTGATGAATAATTTATGTATCATTCAATATTGAAAAATATTGAATGATATGAATATATGAAAAAACTGCCAGTATTTAATGTATGTGCAAAATAACAAAGTAATTTGTACCCCTTGCCTTGTAACATGGTTTGCCCTGGAAAAAATGTACTCCTTTTTTTGCCTTCATCATCAGCTATTTATATAGCGCAACTAATTCTGCAGCGGTGTACAGTCCCTGCCCCATTGGAGCTTATACCCTACTGTACTTAGAAAGGATCACATCTGCTTTTCTGAAATTGTTGGAACCAATTATGAATTCATTACATTTTGACAATTTGGGAAATAATTTCTCCACAACTTGAGCTGAATGAGACAGTTAGTCAAGTTTAAAAATTCTGTGGATTTCAGTGAAGTCTTGGGAATCCTTTACGAATGCCAAAGGTGCCAAACGTCTGACTTAGAAGAGGAGATAAAGAGGGTTGAATGGGGATGTTTTTAATTGAATTACATTTTTTTGGGCTTGGGTACGATACTGTATTGTGGCGGCACCACAAGAGTTCATGTGTTTGGGGTGGGGGGTGAAGGTTTGGGGTTAATATTTGTGTGTTTTTTTTTGTTTATTTTTTAAACTATTTTGCACCAGACCTGCCAGCTGTACTGGCATTGCCCTTTGATGAATGCCAACATTGTGACTGCGACATTACTACTGTCGACAGTCACAATGTCACTATTTTAGACATGTCAACAAAATGAATCTGTCGACATTTACAATGTCACCATTTGAGTATCAACAGTACGATTTTTAACAGATTCACTGTTACCAGAATAACTACATCCCTTTATTTTAACATCAGTGTGTGTGTGTATGTTTGTTCCCTTTTTTCTCTGGCGCACTATAGATACCAATGGGCCTTGGATGCCAGGGCATGCTGACATTTGTGGTCCCTCACGTGACAGCATGCACTGGCAGCTATGGATCTTCTGGTGCTTGTAGTACTTCAAACACCAGCATGTCCAACCCACCTAAATGTGGCCTGGACATTCTGGGACCTGTAGTGCACTACAGAGAAAATGCTGATTTAACTTTTTGTTTTCACTTATTAACCCACATCCACTACTCCAAAACTTTCTCAAAATATATTACATATGAATGATTGGAACATCTATCACTCTGCAGTATTCGCAAGAGATAAAAGTGCTGACCTGTTGAATTACTTGTAACAAGGTCTTTGAAACATAGTTTAATACAGAAAGGTAGAATTTGAAATGCAGAAAACCAAATGTATCCATCTAGTTTGCCCATGAGAGTGTTTAGATATGTTTGCTTTTCTATTAAAACATTTTTTTAGTCCATAAACTAGCCTTTGACGTATGTAAATGACACATCTTCTTAAGCAATGCAATTCAAACATGAGACTTGATTCCAGTGCTCCAACAAAGTAGTTAGAACCAGTATATGACTTGCTGCAGTAAGACTCTAAGAGCTAGATTTACTAAACTGCGGGTTTGAAAAAGTGGAGGTGTTGCCTATAGCAACTAATCAGATTCTAGCTGTCATTTATTTAGCACATTCTACAAGGTGACAGCTAGAATCTGATTGGTTGCTATAGGTAACACCTCCACTTTTCAAACCCGCAGCTAAGTAAATCTAGCCCCAAGTCATCATACATTTAGTAGTATGGCTTACATTACTTTTACTTAGTTGGTACATGTTAAAAGTGGCAAATTAGATTGTTTTGGCTTCTGATGGTTAAATGGGATAGGCAAAGGGAGCAAAACATGCTTGGGAGAGGATGGAATGTCTACCAGGGTGATACTAAAAATAAAACTTTTGATGTTGTTCCTGAATTTGGGCAAATCGGGACATCCCCACCAAATTGGTATAAAGATGCCATGGGTTTATATGTTTGGGAATGAGGGGGAGGTCTGAGTAAGTGCCACATCTAATGTTACCTGTAAGCAGGCCCGGCGCTCCCATTAGGCAAGGTTAGGCACTTGCCTAGGGCGCCGGGCTCTGGAGGGCGCCTGGAGGGCGCCACAGAACTGGAAATTAATTTTAAAACTGTGCGGCGACCGCTGACCATACCTGTCACGGCCGCCGCACAGCATTCAGATGCATGGGGAGGGGGGGAAGAGGCTATTGCTCACCACCGCCGCCTCTCTGCTCCGTCTCCTCCCCTCCACTCACTAGTGTCAATGAGTGGAGGGGAGGAGACGGAGCAGAGAGGCGGCGGTGGTGAGACAAGGTAATAAAAGACGGGGTGAGGAGGGAGGGGGAAGGAGGGAGGAGGGTGCCGATTTTTGCGGGGGGTGGGGAGAGGGCGCCGATTTTGCCTAGGGCGCCATGGACTCTAGCACCGGCCCTGCCTGTAAGCCAGAGGTGGTGTGTCTTTAACAGGGGAATATAAGACATTTTCCCATAATGGTATTGTGGAGGTCGGGTTAGGAGTTTATGAAAATGACTAGTTAGATCAATCCCATATAGAAAGTGAGATGCAAGAGTGGGGAGGTCATTGGTTATCAGAGGCTGCTAATATTTTGTGAACCAGAGGAGAGTAAAGAAGCATTGATGCTTCCTGGTTCAATGTTGGTGCAAACTTTTAAATTGGAATGGCTATGACATTGGACACATTGAGCAAGCTGTGCCCCCAAATTGGGGTATCTCCGGAACCATTCATGTTGTAATGTGCAGATCCTAGCTCTAGATGTTTTTTTGCCCAGACATAGACTGAGGTATGAAGTTGGAGGAAATTAAAAAGATGTAGTGGTATCAAGATGGGGAGAGCCTGGAAAATATAGAGCAGCCTTGGCAACATATTAATTTTGTCCAAGTTAATCCAGCCAATGCAAGTAATTAAGTAATTGGCTTGTAAATATTGATGATTATATTTGGTAATATATATGAGTAATTATTTAAGTTTGTGGGGCTGCCATTAAAATTCTAGCACCTCGATCTTGCCTGTAATGACCTTATATTCTAATAAAGACCAAGTTAGACATCAAGGTCAAGGGTTTGGAAAGAGTGAGGAGGACATTGTCTGTGTACACAGCAATTTTATGCTCGTTGTGGCTAGAGTGAATAACCACAATGTTTGGATTAGGTCAGACTTTAAATGCAAAGGGATCGGTAATCAAATAAAATCAATTGTGAGAGGGGACAACATGAAGTGACCCTGAGCCACTTGTCCAATGTGCCAAAACAGCCTAGAGAAAAAGGATCCTGAACCTACTTGGGAGTCTATTCAGAAACAAGTATGATGGTCACAGAGTGGAAAGTACCAATAACTAATAAAACTGTGCCAAAACCAAAACTATATCTGCCCCCTCCCTGCTACAGGTCCCAAAACTAGCATATATTTTTTTGGTTGAGTGAATCATTAGCATTAACTGAGAAGAGTTTTAAAGCCATATCAGTTTAAACTTCAAATGAGACTGGGGGTATATTTACTAAACTGTAGGTTTGAAAAAGTGGAGATGTTGCCTAAAGCAGTCAGATTCTAGTGATCATTTATTTAGTACATTCTACAAAATGACAGCTAGAATCTATAGGCAACATCTCCACTTTTTCAAACCTGCAGTTTAGTAAATATACCCCTAGGTTTTTGCCACCCAGTATTCAGCCATTGATTTACCTTGCAGAAGATCAATTACCCACGACCAAGCACATTTGCTCTTGATTCATATACATCACTTCCCAGCTCTGCTTCATGATACCAGAACACCACTACAGGTTATTATAAGGTCAATGTAGAGCATTTTTTGATATCACATAAATCAGTTAATGGGAGATTGTACCCACACATTATAAGCAACCAAAGCCCTTTTACTAGACAAAGAAATCATTTCAATGTTAATTGGTGCTAAGGGCAATGTTGAAGGGCTGCAAAATAATAACATCTCTTGGGCAAAGTTGTGGAGATATTATTTTTTTTAACAAGTATATTTTATTGATTTTCATATATTACAAATACATAAAACAAAAATAACCACAAAATACATTAAAAAGGAAAAAATGCCAATTAAACAAAAGACCAATTATATATCTAAACAGTGTAGAGGATAGACAATAAATTATTTCTTTAAATTATTATTTTTGCATCCAGCTCGTCATAATAACAGACAGCTGAGCCATATTTAAACAATACACATATTGGAACAAGGAGGTAAAACTATTGTTGGTCCAATAAAATTACAGAATATACAACATCAGCACAATAAAATGTGCAAGCAAAAGTAATACTATCTACTGGGTGCCCATGAGTCAGCAACACACTTGGAATCATTACCGATATGAGCATGCCCAATGCTCCACATATTTTGCAATAAACATCAAGAACATTTAACCACGTTTATTGAAATACGCAGCGAGCTCCTTACCCTGAGCACAATAGTAAGTCTGATTGTGAGAGATCTGGGCCCCTTGTGTTCCTGGACCCCAGGCATCCATCCAAAACGACCTTATTCTATATTGAAATAATAGTGCTAATCACTGCATAATATTTTACCTGATGTACTAGTTACCAAATTTTAAATCGGTGAAGTGTAATGAAAAGTCATCAGTAGGATATATATATATATATATATATATATATATATATATATATATATATACACAAGTTAACCCGTGCATGATACTCATGCATTCTAGTCAAATCAAGCTACTTAAGGTGTTAAAAAGGATCTTGTCATGCATTTGGGCCTAGCCCAGGCCTCCTCAGGGGAAGAGCGTTACTTCCCGACGCAAGCGCTCTTTTTTAACGTGGTTTTGTCCACATGTCACCACCTCATCATTTTTCTCCATCACCTCATCCTTCATCTTTATCGCCATATATATCCAGATGTCTATCCAGACACAGGGATCACTCTCAGCGGTCCTGAGTATCACACTCCTCTCGCTCTGTCACCCCGGCAACCACTCAACCACTCCCAACTGTCACCCCCGGCAACCACCAACCACTCCCAACTGTCACTTCTCCTTCAAGAAATATATATATTTTTTTTAAATCTTTATAAACACTTTTAACAATTAACAAATTAAATTAACAAATTAAAAACATCTTAGTATACCAAATTTCAGCCCTTTCTGAGTTATTTTTTCCACACACACACACTAAGAATTTAGTAAGTCAGTGTATAACTCCGCCCAGCAGGTGGCGCTGCAGCTTGTTTTTTTTTTCACACACACACAGACTAACACACGCCACTAGGCTTATATATATTATATATATATATATATATATATATATATATATATATATATGTATATATATATATATATATATATACATACACACACATACAGTGCTTTTTTGTCATAGAACTCGCCGGATCTGAGTTCCGGCACCTTTTTTCGATGGATTTTCCAAGTTTTAAAAGGAATATTTGATGTTTGGTCCACGTGGACTTGAATCACCCTGTCGAGCGTAGCAGGTCGGCGGCAAGATCATTAAAACGGTGCATGCGGGCTGCTTGAGTCCGATGCATGCTTACATCGTCTGTACTAGTTGTGATGGCACTGCTATATATTTATAGCTGAAATATGCTAAAATCATATAATTTTGCTCTTTTTTTGTTCTTACATTATTATTAACCTCAATAACAGTAATTTCCAGGAATTTCCAGTCAATTTTGACCATCTCACATATCACAATATTATTTTTATCCACTTTCGCACAAAGACTGCAGTGATCTGGCTGGATGGTAAGCGACAGTGCAATGACACAAACACATGGCAGTTCATAGCACATCTAGGAAACATTGCCACACAACAGTGGCAGAAAAGAAAATTGGTGCAAGATGGAATTGTCCATTCGTCCTCCCACCCACTGTTATGTAAGATTTTGAAAAGGACATGTACATTTTAACAAAGCAAGCACTCCAGCGACAAGGAGTGTCACTTTTGTGGCTGAAGTGCTTGGTTTGTTTGGGCCCCCACAAAACAAGCTACCAATAGCTTAGCTGCCTTAAGCCCAACAGTGAATGAACTGTCAACCCTTTCATACCTGAAGACCTGCCAAACTTTATAGACACAGGAATGGATATTATAACTTGAGTGGCATTACATCTGCTTCAGACAGACTGTGACACGGAACATGTGGGCAGCATGGAATCCGTCGTCTTGGAATACGCTGCATTGAACAGAGATTTAAACCAATATATAGATGCAGTTGAGGAGATTGTACTTAAATTAAAACATGACCCACCGGATGAGATCCCGGATTTAAGAGAGCTTGTACATGGGAGATACACTGTGCTTTAGAAGAATAATACAGAGGAGGCCCTGAGGCAGGATGATAAATATGAAACAAATGGGTGTGTCACCGACCCCTGAAGATGAAGATTTGGAAGATGAAGACGAGGAGATCGCTATCACCCAGAACACTACTATAACACAGTTGGAGATGGTGAACCCAGTGAAAAACAAAGTACGTGGTCACACGTACGAGACAGAAGCAATTGAAAGGATGATTGAAAACAAACTTCAGCACTTATAGCACGTGTAGGTAACATTGGCACACAGCGGTAGCTGAAAGGAAAAGTGGTGCAAAATGGATTGTCTTTGGGACCCTCACACCCACCCTTAAAAAGGACATGCACACTTTAACAAACCAAGCACTTCAGTGACAAGGAGTGCCATTTTTGTGGCTGAAGTGCTTGGTTTGTTTGGGCCCCCCACAAAACAAGGTAACAATGGGCTTAAGGCAGCTAAGGTAACAGTGCTGTCAATGAACTCTACAGTGGCAAGATGTTGTTGTTGTCATCATCTTCAGCCTCATCCTCACTCTCATCAGTGTGTACATCATCCTAACACAATATTAATTCAACCCCGCAGGAAACCACCATTACAGAAATCTCTGTAACATAAATGTCAAAAACAAAAATGTAAAAAAAAAGGCTTTTACCTTTTTAAAGAAAAAAACACATGTTTAATAAAGGTGAAACTTTACTGTAGAAAAACATAAAATTGCAAACATGTCATTTTACCCAAATATTAATAGGCATTCCATCATCAGCTAGCTTCCTTCTTTCAGCTAGATCCCAGCACATGCAATCTACATTGTCATCATCATCACCTTCATCAGTGTAAACATCATCATCACTCAATACTAATTAATCCCGGCTGAATTTAACCATTACAGAAGTCTCTGTACTTTGATCTAAATGCCAGTAAAGGCCTTCCTCATGGAAATTGTAGTTCTTTTTATGACAGAGCTGTCATGATTTTTGGGCAATTCTTTTAGACCAGACCTAATGTCAAAATGTTCTGTTGAATCATCTGCATCATCCTTGGGAGTCTTAGTCTAGCGCAGTGGAGAATAATTTCCATATTGTGCAGGTGCTGAAACCACTCTAAGTAGTCACCTGTGAAGTGAGTTTAGATACTGTTAGCTTGAGTCAAGTGACATTACCGGCAATTACATCAAAGTACAGAGACTTCTGTAATGGATGATTCCAGCGGGTATGCTTGTTAATATTTTGGGTAGAATAGCATGTTGGCAATTTTATGTTTTTCTACAGTAAACTTTCACCTTGTATTTTTCTTTAAAAAGGTACAAGTTTTTTTTTAAATTTTTGACTTAAAACCACCATGAACATAGGCTTTAGCACATGATGTAGAGGTATTAATGTCATCATAACTGAGATTAGAGAGACAAGAACAATGTGACTGAAGACTGGGTAGTGACAAGAACACTGCTACCCCTGTTTCTGTGTGATCAACGGCACTGAGACTGGAGAGTGACAAAAACAATATTACTGAAGACTGAAGAGTGACAAGAACACTGCCACCCCTCCTGTTTCTGTATGAGCTATGGCACAGTAGAATGTGATTAGAGACTGTTAAGAACACTCACAGACCTATTATTTGAATTTCGGTTTCAGCACTAAACAGTGATACCTCTCCTAATTCTGGGTAAGCTATGGCACAGTAGAATGTGACTGGAGACTTTTAAAAACACTGCCAGCCCTATTATTTCTATTTCAGCAATGACAATTAGCAATGGAGCAATGGCACATAAACTGTAGACTGGCAAGTGCACTGGCACCTCTCCTGTTTCTGAGTGACCTATAATATTACAGTACAATATGACTGCAGATTTTGAAGAACACTAACAGCCCTATAACTTCTATTTCAGCAATGACAATTACAACAATGGAACCTCTCCTGTCTCTGTGTGAGCTATAATGTCACTGGAGACTTTGAAGAAAAGACTGCCAAGAACCGTGCTACTCCTTCTGTGTCTTTCTGTGAAATGGCATTGTATCTCCGTGGAGGGTGGCACTTATAGGATCCAAAACTTTGAGAGATCCAACGACGTAACAATGACTTTTGCCTCGTTCTCAGTTTCGAGGGCGTGCGAAATTACCAAGCCGAGCCGGCTCGGTACTCGGAACGGCGAAGTTCGGGTGGGCTCGGTATATATGTATATATATATATATATATATATATATATATATATACTCTCACACACACTAGCAGACTAGCCCTTTCTACCATTACAAGTCAAGATTGTTCATTATAAACACTAAAATTACTTATTCTAGTTCATTATATGTAACCTTCCCTAACCAGCCATCAGCAGTGTTTTCCTTGGCATTGTTTGTTTGACATTATTCACAGACAAAATAACAGCGCTAGAAATACATTGTAGGTGTAGCAATAGAAGGAGTTCAAAGACCAGGGCAGAAATAAAATACCAACAGTTTATTCACAAACATATTATTGGATCCAATCTAATATATAAAAGCCTAGCGGCGTGTGTTAGTGTGTGTGTGGAAAAAACTACCGGGTAACAGAGTGATCAAGCTGCAGCGCCACCTGCTGGGCGGAGTTATATACTACACTGACCTACTAAATTCTTAGCATTATCTAATATATAAAAGCCTAGCGGTGTGTGTTAGTGTGTGTGTGTGGAAAAAACTATTTTCTCAGAAAGGGCTCATCCAATTGACCTGAAATTTGGTATACTGACATTATTTGACAAAACAATTATAATAGTGAAGTAAGTTAACTTCCATCATCCCCCCTTCCCCCCGTGGGATGGGTAGTAAAGGCTAAATTTACGAGTTGAGGGCTCAAACTCATTTTTCGTGAGGTAATTTTACCTCATGAACACACATGCTGTGTTAGTGTGTGTGTGTGTGTGTGTGTGGAAAAAATTACCGGGTGACAGAGTGCTCAAGTTGCAGCGCCACCTGATGGGCGGAGTTATATACTACACTGACCTACTAAATTCTTAGCATTATCTAATATATAAAAGCCTAGCGGCGTGTGTGTGTGGCGATGAAGATGACAAGAACCTTTTTAACACCTTAAGTAGCTTGATTTGACTAGAATGCATGAGTATCATGCACGGGTTAACTTGTATTAAATAAGGAGATATTGCTCCTAGGTACAAATTAAAATTGATTCTTATATCAGATGAGACCAATCATAGAGACAACTTAGTACGGAATATCACACTATCTCTTCATAATAAATGTCCACAGTACCGAATGTATCCGGGAGTAATAGACACTGAAGATATCCAGATAAATGAGCCTAGTGCAAAGTCCAGCATAAGATAGAAAGAGTATAGACCAACAGTACTCACGGTCCTCTTCAATGCTGTTAGTGTCACGGCTCTCCGAAATGGATTATCCTACAGCTATCCGCTGCTAGTGATGGAAGTGCCCCGCAAGTAAATCCTCCTAGTGGTGTTTATCCGCAGCTCTCCCGTGATTCAATAGCTGCCAGCATGTGACAGTAAAGGCTGTGCGCTCAGAAAGACTGCCCGGGCAGAAATGAGTAGTGTGAAGTGGTTCCTCAAATAGTAGGTCCGTAGCACCTATATTGGTGTATAGTCAGAACCAAATGGTAAAAATGGATATAATAGATAACTGGGCGACGCGTTTCGTCTCAAGCATGAGACTTTTTCAAGCCAAAAAGTAGATTTGTTTGACATTATGTACTGTAAATATAATCCATCTTTTTGACTAGATAACTACTTGGACACAGTTATGCTGCACCACCAGTTATACGCCAAAATAAAAATCTATGCAAAAGCAGTAGTCAAAATGTGTTTAGTTCATATTTATGCTGTAAAAAAGTATTATTGACATTGGTTACCTTTATTTCCTTATGATAATTATTATCATTGTACCAATTTTTCTTCTTTTAATATCTATAATTTTTCATTTACACATCATCAATGTGAATGGAAACTTTATACTGTGTGATAGCTTATCTACATTGCTTTCTGCTATATTGTTACCAATTCATATAGTAGTCCATTATTCTGCTATATCATCCCAATTAAGCTGTGTAAAAAGGAATTTTGTAATGTCAGGAACATAATGTTTAAATTTGTCAAAAAATAATGGCAATATTTTTTTCTGAAGCAGATGGCAGATGCTTCTTCTATTTATTAGATTGTATAATACTATCTTTACAAGGAATGTTGGCCCTTACACTTCAAAGAAATTGACATTTATGTCACACTTAGTGAAAGTAAGATAAAGTCAGCACTACTACATTCAAGTTACCAAGGACACTGGTAGTCATTTTCTTAACTGTCCTTGACAGTGTCCTCATTAAAGAAGCTGGTGTTAATTAATGATGAAAATAGCAGCATCTTTTTTTTCCAGGATTCAGCGTGGCCACATAATAGGTGGCTTCTTTTCTCTTTTGCTAAAGAAAGGGTCACGCATGTTACAAATGTTACCTTGATGACACATAACAATCTGGAGCATTCAATTGTGTGAGAATTGGACTAAATGAAGTCAATGCCGACAATGTTGGATAAATGTTTTCAAACCCACCATTTTGTAAAGGAGCTATTATGCTTTGATTAGTATCACTGTTTAATTGACAGCCTCTTCAGTTACTTAATTATTTTGGAAGGTAAGACAGACTGGAAAAAAATAGATTCACAGAATGAATTTCTTTTGCCATGAAAACAAATGAGAGAAATTGGATAAAATAAAAGTGTATTGAATTAAGCTAAATGTTTGCAAAATAAATAGGGGACTGATATAATAATTGAATTGTAATTTTAGCATGCATTAAAAAGCAAACTCATGTAATTAGTAAAACATCTATGAAAAAGTACAAAAAATAATAATGTGCACAACACATTTTGTTCTTTTATCCAAATATAATACTGCTTTCTGAAATGTGATGAACATGTTACAATTTACTTAAATGTGAATAATAGCTTAGCTGGGTATGTATCTTATTTATTATTGCAGAATGCAACATTTCTGTAAATAAAAATTAAAAGAGCTTAAAGGGCCAAGAAGATGAAGAAAGTACTTAGCACGAATTAGAGCCACTTACGTCCGCAAAGTATTTAAGTAATGTTATTTGTCTGTAGAACACTCTTTAAGTAGGCTTTCCAACCCATGTATATGCAAAATTTGTTGAGCAGAGCACAAGTAAGTGAAATACTGAGTAAGGCCTCATAACCACTTGTGTTAGTTCCTTGATTCGTACTAGCGTTTTTAACAGCAGAACAACACATGAAAACTGGTCTTAAAATGAAACCTTTGCATCCTGTAAATTCATACCCACTAGCAATAATATTCACTTTTCCAAACAATGCCTGCTCCATTAATTGTGTCTAGTGCAAGTTAAACACACTGCGGAGCATGGAGAAGCCTATTTAACATGGATAGCTGTGGTACAAGTACCGCTGCTACCTTCAGATAGTCTAGGGTTACCACCAGAAAATATGGTTTATTGATAAAATACAGCTATTTTTTTTTTATTTTTTTTTAAATAACATTTTTTCTTTTTTCTATTTTTTTTCTCAAATTTATAATAATTTATTTTTTTATATTCTGGAACTAGAAGCCGTCCCTTTCCAGTGCGCATGCGCAAGCCAACTTATAGATGCAGAGAGACTCTCTGCATTGACCCAGCAAGCGGTAAGTGTACTCTTACCACTGCCAGTCTGTATCACTGGTATTTCTCAACTACCCCAATGATATTTTATTGATAAATTCGGGTGAAACCAGATTTTCTACATTATTACCCCACTTTAATAAATAGGCTCAATAGTCTTATTTGGCAAAAAAATTAGAACAATTGAGGTTCTTTAAATGAACTGTTTAAGTGCTGTTTCACAGAATATGCAGAAAGCCTTTCTATATAATTTTTTTTTTTTACTCAAAAAGGTTTTAATTAGATTCTCCAGAGTAGAAAAACAAAAAATAACACAAGTGAAATATGACAGAGTAAATATACCTATACATGAACAATCAAAGGTCAAGTGGCATTTAAATCTATACAATTTTTTATAGAAATATATTTCTTTATAATAAACAAGTGATGTTAATATATGTATAGTCTCCTGAGAATGATATCTGCATAAGCAATGAGTTCTAATGTCGTCATTTCAGTATTCATTAGGAGAACTGGTGTATTATATGTATGTAATATGTAGTAATGCACCCCTACTGCAAATGATCATCAATAGTGGAAATCACATCAAATTTCTGTGAGCTGTATAAATATATGCTTTTTAGGTGATATAGCTATTTGAGTTTTCTTACTTAAAATTCAAATTAGGTAACAAGGTATCACTTCAACTTAAACCTATGTGGAAGGGGTTTCAACATTTATGCAGTATCACTTCCTCTTCAAACATCTTTGACTTTTCACACCACTTGTAAAAACATTTGACTTGACAACATTGTAATACATTCATTTATGTGTTACTTAATGGGATTTTCCTCTTCAGAGGTCTTTAATTGATTAGTGTGTACATGTCCTCCTCCAACATTTACAAAATACATAGCTTTTTCTTTCTATGCTTTTCCGACATATAAAGAGTTGAAAACCCATTTAAAATAACTTATTCTTTACACATTGGCTTTTCCAGTAGCCTAGGAAAAAGCTACTCCTCGGCAATGATAAAAGTTAAATTGGTATGCATTTATTTTATAAAAGTATTATTTTATTATTACTTGAAAATGCAGAGAATAACTTCCACAGAAAATTGACAAAGACCCAGATTAAACTACAAGCTCATTCAACAAACAATCTCAGAAGAAGCTGCTTGGATCAGGGAAAATTTATTAATTAGACCCCAAAAAGTAGACCTTTAATGTAGTTTTTGACAGAAATATGTTACAAGTCTCGTGAAATGAATGTGGAAACACACAACAACTGAAAATATTGTCTGTATGGTTTAAAATGGCTGCAACTGCTTTATGCTGTTTTGTATTTATATATTGCCAATTTTCTATGTATTTTTAAGGCAGAGGAGTAATACTGATGCCCCATTGTGATCATGGTAGTCAGCATATCGATGCTGACTACAAAGACAACACTTATCCTGACATCTTCAGTCCGGGTGACTGCTTCCCGACGAGGATCTATGACGACTGTTCAGTGAACCGACTTCAACCAATCCTGATGACGTCAGTGACATAGGTAACGTTGTTAACGCTGCTTTTAAGGGGTGATATAAGTATGCGGGTATGTGCAATGTACGCTAGAAAAAGTTGTACATTGTACATAGCCACATACTTACATTACCCACGCACTGTGATATACTTGTCTTATTGCAACAGAACAAGCACTAAACTAAAATGAAAAATCACCACTGTTTTACACCAGTCACACTGCAGCAATGGAACCACTATTATATTCCAGATTTTCACATGACTATCATGAACTGCAGGATCCACTGTATATTTTTAATCATACTTACCAACTTTTTCACCTCTCTTCCTGGAGATACCAGAGGGAGGTGAAGTGGGAGGACAGAAAGGGGCAGGGCACGGTGAATCGCCTCATTTTGCCTCCCTCCCCCGCAACACAATGACGCAGGTGTCTTTTTCAAAATTACACGATTCTCTCAATATTGCGTTTTGGAGGCTTCCATCCTACCCACTTCACTAGGAAGTGGGTGGGGTGCAGCAGAATTGCCTCCTCTCCCGTTAGTCCAGGTGTCTACTAGGAATTCGGCAGTCTCCCAGACAATCCAGGAGACTGGGCAAGTATGTTTTTGATAGTATCTCCAAGTTGCACCAGGTGTGATGTGGGCACAATGCAGTGGATCTCAAACCTAATGTATAACTAAACCAGTGCCCTGACACACACAAATATAATGTCCTGAATCCCTCACTGTATCTTTGTAGGGCTGGCTCAATGTGGTGCCGGGAACCAATAATACAAACACTGACAGATTATTTAAGCAACCAGTCCATTTTCATTCCAAAGAATTTGGAGTTTGGTAAAGCGATCCTCAAGACCTCCTAAATACATGCTGATAAAATAAATAAGTTTAAAATAAAATACAAACATAAAATGCCCCCTTGATTTATTAAATATTTTAAGAAAATTGCGTACAAATTATAATTTACACAAAATAGATAATAACTATCTTAATATACTATCAAATAGCTATAACCTCCTTAAAACTTTGTTTAAACATGAATGTACGCTATACACAGTTTTTAATAGGAATATACCAAGTCATTGTTTGAGCACTGAAGTACCTGAAAGGTACACTGGGTAATCCATTCAAAGATGGACATTATTCAGCAAGTGACACCTTAAACTCTTGTCTAATAATCAGTTGATGAAAACACTGAAAGATAAATAATCATACCAACACATTGTGACAGGTCTGGACATGAATGAATGAAGTTAGAGATGTTTATTACACAACTCTGTGCAGTGGGCTGGTGATAATTGGTGTTAAGTGGTACTGCAAATTGCATATCTGCCTTTTGAGTATTTTTAAGACTTTTCTTTGACTTAGTTGAACTTAATACATTGTAATGATGTATAAAAAAATCAAATACATCAGAAAGCTATAGAAAAATCATGTTTTCTTTTTGATTATTGGAGTAGAAGGGCAGCGAAATGTACAGTTTTTCTTGCCCCTGAAAAGAAACTGAACATAGATGAATGTCACAGCATTCATCATGTCCAATAGGAATCCAGATAAATCTTGCATTTACTTAATCAGTCAGTACATTTATTTTTCTAAGTATCACACTTATGTTTTCTAAAAGAAAAATAATTTATTTATCTTTGTTATTTTCATGCATGTTAATGGTGATCTAGATTACCTTGCTTGCACTTCTGCTTGTAGGAAATTTAGCCTTTGCATACCAGAGAAGTTGACACTCTAGCTATAGGTCAGAGAGCTGGATCACCTTTGTTAAATGCCATCATCTCCTTAAGACCTAAAGCAAAGTAAAAACATTGCAAGTAGCCACCTGCAGCTGTTGAAATAAGATGTTTAGTTGCCATTCTTGTGGATGATGGGTCAAATGCAGTAATAAACCTTATATACAGGACTGTGTTAAAGGGATTAAGTTTGGGATGACGTATAATGGCAGCTGGCTAACAGTTTGTCTCTGATGTTATTTCATGGCCTGTAAAACCTATTCCTTTATAAACCCAGTGGCAATCTTTGTAGTACAAACTTTTACTACAAATCATGTAACATGTACTTCTGAAGCCAATGCTAAACTCTATCTTAGCTGTACTGAATCGGTGCAGTTGTTATACAGATAAAGTAACAAACTTCCTAGCATGTGCAAAGCGTTCTCTCAGAGGATTAAAATGCAGGCCACATGGATCGCATGCCTTGCCAGCTAACCATCTGACTTTTCAAATGTATTTGTCTATTCTGTTCTGTTGAAAACCCTTTATATGTAGAGACATTCATAGACAATCAATGGTACTGACATGGGAATTTTTTTTAATGCTTTATGCACTTAAAAATAAAGTGCTGTAAATGTCTCTAATGCTTTCATCTAAAATTCCGGTATGTATTGCTGACTTAATTTTTGCATTTATTTTTGAAAAAAACCCCTCAATAAAATCTATTTAAAAAAATAAAAATAAAGTGCTGTTTGTTATCAATGTTACAACAATAGAATATCTAGATAATATTATTCTTTCTGTTACAGTACAAAATCACTGTATGCACATGTCCAAAGTGCTCCTACAAGAAAGACTAGGGGCAAAAAAGTATGATTTTATCAGTGATTTGAAATCACTGCAGATCGATCAAGATCGCCGGCGATATTATGCAGCAAACCACCATATATGTTAAACCGCTATTTGAGAGTCAAAATTTAAATCGCCGGCGATGTCTAGCGATGTGCAGTGGTTTTTACAAAACAAGAAAAGCCTCAAATTCGCCAGGTTTTACTGTTCAAATAACTATTTTCAAACCAATACTAATTTCTGATTGGTTGCAAGCATATCTTTGTAAACTCATGCAATTTTGACCTCACCATCACTATAAAAGCCTTTATACTTCATTATTTTAGTTGATAGGTGTTGCAGGAGCTAGAGTGAGAGTTGTGGAGAGAGTGGTGAGTGTTGTATGTAACATGTATTGTGAGTGTTAATTTGTGGACCTGTTGATAAGTTTTGATTATCTGGCCTTATTATTATAACAGGCTGTGTATTTATGTGGTGGTCGAGACAGATGGGATTTCCTTCCCTTACCTTGTCCTCCAGACACGAGTCAGGTTCTTTTCTATTCGGATATCCGGTGGTCAGGAGATAAATACTTCAATGAAAGGGACAAGGATTGGTCAAACAACTTGGGTTTATTAAGAATGCGGTAAGGATAATTTTGGTAAGCCACCGCGCCACTGACCCCTACAGCTTAATGGAATGACAAAATAATCGTTTGATCAGCATAGAGCACAATACTATTTAACATAT